>NC_064629.1:463149905-463774905 GCF_023864275.1 Schistocerca cancellata
CTCTATAGGATCATATTTTTGATATTTTCCTTTTAATAATTATAGTCCAGTTATTGATTTGTTTAATTAGTTCACTGTTTACTCATTGCTAATTTAATATGCCTCATGAATGATCCATGCTTCTACACGGCCTTAAAGCAACAGTGCATGACCGAAACCTTCCTTCGAGATGAACGTGTTCACTGCCCACTTGCTTTGCAAGTTCACTAGGGCTAGTAGCTGATAAAATGGTGTGAGATTAATCACCGCTTGGGATCAATTTGTTGCTACCTAACCACCAAAGGGCGAGTGCACGATATCAAATTTATGTATGGCTCATTTGTAAATTATGTATTCTGTCATACACTGTTTCTTTAAGCCCTTATACAAGCATCGATGTTGCATGAAGCACATTAATTTAGCAGAGACAGTCGGTGAAAATATTATATATTATGAATGTGGGCAGGTTAGTGACTGAGGAACTGCTTTGTGTCAGAAGTGCATTCGATATACCTCTGCTGGAGCGTGCTTCTCGCAAAGTGGTACTATAAGTGATGGAAGCTACAATTTTATTAATTACCCTTGAGCTGGTGACAAAGCCATTTTGCTGTAAGTTAGAAAAACGTGTTTATAGATCTCTCCGAAACTTTCTGCTGCTGCCAAAAACTTTGAAAAGCTGACTAGCTGAAGGTAGCAGATTACAGAGCTAATTTTGCGACAGCAAAAATAAATGCAGAAACAAATGTAATAACTGGAGTTTTTTCTGTCGGCTTCTGTGGGAGCACCAACACAAACAAGGAAGGAGAGAAGTTCCGATGGCCGGTGGCAGGAATCCAAAATGATCTGTAACATTTGCAGATTAATAGAACATTTTATTTATAAAAATGAAAGAAACATATCTTCTCGACATGAGTTGGCTTGATGTGCTTCCTGTGCCTTCTAAATGCAATTACTTTTACACACTATTGCTACTCCCAGAACACAGGCTAAGTATCATCTTCCTACTACTCAATACTGATGCTTCTGAAGTCTGTGACCGAATTGGGCCCGACCAGTGATGGGCAGCTGGTTAAGTCAGTGTTGACAGGGGGCACTGCACTCTGTCTTCGTGGAGGTGTACCGCTGCCCGTTCTTTCCACTGGAACGCGGGTCAGCGTCTACTTGATTCCATTTCGCGCTGCTGCGCTGGTCCTGAAAAAAAACTAGTAATTAGAAGGTACTGTTTTTTATTTTGTTTTCAAGTCGAGTTAGTTTCCAAAAAAGGATAAACCAAGTAAAACAAGTAGTTCTCAGATAATATTGTAATATATTCAATGTGAGAAACTACATCGACGGTCTTCAGCCAGTTTTTTAAAGTTCGGTGTAAGAGGGGTACAGCAAATGCGAAGTATGTCTTCGAGATGGGCGTCCGTCAAACTTGACCGATATGTGTTCTTCGAAAAATTCATTTTCGAGAACGACGATTCGCATATATATGACGAACCAAACATAGTGGCCAGATTGATAGCTACTTTCTTCCAGTTTTCTTATTTTTCTGAAACATGTTTACCCCAAAATTCTTCAGTAGACACAGTTTTATACATTTGCAAAGAAATATCTTCTTGCAAGTCGATTATCTCCACTTGAAGTGAAGACTTTGAAACACTAAACAACTTAGCAGCCACATCAGTCCATTCTGCCGATGCATCAACTTCGTAAGGAAATTTTAGGAATTGAGCTTTCCAATTTCTGCAGTCTTGAAATTTTGTAGCAAATTCGTCCCTTAGATCGGACAGAAATCTTACAAACACTGCAATGCCTTCTTCAGAGTTCTCTTTTTTATACTCATGAATTGTTGGGAAATGAATAAATTCGTGCCTTGCAATATCTTTTTCAAAAATATCCAGCTTATGAGGAAAAGCAGACACGCTTTGTATCAGATCACATATTAATTTCCCATTCCCTTGTAACTCTATGTTGAGCGCATTTAAATACTTCAGAATATCCAAGATTTGCAAGAAGGAGGTTACTTCTTCCTTTATTAGCCAGGAACGTTCAACAACTTGACCTTTACTTAACCAACGAACATTGTTGTGTTGAAATAAGTCAGAATACGCTGCATCACATTCTGAAGGAAACTTCTTGAACTTTCGGTGTTGAAGCGAAGAATGAGATCTCAAAAAATGAATCAACTGCACCAAGCTGTCCATTACTTCTTTCAGTGTAACACTGAGTTTTCCACAAAGGGCAGTCTGATGAATTATACACTGATACGGTATTAGGCCTGGATTCTGATCCCTGATTTTATTTACTAAATCTTTTTCTTTGCCAATCATCGCTGGGGCGCCGTCAGTTGAAAGCTACACTATTTTATCATAACGAATATTGGAATTATTAATAAATTCATCAATAGCTTTGAATAAATCTTCTCCTCGAGAGTTACCTTTCAAAGGCAATATTGCGAGCAATTCTTCCCAGAATATCTTATTTTCAATGTCGAAAAATGTCACGAAAATAGATATTTGTTCATCGTCAACAATGTCATATGATTCGTCAAGTGCAATGGCGTAGCATGTTGCCATTTCCAAAAGTCCAAGCAGAGTGCTTTTAATATCAGTAGCTAAAATTTCCTTTCTTCTTGTATTAGTTCTTGCCGACATTGGAATACTTTGAATTGCAGCGACGACATCCTTTTTTTTATTCAAAAAGCGCCGAGGCTACTTCCAGCATACATTCTGTCATTATTTGAGAATCTGAAAGTGGTTTTTGGTGTTTACTAAGTGTCCAGCACACACGTAGCGTTGCTTCTTGCTCACTCATGCAGCGAACCAGCGATTTCGTGCTTTTTCGTAAGAAGTGAGATATTCTTGTAATTTAAATTTAAATTTTATCGTGATAAGTTTACAAAGCAGTTATACATATCACATTTATACATTATCTAATAGAATTATATTACCTATAGTTTTCCTTTACGAGACTCACTGCTAAGAGGAAAGTTTTTGTGGAATTGCTGATGAATTGTTTCATAGTGTCGCTTTAAATTGCCACATTTAATAACAGCGAGAGTTTCATTACATATTAAGCAAACTGGAACTGCTTGAGGCCTATCATGCAGCGTAAAACAATATTGTTTAGTCCATTCAGTCAAAAATCTCCTATTTTCAGTGTCCACTTTCGCTTTTTAGGACCCATTATTAATGTAGGTATGCATGTACGAAAAGGTTTTTCACACGACAAATTATAAAACAAATTAATTGCTCTGCGGCCTGCGTGCGATTGACGAAACGAAGTAAAGACCGACCGCCCACTTTGCCCTCTTTGACTAAAACGACGTGTTCAGACTTCTTTAACAAATGAACGAGTGAGTAGTGACGAGTGGTGGGAGGCGCTACTCGCCGAGAAAAATAGAATGAAATGGATCGACTCGACTAAATGATTTGCTTATCTACTCGACTTAATTTTTGTTTTTCATACACGTTTAGTTACTAAATTACTCAGTATTCGACTAAATTACTAGCCTAGTGCGAACGAGGCGCCGGGATTCTTAGTTGGACGTCGGACTGTATTTAAGAATATTTGACTGTCCGAGGTTCGACCTTCCGCACTCTGTATACGGACCGCGGTCCGCCTGTTGCCGATCTCTGGTTTAGTGAAAAAGACAAAGTTTTATTTCGCACTGTTACTTTCTTTCTAAATATAACATACAGTTGCTCAGAAGAGTGTATTCAATGTATCATGACGTTTTTCTCACACCAGTGACATTGCAAGTAATTGTCTAACGGTGTCAAATAGTTACCTTGCTTAGAGTATTTTGTGTTAAACGCAGGTGTTGTGACCTGTATTTCTCTTCCCACTGAACAGATCCCTAAACAAGTGTGTAAAATTTTCCTCTATTATGCTAAATAGTGAAGTTCACTTTACTCACTCTTATTTTGTTTCAGTGAGTATATATCTATAATTATTTGGATTTTAACAAAATTTAAAAGAAATAAATCTCACCAAATTGGAGGACTTGGTGAGATACGTTTCTTCTGTGCATAGACAAATCGAAACTCATTAAATGAGGCAAATTTGTAACAAAAGTTACGAAAAGTTCTAAAAGTGTCACGAAGTTGCCCACTTTTATGTAACAAGACAAGTTATTAAACGAGATATTTAATGAATGATCCCTTAGGCCTAGCCACAGGATTAAAGTTCACTCTTAGTTTTATTCACATCAGTTCCAAAGTTACTTCGAATGGCCGCCTTACACAGGCTGATACTTAAATGAAGTATAGCAATAAGACATCAACTGATTGATTAAGCAGAGCAAGTAGAATGTTAGCAGGCAGTAACGAATGTAAACCAAATTGTGCAGTGCAACAAATCATCCAAACTGAACTAAATTCCTAAAGTCCAAAGTTCAGTTACTGACTGCTATACTGGCACTTACTGTTCAAACATTTCCTAAGTCCCGAGTCGTTACAAGAATTGTTCCTCAGTCACGAAAAAAGGATAATTAAAATATTTCTATGGCCAACCAGCACTTAAACTCACGAGGCTCACAATCCGCGCCAATCTTACCAAACCACCTTACCCACCAAGACACGGAACACAGAAGACCACGAAACATGCTTTGTCTGCCTACGTAAAAAATGTATCACGTGATCCATCACTAAAGTCAAGTGAGTAACATGTATTTAGAGGATTACAAATTTTACAACCTTCACACATTTCCGATTTACATTACAAACACTTTTAAATAATTTGCAGTTTGATATTATATTGTTAGACGCAAATGTCGCAAAAGACCAACTTTTTTTAGTAAAAATACAACTATGTGTTGTATGCATATGTAGTTTGTCTGTAACATTTGTTATTGATTTTGTACGAAATTGTTAGTAGCTTTATTAATATTTACTTCACATATATGGTAATAATGGTAGTGATTCAGTGTCTTTATAGCAATGTCAACGCAGTCATTAGATTTTCTGTAGAATGTCTGGAAATGGTTTTTGTGTTCTTAGTGAACATTCCAAGCTCTAGTTTTTTACACTCAGAACCTGACCACAAGGCTTAGCGTCCACATGTAGGTGTCAGCACAATTTACATAACCGCTACGAGATTTGTAAGCAGCGGCCGCACAACGGCCCACTGGACAGCTACTTCACCTCCTTGCAGGGCTCACTACAGTGATTCGGAAAACTCCTCAGTGTTCACCTACCTACCTGATCCATTCACTACACAGTAACTGGCCACACACATGATACTCAACCAAAACCAGACACCTTCAGGAGAGACTTCATAGCACTTAAGATTTTTATTCGATGATAACTAAGTTCTTTGTTCTATAAAAAAATTTCTTGCTACTGCCATTCTTAATTTTATAACTTTTCTATCGCGTTTGCCATCAGTTATTTTGCTGTCCAAAAAACAAAATTCATCTAGTACTTTTATTGTCTCATTTCCTAATGTAATACGCTCAGCACCACCTAATTTAATTCGAGCACATTCCATCATCTTTATTTTACTATGGTAATTTTCACCTCATAACCTCTTTTGCAAAAATTGCCGATTCCATACAACTGATCAGCAAGTCCTTTGCCATCTCTGATAGAATTGCAGTAGCAATGGGAAACTTTGAAGTTTTTATTTCTTCTCAATGAAATGAAATTCCTTTCCAAAATATTCCGCTGGTTTTCTTTCTAGCTTGCTCTACTTACAGTTTGAGTAACAACATGGGGGCTGGGCTGCTATCCTTTCGCGCTCTCTTCTCAGTACCACTTCTCATTGATGGTCGACTCCTATAATGCAGTCTGGCTTCTCTAGAAGTTGTAACTAGCTTTTCGTCCGCTACATTTTTAGCATTTCCCACACTTAATAATATTTATGTGGAAACGTTCCGAGGAAATACAATGATGATATAACGAGCGGATTCAATACGAGTACAGACACATTTCTGCGTTTTCTTCCAAACGATAACGATATGGTAATTAGATAAAAATCTGTTTTGATTAGTTGGTTAATTTGGGGCAGGGGGCCAAATATCTATAACATGATCTATGATCAACCTGTTAATTTATAAGGACATAAAGACTCTAAAGTATTCAGCCATCAGTTTCATATCAAAATTTTGAGAATTCTGTCTGCTTATATCTACGTATAAAGTACACCCGGCTCTACTTCATTAATCTGTTCACTAGCGCATATACACTGCTTAATAAATCTGTCACACCACCTGCGTATTTGCAGATGTGAAGGGGCAGAGATTCAAGGGAGACAGAGCATTTAAGAATAAGCCTTATAAAGAAATTAGTTTTACTGTGGAATAAAAACAGAATAGTAACCAAAGTACAGGCAATCTGTTCTAAAATATACATCTTTACATAGCCATCAGATCAAAATATGTCTCTAGGAGACGTTCAGTACCACTCTGCTCTCTCCCTTGCACTCTACAGCAGATCATCCAGTGACTAAGGTCCTGTAACAACACACTGTAATTTTAACTGATCATAATCATATGCAGGAGGGTTCATGTGAACAGATATCGCAACCATTTCATTTTCTTGCCTCCTGGAGGAAGGTACTCACGAGGCAGGCGCAGCGTAGCAGCATTTTAGAAGACGAATCCGTCGACGAAATATTTACTGCACGACTGGACAGTAGGTTTAAACATCCTGTCATGATATTGCACGGCCTGAAATAAACCTCATCTTCGTTGAGAGGAATACGACACTCGTAGAAGACACTGACCCGAGGCACTATAAGCCCATCTATCTGATGAAAGCGTCGGGCTGCAACAATACCTGGCCGCCTCCGCAAATACTACGACGATCATTAGACGTCAGATAAAATCTTCAGTCCTTGATAAAGAGATCCCGATGACTGATTAGGAAACGCGGGTTCCGAAAAGCCAAAACATCACATAAGATGAAAGTTCAACATAAGTTTTTTCTATTCCAACTTCGGCGAACAAACTGTCGACTTCGATACGTGTAAAAAGAGGCCGTTACCGCCGTATCTGAATAATATACAACATTCATAAGGAACTACTGTTTCAACCTAGAGGTATCAAAACGAATAATTGTATTATGAGTGCCAAATTTATAGAGCTACCACTGATTGCGTTCCACAAATAACAGCTAAATGAGTCAGGCGTAACACTCTGTTAAACTGCAATATGTCATAATATAATTAGAAGAAGAATGTAATTAAATAAATGTTGAAATTTAAAACAAAATTATTTGACAGTTTTCATTTGAAGTCCATCATCCCTTATTGTTCAACACATCGCTGAATCAAGGGATCAAGGAGACTAATGAGGCACAAATATGATGACGACGTCTAAATCTGTCCCACATAGTACAAACACGATTGCAACGAACTTAATGATTTCTGATGCAGCTCTCATTGTCAAAGTATCAATAATCACACATCCTCCAGATGTGTTTAGAGACATCGCGTCTTTCCAAATCCAATGCTTCTAGGTTTCTGTACAGCCAATTTTTGGTAACTTCCGGCGTGTGCACATCGCTGTTATACTGCACGAAGCGGATGATAGGTATCTCTTATGCTTGTTAATAACGGTTGGGAGTTCACTTTCTTATAACGTGATTTTCTCTCTTCCAGTCCATCCTGGATGTAACCCCTACAAATTCTGCCACCCTGCCTGCACTTATTCACTTTGAAACAGCCAAGATTGTCACTCAGCTTTTTACTGTGGCAAAAAATGTGATTTTGACGAGCAGCGAGTGGTTTTGGATTTCAATAAAGACCCTCTGCCATCCACGTCCGAACGAAAACGTTTCCGTCGGGCTGTACAAACAAGCCCTAGAAATATATGCAAGCTGAGAGGTAAATGAAGTAGAACGCTATGGGTGCTTCTTGATGAGGAGATGTAGTGGCTTATTTTCTTGCACGCTTCCAGTGCTGAAATGCAAACAGCACGAATGCATAGGCAGACAATCGCTGTTATTTGCAGATGAAGCTTTCTGCCCACTCTCGACACTGGCATCGAAATTTGTTCGATCTTAGGCCTTCCCACAGTTTGCGAAGAACGAGGACATTCTTCGACATCTTCATACCTCAGTATATATACAGGGTGATCCATTGATCGTGACCGAACCAAATATCTCACGAAATAAGTGTCAAACGAAAAAAACTACAAAGAACGAAACTTGTCTAGCTTGAAGGGTGAAGCCAGATGGCGCTATGGTTGGCCAGCTAGATGGCGCTGCCATAGATCAAACGGATATCAACTGCGTTTTTAAAAATAGGAACCCCCATTTTTTATTACATATTCGTGTAGTACGTAAAGAAATGTGAATGTTTTAGTTGGACCACTTTTTTCGCTTTGTGATACATGGCGCTGTAATAGTCACAAACATATGGCTCACAATTTTAGACGAACAGTTGGTAACAGGTAGGTTTTTTTAAATTAAAATACAGATCGTAGGTAAGTTTGAACATTTTATTTCGTTTGTTCCAATGTGATATATGTACCTTTGTGAATTTATAATTTCTGGAAACGCATGCTGTTACAGCGTGATTACCTGTTGAAACGTCCCCTTAGAAAAAATTATACATGACTGTGCTTAAACTGACACACAATATTTTTAGCGCAACGCAATCTGACTCAATAATCCCTACAAAACAATGGCCCTGACTAACATTAACCTATACCTTTCACAAATCACTTACCTCACAAAAATCTTCGTTACTCGAACTACTGCAATACAGCGAGCGCCACTACTGCCAGCTAAATAAAAGATTCAAACTATGGAAGGCACTAACTACTAGTAGGCATAGTTAGCAAATGAAAGATTTCAATAGAGAACAAACAATGTATTTACCTTAATAGTGTTGAAAAACCATAATATACATGTTCATGACATCCAGTCTTACAAATTTCCAAACTCCGCCGTCTCTCTCCCCACATCCACCACTGCTGGCGGCTCACCTCCAACTGCGCAACGCTACGCGCTGTTCACATCCAGCTGCCGCTGCCAAACACTACAATGGCAGACAACAATGCAAACTAGCCACAGACTGCACACAGCACAGCCAGTGATTTTCATACAGAGCGCTACGTAACGTTGCCAATAAGAAAACATAAACAGCCTACTTACACTGTAAATACCACATTAATGCAATAAATGCTCAAAATGATGTCCGTCAACCTCAATGCATTTGGCAATACGTGTAACGACATTCTTCTCAACAGCGAGTAGTTCGCCTTCCGTAGTGTTCGCACATTCATTGGCACTGCGCTGACGCATGTTGTCAGGTGTTGTCGGTGGATCAAGATAGCAAATATCCTTCAGCTTTCCCCACAGAAACGAATCCGGGGACGTCAGATACGGTGAACGTGCGGGCCATGGTATGGTGCTTCGACGACCAATCCACCTGTCATGAAATATGCTATTCAATACCGCTGCAACCGCACACGAGCTATGTGCCGGACATCCATCATGTTGGAAGTACATCGCCATTCTGTTTTATTTATTTATTTATTTATTTATTTATTTATTGTTCCGTGGGACCAAATTAAGGAGAATTCTCCATGGTCATGGAACGAGTCAATACATGAAATTATAACACGATATTAGAAACAGATAAAATGAAATATAAAAAAAACAGGTGACAAGTCGTAAATTTAAATAAAGAAAATCAACAATATAACACTGGAATTTGCTTAATTTTTTAGCTCTTCCAGGAGCTCCTCGACAGAATAGAAGGAGTGAGCCATGAGGAAACTCTTCAGTTTAGACTTAAAAGTGTTTGGGGCACTGCTAAGATTTTTGAGTTCTTGTGGTAGCTTATTGAAAATGGATGCAGCAGAATACTGCACTCCTTTCTGCACAAGAGTCAAGGAAGTGCATTCCACATGCAGATTGGATTTCTACCTAGTATTAACTGAGTAAAAGCTGCTAACTCTTGGGAATAGGCTAATATTGCTAACAACAAACGACATTAAAGAAAACATATACTGTGAGGGCAATGTCAGAATTCCCAGACTATTGAATAGGGGTCGACAAGAGGTTCTCGAACTTACACCACATATAGCTCGAACAGCCCGTTTTTGAGCCAAAAATACCCTTTTTGAATCAGAAGAATTACCCCAAAAATAATACCATACGACATAAGCGTATGGAAATATGCGAAGTAGACTACTTTTCGTGTTGAAGTGTCACTTATTTCAGATACTGTTCTAATGGTAAATAAAGCAGCATTTAGTTTGTGAACAAGATCCTGAACATGGGCTTTCCACAACAGCTTACTATCTATCCGAACTCCTAGGAACTTGAACTGTTCCGTCTCGCTTATAATATGCCCATTCTGTCTGATCAAAATATCGGTTCTTGTTGAATTGTGTGATAGAAACTGTAAAAACTGAGTCTTACTGTGATTTAGCATCAAATTATTTTCCACAAGCCACGAACTTATTTCATGAACTACGTTATTTGATATTGTTTCAATATTACACACAAGATCCTTCACTATCAAGCTGGTGTCATCAGCAAACAGAAATATTTTTGAATCACCTGTAATACTAGAAGGAATATCATTTATATAAATAAGAAACAGCAGTGGCCCAAGCACCGACCCTTGGGGAACGCCCCACTTAAAGTGCCCCATTGGGACTGAACATCACTACTACTCTCAATATTGCGGAGAATTACCTTCTGCTTTCTGTTCTTAAGGTTTAGAAGCGAACCAATTGTAAGCTACTCCCCTTACTCCATAATGGTCCAACTTCTGCAGTAACATTTTGTGGTCAACACAGTCAAATGCCTTCGTTAAATCAAAGAAAACACCTAGCGTTCGCAACCTTTTATTTAATCCGTCCAAAACCTCACAGAGAAAAGAGAATATAGCATTTTCAGTTGTTAAACCATTTCTGCAACCAAACAGAACATTTGACAGCAAATTATGTGAATTTAAATGCTCCAGTAACCTTGCATATACAACCTTCTCGATAACTTTAGTAAACACCGATGGCATAGAAATAGGTCTATAATTGTCAACCGAGTACTTTAATCGGTCAGGAAACCGACCACTCCTAAAGGAAAAGTTACATATATGGCTAAGTACTGAGCTAACATACATAGAACAATACTTCAGTATTCCGCTAGATACCCCGTCATATCCATGAGAGTTCTTGGTCTTTAGTGATTTAATTATTAACTCAATCTCCCTCTTATCAGTATCATGGAGGAGCATTTCAGGTAACAGTCTCGGAACACTTTTTTCTAAGAGCGCTATATGATTCCCTGTTGGGACTTTGTTTCTATTTAGTTCACCTGCTATATTCAGAAAGTGATTATTAAATACTGTACATATATGCGACTTATCAGTAACACGGACATTCCCACTACGTACTGATTCTATATCCTCGACCTGTCTCTGCAGACCAGCCACTTCCTTTACGACTGACCATACGGTTTTAATTTTATCCTGAGACTTAGCTATTCTATCTGCATACCACATACTTTTTGCCTTCCTAATAACATTTTTAAGCACCTTACAATACTGTTTGTAATGGGCTGCTGCATTTAGATTTTGACTGTTTCTAACGTTTTGATATAATTGCCACTTTGTTCTACAAGATATTCTTATCCCTCTAGTCAGCCACCCAGGCTGCCTGTTTATGCTAGTACCCTGTTTTGAACGTTCTAACGGAAGGCAACTTTCAAAGAGCACGAGAAAAGTCTTGAGAAAAGCATTATATTTATCGTCTACTGTATCAGCGCTATAAACATCTCGCGACTCTTGTTCCTTGATAAGGTTTACAAAGGCCTCTACAGCAACTGGATCAGCTTTCCTAAACAGCTGATGACTAACACGTGTTGCAGCACAAAAATCTTTTAGAGTTAAAATTTGTGCATCATGATCTGAAAGGTCATTCAGCTTTTTGCTAACAGAATGCCCTTCTAGTAATGAGGAATGAACAAAAATGTTGTCTATGGTTGTTCTACTGTTCCCTTGCACTCTCGTTGGAAAGAATACGGTTTGCATAAGATTATATGAATTAAGGAGGTCTACCAGCATCCTCTTCCTTGCACAGTCACTTATACAATTAATATTGAAGTCACCACATATAACTAACTTTTTGTATTTCCTATAAAGTGAACCAAGAACCTCCTCTAGCTTTAGCAAAAATGTTGTGAAATCGGAGTCTGGGGATCTATAAATAACAACAGTTAGAAGTTTAGCTCTGTTAAATTTAACCACGCCTGCACAACATTCAAACACCTTTTCAGTGCAGTTCTTTGAAGCATCAATTGACTCAAATGGGATACCGTTTTTCACATACATGGCTACTCCCTCACACCGCAAAGAGCTCCTCGAAAAGCTGTCAGCCAACCTGTACCCTGATAAAGGAAGCCTCTGAATCATCTCCTTATTTAAGAAGTGTTCAGATATACCAATAATTTCAGAGTCAACATCTATAAGCAGTTCACTAACTTTATCTCTAATACCTTGTATATTTTGATGAAATATACTAATTCCCTCATTACTCGGATACCTAAGCTTTGTCAAAAGTGGTTCCTTTGTTAGAGAGACTTCCCTTAAGAAGGAATACATATCAGCTGACTTCAATCTAAAAAAGGTGCAGCTCCAACACCCACTACTGTAGGAATTTTCCCATGAGTGATCCCACCAACCCCACCTATGCTGTCACCTATAAGCTTTGCCAACCTCCCCTTCCCATACCTGTTGAGGTGCAGGCCATGTCTAGTGAAACCCGTCCTGCTGATAGACTCCACCGTCACCACTGAAATGTGACCCATGCTTTCTGTCATCAGCGCACCCCCAAGTCTCACGTTATTACGCCTGACGGCTGTATTAAGATGAGGCCGATCGTGACGCTGAAACAGTTCCACGAAATGCACATTCGTGTTGCCTGTCTGAGTGGCTATCTTTTCCAGGTCACCATCTATGTCATACTCCCCATCCCTATCAATACTATTACCAGCCCCACCCACAATCACTACCTGATCCTCTTTAGTAAAATCCCTACATAACCCCCCTATGTTAACAGTCACCTGAGCCAACCCTGCATTAGGCTTCACAATGCTGGTGACCTGGTACTCACTCCCCAGCACTTCCTGCAACTGCTGGCCTACACCTCTGCCATGAGAACTACCTAACAGCAGAACCTTCTTCTTCCTCTTCGACTTTGCAACTGTTCTAGCCACCGTAACTACTGAGGTCTGCTGCATACTTCCTACATCTACAGCTAATAGAGATTCCTCTCCACTAGACTCTGACAGTTGGTCATATCTATTGTAAACACCAATAGTAAAACTATCTGAAAATCTCCTTCTCCTAGCAGATCTCTTGCCAACAGCCAGCTCCCATTCCCCAACCCCCTTCTCCCTCCTCACCCTATCTAGCTCCTCCTGTGCGTTTTTCAACTGCACCTGAAGGGCACAGATCTTACGCTCCTGCTCCTCTATCAATTTACTCTTGCTACATAACCTGCAGTTTCAGGAGAGGATCTCACCAGAATGCCCACTGGCTTCCCCACTGCATTCCCCCCAGTGAAAATACTTCGAACAAGTCTCACACCGCAATCCACTACTCACGAACCTACGGCAAAGAACACACTTCTCACTCATGGTAAAATTTTACTTTTTCTAAGTTCCGCTACTACAATAAGAAGATGTTAAAAACCTGACTACAATAAACACAAACTTACTCCACAAGGGAAGTAACTACTATTATTAACAGTATTAATAAACAACAAATGTGAATAAAACAAAAGACTAATACGGAAAGAGAATCAAACGTCTAATGAGACAGTAACGAAGCTGAAAACAGTTCCCAAAAGGTTCTTCTGAAATTATTTCACCAGAAAACACTAAAAACTCCGGTTGAAGACTACTATAGTTCCTAAATAAACCACTACACACAAACAATGAATTAGTACTTAGCTTTCGATACGCCGCTACAGCTGTAACTGGTCAGTGCGGAATGTAAACACAGGTAAGAGGTTACGTTGCTCGATGCGAAACACTCACAAATATCAGGTCACAACACAAGAAAGGCAGAGGTGAATGAAGAAACCACTAATAAGTCACTTATATAGTAAATATTATCACAAAAACCGTTAAAATATATATCTGAAACCTAAAAATATATAAAAACTTGGAGAGCGATCTCACACGCAGTCACTCGCTTATGACGTCACACCAAAGATCATGCAGTGAAACATCTTGTAGTAACATCGGTAGAACATTACGTAGGAAATCAGCATACATTGCACCATTTAGATTGCCACCAATAAAATGGGGGCCAATTATCCTTCCTCCCATAATGCCGCACCATACATTAACCCGCCAAGGTCGCTGCTGTTCCACTTGTCGCAGCCATCGTGGATTTTCCGTTGCCCAATAGTGCATATTATGCCTGTTTACGTTACTGCTGTTGGTGAATGACGCTTCGTCGCCAAATAGAATGCGTGCAAAAAATCTGTCATCGTCCCGTAATTTCTCTTGTGCCCAGTGCCAGAACTGTACACGACGTTCAAAGTCGTCGCCATGCAATTCCTGGTGCATAGAAATATGGTACGAGTGCAATCGATGTTGATGTAGCATTCTCAACACCGACATTTTTGAGATTCCCGATTCTCGCGCAATTTGTCTGCTACTGATGTGCGGATTAGCCGCGACAGCAGGTAAAACACCTACTTGGGAATCATTATTTGTTGCAGGTCGTGGTTGACGTTTCACATGTGGCTGAACACTTCCTGTTTCCTCAAATAACGTAACTATCCGGCGAACGGTCCGGACACTTGGATGATGTCCAGGATACCGAGCAGTATACATAACACACGCCCGTTGGGCATTTTTATCACAATAGCCATACATCAACACGATATCGACCTTTTCCGCAATTGGTAAACGGTCCATTTTAACACGGGCAATGTATCACGAAGCAAATACCGTCCGCACTGGCGGAATGTTAGGTGATACCACGTACTTATACGTTTGTGACTATTACAGCGCCATCTATCACAAAGCGAAAAAAGTGGTCCAACTAAAACATTCATATTTCTTTACGTACTACACGAATATGTAATAAAAATCGGGGTTCCTATTTTAAAAAACGCAGTTGATATTCGTTTGACCAATAGCAGCGCCAGCTAGCGGCCAACCATAGCGTCATCTGGTTCCCCCCTTCAAGCTAGACGAGTTTCGTTCTTTGTAGTTTTTTCGTTTGATGCTTATTTCGTGAGATATTTGGCCCGGTCACTATCAATGGACCACCCTGTATCTTTGTGGTTACGACTGAAATACTAATTGCTTCTGGAACCGTGTGATCGCGAGAACATATTTGTACCCGCCGACGATGCGGCTCCTAATTACCTCATTAGTAAGGCAGAGTTCGAAAAGAACTCCACTTTCTCATCTTTAGATAACCATTGACGTAATTTACGTGTAATACCTAAGGAAACTTCTCGCTGCAGTGCCGGAGGTAACGAAGGCGCCGAAGTCGCGTTTATTGAAAAAATGAGGATGAAGAACGTCTGTGCGCAGCTGCTATTATACCCAGTTGTTACCGAAAGATACTTTTGATGAGGGCTTCATACAGTTCAGCGACGTTTTCCAAGTAGTTGTTAGCGGGAAGATCTGTATTTCCCTGTTATACCCGTACTTCACATCCCTTCCTGGTAACGGTCCTGGGCAATTCTCAATTCACGAAGGCAATATTAATTTTTAAAGTTTTAGCTCCTCTAAATTTGTGATTTAAGTGTGAGTCTTCTTTAATAACATTATCGACTGAGCAGATGTCTATAGCGTAAACCTAAATAAATTATTGTATACCGTTTTCACTAAGTGTCGTTATTAACGGTTTGTGTCGTTTTTCAGGTAAATGAGTTCCTTATTAATTAATTTAATTAATGTAAATTAAGCATTTACCAGCAATTAAGACTACCACAAACGCTACTGTCATAACAGGAGGACAGATATTAAAAATCAGTGTCTTTTCCTGTGCCAGAAAAGTAAATTTTCTGTTTGCACAATGATAAAAGTTTTCAGGCCGCTCACTATCTTTGTTTAATTTAGCAAACTAGGTTTCAGTGTGATTAAAGATGGAATAATTATGCTACCATAGCTTATGATAAATTGGGAACCATGTAGTGATATCGAATAAATTATGGAGGGAAAAGCTACGATCAACCGGGAATTACAGAACACACTCCTCTTATTTTGCAAAATATTTCATCTTTGTTAAAATCGAGATTATCGTGTTTTTCGTGGAACCTCCCGTCAGATTGAGTCTTTTTTCCAATTGCGGCTACACACTGAGCCACTGGCTGTTTACCAAATAATTGCTCAGAATATATTTATATTTAAAATTATTTTCCTCGTTTTATTGGCATTTGACAAAGCTACTGCCAATCTAAAGTCTGGTGCACACTATAAATTCAGTTCATTTTAATTCCGTATATTTTGTCTTCTTTATTACATTCAGTCTCTTCCAGAATAGATCTTTCACCCTGAGGCTGAGTTTTCAGCAGATAGCTTCAGTCTGTCAGAAAGTTTCAAAACAGAGCATACTCCAATGCAGAATGAAAAACTGATTCCGAAAATAAAGCCGTAGCTATGGCTAAGCCATTTCTCCGTGATGTCTTTTCTTCCTGGTGAGTTAATACAGCAAGATATGCAGGGGAGCCTCCGTGAGGTTTGGGAAACAGG
The DNA here is from genome assembly GCF_023864275.1 of Schistocerca cancellata. NCBI lineage: Eukaryota > Metazoa > Arthropoda > Insecta > Orthoptera > Acrididae > Schistocerca > Schistocerca cancellata. The sequence goes on from NC_064629.1 coordinate 463,166,552, forward strand.
GGAACGCTGCTGGCAGAAGTTCGGCTGTGTGGGGGAGGAGGATTACGGGATGCCTGGATAGCTCGATCGGTAAAAGCTCTGCTCGTGAAAGACAAGGCTATGAGTTCAAGTCGTAACGCTACAGCACAGTGCTCAATTACTTTCACAGTGTGTCTTTTCGCTTTTTTTATAGTTACTTCCAATCATTAATATTTATGTTGTCATTTAGTTGTCTATACTGATTATTTCAGTTATTGTAAAGCTAACTTTTTTACTAATCATTTGGAGAAATATTGTAAAAATAGATACTTTGGCAGAGTATGGGCTTTAGGTATGTATAATAACAATCTACTAAACCCACAGCAAATTTCAAATTTTTCTATTTCAGTGAAAAGAGAGTATTTGAAACGTAATTGAATGTGCTAGTCCAAAATTTGTAAATCTGACTACATCCATTATCTTACTGAGGAAGTAATGATCAAGTATTAAAATCAGTTCCCCTGACTAGGCACAGTTTGCTAATTAAAGGCACTGTATAATTGTGTGTACTTATTTATGCGTGGTGTGTTTCATGGTTTTCGGCCTTGCCTGTTCTGATTGCTGCAAACTGTGACATATCAGGTGTTTAGTTATAATATGTTATATGAGAGTGCAAGCGTTCTCGGCGAATCTCGATGGTAAAATCTTTTCGAGTTGACAACCGACTCAATGTTGATAGTGAGTTTCGTTTATTGGAAGGAAATGATTAGTGAAACCTAAAGACAATGAACACTATAATGAAGTAACTTTTCTCTTTCAGTAGCACATTACACGTCACAGTTAGTAAATGACTTTTGATTCTGGAAACCTCAAGAAATATTTTGATTGTGGGAGTCAGAGAACGTTACCGTACTTCCTGCAAATACCAAAGCCGGGCCTTTGTTTCGTTCCCTTGTTCTTCTATTATCTGAAAATTCCTCCATACACTTTCTCTGATCGTACATCATAGGTATTTTGGAAACTTTCGCGTTACGGATCCTATAACAGTATAATTTTGTAACAATTTTTTCTGAAAGGTTTGCAGAAACTATGCTAAAAACTGCAGACGTAATAAATGAAACCCCTCATCGCGCTGTGCTTTGCAGATAGGCTCTACAGGCTACGCAACCCTATTTTACGGGAGCATTTATAGATTACAAAACGACTTACACTTACGTAATCGGAGCGTCAATATGAGAGCTGTTAACAGCCTTTCGGTTCTATTGTCATACGCACTAGTTTCTTGTCTCACGTCCTGCTGTTGAAATTGTAGATCACAGACCTGAAAGATAAAAATGCAGCACGTCACAGCTATTGCTTAATGCACCTTGTAGTGGACTGACAAGACAGCCAGTCCACAGTGACGGGTAACCGAAAGGCACGCTGTTTACACACGCCGGCTGGCGTTAGGTCTGAAACAGGATACGTAATGAATGCTATAAAGAAAAGTACGTAGCTGCTGGAATACTTAACTTTAATCCATCATTTGTATACAGCATTCTTGATGATACAAGTGAGGCTCTCTCTAGAAATGGTTAATGGCGCCTTGCTAGGTCGTAGCCATGGACTTAGCTGAAGGCTATTCTAACTATCTCTCGGCTAATGAGAGAAAGGCTTCGTCAGTGTAGTCGCTAGCAAAGTCGTCCGTACAACTGGGACGAGTCCTAATACGTCTCTCTAGACCTGCCGTGTGGTGGCGCTCGGTCTGCAATTACTGACAGTGGCGACACGCGGGTCCGACATGTACTAATGGACCGTGGCCGATTTAAAGCTACCACCTAGCAAGTGTGGTGTCTGGCGGTGACACCACACACCTTATTAAATTCATGTGAAGGGACTAAATATACATAATTTTTTTTTTACAAATAAGCCTATAGATTTAATCTGGGCATGTTCACTGGCTGAAAGTTGTAAATACAGACCAATAGAATACGTTACTGCAGGTCTATTTCGTCTTTTGGAGTGCGAAACACGCTGACTTTTGGGCTACATGGACGTTTCCCTTTGCAGTTAGACTATGGAAGTGTGTAAAGTATTTCAAATTGCAGGTTGTGAGGAGAATCTAATATTTTACACTAGGAAAACAACCGTTCAAACCAAAGAAAACTTAAGATACGAGTCACTTAAACAGTCACCAATCAATGGATTATCTGACATGTATTCGCAGTTGTGAATATGGACAACCATCCGCTTGATCATGGAATGAGGACAATGAAAATTTGTGCCGGACCCGGACTCGAACCGGTTTTTCCGTTTATCGCGAGGGGTTGTCTCTCCATTAGGCTGTCCGAACACTACTCACGGGCATACCCAAAACTTGAGACGTCGCCAACCATGTGTCTCCAACCTCTGAACTGGTATAGTCATTGTGTATATTACCGTACAGGGGGGAAGTCTCTTGCCCGGTGTCCGCGGATAAGAACGATTTTGCAGTGCCTGTATTATTCGGAATTACGATGTAATGTTCTTTGCAATGTTTCCGCCTTCGATAGGCGGAAAATCCGGGTTCGAGGTCCAGTCCAGTACAAATTTTCACGGTCGTCATTCCATTATACAGTGGATGGTTGTTCATATTAACAACTGCGAATACATATCATGAATTTCATAACGGTACCAGTCGCCACAGTGCCTGTTTTTTAGACATTTATGCATGCGTGTCCAAAGGGACATTGCATCGTAATTTGGATAACACAGGCACTGCTGTATCGTCATCAACGGACTTGTTGATTTGAACTCCAGCAGTGTTGAGTAGCGCTGGTTACGGAGTGGTTTCCCTAGAGGCAGAGACTTCATTTCATTTCACTCGGAGTCCCGACTTCCTCCTGTTAATTAGGGAGCCAGGGAATATTCAACAATCATCGTCATTGGTGTCAAGTTGGCTTCACTTTCTCGAAGCCCATGTATGAAGGTTGAGGTTTCTCTTCCACTTAAGATGATTTTTGATACATTATAAGCTATTTTCACGAATAGTCACAAAGGGCCATAAAATAGCGTCCAGCATGTTTCCGTAACTTTATTTTTCACAGATATGCAGACATGATTTGTTTCTTTTCTTTACATTTTCTTTCTTTTTTACCAGATGGAACATGCAGTCATTTAGATCAAAATTAATTGTTCCTTGTATTCTCTCTTCTTCTCGATACATTTCTTGAGATCCCTCATATGTTGGTACCTTGACCACCAATTCTTCATTTGTAGAAACCATTGTAAGCATCAAAAATTTTAAAAGCTAATAAATCTTCTTACAAAAAATGGTTCAAATGGCTCTGAGCACTATGGGACTTAACATCTGAGGTCATCAGTCCTCTAGAACTTAGAACTACTTAAACCGAACAAACCCAAGGGCATGACACACATCCATGACCGAGGCAGGATTCGAACGTGCGACCGTATCAGTCACGCGGTCCCGGGCTGAAGCGCCTAGAACCGCTCGGCCACTACAGCCGCCAATCTTCTTACACACTTTAATTTTTTGAACTTAAACATGTCACCAAATATGGGTATTCTATAAATCTCTGATTTCACTGTACTTCGTAGAAGCATTTTATTGTTGAAACAAGTGTACAGTTTCGGATGTTGCACCATTCAACCCAACACAAGAACATCAGCTACATTTTATTGTAAATATACTATAAATATTAGCAACCAATTCAGTTATTTAATGATGTGGTCTCTTTGTGTGGACGTGGTACATAGGATGCCACTATGTTTCTCCATTTTTGCCCATCTTGAGCTTCTCGTTGCCAGTTAAATCTAGTTGTCTGTCTGAAGTCTCTCTCCCTTCTGTCCATCGATCGTCCCCCTCGGTCTTTATAAGTTAACTGGGCTCAGATATAGTTTTTGTTTTCCAGGTGAGTCATCTTTCCATCGAGCGACGTGACTAGCCCACTGCCTTTTCAGTCTATTTACTCTTTCCACTATATCATTGACCTTTTGTTGTACTCTGATATATACGGATTTTTTTTTGTCTTGTGAGTTTCCTTTCACGTGAACATGTTGACTCAGATAGATATATTGTGGCCCTTTGCAGTTGCGTACTCTCATCACACATATTTCCGTACGGTGTCCATTCATTCATCATGATTTTGGTTTTGTTACAGTTCGTTTTTGCACCAGCTTCAGAGCAGGTAAACGCTAGTTACCAAACTGACTTTTCAAGCCCGTCTTTATTATATGCAGGTAGAACAATATCGTCAGGAGATCTCAGTTTTTTTAAAGATCTCTTGATACCTTCAGCTGCCATTCTCTTTATTGCATTTAAGATTGCACAATTTCAGCCTTAGGCAATTTTCGTGTATCTAAAACGGAAATAATCATACATTTTATGCATTACTGACACTTGCGATTTAGTCATATCTGTAGATATACTAGGCACATTATAAATTCCTTTATGGATGATATTTTAGTAGTAGATTATGTCATGTACGTCGATGCTCCTATGACATCATGTTATGCTCATAAATAAATCCGAGGTGTTCACGCTATTTTGGGAGCACGTTACGTTCATGTACATTTGTAAGGTACAGTGGTTCAAACATTCGACTAAGACATAAAAATAAGATATATTGGATCATACAAGAAAAAGATTTAAATACATCCAATGAAAATAAATATCACATGCAGAGAAACTCCAAATTCTTCCAGATGATCGAAAATCTGACCAACATTTGATTAACTCCCACAGAACTGAACGAATAAGAAAAAGACCGAAGATTTAACATACAACCACGCCTTGTAAACAATATGATTAAAAATATTATTGCAAACACCAAAGTTGCGCTTGATATGACCCAGTTGGCACCTCATGGGCAAAACTACATTACTTTTAAAATTTCAAAAATAATAAAAATACAAATAAAACGAGAAATTAGGACCAATATAAAAGGGAAGGACAGTAGTAATATACGTCAGATAAATAATAAGCTTCAAGAAAATAATAGAATCAGTCTAAAATCAGATAACGAAAGTACATTGACGGTAATTTTAGAAGAAGATTACAATAGGAAAATACTAGAATTTTTCGACCAAAATAATTTGAAAATTATCAACCGGGATCTCTCCAACAAATGTAATGCACAACTAAAGAAAGCACTAACAAAATGTAAGTACATATTCACAAAAAAATATCTAAAAGATTCCATTATAATTAATCCAACAACACTATCATTGCGTGCCCAGCCCAAGATACATAAAGAATAAATCCCAATTCGTCCAATTGTTAACATGGTTAATAGCCCAGCACATGCTGTCAGTAAATAGCTCAACATACTCCTTAAGCAATATTACATAAACGAGAAAGAATACACTACAAAAAGTTTTTACGTTATTGTTAATAAATTTAAAAATATAAAAATACCAGGAAAAGGAGTACTCTTATCACTCGACATATCTAACATGTACACAAACATTCCAGAAACGGAAACTATAGAAATCAATAAAACCTACTTTCTCAAATATAAGACAATCACTGAAGCAGAAATCTGTGAGATAATAAAAGTTCTACAATTAATCACTTCCTAGAATTATTTCTCATTTCAGAACAAAATTTATCTCCAAAATGATGGGGTAGCAATGGGCTCATCTCTAGGAGGTATATTAGCTGATATTTTCGTTAACACTTTACAAGAATTTTTTTTAACAGGTTCACTCAAACAGCCAAAAAATCGTTTATTACTATAGATATGTCGATGAAATCTTAATCTCATTCGATGGCACAATAGATGAGTGCAAGGTCATACATTCGCAATTCAACAGTTTGCATCCACAAATTAATTTCAGTATGGAAATTTCAAAACAAAAATCTGAACACATATTCGATATTTTTCGTAATCCAACGACAACAGACATAATTATCGACAACCAGTCATGCCACCCAAGAGCACACAAGTCTCATATTTTCATTCTATGATACATAGACTAAACAACTTGCCATTGAAAAAAATTAATAACTGAGAAAGAACTAGATCTTCTCCGAAAAGTAGCTACAGGCATTGGTTATCCTAAAAACTTAGCAGACACGTTATTCAAGAACAAAACCAATCAAAAACATGCCAGTCCCCCAGATGAAATAACTTTAACTAGAGACAAAAACGAACCACAAAAAATGAAGTTCTTGTATAGCCATATCTAGGTATTATTTACGACAAAATTACTCGACGTTACAAGAAAGCAAAATCATACACCAGTTACAGAACCACTAGCAATCTACAGTGATTATTGAGTCACATACCACGTAAACCAGAACCATCGGCGCAATCAGGAATCTACAATATTGACTGCGAAGAATACCCAGAATTTTATATTGGACAAACAGGAAGAAAAGTTAGTACAAGATTTAAAGAACACACGACAATAAGCGATAATAACTCATCCACATTTGCTGCACACTTAAAAGACACCAACCACGAAATACCTAATATATATGGAAACTTCAAATATAACATAAGTTAAAAAAAGAAGAAAATCATAGATGTAATGGAAGAAATTGAAATTTACATCAGACTAAAAGTTCAGTCAGACAGAGTTTTAAATGAGCAAAAAGACATGCGAAATGGGAAATTCCTAGACAATTTTCTACCAGTTCCGCGGTGAAGCACTATAGAACAATAGAATGTAAAATTATAGCTACACTCATGAAAAAATATAACTGTAATGCGAAACATCACGCAACCATAAAGCAGTTTTTACTCGACTCTCGTAGTTCTCAGCAATGTTTCATTACAGTGCTGTGACAGATTCCATATATAAATCTTTGTACCAACTATTCAAAAGTGACGTGCTCCCACAATAACAAAACAAACATTTACAAATTATTTTTAAATGGTTCAAATGGCTCTGAGCACTTTGGGACTCAACTGCTGTGGTCATAAGTCCCCTAGAACGTAGAACTACTTAAACCTAACTAACCTAAGGACATCACACACATCCATGCCCGAGGCAGGATTCGGACCTGCGACCGTAGCGGTCGTGCGGTTCCAGACTGTAGCGCCTTTAACCGCTCAGCTACTCCGGCCGGCTCAAATTATTTTTAAAAAATTACATACGGTCATATTTACACCAATGACGAACGACAATTAAATATAACTGAGAACAAAAGCATATGGAGTTTAAGTAGCAAATTTCCGTGAAATAATTATAATCTCCCTCGTGTTAATTACCTTAAAACATAGGCCTTTTATATAAGAGCTTTGCGACAACTGCTCGAGAGTAACGTGGATTTATTTTATGAGCGTAACATGATGTCATAGGAGCAGCGACGTACATGACATAATCTACTACTAAAAATCATCCGTAAAGTAAGTTATAATGCGCCTAGTATATCTACAGATATGACTTGTTCCTACATCAAAATCCCAAGTGTCGTTAATGTATCCAATGTATGATAATTCTGTTTTAGATACTGCTGTACAATTGTACATGAAATAAAGAGAATGGCAGCTCAAGGCAAAAAGAGATCTTTCAAAAATTCATCGCAGCAGCGGACCCCGTCGCTTTGAAAATTATACATCTCAGTTTATTTAATCTCTTTCCCAGAACTTGAATTCCATTTATTTTCCAATTCAGTTTCTACACTGCGTTTCTAGGACTGCTGAATATAGTTTTTGAAACACAGTGTTGCCTGTTTTCACACCCTTTGTAATTGTAAATGCATTGGTTTGCTTAACTACGCTTTCAAACGACATAAAGCAGTTCCTCTTTTCATCTTGTCCACAGCATTCTTGATTTCTCAGGATTTCTGAGATCTAGGGGGCATAAGCATCCAATTCATCTAGGATTAAGGTATCATCATTGATTTTAGTATAGTGCTGTTTTGCCCCTTGTTTTGTTAGAGCCTCAAGTACAGTTGGGAAACTGATCAAACCGAATCCCCCTTCAAAAATATAAAAGCAAGACAAGGAGGTATATTGTGCTCATTTGTTCCACTATTTTTTTCGTGTGGAGTGAGGACATGGTCAGCTGTACTAAATCCTGTGCGGAAACCATCTGTCTCAGTGGGATATGCCAGGTCAGTATGGTAGCCAAAATTCTAGTATATCTTAGTGCAGTGTGAACAGAAGGCTAGCAGGGCAAAAGCTCTTCATATCTACAGTACTATCCTTTTACGTATAGCATTTGTTATGCTTTGTTCCAACCTCTTGCTAATGCTTTACTGTGCAAACAACTTGAAAATATTTTAGCTAAATGTTTTATAGACTCCTCCTCCATTAGCTTTAAAATATCAAGTTAGAGGTCGTCACTATTTGAAACAATTCCTCTTTTCATCTTGTCCACAGCATTCTTGATTTCTCAGGAGATTATTTCTGAGATCTAGGGGGCATAAGCATCCAATTCATCTAGGATTAAGGTATCATCATTGATTTTAGAAGAAAGATCACGACTTTACCTACGGTTACCTTAACACTAGGTGACTGGACTGTGCACGGCATTACTTAAAAAGAATGGCTCGATAAAGTCTCAGTGTCGAGCAGTACAAATGTGATTTAATGCCCAACAACTACCTCGCTGCAAATAGTAACCCGTAGCCGTGATTCTGCAGTCAAATAGGCTTTGCATTGGCTATAGCTGCAAATTAATAAAATAATGGGAAATATTAATTAAAATATAAATGAGTAACTAGTAAATGGATCCTATTACAACGTCAGAAATTGATGTAGACTACGCTAGAAAATTGTGTTGTATAACACTTCATCAAATAAGTCATTTCAGATAAATGGAAAGCGGTCCAGCAACTACCAGTTATCAGGCAGCCAGAAAGATGACGTTACTAAAATGCAATAAAGTTCCATTAAGATCGTTACAAGAATGGTAGCAGAATCTCCAAGCTAAATACTCATCCAAGGCACTCATTTCTTGAACACAATGCGCGAAGTATTAGCCAGCTCAAAACAATTCAGTGTTCAGCATGGCGATGTACTGATTAGCACATGAGAGATAACAAGTAGGAAGTCATACTTTATTTATTGTCAAGTCCGTAATGCAAGTGGAAAAGTTAAAGTTCTGCACAGGAGCATATTCAGATCTCACAGAAGTTACAAGCCTCTTCAAAAGTTACACAGTTTTCTAGCGGCCGTTCACTCCCCAGAATCTATCACCCACATGGCCGAATATCACACACTGCCTCAGGCGGATCTAGCTTCTTCCAGATCTAACGTAAAAATGTCTGGAATCGCTCCCTTGAGCGCACCTCTCAAGAAGTGTCTGTCTTCACTTTACTTTATGGGGTTTCGCCACTGCCTACTTCTCCATTGCCTGAAGGCCATCCCCATGAAAAATAAAGCGTTCTTATGTATTACGTCTTCATTCTCGTCGTCAAATATGGGTTGTTTAGGAAGCCTGCCAACTCGGATCACTAGACAAACCATCAGACCAATCGTATTAATGAGTATTATTACGACAAGAAAGAAGACAGTTCGTAACTTTGTCAATTACACTGATGTGTAACAAACAAAGGGCGACATACAAAATAGTCAAGTTTCTTCAGTATAAACAATCTGAAGTCGGTGCCACATAGAATGTACAAGCGAAGTAACTAGTGTTGACACTTCTGTTCATGTCGCTAGTCTTGAAGCTGCTATACAGCTGATGCGTCGCCAGTCGATCGCGGCGCTTATGTCCTTTTCACATAAGGGCCACTGCTGTCACGTTGTCATCCTGGAGAGGGGTCGGTCAGCGTGAGATTGGTTGACGTCTTCTCACAACCATCTCATCTCCATCGTTCTCGACTCTCGTGCCGGCGCTTGACTTTACGCCGTTACATTATGTTCTATAGAAATGATTTGACTCAACTTGACCTCTTTCCACACTAAACTAATATATTTCTAAACTAATATATTAATTACAACATTTAAAAAAATGTTACAAGCATTCTGTCACACTCAAACCATTTTCGATAAATGTAAATAATAGTTTTTTCATAAATAAAGGACTATCATTATTGCGCATGTGCACTCAAGTTAAATAACAGCAAAATGTTGTTAAATAATGTATGAGCAATTAGTTATATCTGTTTTAATGGAAGCGTTTGTTGGCATTCTTTTCAATCTAGTGTCAGCTAACACGCGCAACTATCCACTTTTAAATTACATTGGTTTTTTAATATTGGTTGCAATCATATTTAAATTACGTTAATGGCAAAAATACTATCATATTCCTTAAATAACTACACAAATATGTCAAGATATGAGGTATTCATGCTACATTCAGTTCGTATGTTATTGTGAAAGATACAATGTTGTAACAAACATTTTGATAATGAAAACGGTATAGAAACGTAATAAATCTATAAATAAAATAGATACAGATGAGTGCTTTTCAGGGATGATAGCTATAGTGCAATGCGATCATCCGAGATATCATTTGTTGAAATCAGATGAAGCATTTAAGAGCTGTTGATTCTAAAGTTCACTGTGAAAATATTTAGTTACTGTAAAATATTAATTTTCGTACTTTTAAGATAATGAATATATTATTGTTTCACTGAATGCACCTCAATTTTCTGAAATCACAGATGTGTTAGGATTTGCTTTATTATGTAACTGTAATTTGTTATTGAAGTTGTAATAACTCTAAGTGAACGTATTTGAGATTGTTTGATACTCTGCCATTTCTAGTGTATCTTCTGTCCCCACCTAGTGGCCATTCACCGTGAACATGGTCTGGGATTTACTCACATGCTGCCACACTCTCCCTGCCTGGTACTTACGCTGACTAGTAGCGGTCACTTCGGCTGGGCCGGCCGTGCCGCGTCTTGGGTCCTGGTCCCAGTGGCTAGCGCTCAGCCTTACAAACAAGTTTTCCTTACCTCCTAGCTTCTAGGTGGCCGAATTACTCGCCAACATATGTGTAACTGGGCACACCTCCATTTAATGTACCACATTGGCTTACTCACTTGGGACATTAAGTCGCGCCAAATTTGACACAGTTACATAAAGTAATAAATAAAACACGTAGTATAATATATCGAATACACTACTTGTCTGTTAGAACAATCGTGTAAATATATCTGTGCTTTTGTATGAAACAGCATATCCCTCCTAGGATATGTCGTAACCTATTCTATCAGCACAAATTAATTATAAATCTACATGTACGTGATTATTCTGCTATTCACAATTAAGTGCCTGGAAGAGGGTTCAATGAACCACCTTCAAGCTGTCTCTCAAGCGTTCCCCTTTCGAACGGGGCGAGGGAAAAACGAGCATTTAAATTTTTCTGTGTGAGCCCTGACTTCTCTTGTTTTACCGTGATGATCATTTCTCCTTATGTAGGTGGGTACCAACAGAATGTTTTCACAATCGGAGGAGAAAACTGGTGATTGAAATTTCATGAGAAGATTCCGTCGCAACGAAAAACGCCTTTGTTTTAATGATTGCCACTCCAAGTCACGTATCATATCTATGGTACTATCTCCCCTACTTCGCGATAATACAAAAAGAGCCGCCCTTCTTTGAACTTTTTCAATATCAACCGTCAGTCCCACCTGAGGCTGACGAGTGTAGTGTAAACAGTCCCTTTAGTAGATCTGTTGCACCTTCTAAGTGTTCAGCCAATGAATCGCAGTCTTTGGTTTGCTCTGCCCATAATATTAACTATGTGATCGTTCCAATTTAGGTTGTTTGTAATTGTAATGCCTAGGTATTTAGCTCAATTTACAGCCTTCAGATTTGTATGACTTATCGCGTAATCGAAATCTAGCGGATTTTTTTCAGTACTCATGTGAATAAATTCACACTTTTCTTTAGTCAGGGTCCTTTGCCACTTTCGCACCACACAGATTTCTTATTTAAATCATTTTGCAATTCATTTTGGTCATCTGATGACTTTACAAGACGGTAAATGACAGGATTATCTGTAAATAATCTAAGAGAGCTGCTCAGATTGTCTCCTATGTCGCTAATATTGATCAGGAACAATACAGGACCTATAATACTTCCTTGGCGAGCGCCGGATATTACTTCTGTTTTACTCGAGGACTTTCCGTTATTACTACGAACTGTGACCTTTCTGAAAGGAAATCACGAATCCAGTCGCACAACTGAGTCGATATTCCATAGGCACACAGTTTGGTTAGAAGACGCTAGTGAGGAACGGTGTCGAAAGCCTTCTGAAAATCTAAAAATATGGAGCCAATTTGACATCCCCTGTCGATAACACTCATTACTTCATGAGTATAAAGAGCTAGATCTGTTACGAAAGAACGATATTTTCTGAATCCTTGCTGACTATGTGTCTGTAAAACGTTTTCTCCGACGTACTTCATAGTGTTCGAATACAGTATATGTTTCAAAACCCTACTGCAAATCGACGTTAGAGATATAGGCCTGTATTTCAGCGGATTACTCCTATTTCCCTTTTTGGGTACTGATGTGACTTGAGCAACTTTTCAGTCCTTAGGTACGGAACTTTCTGTGAGCTAGCGGTTTTATATAATTGCTAAATATTAAGGTATTGCATCTGCATACGCTAAAAGGAACCTGACTAGTGTACAATCTGGACCGGAAGCCTTGCTTTTATTAAGTGATTTAAGCTGCTTTGCTACACCGAGGATATCTACTTCTATGTTTCTCATCTTCTCACTTATTCTTGACTGGAATTCGGGAATAGTTACTTCGTCTTCTTTCGTGAAGGTGTTTCGAAAAACCATGTTTAGTAACTCCGCTTTAATGTCACTGTCATCAGTGACTTCACCGTTGTTATCGCGCAGTGAAGGTATTGATTGCTTCTTGCCACTGGTGTGCTTTATATATGACCAGAATATCTTTGGATTTTCTGCCAAATTCCGAGACAGAGTTTAGTTGTGGAAATTATTAAAAGCACCTCGCATTGAAGCACGCGCTGTATTTCGAACTTCTGCAAAACTGCCAGTCTTCGGGATTTTGCGTTCTTTTAAATTTGGCGTGCTTTTTTCTTTGCTTCTGCAACAGCGATCTGACCCGTTTTGTGTACCATGGGGGACAGTACCGTCACTTACTAATTTATGTGGTATATATCTCTCAATTGCCGTCGATACTATCTCTTTGAAATCAGTCCACATCTTTTTTACGCTTACGTGAGCAGATCGGATGGAGTGGAGACTGTTTCTAAAAAAGCGTTAAGAGCATTTTCTTCAGCGTTTTTAAATAGATGTACTTTGCGTTTCTTTTTAACGGTTGTGGGTGTTACGGTATTCTTCCTAGCAGCAACTGCCTTGTGGTCGCTAATCCCTGTATTCGTCATGACACTGCCTCTTTGTCCTGGATTATTTGTTGCTAAGAGGTCAAGTATGCTTTCGCAATCATTTACGCTTCGAGTAGGCTCATGGACTAGTTGTTTCTGAGAAAGCATTCAGTATAATTTCGGATGACGTTTTATGCCTACCACCAGCTTTAAATGTATAATTTTTCCATCATATCGACGGTAGATTGAAGTCGCCACAAATTATAATTGTATGAGTGGGGTACCTATTTGCAATGAGACTCAAGTTTTATTTGAACTGTTCAGCAACTATATCTTCTGAGTCTGAAGGTCGGCAAAACGATCCAATTAACAGTTTAGTACAATTGTCAAGTATAACCTCTACCCATACTATTTCGCTGGAATTATGTACTTTTATTTCGCTACAAGGCAAACTACTTCTGACAGCAATAAATACTCCACCACCAACTGTATTTACTCTATTCTTTCTGAACACAGTTAGATCGTTTGAAAAAATTTCAGCTGAACTTATTTTCGACTTTAGCCAGTTTTCTGTATCAACTATTTGAGCTTCAGTGCTTTCTATTAGGGCTTGGAAGTATGGTTCCTTCCCAACACAACTACGACAATTTACAACTACAATCCCTATCGTTTCTACAACTACCTTACGGTGTTTTACCTGCCCGCTTTCAGACTGACGGCCTTTCTGTGGTTTCCCTAGATCCTCTAACCTAAAAAAACCCCCAGTCCCTTCCACGCAGCCCCAGCTATCCGTGTAGCCGCTTCCTGTGTGTAGTGGACTCCTGACCTATTAACCGGAACCCGGATACCCACCACCCGATGGTGCAAGTAAAGGACTCTGCAGCGTACACGGTCACAGAACCGCCTGAGCCTCTGATTCAGCCACTCCACTCGGCTCTTTACCAAACGACCACAGTCGGTTCTGTCGACGATGCTGCAGATGGCGAGCTCCGCCTTAATCTCGGAAGCAAGGCTGGCAGGCTTTACCATTTCCTATAGCCGCCCGAAACCAGAGAGAATGTCTTCCGATCCAAAGCGACACACGTCATTGGTACTGACATGGACTACCACCTGCAGTTCGCTGCACCCTGTACTCTTCACGGCAATCGGAAGCACCCTTTCCAGATCCCGAATGTATCCCCCCTGTATGCACACTGAGTGTACACTGGCTTCCTTCACCCCCCCCCCCCCTCCTTGGCGGCCATGTTCCTAAGGGGCCCCATTAAGCGCCTAACGTTGGAGCTCCCAGCTACCAGCAAACCCACCTTCTGTGAATGCCCAGACCTTGCGGGCCCAGAAGATTCCTCTGGAACAGGGTGGACGACTGCATCTGGCTCAGAGACATCGACAGCCACAGACAACGCCCGACACCTGTTCGTCGAACGAACCAGGGAGGCCCTACGATCGGCGCCATGGAAAGTCTTTAACTGCCTGCCAGACTTTGGAATGATCTCTCACTCGACCACGGGTGTGGGGTCAACCTCAATGCAGGCAGGACCCGGGGCAGCCACAGCAGTGGATCGATCGGGGGACACGTGGGTCGTGCTCGACGTCCCTCGCATCCCCGCGTCCAACCCCCGACACTGATGCCCCTTGGCAGCAGCGTCAAGCTGTGGGATGCAGCGAACCCTGCCTGGAACTGTGAGCGAAGCATCACCAACTCAGCTCCCATCTGTACACAGCAATCATAGTGCCTAACCATATCTGAACTCGCTCCTGTTTGAAACTGGTAAATATATATAATAAATGAATGGCGTACTCATTTTATTAGCAGCAGGAACTAGCAGTTTTCTCTCACTGACGGTCTAACCGACACTAAGCTATTCTAAGCGAAACAAACGAAAGCCTGTACGATACGAGGGTCGATACAATGGTCGATAGCGACGGCGGTACTCTACGCTACACTGTTTTATGGTTGCTCCTAGTAAGCACTCAAACACGCAAGAAATTACAAAAATACACTAGTAACTACAAAGGTAACTGAAAAGAAGTCGCTCCTTTTTGAAGCTCGTAGAAATATGTAATAAACAAACGGTGTACTCGCCTTATTAGTAGCAGGAACTCGTGGTGTTCTTTCACAGACGGGCTAACACAAATTATAAAATTACGACACACTAAAAATGCTCAAATAAGCATAAAACATACAGATTTGACAAAATTTTATAGTCAACTCGAATTTTAACAAACTTTTTAGCGTTGTTGCACTCATTTGATAGCACTTTCTGTTTCTAAAACTATTTCATCGTTGCTCTTCACTACCACGATTTTTTACACAGCGCAAGATCAGTGTTCTAGCGTCGAAATTTATACCTTTGCAGACCAGCCGCCTCTGCAGAAACTCATGAATATATTGGCAATGTACTGCGCTGAAACATGTGTCAATCTGCAGCCACTGTCAATGTTGAAGGACAATAGCTGTCGAAATATGATTGTTTTGTCACTACCAGTAATCATTTGACATCTTGAATCCCCATCGGTCAGGCACGGAACGCTCTCCTCAGTGGAATCGATAAATTTCATAAAAAGGATAACAAAGCAAAATCTAATTTACAGCTTTGCAAAGTACATTTAACTTAGTTCGACATTTCAAACGCTCTGTCCATATTCCCACTAGAAAACATATCTTTCGAGTGATGAAGTGTGTTCGCCACCATTAATCAACTATTATTTTATCGTTTCTTACAGTCTTTATCATATATAATCAGAAACGTTAAATACTGAAACACATCTGCGAAGAATTCTCCCACTTACCTCTCTTTTAACTCAGCAGGTTAGTGAATAATAAATTCATCAAATATTCATTCACATTTGTATTATAATAAAGTTTATCCCCAGAACTTATTCTCATAAACATGTTCAACAACTTTCCAAAATAACATGCATTGGACCCTATAGAACAGACCCAGCGAAATATACCCCCAAAAACTTTGCTTATACTTTTCAGGAAACTACATCTCCACAAACAGTCAAAATGTTATTGAGATCTAGTGACCTCAAGGTACAAAACTTCTGAGGACAATAATTACAATTAAACTTCATATATCGCATGAGAAATCCATCCAAGTAACACATGTTAATAACCCCTTAAAATTTCCCACAAATCTTACGTACAGTACAATATACAGTAGATTCTTCACTTTTATACATAATGAAATTAATCACGGTCTGCCGAGCTCTGCCCACCAGATTCTACTGGCTATTACACAGAAACAGAAACAACAACCTAAATTCTTAAATACTACACATGCAAATACACTTATTTACAAACTTACATTTATACACATGCCGCATTCTTCTTCCACAAGGTGCAACTCTGCCTCCGTCGCCTCATATAACACTTTTCTCTCCAGTGTGAGTATCTTTTGAACCTTACTTTTTTGCACTTTTTGATCTTCTGAGATTCGAGAACTCTTTCCTCTTCTTCAATTGTCTCGTAAATTTACCTACAAAATTTTTTCAGCACCACTGTAATACCACTTCTAGATTCAAGAAATCTACCCTCTCTTTCTTCATAAACATAATCTCCTAAACCAATATTTTCCTCATTACCCATTTCTATACTGTCCTGATCTACATTTAAATTATCTTTATAATTGAAATAATCCTCTAAATCCGTCATTTCACCGTCCTCTTTAGCATTAAGTAAGCTGTTCCATTCCTGAAAAATAGAGATATCAGTAGCTGCAACGATTTCACAATTAGCATAGGACTTACAGCTTCATCTCCTTTAAACAACACCTCACTTATTTCCGCCGAATCGCAACAAACCTTATCACAAGCAACTCCATTAACATCCGCCGGTAGCCCATAAACTTTATTACATCGATCGATACATTATAAAAATCACAACCAATAACTCCGTCAACCTCCCCCGGTATACCACACAAATTGCCGCTACTGCACTGCATCTCATCAGAATTCACAATGCATTCGAATTACACCTGTCTCCGAAATATCTTATCTCCTCTCAGATTCCTCCTCCACTTTAAATTTTGTCCAACCGTCTGAGGCATAATTTTCACTTCGTCCTTCAACATGCACTCACAATTCATATTTTCATCAAGGTGCATAGGTTCACTTCCATCACTAGAAATAAATGAACGAATTCCTTCCCACGAGATATCTAAATCAGCAGCTTCAGCCACTACAACGTCAGCACGTAAAACGTCACCTTTACTTCCCTTTAGCAATATATCACCAACTTCCGCCAATAGACAGTAAAATTCATCACCAGCTGACGACACTACTGCTACTTTGTACCTTCACACAGTTCCGTCGATACACCACAAAAATCATCTCCAGGTGACGAGACTACTGCTACGCTGCCTTCACGGATAGCTTCACCTATTTCCGCTGACGCAAAATCATATACATTACTATAATTGTCGCGACTGACTAGTAGCTCAGCAGAGTTAATCATACGTTCCACCTCCTCCAGATTCAAATCTGCCTCAGTCTCTCTTATGATCACAAAATTTTTCATCAAACATACAATCATTCCATCTTTCACTTCCATATTACAAAATAAATTTTTCAGCCTTATATTATCAAATTGCTCAACACATATTACCACCTTTCTGGTGGTTCCGCTTGCAGTTATTCCCCATTCTACTCTTACTTTTTACCACGTCCACTTCCAACATCTTTGGCTCTTTTGCTGAATTTTTGACAACTACAAAATTTTTAAAATAACTCGTCCTTTCCACAGCCTGTTTCTTTTACCCCTTCCGGACCTGAGATGCAGCATTCTCTACTTTTCCGATCTCTTATTTTGTTGTTACATTTCATAAGACACCTGCCCCTCAAGTCTTCGTTCCCGGTTTAGACCCCCGTTGTTAAAATTCCCATTTACATTTGCCCTTTTAAAATTATTGTGATTACTGTTTCGATTATGCTCACGATAATTATTTTGGTTATTATTATGGTTCCCACAGTGATACCCTTTATCTGTTAATGTTTGCATTATCTGGCTTGAAATTCAATGACTATTCTATTTTTTAAAATAAGATCTAGAAATTCATCAATAGAATTTTTCAGACTGTGGATAAGATTCCATTGGAAAATTCCGCTGTACGTCTCTTGATTATCGTGATTTCTGCCAACGCTTCCAAACAGATAATTTATATGCATCAACTTAGCCAGTTCACGCATACAAAAATACCACGTCGACCCGTGCCCTACTTTGAAACTCGGTCCGTTTAGGAACTCATTCGGAAATCGCGTTTACTTCACATCAGTCCAGATTGTTCGAGAAACAACACTTCATAGATAGTTAATGAAGTACATATTAAATTTGCTCATAATTGTGCGCTGCCCTCAAGATGCCTTTCTGAGAATTTATTTTCGTCTTCCAACATTCCTCACACAAAACTACCTTCAAACACAGCAATAAAATCGACTGAATGGTATTATCCATTATTTGCAAAACATATAGTCGTCCTGAATTAATCCACGATACACCCGTCACAGTAGTTCCCTGATTCGCTGCTAAACAATTTAATGCTGTCCGTGCATCTTTAGTATGCTGTTCCCGCTGAAAAGCTTCTTTATTAATTTCCGCTTCCAATTGCTGTCTGTTGCTCACCACCACATATTTTGCCTCTGTACTGCATTCTTTACATCGCCACATAGCTCGTTGTGTGTATTTTCCCACTTGTCTCTGAAGTATTTTTCCACTGTGTCGACTCTAGTGTTAACTAGTCCAACCTCCTCAGAAATTTTGTTTGTGTTTGCCCTTATAACGTCTGTTTTTGTCTCAGTCATCCTTTCACTATCTGATTTAATTTGTCACACTTCAGTTTTCATATATTCTACATTTGACTCTACGTTCTCAATTTTTCCACTTAGCCCTGCTTTTTACTTAGCCTACCTCTGTCGTAACTGAACTTAGCTCTGTATTTACTGAACCTAGCTCCGTTTCTACCCTTTCACTAAATGCACTGGGATCAGAATTTCCATGATCCATTATTGTATTCAATGCCCCTATACTAGATCGTAGTTCTAGAAAAATTCGCATCATCTGAGACGATGAATCGACTAAAAGCTTACATCGCCTCTCTGACTTTGGACTATCTGCCCCATTAATAAGTTCCACAGCGGCACTACCATGTTCAGATTTAGGACTAACTGGCCCACTAGCACTATCTGAACCAGCCAGACTGATAGGTTGCTTATCTGTTGTAAGTCTCAAATCCTGTTGGTTAACACATACTATCACCGCCAGTATTTAACTTACGGATAATGCTGGCTGCTTCCACTGTACTGCTGCTGCTGAAAGTGTGGATGCTGCCGATTCTAAGGCCGAAGCTCATGAATTTGGAGTTCCCGAAGTCGTTGCCGGTGGTCCACGTTGCTGTAGCCGCTGCTGCCTCTCGTGCCGCCGTTAAAGTCTTTGCTGCTGGTCGCTGCAGTCTCTAATTCAGTATAGTTCTACTTAGCCTTCTTCATCTTTCATAAAGTTTCACGCCTAGCTTCCCGGCACCTACTTACTGCTACCGATTCTCATGGTCTCAACTGTTGCAAAAATGTGATACACGGAGCCTCCACACAAACTGCCAATCATGCGACAGATTTGGGTCCCAGTTCACAAATTATTACGAAATGTCAGAATTGCAATCGCTATTCTAAATGTATTAGACTCATATTCTGGGCCAGAAAACCCCAACTGAGAATTTATCTGTGGTTACTTGATCCTTAGGTAATTGGGTGATGCACACCTCTGTTTAAAAAAAGATGACACCATGAAATCATAGGAACGAGCTGTACAAGTCTGTTTTCATGCCCAGCGCCTAACTCGCTGCAAAATAATAACCTCTACCTGTGATCCTGCTGTCAAATAGGCTATACATTGGCTAGAATTGCGATTTAACAATATAAACAGAACTATGAAATAAAAGAAAAATGCATAATTATTAAATGGGTTGTATTATAACGTTTGAAATTGATGTAGAAGGCATTATAGAATTGTGTTGAATAATGTCTGTACAAGTACGCCATCTCAAATAAACGGAAAGTGCTCTTACAGTTACGAACTATAAAGCAGCCAGAAAGATAACTTCATTAAAATGCGTTACGATCCTTACAAGAATGGAAGCAGAATCCCCAACATAAATAGTCCTCCAAGGCATCCGAAAAACTAAGTTTATCTCATGAACATAATGCACGAAGTATTCCCCAGCTCAAAATAATTCAGAGTTCAGCATGACGATTTGCTCATTAACACTTGAGAGAAGACGAGTAGGAATTCATACTTTATTTTCAAGTCCGTAATGCAAGTGGAAAAGGGAAAGTTCTGCGCAGGAGCATATTCAGACCTCGCAGAAGTTACAAGTCATTTCCAAAGGTATAAAGTCTTCTAGCAGCCATTCACTGCCCACATCACCCACATCAGCGAACATCACACGTTACCTCAGACAGATTTCCTATCCTCCAAATCTAAGGGACAAGTGTATTAATTTGTAAGACGAATGTTATCAAAAAGGAGATGTATGAGCATAGCACTCGTAACGAAACGTAACCGAGCTGTAATAAAAGGATATGACATTTAGAATCTTGTGTTGTTCACTCCCATATTTTCGTGGGCTTCCTATATTAATTGAGGAAAAAATTATGGAGGCACTGGTCATGTCCGCGAATTATGAATGTAACTGTGTTGCATCCTCCCCTCTCACCTGTGCCAAGGTTATGCTTTAGTGTTATTATCCATTGTTCGTATGTCAATGTTTCTTTTTAGTATATCAACGGGCATATTCAATGTTTAAAGACAATAGATCTAATTGTGACAGTGACCACTTGTTTCCATTCATAGCTAGAAGATTCCTATTCCCATTAATACACACCGATGCAAAAAAAATTGCAGTATCAAAAAATAATTAATGTAGAGTGATGAAATTTCGGGAATACGTATGTCTAAGAAACATATTTAAGGGATTAACATTGCAAGATCACAGGTTACTGTTGGCACGAGATAAGCCACTGCAAATGTGAAATGCTGGTACGTGAATCGCAGGTGTGGGATGGTGTTCCAAGCCTGTTGCACTTCGTCGGTGATACTGAAACAGGTGTAGAGTCTTGCAGTTCATCATTTTACACCAACAGAATATACATTCTTTAAGAGCAGATACGTAGCTGAACGTCCTCCACGCTTTGTAGATTCCAACAAGTTCGCCTTCGATCTTAATGATACGAACCTTCGTGATCACTGGGGTGCGCCGTTCTTCGTTCGGTGTTGATGGTGTAGTTTAATGATTTGTGTTGAACATTTCTTGACTGTCTACAATGTCATTTTTTGAACTGTAGTACATACATCCCACAGAATGTTGAACTCTGCACCTCCCGGATACTTATTCCATATCGCCCTTCTGATGCACATGATGAGTCATTAGCAGTTAATATTTTTCCTGTCACAGCTATTAACACAACATTTTCAAATGAGCCTTACTAAAGACTAACGTTGCTAGCTCGCATTCAACAGGTTCCTTGTGAGTCTGTCCTCACGTCACTGGAGTGGCGGAGCCTAAATTAACTAGTATCTTCGGAACCAAAAGTTGGTCTTGGTGGTCTAGCGTGTACATTATTACACTCCGGTCCTGGAGGTCCTGGATTCAATCCCGGATAGCAGCGGGGTGTTTTCCTCGTTCCTGTCCTCTGGGACGGCCTCATGTCCACTCATACTGCTTTCAAATGAGTACCGGGAATATTTCCCAGACCTAAAAGGCTGCCAGGGCGATGGGTCCGACACCCTTCTCCTCCTAGTGCCTCGGTAAAGGAACGTTGTACCCTACCTCTCTGGGGAAGCAAAGGGAGACAACACGCTCTATGCTACCAAATTAACATAACAATCACTAAAAAAATCTAAGCAGGTACTATTTATTCGTGAATTTGTTCAAAATTAAATTAAATTCTCTTCCACGCAGATTCCCTACCCGTTACTACTATCTACGCATAAACTGAGAGCCAGGTCATTCAATTCATTCCAGAAACGAGCCAAGTTTTAATGGAAGAATAAAACAAGAGGCTTGATAAGTTGTTAAGTGGGACCCACACGTCTCATAAAGCACGAGTGTTTCTTTTATACTACTAGAATCACAGCACTGCGTAGCATGGATGAGTTTATTACATTGCACAGAACTGACTTAGCTTCGAACGGCTGAGGCTTTCACATCTGGAGCAGGGTGCGCTATACCAGATACGTAGAGCAAGCCGCAGCGGTCCTTCTGAGTGTGGCAAGTAAAGGCCGGTTCCCACTAGAGCGCGGCAGCGCGGCGTGCGGCAGCGGCAGCGGTAAGCGTTTTCCGCGTTGACGCGGCGGCTCGCGGAATTGGCGTTCCCATCTGGAAGCGGCAGGCGTTAGCGGTAGCCAATGACGGACATCCACTGAGGTACGGGGCAGGACCCACTGAAACGCGCGGTGCGTTTGATTAACTATATCTTACACCTACATGAAGGAAAGACGAAGTTGTGTGTAGACATACCAATTTTTCATTTTCTGTACAGTGTACTCTTTCACATATTTCATTATTCATGTTTTCTCATTTCACCATGAACAGATTTCATGACTACCGTTCACGATTGTTCACTATCTCCTAACACATTGAAACAATGTACGACAAAAGAAATTATGCAGATAGTTAAGCGAGACAAAAATTTAAAATGTGATACGGTAGCAGGTACACGAAACAGTAAGAACACAAAGGCTAGGTGGAAGGGATGAAAGTGGAAGCCACCTGATAGAACTTCGCACAGAGCATCATTTAATCATCGCCAGCACCTTGCTTAAGAATCACGAAAGAATAATATGTATTTGGAACAGTTTTCGAAACCAGATTTTAAATTGTAAGGCATTTCCTGGTGCAGACGCAAACCTGACTGAAGACTGTCAATAGCAAGAAAAGCTTGCTGAAAAAGAAAATTTGTTCACGCCGAATATAAATTCTAATGGTTGGATACTATTTTACAAAGGTATTTGTGTGGAGTGCAACCTTGTATGTAAGTGAAACTTGGATGATGAACAGTTCTGTCAAAAAGACAATAGACGCTTTCAAAACGTGGTGATTCATAAGAATGCTGAACATTAGATACAAGAATCGTGTGACTAAAGAAGAGGTACGGAATTAAATAGAGGAGGAAGAGGAAATTACGGCACAACTTTGACCACAATAGGGGTTAGTTGACAGGACGTATTATGGGGCGTCAAAGAGTGAGGACAAAGGGGTTGGGTGATACTATTCTGATAATAATCATCTGTTGAAATACTATTCTACTATTTTATCTATTAATGTAAGCAGTGAATTTACTCTTCCATGCACTCCTCCACAAAACATTTAAACCGAAACTGAAATCAGCTGAACACCAAATCTTTCAACCACTGTCTGACAACTACTGGATTCACTTTCAACTTTCTATAACTATGACCGGCTAGCCACACACACATACAGATATAAGGAGAACAAAAATAAACAAACATTAGTTTTCAGCATATAATTCTGCAGTTTGGCAACATGTACATAAACAAACCAGACAGGAAGGGACATGAGGCGAACACACTGTAGTTACGACTTCAAATCAGAGTTTTCAGTAAAACGTCTACTGCTAGAGTGACAGAAGAAAAAAGAGCGAACATGAAAATGTGCTTATGTTCCATAATCTAAGTTTTAGTTCAACCTCCAGCATGTGACCAGGTGAGGGGAAACGTATATGTCCGCCAAAAACTCGATTCACTGTAAGTAGTCAGTCATTCACGTAAAAAAAGATGTGAACTATTTTATAATCTGCAAGTATCACATATAAAAACAAAACTGAATCATTCTAGATTCCACCGAAGATGCCTTAAAGTAAAAGGCGAAACGCGTCTTGAATCAGTAAAGTACACTGGATAAAGAAAAAAGAAAGGAAATAATCAATATCTCTACATATTTAGTAAATTACATCTTATGACATACCAGCAAATTAGTTTTGGTTTAACTTCTCATTCGACATGCTATTAATGCCGTTTAAAAAAAATTCATCTATCCCTTCTGAAAAACTGTAGTTACTTTCATATCTCGGTAGATAAACAGATTTAGGATATTTATCATGTGACGCAATACATGACTTTTCACAAGTTATCGTTTGCAAAAAAACACATTTCGATTTCTTGAAACGTTTACGAAATTTGCGGTTGATACAACCACATGGTTTACGACGAGCAGGACGAAGTATCGGACGCGTCGCGAGCGAGCCGCCTGCGGTCACGGCACAGCCCGTCCGCCGACATATCATCCAATATCTCGAGAACGGTGATAGCTATCGATCTGCTCTCAGCTTTAAAAACAATTTCGATATGTTGACTAAATTTCATACGCAATAATGTATAACCTAAAATGAACTGTACGCAAAGTCCACGCAATGCGTTTTCACCTCTGCACACTCATTAAAATTTCGTGTAAAGGTTTACGTAAATGCGATACAGCAAGTAACCACGACGAATAACGAAAAGAAATTCGGTCCTCTATCGAGAGAAGATATCAGGCTGTAACATGCCCAAGAATCAAATTTTTCTACCGAATAGTTTCCTTGGAATCGGATGATATGTTTTTCATAGCTGCCGCCGCGTCCGCGCCAGCGTTTCGGCGGAAGTTCGTGAGGCCCGGGGTGCCGTACCTGACGTCACGCTCAGCGCGTTCTGTGATTGGCGGCGCGCACCTGGAGCGCGTCACGCGGCAGCGGAAGCGGTTCGACATGGGCAAACCGCGACGCAGAGCCCGCCGCGCCTTGCCGCTGACGCCGTTTCCATGGCAACCACGCCGCTGACGCGCGGTTTTGACGCGCGGCAGCCCTAGTGGGAACCGGCCTTAACTGTGATTGCGGGACGCAGCGCTGGGCACTATTGTTTGTGCAGCTTGCTCGAGGCTAGTGCCGGCTCGCAGAGCAGTATGGTCATATGGTACACAGCTGTGGTACTCTCACAGCACGTGGCCACCAGTTCACTTCTCGCGACCTGAACTTACTCGATTGCTGTGGCGTTCAATACCACTATGGCTTATGCTGGACATGAGTAAGGTTCAAATGGTTCAAATGGCTCTGAGCACTACGGGACTTAACAGCTGTGGTCATCAGTCCCCTATAACTTAGAACTACTTAAACCTAACTAACCTAAGGACATCACACACATCCATGCCCGAGGCAGGATTCGAACCTGCGACCGTAGCAGTCGCACGGTTCCGGACTGCGCGCCTAGAACCACGAGACCACCGCGGCCGGCCATGAGTAAGGGCTGGTGGACTTCCGCACTACCATAACCTAGGTCTCTGACGATGATATGTCCATAAGGATCACTGCGCTGGGGGTCTCAGTCAGTGGAGTAACACTATACACAATAAAACTCTGTGAATAAGACGTAGCGAAAAAAGACGAGTAAAACTTCTCCTTTCAGTGTCTTGAGATTTGATGCTTTAGGCTGTTACTGTATCCTCCTCTTATTCTGACGGCAACATCCAAAAATCTTGCACCATATGTAGGAAGAATACTGTAATAGTGGAACACAGTTCGTTTGGTACCAGGCTGCATTGTTGCTAATTTATTCAAGACAGTAGCTCTTCCTCGGTGTCACCCCACCTCCTCACAGTGGGCAGTAGATGTGGCAATGTCACGTTGTTGACGTTACCACCAATAACTCCTCCCCCCTCCCCAATACCCACGCCCTCTTCACCCCCCTCCCTCACTTCACCTTCCAGCCCCACTTGTGAACTGGTTGGAAACAGACTCAGTCTGTGTTGAGCTGCTAGAGAGGAAGGACATAAGGTACTGTCTTTATTTATTTATTTATTTATTTATTTATTTTTGAGGAGCAGGGGAACTGAATTGATTATCACCCTGCAGCCTTGCTGCTTGAAATTCAAATAGATACATCTGCTTAAAATTGGTGGGAAAAACACTTGTCTCATATTTATTGAAACATTAATTAAATTAATTAATCTAATTTCTGGGAAATGTGATCACCTGAAAATATGTTGGTGTTGGACAGAGAAGAGTTTAATACGTGTAATACCTGTAATCATACAGCTGAGGACTGCGTACATAGCCTCATACGCGAGGAATGGAAGGAGGTGATAACGTATGAGCGTAGGGGGTATACTTTTTAGCAAATAATGGTAATACAGCGGGAAGGACTGAGGATACATTTTCCAACTCATAGAGACTACTGCCTGTGCTGGAGCTTTTTTTAAAATTTTTTTATAATGGTCAGGCAGTCCATGGTACAGAAGAAAACTTCAACCTACTCCACTACCCCAGACCGAATGAACCTGAGATGCTTTCCTTGGGGTACAGGGCTCGACTGCGGACACTTCTAATGGGTTTTGGCCCCCTTCCTGATTGCATGAGTGTATATCTTCACCTTGCTGTGTGCCCTAGACCACAATACCACTAGAAACTGGCGGGGAACTGTCCTACAGCTGCTGCCAGAAGAATTGCCACCTACCGATCTAGAAGTGTAAAGCGGCAGAGGAACCTCTACACAGATACATGGTAAGAAGGGAGAGGATAGCAAACTCTCTCTGAAGTGTAGAAAGAGTTGGCTCCTACCGATTTACAAGTGTATAACTGTTGAGGAACTTGTACATACACATACCTAGATGGTAAGAAGAGATAGGGAAGCAAATTATCACTGAAGTGCAGAAAGGCCAATACATGCTACCACAATTGACAGAAAATGCTTCGCTGCTGTAACATTCTGTATGTGTCGGAACTGTCTGAAGGTGATCATCGCCTTATTAAAATCAGTCTCATGTAGGAAAAATATTGAAGTATACGTCCTGCATAAATGTCTCTTTATACTGCTCATCTCATTGAGCACCGATCTGCCCCGACAGGTGGAGAGCAGTGCCCCCCTCACTATCCTCCACTGCTGTATGCGGTTATAACCTGTCACCACTCACGTTTACTCTACTTCTTCAGGTTAACTCTTCAGAGCCTGACTGATAGAGGCTTCAAATGCTCCACTGTACTGATTAACAGCTATCTGTGAGTGTGTGTGTGTTTGTGTGTGTGTGTGTGTGTGTGTGTGTGTGTGTGTGTGTGTGTGTTTCCGAATACTGTGGAAGCATGTGATTCATGCCGTACATGCAGCAGAGGACTAGATAGTGGAGGAATTTTACGCAGGTCACTTGCTCCTCCTCAAATGCCACACTGCGTGTCTGCCTAAAGTGTTGCCATTCTTAGAATTTCAACTGCTGTAATGTCAGCTCATCTATTTAAAAAAAAAATACTGTAGAAACATGAACACTCATTTCTTGAATGAAGTATTAACGTCGTGTATTTTCCAGGTGTGATTCTTATGCTTCCTACAACAAATAGCGTACCGACAGACCTTATCTCATACCATGTAAAGAGTGTAGTCTTACGTTTTTAGAAACGAATACTGCGACAGTGTCGGTGCAGTGAGGGAGAGAGGGCGTGGATCCCACGTGGGAACTCAGCGAATGAAATAGCCTAATTCCATAGTGTTTACAACAGAAGAACGTCAGCCTTCTAACCCCAAAAAGCGATCGATGTACACGTGTTTTATCGACGAATTGTAGATAACCCATCTGAGTTGTTGGGCATATATCAGACAGACTTTACCTCACATCGTGTAAAGGGTGCAGCCTTACGATTTTAAATCGAATGTTATGGTGGTAACGGTGCAAATAGTGGATATAGCACTAAAATGAATGAAACCTCCAGCTAAATAAGTAAAACTCACACTTGTGGTAAGATCGTTTGCTTACTGCAATGAATATTGATCCGAGAACATTGAATTTCACGTTGAATATACTACAAAATAAACACTTAACACCATTCAACTGCGCTTAAACATTCATTCAGCTAGTACAGCATAGAGTATATTACGCTACGAGTGCATACCGGCCTTGGTTCTACAGGAAGATCAAACACTGTAACAACATCACAAAAAAAAAAAAACTGCTTATGTCCTCACATCACTGTATGGATTCAGATTAAGCGGCTCTTAGATCCATTTATAGCCCCCTCCTACCTCCACTCCTCCCGCCCACTCCTACACCTTAGGTAGGGATACTGGTTTTCCAAGCCTGTTCTATCTTGATGGTACAAAAAAAGCTACCTCCACTGCAGGTGCCCTGCTTTTGTTGGTGTTGGGCTGACAATGATATAAAGTTTCCGGTCTGCAGCTGGAACCTCCCATAGGTAGTGGTTCTGCTTTCCCAAGTATTCTGCCCTCTCACTGATGATACACAAAGAGATTCATCTACTGGCGATGCTCTGCTTTGGTCTGTGTTGGGCTGTCGAAGATATACTGTTTCAGATCTGCAGATATCAAACATATTTCTAGGAAATACCGACAGCTGGAAAGTACTTGAATATTCGATGAGTCAATGACAACTTTCTTCGACAGAAGAATGGCCAACAGCATGCTACGGCCCTCAGCTACATCCCGCATTGGGAAGATGCAGCTCCAGGGGTTGCAATCGCGAGAGCGGTGGGCGCCGTGACCTGCGGCTGTTGAGCTTGCTATGGGCGTCGCTATTCAGTATGGCGGTGCCGGCCACACCCCAGCTGCCGTCGGCCATTTCCAGCAGCAACCTCCCATGGGTCTCGCGCAAGCTACAATTTGCATCCCTCCCTCCTCTTTATTTCTTAACATCCAAACATCCAGCTGCGTAAAATTGCGAACTCAGTCTACGATAATATTGTCGATGGCGGATTAGCAAATTGCCGAGGCTGAAGCTCTTTAACGATCATTTTTATCGTATTTTCTTCAATTCTTCGCATTTTCCATTAATTTTCGGAATTTTATCAGGTTATTCCATAATTTCAAAGCATTTTACCCAATTACTCGAGTTCCAAACCTTTGCTCCTGACGACGTGTCATGTCAATGAAACGTCTCATCGTGTACATTTTGTGATGCTGTCACCCAATGACGTTGCGGAATGGCTCTCAGTTTCTGTATCATTGCTAAACCACACAACGCATTGCTTTGCGAGTGCCATATGCATGTGTACTTACCGTGAATCTTATTACACTGCCTGCACCACCTGACACAAATACTGTTTTGTAGTGTGGGAAATAGCCAGCAGCAGAGTGGAGTTGCAACAACTACGTTCCTTAGGCGAAACACTTTATAAATTCGGTCAGATTTTATTACGACTGGCCATCTCTCCCTATGTGGATAGAAGTCCCAAAGTATTCTTGCATTCGTAGGATAACGTCAGAGATTGAAAGATCCCACTAACACCTTTGACGATTATTACCCAAACAAACGAATCATATCCATTGCACAATTAATAAAATGTTCTGGGCTATTATGTCATGGTCGAACGGATTTCACCTTAAAACCCAACGTTTCGTCCCCATCTGCGGATGGCATTTTCAAGAAGGATCGTAGCTCCTTTGAAAGTCCGATTCACATTGTGGCTCGCTGTTGGCCGCAGTACGAGGTGCATTCAAGTTCTAAGGCCTCCGATTTTTTTTCTCCGGACTGGAAAGAGATAGAAACATGCGCATTGTTTTAAAATGAGGCCGCGTTCATTGTCAATACGTCCCAGAGATGGCAGCACCGTACGGCAGATAGAATTTTACCGCCAGCGGCGAGAATGAGGACTGTTTTAAATACTTAAAATGGTGACGTTTTCCTTACTTGAACAGCGTGCAATCATTCGTTTTCTGAATTTGCGTGGTGTGAAACCAATTGAAATTCATCGACAGTTGAAGGAGACATGTGGTGATGGAGTTATGGATGTGTCGAAACTGCATTCATGGGTACGACAGTTTAATGAAGGCAGAACATCGTGTGACAACAAAGCGAAACAACCTCGGGCTCGCACAAGCCGGTCTGACGACATGATAGAGAAAGTGGAGAGAATTGTTTTGGGGGATCGCCGAATGACTGTTGAACAGATCGCCTCCAGAGTTGGCATTTCTGTGGGTTCTGTGCACACAATCCTGCATGACGACCTGAAAATGCGAAAAGTGTCATCCACGTGGGTGCCACGAATGCTGACAGACGACCATATGGCTGCCCGTGTGGCATGTTGCCAAGCAATGTTGACGCGCAACGACAGCATGAATGGGACTTTCTTTTCGTCGGTTGTGACAATGGATGAGACGTGGATGCCATTTTTCAATCCAGAAACAAAGCGGCACACAGATTCACCGCCACCAAAAAAATTTCGGTTAACCGCCAGTGCTGAAAAAATGATGGTGTCCATGTTCTGGGACGGCGAGGGCGTAATCCTTACCCATTGCGTTCCAAAGGGCACTACGGTAACAGGTGCATCCTACGAAAATGTTTTGAAGAACAAATTCCTTCCCGCACTGCAACAAAAACGTCCGGGAAGGGCTGCGCGTGTGCTGTTTCACCAAGACAACGCACCCTCACATCGAGCTAACGTTACGCAACAGTTTCTTCGTGATAACAACTTTGAAGTGATTCCTCATGCTCCCTACTCACCTGACCTGTCTCCTAGTGACTTTTGGCTTTTTCCAACGATGAAAGACACTCTCCGTGGCCGCACATTCACGAGCCGTGCAGCTGTAGCCTCAGCGATTTTCCAGTGGTCAAAACAGACTCCTAAAGAAACCTTCGCCGCTGCCATGGAATCATGGCGTCAGCGTTGTGAAAAATGTGTACGTCTGCAGGGGGATTACGTCGAGAAGTAACGCCAGTTTCATCGATTTCGGGTGAGTAGTTATTAGAAAAAAAAATCGGAGGCCTTAGAACTTGAATGCACCTCGTAAAATTCCGCTTCCGCGCAATTGCGTGATCTTTCGTGTTTTGAATATGCGTGCGCAACTGGTCGTTGTCGAATGACGTCGTCCGCTGTAGCAATCATCCCATGGTACACATCATCTTCAGCATCAGAATCAAATGTTATTGAGTTTCACCCCATCCTCCTTTCTATTGAAATTCCTAGGGTGTTTTACAATCTCTAAAGCCCCTCTGTATAGCCTTTCATGGTATCCGTTTGTGACCGCCACTACTTGAGTCCTATCAAAATGAATATGGTGGTCTCCTGGCTGCAAAGCATGTTCCGCAACAGCTGATCTTTTAGTTTCCCCTCTTCTGCGATTCACCTTGTGCTGTTCTAGTCGTTTCTTGACCGTTATTTTTATAGTGTCAACGCACATCTTATCACCATTTCACGGAATCTCATAAATTTCAGATTTTTCCAACGGATGGCGAGCATTCTTGGCCGATTTTAGGTGATCTTGTATTTTCCATATGGGTGTGTAGATTACAGCGATCTTACGCGTTTTCAAGTTTTTTCCTAAGCGGTCAGTAACGTCCTTAATCGGATGCCATGGAAGGCTATACAGAGAGGTCACAGAGATTGTAAACCACCCCATGAATTTCAATAGGAAGGAGGAGGGCATGAAATTGAATGACACTGGGATTCTGGTGCTGAAGAAGATGTGTACCAGTCTTCCACCAAGTGATTATAGCAACAACAGACGGTGGCAGTGGGCAATGGCCAATTGCACTCGCGTATTGAAAACACGTGACGCCACGCCACTGTGTGGAAGCTCGGGGAAGCAGAAATTTGCTGTAGCCAGTACCGAGCCAGTGTCTGAATCGGAATCAAAAGAAGCTACGATCCCTATTAAAAATGACCGCAGATGGGGACGAAACGTTGGGTGTTAAGGTGAAATCCATTCGACCACGGCATAACATCCCAGAACAATTTATGAAGTGTGACATTTCCGGCCATGAAAGTTTACGTTTTACACATATATTCATAGAAGCACTTTGTCTTCTAGTTTTAAACGAGCTACCCTTTCCTTGAACCTACCGGCTAAGGACCCTGAGAAAAGCTCTCTCTGTATGCATCTTGTAACTCTTCCCCTGTCTTTAACCAACCCTTCCTGCAGCATTGTCTCCGCATTACTGTTGGAACTGACCAGAAGTACGATGGCACTACACCCATTGAATTCAATGTCTCCTGAAGGAACAGAACGAGCTGAGTATCACGTAATCTATATACTTCAATAATTTGTTTTCAGAAAGAGCACAAAATTTATTCCAAACTTGCACAATCTGTTGTAACCGCGACCGGAACGGTCGTGGGGTGTCCGAGAAAGAGCGGTGGGACCAAACGGAGAGCGGCCCGCGACGTTTGTTTAAAGAACGGAAACGACGGACACGAAACAACAACGGATGATCGAGAGAGACCTTACGACGACAACACGCAAGAAGCAACGGGGTGACAGAGACAACCAAACGAATCCAAGACGTCCACTAGTAATGAAAACAAAGAACGGTAAACACGCTGTCTGTTGTCGAGGCGATATGTCAATACGCACGCAACGATGATACTCAGTGGCTGAGCTTTTTCTTTTTTTTTTCCTTTATTGGTACGCTGCTCTTCAGCCTACAGAATTTTTAAAACATAAGAAGATAAGAAACAATTAAAGCAGGCCATAAAATGGTGACGTTAATTGTAAAACGGCGGAAAATTGTGGAAAGTTAAAACATGAAACAAATCGTGGGCAATGAGAATAAAATACACAGGAAGCACAGAGGGAAAATAGTTGACAGATAATTAAAAAAAAATATGGCGACAGTCTGGTTTCTGTTCGCAAGAGATATAAAAAATCACACCCAGCTACAGTATAATGTCCGTTCGCAACACTTCGGAAAAGACGGACAACACTTAACAATCACTGGAAACACTGCACTAAAAAGTCGGCACGAAGATGATGACACACCACAGGCAAGGGCAGATGTGGGGGGGACCTGGACATATGAGGGGGGGAAAAGGAGGGGAGGAGAGGAAAAACGAAAGGGGGGGGGACCGACAGAGGGAGAGGACTCAGAAAGGTGGCAGCAGGGCAGACACGAGAGGGAATGGGGAAAGGCAGAGGAAGGAAACGCAAAAAGACTCAGGAGGAAGAAGGGAGGCCGAGAGAGGGTAGGCGGGGAAAAACAGGATGGAAGGGGGGGAAGAGGGGGGAGCTCAGATAAAGGACAGAGGAAAGGAGGGGGAAGTGAGGATCATAGTTGATAGGAAGGATAAATGGAGGGAGAGAGGGCATCATCCGGGAGGGCGAGTTGACAGAAGCCACCATGGGAAAGTAGATGAAGGGTGTAGAGATGGAGGGTAGGGGGACACAACAGTGAAGGTACAGCAGAGGGCAGGGGTTGGAGAGGAGAAGAGCAACCAGGGGATGAGGGGGATCAAGGCGGCGGGAGGTGTAGAGTATGTGGATATGTTCAAGGAATAGGAGCAGATGGGGGATAAGAATCAAGTCATAGAGGATATGCATGGAGGACGGGAGGCATATATGGAAGTCGAGGCAGAGTGCATGGCGCTCGTGGATCTGGTGGGACTTATAGAATTTTGGGGGACGGCGGATATCCAGGCAGGACTGCCATAACAGAGGATGGGACGGATTAAGGATTTGTAGGTGTGGAGGATGGTAGAGGGGTTCAGCCCCCATGTCCGGCCAAATAGGAGTTTGAGGAGTCGGAGGCAGTTGTGGGTTTTGGACTGGATAGAGCAGAGCTGAGGGATCCAGATGAGGTGATGGTCAATGGTGAGGCCAAGGTAGGTGAGGGTGGTGGAGAGGTAGACAGGACAGGCGCAGATGGTAAGGGAGAAATCAAGGAGCCGGAAGGAGCGAGTGGTACAACCTACGATGATCTTGGAAGGATTGATTTTCAGGAGCCACTTGTTACACCATGCATCAAAACGGTCAAGGTGATTCTGGAGAAGGCGTTGGGACCGTTCGAGAGTAGGAGCGAGGGCAAGGAATGTGGTGTCATCGGCATACTGCAGGAGGTGTACTGGAGGGGGGGCGGTAGTTAGAGGAGAGGGGAGAGGACAGCGCCCTGGGGCACACCTACAGTGGGGTAGAAGGTGTGGGAATCGGCGTTATGGATGGTAACGTAGAAGGGGCGGCGGGAGAGAAAGGAGGCAATCAGACGGACACAGTTGACAGGAAGGGCGTAGGTCTGGAGCTTAACTAGCTGAGCGAGAGGCAGGCACTTAAATACACGAACGGGGTCGCCGCTATTGGCAACAATGCAGAAGGTCGAGAAACGAACTTTGTGCCACTACTTACTGTCTTTCCGCTAACTGCTAAAATTGTAGCAAAATGTTAATTTCTTTCTGTTTTGTTACACATTTCATAACGACTGCATTGCGCAGTTCAGGTTTACAGCATTTGATTGAATATCTGAAAACTCCATACGCATATTTATTATAATTTAGGAATGAGAGTGCCGTTCTTTGAAGGAACAGCCATTGTGAGAAGGAAAGAATTGTACATTGGCTGCCAAGGTAAACAACTACACTCACAAACTCAGTGTGAAATATTTGTGTTTCCTTGAAAGACATGCTAAACTAAAACTAAACTAAACTCCTCCCACATAGGCCATGAAGGCCCAAAGGTACCGACTGGCCTCCGCGTCATCCTCAGCCCACAGCCGTCACTGGATGCGGATATGGAGGGGCATGTGGTCAGCACACCGCTCTCCTGGCCGTACGTCAGTTTCCGAGACCGGAGCCGCTTCTTCTCAATCAAGTAGCTCCTCAGTTTGCCTCACAAGGGCTGAGTGCACCCCGCTTGCCAACAGCGCTTGGCAGACCGGATGGGCACCCATCCAAGTGCTAGCCTAGCCCGACAGCACTTAACTTCGGTGATCTGACGGGGACCGGTATTACCAGTGCGGCAAGGCTGTTGGCTGGGAAGACATGCAACAAGCGGAAACGACTGTGGCTACGGCTCGTAATTCACATTGTGTGTTGTTAGGAAATTCTATTAAAACCGTCTTTTTTTAAGTGCAAATTTCAGAATTCAGTAGCTATGGCTGGATCTTGACTGCTGACATTCTGAGCTCATTGCTGACTCTAAATCCAGGATGTGACCCTTTTCAACAACTGTTTATTTTCTAAGAATTGAATAATGTCATAAAGGAAGAATACCTTTTATTGTTTATACAATGATTATTTAGTGTGTCAAGGTCGCTTTTGCCTGACAAAAAGAGTGAAGCATCCAGAATTCGGATGTCAGTGTAACTTAGTGCACATACACACTATTTGCGTGTATGTATATGATTATAGTGCATTAGTGTCGTTCATATTTAATGTTACCAAGCCTGTTATGAAAGCCGGCTGCTGTGGCCGAGCGGTTCTAGGCGCTTCAGTCCGGAACCGCGCTGCTGCTACGGTCGCAGGTTCGAATCCTGCCTCCAGCATGGGTGTGTGTGATGTCCTTAGGTAATAAGTTAGGTTTAAGTAGTTCTAAGTCTAGGGGACTGATGACCTTAGATGTTAAGTCCCATAGTGCTTAGAGCCATTTGAACCATTCTGAACCTGTTATGATACATAAGGAGCATTAACGGCTTCAGATAATAAGTGATCACTCTGAAGGACAAGGAATGCCGCTGAATCGCGTGAGACTGCGTTATTAGGAAGGAAGGAAGGAAGATTGGGTTTAACGTCCCGTCAACATGGCAGCGTTATCGCAACTTTACAGGGTGTTCTTCATTTGACCACCCAGTCGAATCGTGCAATTTCAAGATTTTTCTGGCATTGGGATGTGACAATGGCCGGATATTAGATTGCATGGGAACGTGAGGGCAAGCACACTCGTCGTCAAAGTTCCGGTCGACCATGTCTGACCACCGTAAGGGAGGATCACCGTATTCTGCACTACTGGTATCCCGGCTCGGCGAGTCTGAAAGCCCCCCGGAAGCATGGACCTCGACGACAGCCATTAGACGGTACTGTTGTGGTCTGCGAGCAGCTGCTGTCACCTCCAAAGCGTCTACGGAGACACGCCCGTCCTGTTGGCCTGTCAGTGCTCGCGGCTGCCCTCTAAGGCCAGCAGCGCACCCGCCCAGTTAGTCGTGATTTCACAGCGCTGTTTCACTGATCTCGCTACACATCGTGGTTCTGCTTCTGAATCACTCCGTCTTAGGTTTTCAGTCCAGCGTTACTCATTGGACTTGTCACTGTACCGTGCTATCCACGTTGTTTGTCCTTCTCTCGTTTTTGTCCACTTTTTTACTTTCTGGTGACTCACTGTTCTGAAGCTCTCGGTCAGTAAGCGAGTCTCCGAAGATTCTCGAATCGTTCTCGGTCATGTCAGATTCCGGACGCTATACACATCAAGCAAACTGTAACTCCTTCATATCTACGCGTGAAGCCAAGAACAAATAACGGACTCTCTGCAACATTTTATCTCATACCAAAATATTGATTGGAGTCTAGCAGCAACTTGACTAGAGAATTTCTGCCCCATGAGTTAACACCAACACGCAAACGGCTGGTTTAGGGTGTGTTATGACCAGGAACTGTGGCTTATGATGAATGGCGCCGCAATGCGTTCAGCGATCAAACGCAGTTCTGCACTACCCAGGATTAAAATCGTGGACAAGTATGATGTTGACCCGACGACAGGTGGAATTCTTCCAATGCTTTGTAGAGGAATTGTAGTGTTACTCCTGGCGTCATGTTGCAGGGATGACACAATGGCACTTAACGGACATCCTGAGTTCTCACGTGTTACCTCTCAAGTGACAGTAACGTGGTGTCATCTTTCATCAGGACAATGCTTGTCCACACATGGCACCTGTCTCTTTGAGTCGTCTGCGTGATTTTGGGGTACTCCTGTGTACAGCAAGATCACTAGAGCGTCCCCAGTAGAAAATGTGTGGAACAAGCTCAGATGTCAACACCACCCAGTGCCAGTATCAAGAATATAAACGGCCAGTTACAACAGTTGTTGACCATCAGTAGAGAATACAACGGCTTTATGGCACCCTTCCCAACCGAATCAGTGCATTCATCCAAGTAAGATGGATTGTAAGGTCATACTACTAACTGGGCTGATAGTATCAAGTTCTTTGTGAATTTGACTGGAATTTGTAATCACTGAAATAACATTATATACCCTCTCAATCCGTGAAGTTTCATTTCGTTTCCTTCCGCCATCCTGAGTGCTTCCCATTCTTTTTTTCAGGCAGTGTAATTGCAACGATCGTATGACCACTTTCAGAATATTATCGCCACATTTAGATGTTATTAATACAGTAACAGCTTCTTCATGTTATATGTCAGTGGATTGATGAGTCTTCAGATGACAATAAATTGCCGAAACAGGTAATGTCAACACTATAATTACAATGCGATCTTGGCGTAATAAGCAATCATTGTATAAACTGTTTGCTCCCTACATGATCAGTTGTTGTTGTTTCCAATGTGAAGCTGTGTTGATGCTGCTCTTCACGCTAGTATGTTTTGTGCAAGTCTCTTCATATCTGCATAACTACTGATACCTACGTCCACCGGAAGCTGTTTACTATAGTCACGTTGTTCCTCTACAACCTTTACCCACTAACCTACCACACTTTCTTCCACTACAAAAATTATGATTCGTTGAATCTCACGTCGTGTCCTATCAACTTATTCCATCATGTAGTGAGATTAAGTCGTAAATTTCCCTTTTCCCCAAACAGATTCAGTACCTCCTCATTAGTTATTCGATCTACGATCCTAATATCTAGTGATCTTCTGTAGCACCATATTTCAAAAGCTTCTCTTCTTATCTCAATTACTTATCGTCCACGTTTCACTTCCGTGCAACGCTACATTATAGACAAATACCTTCAAAAAAGACTTTCTAACATATACATTTATATCCGATGATAACAGGCCCATTGTTTTCAGAAATGTTTTCCTTCGTATTCCGTTTCTGGATTTTACATCTTCTATGCGTCGCCCATCATCAGTTATTTTGCTGGAAAATAGCAAACTAATCTACTACTTTTATTGTCTCATTTCCTAATCTAATTCCTCAGGTTACCTTCCATTCGGAAAGTGGATGCACTCAGTGACTGTTAAATGACATTTAAATTATACACTGCAGCAATCAGTTGTCCTATTTTAGATTTTATTACGCAAATTCATATTTCGGCTAGTGGATAGCCATTCTCAATGCATTATTTTTTATTCTCGATGCATGTAAGTCCCTGTTGTTCGGGCGTCAGTCACATTTCTTTGAATGATTTATAATCTAATTCCTTCAGAATCACCTAGACCAGATCAGTAATCTACTGTATTGTAAAACATTACTGGAATGTTAGTTGATGGCGGTTCTCAGAACATCGAATACTTTAGTTGTTCTCTGTGTGTAGTGGCAGTACATGTACAGTCCTAATAGGATTAAGAAGCATGGGACAGCTACACACACCAAGGTAATGGCAGTATGACAATGTCGAATGGGAATTTTGGAATGCTATGCGGCATTAAAACAACTTATTAATCATCAGGTTACTCCCCATTCAGAGGCTGTTGCATGCAGCCAACGTTATTTTGATTTGTAAACAATAGATTTCAGCTATCAGTCGTCCTTTGAAATATTTATTGGCAGATCTAGATTTCGGCTAGGAACTAGCTACTGTGTACAAAGCCAGACCAACAGGCATTACATGCATTGACGAAAAAAGGATAGTGCATTGAGAATCGCTAGTTGCTAGCCGAAATCTAGATCTGCCAGTAAATATTCCAAAGGACGACTGATAGCTGAAATATATTGTTTACAAACCTTATTATACATTAATACGGCGAAGATATCATATAAGACTAGTAAGAACAAGCAACATATGAGATTTTACGTGAGCCCAGGTAGTGACTGCTTGGCAGGTTGCCTCCGGGGTTCATTGCAGTCTCTTGCCGTCTACATAGCATATCTTTTAGTACATGGCAAGTTAATAGCTCTGTAGATTTATCGCATACTATGGAGAGAAAACTCGTCCTTCATCGGTCTTGCTACTGCTCTTCTTACCTCTATTGTGGCTAGCAGGTACCATTTCCTCTCGCCGTCGCACAATAGGGCCGAATCCTCAAAACGTGGCCGAAACCCAAAGAAGACCTTTAATTCATACAAAACGAACCACGCCGAGGTTTTTGTGGTCGTTGATTACCAAACTGAAGTTAAAAATTGTCTAAACAATGTGGCGGTTCCAATATAGCAACGTGACGCATGAAAACCCGTTATAATATGTTAATAGCAGCGTATGTAGAGGATTTGGAGATCAATAATTACAACAATTAACACAATGACAAGGTGATTTGTTATCGAGCCAGAATACCAGGCTGTTCATCGAAAATGTACTGGAGAATAACATTTGTTCGATACCACAAAAATTGCCGTATAACAATATAATAGTACAACTTTCAAAGTCGGTGATTAAATACAACTATTAAACATAATAGTATAATCAACAATATAAGTAATTGTTATAATAATAATAATTATTATTATTATTAATATTATTATTATAAGAGTGGCTGTTGAAGGCAATCGGTCTTAACATTCAAAAGGCAATCTGATTGATAATGAAGATGTTGTTCCACTGCATAAAAAATGATGTGAGTGGTTTCATATCTATTAATCCGAATCAGTATCGCTCTCGAAGTTCTCAAAGTCAGAATTCACTTCGGAATCTTCTATGGTCGGTCGTGGTGTTACCAGAAGCCGCTTGAAAACGTCTCCATTGCTTTTACTCGTGAACACTTTCTGGAAAAGTCTTCGCGATATCTTTTAATATCTTTGTTCCTCGCTTCTTGTGCTTCTTCGGATAACTGACCGATTGGTAGCAATGCGTGGACTATTATTTGTGGACTGTGAATCAATAGCTTATGCACTTTAGTGGGCATATAATACTATGGATACAGAT
Source organism: Schistocerca cancellata (assembly GCF_023864275.1). NCBI lineage: Eukaryota > Metazoa > Arthropoda > Insecta > Orthoptera > Acrididae > Schistocerca > Schistocerca cancellata. The sequence continues at coordinate 463,206,424 of NC_064629.1, forward strand.
CAACGAATTTTCTCGCAGTTGCCACCGTACAATTGTGGAACCTAACATCACTAATTTCATGTCCATTCGAAATGGCTTGTAAGATGATGTGAAACCGCTCTATCAAATCTATGTCCAATGATGTAATGAAAACAGATGTTTTAGAATTTTCAGAAAAGCATCGAGCTCTATTTCCATCGTTCGTATTTCCGTAGCCAGCTTTCGTACGGTCGACAATAAGTCCCAATTTTGAGATGAACCCCTTTTGTGTGATCTTCTTGGGCGTTTCTACCATTTCTTTTTCTTCGGCACTGCGTGCTCGCTATTTTCTTATCCCAAGTTTGTATGACAAATGCAAGCACAAATGCAAGCATATAATGGTGATAGTCAAAACCTCAGATCCTGCTCGTTGACTTCTTTCTGTAAAACATCATCTATGTTATTGAAATCTTTACTGGTACTTTCACACAAATAGCACGAACTGACTGGTTTCTTCTGCATTTTGAGCTCCTGCTCAGTGACGTAAATTCCCCAGAAGGACGGCCACTGAATTTACCAGTCGATGGCAGATCACAGTCAGCCTGATACCGGCCACTTACAATTGGTGCCGGAAATGAAACGGGTGCATTAAGCCCTTCATTGTTTTGTTCCAAAAAAGGACCCTCTGTCCTTTTAGCCTTTTGTAACCTTATTCTCAGTTTACCAAGCAATGAGGAGACAGAGACTTCCGTATCCTCTGGTACCTGCAACGGTCTACCAGTTTTGTCGAAAAGTTGTTCCTCCAGGTAAGAGTGTAATGCAGGTAGGCTATCATTTAACCCATTTAACCGGTGTTTAACGATGCTGAATATTTCTTGCTGAGTGAATTTTACGTAATCTTCATCCGAACCTGCGCGAAAAATATTACATTACCACTAGCAACAAATTAAGTACAACGAAGTAGACAAATATCGTAAACGTGTTGCACGGAAAACATGTTTGTGAAGCCTGGCGCGCCGCGCGCTACATCGACCGCGGCGCAGCGCGATGCTGTGATGCGACGCATGGGACGCACGGGCCCGAAGAAATATTGATTATACAAGAGAACAGGCACATTCTGGCAGCTGATTCTTGTCATTTCCATCAGATAATTGATCGATCTATAGTCTGAGAGTTGTAATTCCGCGGTATATTGTGGTATATGCTACTTTTGCCCCCGTACAAAATGCAAGTTCGGCAAATAATGGTTGTTTTGTACAAGCATCGAAAAAGATATAATATAAATAGAATAACAATGAGATTTAAACTGCTACAGGCGTAGCAATCATTTCCATTTTGTAGAATTTTACTTCTTCTATTCGCCGGATGCAGTGGCCGAGCGGTTCTAGGCGCTTCGGTCTGGAACCGCGCGACCGCTACGGTCGCAGGTTCGAATCCTGCCTCGGGCATGGATGTGTGTGATGTCCTTAGGTTATTTAGGTTTAAGTAGTTCTAAGTTCTAGGTGACTGATGACCTGAGCTGTTAAGTCCCATAGTGCTCAGAGTCCTTTGAACCAACTTCTTCGCTTCACTACGTAAATATCCACTCATTAACCGAGCGTAAAATTTCCCAGTTGTCACCTTTGAACTGACGTAATTCGACAGGTATCGAAGGTAGGAACCTATCCTTCTGGGATCAAATGCATCAATACTTCCCCAACCCAACCCATCCCTCCAAAGTCCCAGAATCGAAAATTCATTTTTCGGATTTGTGGCCACGTTTTGGGGATTCGGATCCACCGTGCGTCGCCAGACCCCGACAGTGGGTTAGTCCCCCTATCTTCCAAGCCATATTGGGTTGGGGTTGTTTGGGGGAAGAGACCAAACAGCGAGGTCATCGGTCTCATCGGATTAGGGAAGGACGGGGAAGGAAGTCGGCCGAGCCCTTTCGAAGGAACCATCCCGGCATTTGCCTGCAGCGATGTAGAAAAATCACGGAAAACCTAAATCAGGATGGCCGGACGCGGGATTGAACCGTCGTCCTCCCGAATGTGAGTCCAGTGTGCTAACCACTGCGCCACCTCTCTCGGACTTATATGTATAGTTGTAAATATTGAGACGACTTTACGTTCATCCACTGCGCAGTGCACCTGGAAAGGTAAAACTTTTGAGTATTAGGTTGTGGCCGGTCGGGGTGGCCGAGCAGTCTAGGCGCTACAGTCTGGTACCGAGCGACCGCTACGGTCGCAGGTTCGAATCCTGCATCGGGCATGGATGTGTGTGACGTCTTTAGGTTAGTTAGGTTCAAGTAGTTCTAAGTTATAGGGGACTGATGACCTGAGCTGTTAAGTCCCATAGTGCTCAGAGCCATTTGAACCATTTGGGGGGGGGGGGTGATTAGTGTTTAACGTCCCGTCGACAACGAGGTCATTAGAGACGGAGCGCAAGCTCGGGTTAGGGAAGGATTGGGAAGGAAATCGGCCGTGCCCTTTCAAAGGAACCATCCCGGCATTTGCCTGAAACGATTTAGGGAAATCACGGAAAACCTAAATCAGGATGGCTGGAGACGGGATTGAACCATCGTCCTCCCGATTTGAACCATTTGAATATTAGGTTGTGCGCTAGCAGAGTAACTCCGTGATAGCCAACTGTATAGCATTTCGCTTCATCTAAATACTATTTTAATTCCTTCGTTATTGTGGGAACGGGAGATTTTTTTAATCTAGTAGACCTTGCTTTCGTCTTTCTAGACTCACTGATCCATAATTTTGTGTCCTAAGAACACATCATTCTTACGCAGTAAGTATATTTTATCTGGGTGCAGTATGAGATTATTTTCTTGGAATCTGGCAAAAACTTCACGTAACTTGCCATTCTCATCTTTTCGTTTGAATTCCTGGTATAATTACATTCAAAAGTAGCTGAAAAGTAACTGACGCCTCGGTAAGTTCTATTGCCATTCTTTTGAATTCGTGATGTTAAATCGCAACGGAAGATGTTTTCTCTTGGTCTTTTGCATCTCTTGGAACTAGACGGGATCTAGTAGCTAGGTCCAGCGTCGAAAAATGCTTTAGCGTTTCTCAGTTGACTTAATGTTTCAGATATATTAAAAATGGAAAAGCGTATATTAGATTTGAAAGATATCGTTATGCTCACAGTACTGTTCTCTAAAGTCATCATTCCGTCGCTATTTAAACGTGTTGACCTTTATCCAATGATATTAACTTATTCCACTCTACGTGTCCTTTGTCGTAGCTTTTCTGTGCGCGACTTACTTTTTCTCTCGCTATCAGGTGTATAATGCTAGTATCTTTTACATCTACATCTACATCTACATCCATACTCCGCAAGCCACCTTACGGTGTGCGGCGGAGGGTACCTTGAGTACCTCTATCGGTTCTGCCGTCTATTCCAGTCTCGTATTGTTCGTGGAAAGAAGGATTGGCGGTATGCCTCTGTGTGGGCTCTAATCTCTCTGATTTTATCCTCATGGTCTCTTCGCGAGATATACGTAGGAGGGAGCAATATACTGCTTGACTCTTCGGTGAAGGTATGTTCGCGAAACTTTGACAAAAGCCCGTACCGAGCTACTGACAAGGGAACATCCCCATCGCACCCCCCTCAGATTTAGTTATAAGTTGGCACAGTGGATAGGCCTTGAAAAACTGAACACAGATCGATCCAGAAAACAGGAAAAAGTTGTGTGGAACTATGAAAAAATAAGCAAAATATACAAACTGGGTCGTCCATGTGTAAGATAGGCAATATTAAGGGGACTGTAAGGCGAGGAGCTCTGTGGTCCTGTGGTTAGAGTGAACAGCTGCGGAACGAGAGGTCTTTGGATCAAATCTACCCTCGACCGAAGATTTTAACTTTTTATTTTCAGTTTATGTGAAAAACTCTTATGTTTTCATCACTTTTTTTGGAGTGATTATTACATCCACAAGAAAACCTAAATCGGGCAAGGTAGAAGAAACTTTTCACCCATTCGCCAAGTGTACTAGTTAGGTGGGTCGACAACATATTCCTGTCATGTGACGCACATGCTGTCACCAGTGTCGTATACAAAATATCAGACGTGTTTTCCTGTGGAGGAATCGGTTGACCTATGACCTTGCGATCAAATGTTTTCGGTTCCCATTGGAGGGGCACGTCCTTTCGTCAACTAATCACACAGTTTTGCGGTGCGGTCGCAAAACACAGACACTAAACTTATTACAGTGAACAGAGACGTCAATGAACGAACGGACAGATCATAACTTTGCGAAAATAAAGAAAGCAAAATTTTCAGTGGAGGGTAGATTTGAACCAAGGACCTCTCGTTCCGCAGCTGTTCACGCTAACCACAGGACCACGGCGCTCCTCACCTCACATTGCCCTTAATATTGCCTATCTTACGCATGGACGACCCAATTTGTATATTTTGCTTATTTTTTCATAGTTCCACACAACTTCTTCCTGTTTTCTCGATTGATCTGTGTTCAGTTTTTCAAGGCCTCTCCATTGTGCCAACTTATAATTAAATCTGAGGCGGGTGCGATGGGGATGTTCCCTTGTGAGCGTCTCTCCTGCAGAGTCTTCCACTGGAGTTTATCTATCATCTCCGTCTTTTAATTTCTGACTGGTTTGTAATTTACTAGTACCGCGTGACTGCTGCGGTCGCAGGTTCGAATCCTGCCTCGGGTATGGATGTGTGTGATGTCCTTAGGTTAGTTAGGTTTAATTACTTCTAAGTTCTAGGGGACTGATGACCTAAGATGTTAAGTCCCATAGTGCTCAGAGCCATTTGAACCATCTGAATTTACTAGTCATGCACTTCCACCGATGCCCGGGCACTAGAGCTTCTGGTATGGACCATCCTGGTAATATTTCTTACTTCTGAGTTACGACCATCTGATCTTATTCTGACTACCTCGTCACGACAATTATTTACGTAATTTTTTGTTCCCTTCGGCCAGTTTCCTAAATCACTTATTTATGGTTGCATTTCAGTACCACAACATCTGCGATGTGGTTACGATCCGAATTAGCTAGTGGATACTTCGGCATACGAACCACTACGTCTCATCGAAATCCTTTACTTTGTGGTTTTTTCCTGTGATTTAAAATTTACAGTTCAACTACTACAGGAATTCCTTGTGTTTGTGTTAGTCGTTTCCCATGATGGATAGTTACTTTCTTCTCCTAAAAATGTCTCGTTCCATCTGACCAAATTAGCTCTCAGAATCTGAGCTCCGGTATCTGAAAGAACCCGTAATTCTTTATTGGAAATTTATCCCATAGTCTTTACGAGCACGTTCTCATTTGTGTCATGCAATAGCAAGAATTCCTGTGATTTTACGCTAGAAACACTCGACCGCTTACGTTTCCAAGCTCTAAGTCTCCTGATTCATTTATTCTTCCCTCTTGCAGTGTACCTAAAGTCTTTCTTGCCCACATCTCCTACGATGCAGACACTGAGGTGCTTTAACGTTTATCGCTGTATACTCTCATCACTGACACCTCTTCCACCTCGGTTGAATATATTTTCACGTCTTACTATTTAATATTAAAAATATGTTATCGAGAGAGATGACTTCTCGCTGTTCGCGAAACGCTCCGAAACATTGTATAGCCACGTTTCGCGACGACCTACGATGAGGCGACGTTTTCCGTTATAGTTCTTACTTTCTCGAGCGGGCTAAGGACGTTAGAGCTTCACTAGTTAGAACCAATTGCTATTATCTCCTCAGTTATGGCCATCAGTTAACCTGAATATAAAGGAAGTTTACAAAAAAAAAAAAAAGTCTTATACGATGTCATAAGACTCTATCTTTCACACAGACGACAATACAAAATTTGGGTACACTTTAACTGAAGCATCGAAACTAATAGTGTACATTGACAATAGTTGTAAGTTTCTGGTTGACGTGATTGCCAGTATGGGTCACCCTGGTGCTGCTAGCTCGATCGATAGCTCCCTCGGTAGCTCACTCACTCGTTCGTTACCCAATGGTCACTCAGACTAGATTGTGAGATTATGGTAACACAGCAACAACAGAGGTTTGAGTTAACCGTTTCAAATGGTGTAGCTGCATATAAGGGCATTTGTTGACAATGGCCTGCCTCAACGACGGCTCGGTAGCATGGCACTTACGGATCTTGTGTTGCACCATTGGCCTTCAGTGTCACCTGACATCACAGTACATTATTTTCTTTTTTTTATACGGCATTTTTTCAAAGACTACGTCTATGTGCCCCCTTTCCAACAACGTCAGGATGCAACAGTGTAAAACCAATCACGCTTGGAAAAATATACAGTAGCGGAAATCAGTGTAAATGCATGAGTATTTCTAGGAAAATTAACATTGTCGGCTCGGATAGTTGTGCACAGAGTATATGCAATAGTCTGAGATACAGTATACTGATAAATTCTGTCCAAGGGTATCGCTTTTGATATCAGTAGTACAGTATGTAACAAGAGACGAACAATTCAGGTGGTAGAGGGTGGAACTCAGTATAAAGGCAGTAGGCTCTGTGTAGTTTTAATATATGCGTATATGCCTTTCCACCAATAGCGACAGTGTGTCTTGCGTACATAAACCAAGACTGTGACACTGACACGCGGAAAACAGTTATCATGAAATAAACAAGCAAAAATCAGTGCGTACAAGAAAATGGGACTCCGTAATCGTAAAATAGCCCAGAAGTTGAACCGTTCAAGTGCAGCGACTGATAAACTCGTCAGATTGGGACATTGACTTGGACAGAACGGAAAAAAAGGGCTAAATAAAAAAAATTATTTGTGGCCTCGAACGGTTCCTTTTGCTCAAAGCAAGAACCACAAACCGTTCTTCTTCTCAACTTGTTCAAAGTTCAAATGGCTCTGAGCACTATGGGACTCAACTGCTGAGGTCATTAGTCCCCTAGAACTTAGAACTAGTTAAACCTAACTAACCTAAGGACATCACGCACATCCATGCCCGAGGCAGGATTCGAACCTGCGACCGTAGCGGTCTCGCGGCTCCAGACTGCAGCGCCAGAACCGCGCGGCCACTTCGGCCGGCTCTCAACTTGTTGCTGATTTACAGTTGACAGTAACTGCCAGATGTGTATGACAAATTTTGTCAAATGACAAACATCTTGCGACTGCAGAAACCTCCTGTAACACCAGACATAAGCAAGCTATATTTGTGTTTGTTGTCAAACATAGGTCATGGGCTTGAGACTGGGATAAAGTGATATTCAGAGATGAGAAGAAGCTTAATTTAGACGGGCCGGATGGATTTCAGTATTATTAGTATATTCTGAGAACAGAGCAGCAGGTAACAATGAGCAGAAATTTTGGTGGTAGAAGTGTTATGCTTTTGGTAGCCTTCTGCTCTAAATGTGTCACGCATTGCTTGGCTGAACACTACAATGAAATCAAACATGTACACGGAGATGTTAGAGATAAAACTGATTAGAATGTATGAGGACCTAGGGAAAGAAAGTCTAATGTTTCAACAAGATAATGCATCTGTGCATGTTTCTCCTACAACCAAGAAGTGGTTTTGAAGATAAAGATATCGATATCTTGCCATGGCTTGCAGGAAGCCCGGATATGAGCCCCGTAAAAAAAACCTTTGGAGTATGCTTGCAAGGCAATGGAAAGCAATCTGAGGCCGTATGTGAGCTGAAAAGTGCGATGCGAGAAGAGTAGCGACAATTTCACCGCGGGAACTACAAACCCTAATGAAATCAATGCTGAAGAGAATTTTTGAGTTTATTGGGAGGAACGGAGATTGGACAAAATACTAACACTGCAATAACACAACAGGACAGCGACTGGATTTATACCAGTTACCACCCAGGAAATGCAAACGCCTTATTTGGATACTTGTGGTATGAAAGAAACTTTGTAATCCCGTCATGACTGTTAGGGGGAGGGGGGGGGGCGCTGTCTTGTATGGATCTACTAAATTCATAATAAATTCAGTACAGTATGTTACAGACACTGTACAATTATTTTCGTAGAAACCTTGCCTCTATACTGATTTCCACTCTCTAGGACGAGTTCGACTATTGCCTCAATGTGTGGTGGGCGCCCGGTGGAGGGTAAACTAAACATTCGTGTAACGTAAATGAAAATTTTTATTTTAAGTGTAATCGCAAAAATTACACCAGGACCGTATGTATATGCGTGTAAAAGATTTTAAAATCGGATGGTCCTCATTTTTTTGTGAAAATAAATACTTTGCAGTTTCATGTGTAATTTAATATGTACGTTAAGTTTCTGTCTTCATTCTTAGGAAATGATAGGTCTATAGTCGAGTGGAATCGGATGAATGTTTTTGAAACATCTTGTACAGCTGAAAGTTACTGGAAGATTAAAACTTTGTACCGGACTGGGACTGGAACTCGGAACTGTCCTGGTCTGCGTCAGTTTCTCCTTCTCTTGTTTAAGCTAATTCCAGTATTCTGACTGTATGAATTTTTAATAGGCATTGGACTTGAAGGTTACGGCAGCACGGGGAGCAAACTTACTCCCAAGGTACACGTGCCCGTTAGAGGTAGTTCTTAACCGTGTGCCAGCTGACACGCGCCCTATCTACAATACCCATAATTTTAATCGAAATTCCCGCCAAAATACTATCATTAATGTGTCCCGGTTAAATGAAGTGCACATTGATTTGACATCACACGGTTTATTGAATTTTAATCACAAGCAAGATTATCTCAACGAGCCTAATCACACTCGCTCTGCAGCCGCACCCATGCGGCTTTTTGGAATCGATTTTGCCACTGCTGGTAAGGTCCTTACGGTCGTCCATAGTATAAAATCATCTCATGACTATCTAAATAATTTCAGTTCCACAAATGAATGTCTTTTATTTCCTATCGTGTACCACTCGCATACACGCAATCCTCTCTTTAAGAACGTTCAGGCGGGACTGACTCATTTATGCGCCAAAGCAAACGGCGGGTGGAAAGCTGAACCCTTCTGATGCATCAGTTACTGTTGGTTATACGTCTTGAGCCCACTGCAATTTAAGTAAAGAGAATAACACCAGACACGTTTCGCTTTTATATACAAAACATCTTCGGTGGTTATCGGTGTTTCTTTACATATTCTCCTTTTTCACTCCTTGCTAGCAGCGGATGATGTCGAAAGACTTCGATTCACATATGCACTTGGCAGTTTTAGCCATTCTTCAGTATTTCTTGCGCTGCATTATTTACACTTCACTTTTGTACATTGAACTAAAGTTGTGTGGTTCTCATTCTGCACAGTAATAGTGTTTATGTCTGTTCTTCTAGTACATGGTGGTTACAATTAAACATTCGCTACTTGAGCCATTGTAGACGGAAAACTCTTTATTGCATCGGTACCAAACTTTATAGGAATGATGTTCGACTGTACACTGCAGGATTTGCGCTGTTAGTAGTGTTAAGTGTTGCTACGTAGGGGTGAAACAAAAGCATCAGCACACATTACAGTTCCAGACAATGAACAAAGGTCTGGATAAGGTGAGCAGGACTTTACTAGTAAAACTGTTATACCATAACAAGAGCAATATTGCTGCAGCACTTCGCGAGTATCGACGCATTAAAGGAGTACGGAAACGTCCTCTTTGCTCTTCAGGAATGAAGAACATGATTCGTAACTTCGAATAAGCTGGCGATATGGGAATTGCTTCTGGGAGAGGCCAACGGCCAATTGCGCCACAAATGATTGAAGAAGTTATTGTCTCGCTAGCTGAGAATGCTGGACGCAATGTCCGATCTTCAAGCAGAGCACGAACTGTGTCATGACAGCTGAACATTCCATGGTCCACCGTTTCAAAAGTGCTGCGAACAACTGTGAAATCGTATCCGTACAAATTTCCAAGCTGTCGTGGATGTAGATAATCGTCGCAATATGTAACGTTTGTAGCTTGGAACGTAACCACGGTACACAATTAACAAATGTTACCCAATCATGTTGAAACTAAAATGTGTTTCTTTCAAAGGTTTAACTGTTATTCCAAGTTTTTACAAACGTTTTCACAAAATTTCAGTGTCCCACGATCACTCGTTTTCCAAGGGGCCCTCTCAAGTAGCGAAAGTTTAATTATAACCACCCTGTACAATGGTGCTTTTCCAATAGACGCTAATTAGGTGATCAAATGTGCGAAAGGGTACATTCGATCTGTTCACGACAGGACCGATATCTGTACCCTTAACATCCCCTCACTTAATGTTTTCAAAATCAGCAAGGTTTAATGATTTTGGTAAAAGTATGAGTAGTCGCCCAATGTAATGAAATGAGGGAGCGGAGACAACAAAATAGCCCAAATGTGATAGAAATATCCCAGAAACAGAAATCTAATTACGGACAGCCATGACTCCCTCATTTTCATATTAATCGTCGAAATGTCAGTATTTTAAAAGAACGCACACATCACATTCATCCTTTTTTACCAATTTATAATTCTTACAAAATTTGTTTATACGTGACACAAATTGTTTGAGAAAAAGTCATAGCACCTCAAAATCTTATTTCGTTTCAGTCCATTTCCAAATCTCTTGGAATATCTCGGTGTGCTCTTTTGGAGCTGCAAGAAAAAAGTCTGTTAAAGACTTACATGTATATATGAGGCGGGGGGGGGGGGGGGGTTGGGTTGTTTGGAGAAGGAGACCAGACAGCGAGGTCATCGGTCTCATCGGATTAGGGAAGGAAGTCGGCCGTGCCCTTTCATTTGCCTGGAGCGATTTAGGGAAATCACAGGAAACCTAAATCAGGATGGCCAGACGCGGGATTGAACCGTCGTCCTCCCGAATGCGAGTCCAGTGTGCTAGCCACGGCGCCACCTCGCTCGGACTTACATGTATATATGAAAATTCAAAAACAGACATAAATGAAATTATCAAAGCTTACAAGATGTTCACATTACCAGTAAAGTATTTTTTAAATATATGCAAAGGCATTAATCTATTGCATTCTAAGCAGTCTTCTTCAGTGTAACAGTTGAAAAATAGGTAAACATTAAAGACAAATTTTTGATTAAATGAAATTTTTTCTTAAAAACGCAGTATTGCTAGAAGGAAGTACAAAAAACAAAACACCAATGACTCTGTGCACTGAATAGTACATCTTTTTATTGTAAACGGGGAAGACACTACGGTTAGTATGGGGCCGTGCACATACACACACTTCACTATTTGTGAGCTGCCAATTCGTCTATCTATGACGCCGCTTAGAATGGCGCTGCACTGCGTAACTACTGTTACAGTGAAAAGGCAGCACACCGCACCGCCCATCTGATGGAGGTCGTCAGCCGTGCCCCGCTGCGAGGCGGAGTGCTGCCTCCCCTACCCCTGCTCTCCTCCTGGCCTACCGAAGCTGCCGCTGGCGTAGATGATCACTGCCCTCTGCTCGGCTGTTTCTGAGTTGTGTTCCTTCATCTTTGGCTCGTCCCATATAACAGTCTAAATTAGTTGCTGCGAGCTTAAATACGTTTAAAGCGATTTAATGTTAACGTATTTCGAGTATACACATACAACACCGCTTTCCATATTCAGTAACAAAATTAAAATAAACACATAGCACTTTCTTTAAAAGAGGCATATCTAATCATAAATATATTTATGTTGTTCCCTCACGACACTCACTCATAGATGGTATCTAAGACTGCTATTCTATATCCCCAGTAGATTTCGGCAAAGAGTCTAGAAGATCCGCAGCGATTATTTTCGTAAGTTCGTTTTGCTCCACCGCTTTCATGAAACCTTTGTACTGTACTGCCGTTGCTTTCTTCTTCTGCCACACATCACAGCTTGGCAGTAAATGTCTTGTTGGCGTCGACATACTAGAGAACCAACAATTTAGCGGTATCTTTTCTACACTCTTGTTTGGACCGAAATTGCTGCAGCTGAGGTAGCTACAAGACACTACAGTTTCTATGTCCTTTTTGGTTATACAGACTGTCCGTCCTTCTTTATTTTCGTTACTGCTGAGGTACACCTCGCTGCCATGTGTCGGATAACAAGTCCTGACTTGATTAGTATTAATTTCTCTTCTACATTCTGCTCTCTCCTAACGTTCTTTAACATTTTCCATATTGTTCCTTCGTGCATAACCCCTTTTATCAGACAAATTTTATATTCCTGTACGTCTGGAGCTGTGTGTGGTGTCACCACCAGACGCCACACTTGCTAGGTGGTAGCCTTTAAATCGGCCGCGGTCCGCTAGTATACGACGGACCCGCGTGTCGCCACTGTCAGTGATTGCAGACCGAGCGCCGCCACACGGCAGGTCCAGAAAGACGTCCTAGCACTCGCCCAGTTGTACACCCGACGTTGCTAGCAAGAGTTCACTGACAAATTACGCTCTCAATTGCCGAGACGATAGTTAGCATAGCCTTCAGCTACGCCATTTGCTACGACCTAGCAAGGCGCCATATCCTTTGCTATTTAGATTGTGAAGCAAGTACAGTGAAGAGAGATGTTCACCAATTGTGGATTAAAGTTAAGTATTCAAGCAACTACGTACTTTATTTACTAGACTCAACTCCTTTAACTGTTCCAGACCTCACGCCAGTTGGCGTGAGCTTAAACGCGTGCATTTCGGCCTCCTCTAGCTACACGGTGTTGGCTCTTCTGCCAACACATCACTGTGGGTTCATTTTCTAGACCCTGGGGTAAGCATGAATGTGCATCTGACACCATCTGTCGCAGGCCTGATACGTACTCTACGTCAAACTCAAATTCTTGAAGAGCAAGTGTTCTTCTCGTTAATCTGTTACGTTGCAGTTTACTTGTCAACATAAAGGATAGAGCTTTGTTATCTGTTACTAGATGACTTCCGTCCAGCAAGGTAATAACTATACTTCGTGAAACAGAAATCTGCAGCCAACGCCTCTTTTTCCATTACAGAATGGGTCCGCTCGCGCGCGGTTAACACATGATTGCTGAAAGCCATTGTCTCTGCCAGTTCTTCTCCATTCTCTTCTTTTGCTCCAACTGGACCCCCAGCCCTTAGTCCGACGGCAAAAGGTTTTAGTTACGTCGGGGTACGATAGTATTGGTGCTTCACACAGTTTCTTTTTATTTTGTCAAAATCTTCTGTGCAATTCATCTTGCAAGACCACGCGTTGCTTTTCTTTAATAGCTTGGGTGGTTTCTCATATTTAAGACTTATTCATCGACAAATCGATGGAAGAAACGGCAGGTACCGAAGAAGCTTCTTAGTTGTTTCCGTATTTTCGGTATCCGCGCGAAGATTATTCCGGTTTGTTCTACGGTTTCGATTATCATTACTATCAGGTGGCTAGGTATTTTGTGCGGCAGTCTTTGTACTACACAACACACTATATCCCTTTCGTCATACGGGGTGTGAAGACAGTGTTTCTTTCCTGTTCTTTTTCTAAGAACTCGCTGTATGTCCCATCAAACCTTGTATTATGCGGGCGGCTACATATCAACATTATAATATCGCCCTGCTTGCTCTTGGATCAGTATTCATTTAATAATATGCTCTCAAAATATGCATAATTGAAACGTCCCTTCTCCAAACGCTTAGCCCAATTACACTGGTTTCCAAAATTAAAACAACAAACGGAAATTTTGCAAGGTTGCGGTTTTTTTCACAAAACAGTATAAACAAGTGACAGTAAAGTAGAAACAGTGTAAAAATGCAGAACATAATCAACTGCAACATTGATAACGGTAGACAAAAACGTTCTTCCTTTTTTTCCAACTTAATGGATTTGCACACACGTTCTAACAACTGGTTAATGTGCTCAGTGTGGCACCAATACAGGCCGGTCAATGAATGGACATGCTGTGAATGACGTCATCGGTCTCATGTTGAGGCAATAACGCCCATTCTTCCTGCAGAGCTGATCAAAAGTCTTGGAGAGCGATTGGTGGTTGCTGACGTATTGCAACCCGTCTACTTGGTTCACCCCAGACATGCTCTAAGGGATTCAAATCGGGACAGCGAGCAGGACACGCAATGCATTCAATATCTTCCATTTCCAAAATAACATCAAGCACCTGTCCTCTATGAGGTCGAGCATGGTCGTCCATCAATACGAAGTCTGGGACCACAGCACCTCGCAACAACCGCGCATGAGATCCCAAGATCTCCTCACGGCGTCTGACAGCAGTTAAATCTTGCTGATTCACCCGTACAATTTCATGAAGAGGTGTTCGAGTGGTCAACGTAATCCCTGCCTAAAACATTATGACCCTCCTCGATATCGGTCTCTTTCCGCAATGTCTGGGCCCCAAAATCGTGTTCCACGTACCCTCCAGATGCGAACCCGTCGAGAATCACTCTCCAGACCAAATCGGGACTCATCTGTGAAAATAACATTGGCCCACCATTCGTCCGTCCAGGTGGCATGTTGACGGCTCTACTCTAGACGTTTCTTTCTATGAAGAGACGCCAGAGGTAAACAGAGAACAAGTCTCCAACAATAAAGACTACTCTGCTGAAGCGTTCTGTACAGCGTTTGCCTCGACACAACTCGTCCAGGGGATGCTGCGAGGTCAGGCGCCAGTTGCAGTTCAGTACTAAGGCGGTACCGTCGTACCCTTACAGCTAAATAACGGTCCACTCTTTCTGATGCCAAACGTGGTGAGCCCTGTCTTGGTCTGTACGATACAGTTCATTTATGGCTCTGCGCACTATGGGACTTAACATCTGAGGTCATCAGTCCCCTAGAACTAAGAACTACTTAAACCTAACTAACCTAAGGACACCACACACATCCATGCCCGATGCAGGATTCGAACCTGCGACCGTAGCAGTCGCGCGGTTCCGGACTGTCGCGCGGTTCCTGACTGAAGCGCCTAGAACCGCTCGACCACCGCTGCCGGCAGTACGATACAGTTTCGATCGCTATGAACTGTCGCCTCATCTGGGAAACAGAACGATTCACTTTAAGCCATCTAGCCACATCAGCTTGCGACTCTCCTGTTTCCATTCTCCCTATGGCCCTGCATAGGAGAGAGTATGCAGGAGTCTTCTCTGTGTCATATCGCACCGTATGTGACTGAGTACACAGCGATTGCAGATGTGGGACTACACTGCAAACACTACTCCGCTTGATAGGTGTCCTGACGTCATTGCTGGCGTGGTTGTCCGTTGATCGGAATGCCATCTTCCGTGCAGAACACTATCGTAACGACATCTGTTGATAGTTTGTATGATTATATCGTGAATTAGACACAGGACGGGGAATTAGCAGTTTGTTGCTTTAATTTTGGACACCAGTGTATATGCTTTGTCGTTCATGTGGATAACGACGTAAGCAACCTTCTCTTTGTCATCCCATCGGCCCATCTGGCAATAAACTGTGGGAATTTCTGATGGATGCAACTGGACGTAATTTTTGTTTTGGGTGGAATTTATTGAACCTACAACTGTTTATACCTTGCACTTGGAGGGCACTTTTAGTTACTATTGTTTTCGAACCATTCCTTGATTCTGCTTAATTTTGTAGTTTGTTATGTACTGCCTGCTCTATTCATTGTGCTATACTTTGCTATACACTTTTCACTTTCGCTATTACTTGGTGCACGTCTCTCACTTTTCGTTCGATTTCATTTACACATACAATGATTTCCTCTTGCTTTTTCACGTTCGCATTTGTCAGAACTGCTATCACGTCCGCTTCTTTTGTTACTTTCTGATGCTGCTGTTTCTGCCGTTCTCGCATGGTTTTGATTGCTGTTTTCTACCTCCTATTTGTTCATTCATTTTACTGTCCGTTCTCTTCTGTTCTACCCACCCTCCTTTTATCTTCTCATTCACCCCTTTTCCACATGTTTTAAACATTTCTGTAAAAGTTTTGGCTGGTGTATCCTGATTCTGTTTGATTGCTCGAATTTTCGACTTTATTTCTTTTATTCTCTTATTGGATTTTTCGTCCATTACTACTGACGATTTCATTTCCCTTAATGCCTTCATTATTAGGCTGAGGTCAACACTAGTTCCCACTCTCGTCTCTGGAGTTTCTGCGTATGTGTCATAGCTATTATTTGTGAGAGCAACTACGATTTCCTGCTTTATGTTTTCTGCGTTATAAGCACTTACCGTTTGAAATGAGGTCAGTTTTTCCGCAATGTCTTGTCCAACGCTATTATCAAAGAAGAATTTGTCGAGGTACCGATCGGATAATCCTCCTCATCGGATCCAATGTCCTGTTTACCCTAAATCCTTAATAACAATTGTTCAGGTTCCCTACATTCAACTGACAATCGTCCTCATCTGACAGTAATTCCTGCTGGGTCTTATCTACTGGTAATATTGGCTCCATTTTCACTATTTTAAGTTTCCTATTACTTTCCTGATTATTTCCGAACGTTTAGGATTACTTAAAATTTGCTCATACCACTTTTTGTGATATACTGTTTTGAGTGCACTAATTAGCGTATTGTAGCAACTACCATTGCTCTCCTACGGTGGCACTGTTAGACTCTTTTTATACAGCAGTAAACAGTCCCGTTAAAGGCCTACAGCAATATACAACACTTGCAATCATTGTTTACTGGTAATGTTGGCTGTTGTGTGCTGCAATATAGAATCTACTTGTTGCATTGGCTCGCTCTGTGGCCCGTTTTCTTCTTTCTTCTTTGTTTTATCGATGTTCTCGTCATATCCAAATGTTTGGAACGTGTTACTGCGCTCGTTATTCTTTTCTCACGGTCTCAACGGCAGATTAAACCCGTTCACGTTCTCTCTCTTGTCGACAAATGTAAGAGGGTCCTCCTCTTAATTAAGATAATTCACGTATTTTGGCTGTCTGAATTCTCAATAGGCAACCGGATTTGATGGTTACGACAGCACTGAGGGCGAAGTTTACCGAAGAACATGGGCACATCCGAGGAAGTTCTTAACTGTGTGCATGCTGACAAGTGCCCTACCTACAAGTCTCATAATTTTAATGAAAACCCCCATAAAAATACTATTTTTAATACGACCCAGTTAAACGAAGCGGGCACATATTTGACAACACTCGGTTCATTTTAATAACAATTAAGATTATCCCTACGAGCTTAATCACATTTGCTCTGCAACACCATTCATGCTTCTGGATCGATTTTGCCATTGTTGCTAAGTTCCTTACGATCGTCCACAATTTGAAATCATCCTCTGACTACCACAAATTAATGTCTTTTATTTCTGGTCGCGTACCATGCTCACACTCGCGACCCTCAATTTAAGAAGGCTCGGCAGGACTGCCACATTTAAATGCCAAAGCAAACGGTGGGCGACAAGCAGCACCCTTCTAGAACGATGGTGCCTTCCCATCAGCGGCGTTAGCTCGTTGGGACAAAGACACGTGCCTTCCGCTGTGGTCGAGCGGTTCTAGGCGCTTCAGTCTGGAACCGCGCGATAGGTACGGTCGCTGGTTCGAATCCTGCCTCGGGCATGGATGTGTGTGATTTCCTTAGGTTAGTTAGGTTTAAGTAGTTCTAAGTTCTAGGGGACTGATGACCTCAGATGTTAAGTCCCATAGTGCTCAGAGCCATTTGAACCATTTGAAGTTGCATCTGCCTCAGTCCCGGACTGTAGCGGAGCGGCGCAACAGAGCAGAGAGGAGCTGCGCGTCGGGCAGGTGTCCAGGTAAAGTCGGGCGGGCAACCGACTGCCTTGCTTCACTGCGTGGACGGCAAACGAGCAAGCCGAGTGGTCTGCATTCTTCCTCGAACGATTTTAAAGAAACTAATAGGTAAAAAAAATCCCCTTGCTTTATTAATAAGCTTCATTATGCACTGCTTATCATTTCGTTAATCGTTATAGTTATTATGCAATTTGAAAATATGTTAAACTACTGCAGGAAAGTCGAATAATTTGCAATGAAAAATAGAGGTCGCAATGAACCTGCGTTTGGTGCACGTTAGTTCATATGTTCTGCATACCAAATGTAGTCAACATACTGAACTATTCTCTGAACTTGGGATGGGCTCTATAAATCACTCTATTCTGGAGAAGATGGATTCTATGTAGCACACACTATTCCACTCGAGCGTCCAGACTTGTGTCTCATAAACGGTTTGAGATACTGAAACAAGGTTTTTGGGAAATGGTAGCATGCAAAGAGGAGAATAGGTCCCCATAAGGTTGCTTTGCGTATATTACTTATCGAGCGCGATAAAATGCGAATGTTTTCAACGGAATAATGTAATTTTTTAGGATCATCGACAGTTGGTGAAACTAAAATTGCTACTAGTTCCAACAACCAGAAGAAGTTTTTGAGACGTGGCTCTGACATTCACAACAGGATACACAGCCATTGTAAGTATTGTGGAGTCAACTAGCAAAGTGTTGTGGGACTGCCTCCAGTCACTACGCATGAGAGTGATTTCTGAAGATGATTTTCTAAATACTGTAAATGAATTATTTAAAGCACAGAACTTTCCAGATGCATTTCACAACACCGTCAGAAAATGTTCTCCACAGCACTGTCACTGACAGAAAACACATTTGTGTAAAATGCCCAGAAAACTCTGGGATAATTTTCTATAGTTATAAACATTTTCATTCAATCATACTACAAGCAGTTGCAGATCATCACTGGAAATTGATTGTAATCGATGTTGGTGGATATGGGAAGGAAAGGGAAAGTGGTAGATTTCATTCTTGTAGTGTATTTCGCTTTACGCAAGAATGGGAACTTTATAACCCGCCAGACTCTTCACTACCAAAGACATCAGTTATATTGCCTTTTGAGATATATCCATTGATGAGGCATTTTATCAAATATTGCAGTCGATGTGTTTTAGATCCAGGGAAAGAATATTTCAGCAAACGCTTTTCCATACCACAACAATCAATTGAATGCGTTTTTGGAATGCTGAGCGCTAAATGTAGCATATTTGGCAAGCCCATAGAAACTTCACAGTATTTTCTGACGGTATTGTGAAATGCACATGTTCTCCACAACACTGTCACTGACCTAGAAGGATCTCTGAGAGTCGATGAGCAACATACAGCAGAAATCATGCGTTCTATGCAAGGCACTTACCAGACAAGACGAAACTTGAACATAGCTGCAAATGAAGGTATCAAACTGGGACGGTTTTGAAAACTTTTTGCCACACAATAAAACATGATTTCCGTTTTGTGTTTTTCAACTATGCTACTTCAACTTTTTTTATTGCCTCTCGTTCAGAGTCAATGAAAGAAATAAGAGATTAAGCAAATGTGTTATGTACTTGTAGTTTATAATTCTGCCGCCGCCACATCAGATAACTTGCCCAAAATAAATCAGTTGTGATAGTAAAAAAACACAAGCAACAGCAACAGTTCTTATTTTGCCGAAAGCTGCCGGCGTTGCCCAAACGCAGCCGGAGTTACTCGAACACTCTGGCCGCCGCGTTCAGAAACAAACATGTTTGATTCACCTACCGCCGCTCTGTCTCTCTGCTCCGTGCCGCTCTGCTTGCAGCGCCACTGTAATCACGCGAACTGAGTAGCACTTGTTTGTTACGCCAGCACCGCTCTGCCGGCCGCGCTACGCTGCACTGGTCGTGCTGCGCCAATCCGCCACAACCGCAGCCTGAAGCCCACTGTCTAGTGGACGGACATTGATCCGCCTCTCTATTCTACAACTAGGACTCGAAAGACCTAGAGGTCGTATCTCACAACTGGAGTCTAGTGAATGTCAGAGGGAATAGATGTTCCTAATCACAACAAACAGTTAAAAGAATATGAGCAAGAGGGCAGACGGGGAAGCATTGGTTCAAAATTTTGGGATCAGTCTAAAATGGTATTGACTTGGTATTTATATAAAATACATCCTATTTATTCAATAAGAGTTTACACATTTATTTTGGCTACAGTAATGAACTATTATTCGCTGCCATATCACAGGCTAACTACCTGTTAGACATGTGGCACACATCTCTGGGACTGAGTCAAAGCCCAGTCAAATTAACTGATGTTGTTGCCTAAGTTCCACACACCAGAACAGAAGAGACTAGCATCTGAACACGATCTGAATCAGAGGAACTCCACTGATGCGTACATGTGGCTACTCTCAAATTGCAATAATGTAAGAACTTTCAGAGGATGTCAGTTCAAGGTAAACCTTCCTTATGTATCCGCACGACGATCTGGTTGTTCCCCCTTGAAATATGACGTATGTAGCTATGTGCCGACTCTAGGTTGCCTAAGTATACAGAAGGTTCCAGGGCCTTCTTGGACATTTTGATAGCTCGCAAAGGCCTCGAAATCCCCACTCTCTTTCAGTTCAAACTCTGTGACTTACGAACCACTGACTATGTGACCTATAGCCATCTCATGAGATCACTTTACGATATGTTCATAAAGTACCTGGTGGACCGCCTACCTCAAAGCTCCATATGGCGGCTCTAGTTGATTTACCAGCCGCCTCCTTTCCCCATCTAACACTGACTGAGGATCTAAGACTTTGTGGAGTGAACAATGCCCCATCGAAAATGTATACACATTAATATTCTGTGACACCTCACTTTATTATGCTACATACGTTTTATATTATTAAATTCAAATGGCTCTGAACACATCTGAGGTAATCAGTCCCCAAGACTTATAACTACTTCAAGTTAACTAACCTAAGGACATCACAGACATCCATGCCCGAGGCAGGGGATTCGAACCTGCGAGCGTGGCAGTCGCGCGGTTGCGGACTGAAGCACCTAGAACCGCTCGGTCAAAACGGCCGGCTATTACATTTTGCACGTCGTATATAGGGTGATTTTACTACATGTGGACAAACTGCAGGAAACGAGACTTGAGAGGATAAAAAGCACAAAAGTCCATATGGACATATGGACTTAAGTGAATTCTTACAAAGTTACGCCTACTTGCACGAGGAGATAAAATATCTTTGATAGTGTATGTTTCAATGACTGATAGCACACATGAGAGCACAGTATGCATGTGGGAATGTCATGTTTGTACTAGTGTTTTAGATTCACATGCAAGACGGCGACTAAGACGACAACAGCAATGGAACGAATGCCTCCTAGTACCGGTGCGAGAAAGCGCCACTGTCGTGGACAACATTACTGTCCTCTTGTGTGTCAAGCTAAAACGCTAGTATAGATAGAGCATTCCCACTTGTCTGGTGAATTCTGATGTGTGCTTTTCTTCATTGAAACTTATACTGTCAATTATTTTTTATTTCCACTTTCAAATGGGTATATCTCACTTAGAACGCATTTCTAGCCACGTGTCCATGCTACCTTTTTTGCTCCTCATACTCTCAGGAATCGTTACCTGCAGTTTGTCCCCATTTAGCGAAATCACCCTGAAGAACACAGCACACCTTTTGGAATTATTGTTTCATTATAAAATGTACGAAATACTGTAATCTGTCCACAAGCAGATGCTGCAGCAACAAGACATGACATACAGCTGCAATTATAAGAATATGTTTTCTAGGAAGCCTGTTCTTACGAATCAGTACTTGTGACTGAAATGTGTTATAACAGAATCATCGGAGAAACAGCGAAACAGGAAGTCCAATCTAGCGGCAGTTTTGGAATGATACTCTTATAGTGCATTTAAAATTAGTTGTGACTTTTCACGTTTGGCTCACTGGACGGGATATTACGCCGTTCTCCGGGTAACACCCATGGCGAGCCGGTTTTCCCTATCATGCCGCCCTATCAATTGGTAAAGAGCCCCTATTGCCATGGAAAGACAGTACCACGTTGTGTCACGCATTAGATGAACATACGTTCATTAGCCCTCATTGTAAAGTGATATATTCTGGCGTTGAAATGTTCTGCAGTCATCACGTATTGGAGCAAGTGTTTTGTGTTGGCGTCGCATTAACAGTAATAGTGCAAGAACACGTACACCGGTTGTAAAGGTAATGCTGTGCTACAAAATATTCCTCCAAATTCAGCAATAGTAGTGGACAGTGAGCTATACCACTCTGTTACATGGAGAAATGCGGATATTTTGCTCTGGTTGTTGTCGAAGAACACGTACACCGGCTGCTAAGGTAATGCTGAGCTGCAAAATATTCCACCAAATTCGGCAATAGTAATGGAAGTGAGCCATACCACTCTGTTGCATGGAGAAAAGCGGATATTTTTCTCTGAGCACAGAGAAATGTTCCATTGGATAAAGGTGAAATTAGACTGTGTAAGGCGGAGTTAGTGGAACTTTTGTACAAGCCATATCTCCACGCTACTAGGTCGACAAATGCTAAAGGGCGTAATTTAATCAGGCTTCCTCTGTATCATGCTCATTTAAATCCGACTGAGAATATATGGGCCTAGGTGAAAAGTAGTGTGGCTAAAACAGCAAGAAATCTAAGCTCAGCGAGGTTGACATGCTGACAAAAGCAGCTATTCCAAATGCTACATCACAACCATACCAGGAAGGTAGTTGAGGAGACATTTATTAATGAAGGACTGTGACGAGTTTTGAGTAATACGTAACTTCTCTTGTGCCATGCCTAAACACAGCGAAGTGTAGATATTCATCTCCCTAACATTATAATATAGTTTAAATTGTTACAGAATCCTGAAACAGTGTTTTATTAAAGTAAAATCTGAGAGCAGGACAGGTCAATAGTTACAAGAAAGCCCATTTTCAGTATAAAAATAAACGGAGAAGTTGTTCACTTACATTGCTGAAAATTGTGTAACGCTGATAGTGTAACGCTTTCTCATAGAAATGCTGTCAGCGATTTGGAGTCAAGTTTCTCCACTCAGCCACATACTTGCGTTGGATCCTATGGAGACGTAATTTTTAAAAATTACTGCCATGGGTGAAACATACTCATGCCACACTCATATTTCGAAGCGAGTCACCTTTTAGAACCTATCTGCTACATCAAAACTCCAACGTGGTTTTCAACATTTCCTCTGTATCTTGTAACTGATCCACAGTGTCTTCCCCAGCCTCCCTGCAGCCTCGTCCATGTGATCGTCCCAATTTAAGTTGGAAATGAACGGAAGTCGCAGAGCGCTATATCCACCATCTGCAACTCGTGCAGGAACAGTCTGAGCCGAGTTAATGAAACAAGACCGTCTTGCTTGACTACTCGGTGAAAATTGGAACATGTTATCGTAGCTACGCCAACGAAGCTGACCACGGAAAGATTATACCGCCGGCAACATACATTATGCGTAAGGACCGCGCTATTAGAAACACGATCACAACGACTGTGTCGTCGTCACTCTGTTTAAAAAAGCGGCCTTGATTCTACAGGTACACATAAGAGTCGCTGATGGTGTTACGCTTTCTGTTAGAAACGCTGTATGCGATTTGGAATCAAGTCTTTCCATTCAACAACATACCTGCGTTGGATTCTATGGAGATGTCTTTTAATGTCTACAGCCACTAGAGAATCATAATCGTGGCACTCTCATATCTCAAAACGAGTCACCTTTATCGAACTTATCTGCTACAGGAAAACTCCAACGTGGTTTTAAATAGTCCCTATGCTTCTTGTAACTGCTCCTCGGTCTCTCCGCACCACCCCTCTAGCTTTGCCCTTGTGATCGCTCCAATTTAAGTCGTAGCTGAGTGGAAGTCGTAGAACGGTATATCTACTACCATCTGCAACCTATGTAGAAACATGGTAAGCTGAGTTCATGCGACAGGACCGTGTTTAGACCACTGAATGGATATGGGAACATGTTTTCGTAGCTTCCCCAACGATGTACGATGTGTAAGGTCAGTGCCAAAGCGAAGCATTCTCCTGCAACGTAAGGTAGTATAAAAGACAGTACGAACAGTTCAAATGGCTCTGAGCGCTATGGGGCTTAACTTCTGAGGTCATCAGTCCCTAGAACTTAGAACTACTTAAACCTAATTAACCTAAGGACATCACACACATCCATGCCCGAGGCAGGATTCGAACCTGCGACCGTGGCGGTCGCGTGGTTCCAGACTGTAGCGCCAGAACCGCTCGGCCACTCCGACTGGCACAAACAGTTATTGTGGTGTTTCTTATCAGGAAAATTAGGAAGACTTCACATCATTCAGGAACTGGAAGAGGGACGAGGATTTTGTTACTGCATTGCGATGCGTTTCCAAACTACTTACATTCACATCTGTCACCCAAGATTTCTATCTTCGATCTTTTGTACAATACAACAGAGAATAAAAAACTACCAACTATATAAACTCCGCTACGTTCATCCAACAGAGAACTCGGTAAGACTTTAACTGCATCTCTCTCTTCCGATATAATGAAAACAAATACCGTCTGCATGCAGCATCAAGCATATGTGGTGATCCTATTAAATAGACAGGTATTGATCCACTCAGTGATCGATGTCGCCTGCAGAGACTAGAGTGAAGTGTCATCAAAATGCCTCTCAGCACTATGGGACTTAACTTCTGAGGTGATCAGTCCCCTAGAACTTAGAACTACTTAAACCTAACTAACTTAAGGACATCACACATATCCATGCCCGAGGCAGGATTCGAACGTGCCACCGTAGCGGTCGCGCGGTTCCAGACTGAAGCGCCTAGAACCGCTCGGCCACCCCGGACGGCCGAAGTCTCATCGCCTGTACTGTAGGAGGACCATATCCCAAGGACTGTCAGTCATAAAAGAGGGTCCCTGTTTTGTTGTCTGATACATTTCTTTTTGTTCTGCTGTAACACACTTTGTACACCGCCATACATTTTGCTTTTTCCGCCACGACTCCGAGGTCCGTGTCATGTTCTAAACTCACATTAACACGTTTTCATCCATTGCCTCTCACAGAAAACTGGACATCGCAAGGTGTAAACCATGTTGCTGCTGCTCCCACAACACACACACTGGATAATTGAAACAAAAGACAGTTACAGCATAAGGAAAATGGAAAAGTTTTTTGGCGTTGTGGAGCGTTTCCAAAATGCTGTCCGAAGGTGATGGACGACCTCCACATTTAAACTCATCTTTCAGAGTGACAGGATAGCTGATGGTTCAGTGTTCCATTTCGATTGATTCCTCATATTGCAGTCATGTATACGATCACTGTTTCGGTGCTAGCTATTCCTAGAAGGAATTACCCCTGCACCAAGATTCTTCCTTCGTCTCAAACAAGCGATGTGAGTCAATTATTATATGGTAATAAACAGTGTATTAGTTGACAGATGGGATGGAAAAGACACCACTGATGTACTATAATAAGCATCGCAGTTGATAGTGCGACCAATTTCAGCAACTTTACCAGTTTTTTACAACACCAACCAGTGACGTGGCAGCATGCTTCCCAATTTCTGTATCATCGCTAAACCGACGCGACTCTACTTTGCAAGTACCATTGCGAATGTAGAGACGACATTTGGAACTTTAATAGTGGCAACTATTTATTTACGGCTCGTACAAAATAGATATGTGTTTCAAAGTTTTACTGGCCTTCAAAGTAGTCACCAGCATTGTGTATAACCTGTTGCCAGCGATGTGGAAGTCGTAGGATACTCTCAGCAGTGCCAGTTGTGTTGACAGTTCGAGCGGCGCCATCTATTGCCCGACGAATTTGTAGCAGTTCTGAAGCGAATGCGGTGAAGTGTTTCCTTCCTTTAGAAATCGAGCTCAACTCGCGAGGGATTAAGTGAGTGGTGTTCAGTATGTGGTATAGCACTTAGCAGCCCCATCAGTCAAACAAATCAGCAACAGCTTGCACTGTACGTGCTTGAGCATTGTTCTGCAAAATGTTGGTCAGGTCCTGCAGAAAGTGTCATCACTTCTGTCTTTATGCTGCTCATTTTTGGAACACAACTTACCTTCAGTACCTTGGCGTCACCCTCGACCGTCGCCTCTCCTGGACTCCCCATCTCCGGACAATCCAAGCCAAGGCACGTTCCCGCCTCCGTCTCCTCAAGCTCCTTTCTGGCCGTACGTGGGGTTTGGACGCCTCCACAATCCTCCACACCTATAAATCCCTCATCCGCCCTATACTTTGTTACGCCCATCCAGCCTGGATCTCCGCGCCCCCTACCTTTTATAAATCCCTCCAAATCCTTGAACGCCATGCTCTCCACCTTGCCTATCGCATCCGTCTCCCCTCCCCCACGCGGATCCTGTATGATCTCATCCCCTTCCCCCACCTCCTCCTTTTCCTTGAAAGGATACGGATCCTGTACACCTCCCGTAAACTTGATCCTCCTCACCCGCTCGTGTCCCCGATCCTCTCCCACCCCCGCCCGCTGCCGCGCCTGTATTCCCACATCCCACCTGGTCTCCATCTCTCCACCCTCCTTACCCTCTCCCAAGGTGGCTTCCGCCAGCTACCCCTCCCTGCTGATGTCCTCCTCCCCTGCATCTACCCCTCCTATCAACTTTGATCCTCCCCCCCACCTCCTGTGTCCTTTCCTTTAGGCACCCTCCCTCCCCCCCTTTCCCTTCCCTTCTCTTTCCTTTCCCCCCTCCCTCCTACCCTCTCCTCCGGGCTTCCCCTCCCCCTTCCTCCCTCCCTCTCTCTCCTTTGCCCATGGCATCTCTGCTCTCCCCTCTCCCATCTCCCCTTCCTCCTCCTCCACCTCCACTCTTGGCAGGTCCCCGGACTCGTACACGCTGAGTGAACATTCGCGCGCCGGAGGTCGTCGCCATCAGTGTATCGTGTGTGCCGTCGTGTTTAGTGTTCAGTTTCGTCGTCCCACTCCATTGTTCACCAGTGATATTGTCTTCTTCAGTGTTTGTGCGTCGTGTCAACAGTTTGTAATGTGGATTGTCATCGAGTGTGAACGGCTTCTTGTGTTTTTATGTTCATGAGTCTACTGTTTTTTCCCGCCGTTTTTTTAAGTGATGTCCCTTCTCTGTTTATTTCCTTGTACTCTCTTCGGCTGAAGAGCAGCGTATTGTGCTGCTGCCAGCCTACCTGCTTGCTCAGGTGTCAAAATAACTATAAAGTAAAAAAAAAAAAAAACACAACTTACGACCAGCTTAGAGACAGAAGCGATGACACTTTCTGCACGACCTGACCATCATTTTGCAGGACAATGCTTAAGCACGTACAGTGCAAGCTGTTACTGATTTGCCGGCCGAAGTGGTCGTGCGCTTCTAGGCGCTGCAGTCTGGAACCGCGAGACCGCTACGGTCGCAGGTTCGAATCCTGCCTCGGGCATGGATGTGTGTGTTGTCCTTAGGTTAGTTAGGTTTAACTAGTTCTAAGTTCTAGGGGACTAATGACCTCAGAAGTTGAGTCCCATAGTGCTCAGAGCCATTTGAACCATTTTGTTACTGATTTGTTTGACTGCTGGGGCTGCTAAGTGCTATACCACCTACTGCACTCCTCTGACTTAAGCCCTCGTCAGTTCGAGAATTAACAATGAATAGACGTACTGCACGGTCATATATCTACATTCGCAACGGTACTCGCAAAAAAAGGCAGGGCGGTTCACCAGGCAGTGATCTACATATTTCTCTAACTACGATCATAGGGCGTGATTTACGATCTTTCCGTATGTGGATGGAAGTTATAGAGTATTCTTACATTCTTAGTATAAAGTTAGGGACTGAAAGATCTCCTCGCATTGTCTTTGACCGACTCTTCCCTGCAACACTGTCACCGATTTAATCTGCAGCTGACCAGAGGTAGACCACAACATTCCATGTCTCATGAAGGAGCGGAGCAAACCGAGTCGGTAACTGCTGTCCTGCTCCCCTCCAAGAGCACAAGATCTCTCCAGATGCGCGAATGTCGAGGAAGTTAGTGCCCCTTTTAAGTGTATAGTAGATATGAAAGTGTTGTGAATACATAACAGACAGTTCAGAACAAGAAACGGGTGGTTTTCATGCGTGATGGAGCTCCAGACAGACGGAGTTTGAAGGAGTTTACATAAATCAACTGCGCTATCAATTCTGAAATATTGTTCTAGTGTCCATGGTCAGTAGCAAAAAGGTATTGGTCAGAGAGAACATAAACACCTGAACTTCCGAGGTTACACGGTTCTGCACTTAAAACCCGCTATAATGTTACATCGTTGCACTTTACGCGTAATATATATTGCGGGCTGTAGGATCTTTCTGTGGTGAGCTTAAAAAGTCGGTTCTCAATAGTGTTCCTCGAAAAGGACATCGTCATCCCTCGAGGGATTCTCGTTTCAGCTACCTCGTGAGTGTAATCCGACTACTGAAAAAGGAAAATTACTCTCTATGCAAAGTGATTCTCATGATCAATTTAATTAATTAGCCTATCAATTTGATATCAATGACATGCCGCCTGGTGGGTGTAGGCGATGGCTAGAGCACCGTGGATATGATTCTTGAATTTGTATTTTTTCATTGCGGCGATATCTTTTAACGATATTTGAATCCCTCACCTATACAGGGAGAGACAACGAACGTAATAATACGAGGTGTGATAAATAATTTGTAAAGTGATACGTAATGTAGAACTTCTATTTAGAACTTCTCTGTGCTATTACGTTAAGGGAGTTCGAAAGTGAGGTGGCGTCCTGTGGCAGTGGCAGATGTTAGGAGACCGTCATGAGCCAAAAACGAGTTTAATATTCTAGTCCTGTCATGCATGATGTGACGGATATTTTTCTACCTGTTTAAAGAATACTTAGAGGGAATATACCCTACGCCATAGTCCAGTATAGGATTTTCACAAGTAATGGTACTTCAGCGATGTGAAAACGTCTGATTTATTCTAAATTCGAAAATAACTCTATAAACGGGAGGAATCTACATTTCGCGTGAGAAATTTGAGGTGAATGGTTGCCTCCGATTTGATAAAGTAGATTTTTTAAACTGATGGGTCTACGTCAGGGTGGAAATTTTTAGAACTGCTGTATACGTCCAAGCTGCAGCTGCTTGTTTCGCAGTGCACCACGGCTGCCTGCAAGGGTGGTCTCGAGGAGTTGGCAATTCGGAAGTGCCGGATTATCTCAGCCTTTGATGTGTACAATAATGCGCCTACCTGTCTGATATTTTCCGCGGCAGCGAGGGCTGGTGAAGTGACAAATGTGGTGGGTGAGCGCGACAGAAGCGGACGTGTGTGTGTTGTGTGAGGGAAGATTCAAAGCGATGGACGTTTGTGCTGGCGGTATTGATAACATCCAAATTCCTACCACTCCAATCATCCCCAGATGCCCTCCATGGCCAGGGTCGTGCACTCTGGCGTATACACACGTCCAGGACTGCAACTGCTGTCACTGCGGAAATTTTCACTGACCTCCTTACACGGCGCTGGCGGTGTACGTGAGGGCGAGGGCACTGCATGTGAACGTCTGGGAGGTGAGTGCGTGGGATGTGCGAGTGTTTTCCACTATCTCCGACATCTAGTCATGACAACTGCTGCTACAAGGCTGGATCATGGTGTGAGTGTGTCATGTTTAGTGCTTCTCAATACATTGCAGTGGACTCTGTTTTGCATTGGTACTTGCTGTTGTCTCTATTGCATCACACACCTTCCTCCCTCCATCCGATTGTAGTTATGAGAATCAGTTTAGGAAGTCTGTAGTGCTTGGAGAAACCAGTCGGGATGTCAGATTCCCAATTGATTAATTTATTGTTTCCCACAGTTGTATTGCATCCACACATGCTTTCAAATGGTTCAAATGACTCTGAGCACTGTGGGACTTAAGAGTATTCTGAAGAGAGATGAAAACCTCCATCTTCGTTTCTGGAGACGTTAGTTCACACAGACGAGCAGCGAGTGGCTTCTTGAGGCCGACAGAAACAGGAAGCGAGTCTGGAATTTGTCGATCAACAGATTGTTGCCACTTGATACATTATGTGGTGGTCGCGAGATCAAAGGAGGCCGGCCGATATGTGGCCCGTGACTAGTGGTATTTAGTAATGTGATCTGTAATTAGGACATTGGGCTGTTTTGACCTTCATGGTGGTGCTCTGACGATAGACACACGTGTGGGAGACCCAAAATGGTGGTTACTATATCGCACTTCATTCCATTCTCTTGTGATTACAGTTATTATGTCATGGGGAGTAAGGGTGGGTGACGCAGTGATGATGTCTACATAAATGGGGAACTCCGTCTCCTGCAAACTGATTAAATAAAGAATATGTATCGATATATTATTGACTTTGATTTGAATTTCGAGTCGTGAGGTCCTTCTTCTCCAGCTAAGAGTGAGTCTCTTTCCCGATCCCTGCATGTTAAGATGAGCGTACACAGGAAAATTTTCCAATAAGACGACACTTTCAATCGGCAGCAGTGTAATTGCGTAATTAGGATATGTAGTTCCTGGATGTGAGCTTTGTCCACAAAATAAAAGAGAGACCCGGTCCCTGCAAATTAAATTTTTATAAATAAGCAAAATATCCTATGCTATGTATCTGAATTTCTTGTGATGGAAATGTGGAAATGTCGTGTGACTAGGGCCTCCCGTCAGGTAGACCTTTCGCCGGGTGCAAGTCTTTCGATTTGACGCCACTTCGGCGACTTATGCGTCGATGAGAATGAAATGATGATGGTTAGGATAACACAACACCTAGTCCCTGAGCGGAGAAAACTCCGACCCAGCCGGGAATCGAACACGGACCCTTAGGATTGACATCCTGTCGCGCTGACCACTCAGCTACCGGGGGCGGATATTACTTGTCATGAGATCCATTCTCTCCAGCACAGACGGCAAATTAGAGCTCATGGTGGAACCTATTCTCTCTCAGGAATTTGCCTTCGAAAGAGTTTTTGCATGCATCGGTATTCCGCATAGCCACATGTTTCGACAGGAGTTTGTCGGGTACTTTTGTTCAGGGATTAGTGTGACATCAGCTCTGTCAGTTGCAGGGCCCGAGCGGACACTCTCAGATAGGTGTGTGGCGCGGCCGCGGTTTGCAGAACGCCGAGCGAGCTGCGTAATGCGGTGGTGCGTGCCGGTATTGGGAACGTTTTATGATCGAAAGATTTTTAATATTGTAATTACGTGTGATGGGTGTTTCATGATGGTATTCCTTGCACGAGCAGAATAAAAAAAAAGCGACCGATTCAATTACTTCTTTACAAGACATGCATCTTACCAAAAAGCAGAGAATGATGAGCAAGAGAAATCCAACTCCTGCAAACTGAATTTTTTATAAGTAAACAGTATACCTTCTACCACGTACACTACTGGCCATTAAAATTGCTACACCAAGAAGAAATGCAGATGATAAACGGGTATTCATTGGGCAAATATATTATACTGGAACTGACATGTGATTACATTTTCATGCAATTTGGGTGCATAGATCCCGATAAATCAGTACCCAGAACAACCACCTCTGGCCGTAATAACGGCCTTGATACGTCTGGGCATGCAGCTTCAACACGATACCACAGTTCATCAAGAGTAGTGACTGGCGTATTGTGACGAGCCAGTTGCTCGGCCACCATTGACCAGACGTTTTCAATTGGTGAGAAATCTGGAGAATGTGGTGGCCAGGGCAACAGTCGAACATTTTCTGTATCCAGAAAGGCCGTACAGGACCTGCAACATGTGGTCGAGCATTATCCTGCTGAAATATAGGGTTTTGCAGGGATCGAATAAAGGGTAGAGCCACGGGTCGTAACACATCTGAAATGTAACGTCCAGTGTTCAAAGTGCCGTCAATGCGAACAAGAGGTGACCGAGACGTGTAAACAATGGCACCCCATACCATCACGCTGGGTGATATGCCAGTATAGCCATTACGAATACACGCTTCCAAAGTGCGTTCACCACGAATTCGCCAAACACGGATGCGACCATCATGATACTGTAAACAGAACCTGGATTTATCCGAAAAAAATGACGTTTTGCCATTCGTGCACCCAGGTTCGTCGTTGAGTACACCATCGCAAGCGCTCCTGTGATGCAGCGTCAAGGGTAACCGCAGCCATGGTCTCCGAGCTGATAGTCCATGCTGCTGCAAACGTCGTCGATTTGTTGGTGCAGATGGTTGTTGTCTTGCAAACGTCCCCATCTGTTGACTCAGGGATCGAGACGTGGTTGCACGATCCGTTACAGCCATGCGGATAAATGACTGTCATCTTGACTGCTAGTGATACGAGGCCGTTGGGATCCAGCATGGCGTTCCGTATTACCCTCCTGAACCCACCGATTCCATATTCTGCTAACAGTCATTGGATCTCGACCAACGCGAGCAGCAATGTCGCGATACATAAACCACAATCACGATAGGCTACAAACCGACCTTTTCAAAGTCGGAAACGTGATGGTACGCATTTCTCCTCCTTACACGAGGCATCACAAAAACGTTTTACCAGGCAACGCCGGCAATTGTTGTTTGTGTATGAGAAATCGGTTGGAAACGTTCCTCATGTCAGCACGTTGTAGGTGTTGCCACTGGCGCCAACCTTGTGAGAATGCTTTGAAAAGCTAATCATTTGCATATTACAGCATCTTCTTCCTATCGGTTAAATTTCGCGCCTGTAGCACGTCATCTTCGTGGTGTAGCAATTTTAATGGCCAGTAGTGTAATTGAATTTCCTATTGTGAGATCCTTCCACTCCACCCCAGTGCAGCGAATTTCGAGGTATGGGAGGGGGGTTAGTGGTTTACCAGAGACTGAGTGTTAATTAATTGATCAATTTAATTAAGTAGTCAAACAAATTTATGGAGTGGGAGGGGGGTTATTCGAATAACTCAGGCCTGAAAGAGTACCTGTATTAGTGAGGGGGAGGTCGAGGGTTAGGGGAAGGGGGAGGGGGAGGGTTGGAGGATTCCTGAGTTGTTGAGAGGAAGAGATGGAGGGGAGGGGGAGGGGTGGAGGAATCAGTAAGATAAGGACCTGTCAATGAAAAAGAAGGATTATCCCCAGGTGGTCGTAATCCTCTTAGCAGGATAATTGGTTAAGGACCTGTCAATCAAAAGAGAACAATAGGTTTGCCCTTGACTGTATAATTGCCCCTGAATGTAGGCAACCCACACTACCAAATTGTCCTAATGCTGTCCTTGTCCCACTACTCATCTGGCGATGGGCTCAGGTCCGAAACTAGTAATGGTATAATAAAATCATTTCAAGAAGACTTGTGGGTGCTTGCAATATTTCTTGCAGTGTAATTTAAAAATAGTTTTGTTTGAGAGGTAAGCAAATCAGTAGGAATTTTTCCCATGTTATATTATCGTTCTTGTGATCGCTATGGTGTAATGAAGCGGAATTTAAAATTAAATAGCTCTAGAACTAACAGTTTTAGAGAAAGAAAACATTGTAGTGGAAAAATAAGTTTTTTTAGCTCTGTTTACAAAACGGAAAAACGTGAAATCTTCAAATGTAATAGAACTATAGCACTGAAATTTTAACTATAAACTCGTAATTCAGGTTTCTAATAATATCATGTAAAGCATTGTTACTTAGGTGACACATGTGTATTCAACGAAATTCAGATATGTCCCTAAACTTTATACAAGCACTGTACTGTATTGGTACATTTTGTTGCAGATGTGTCTCCAATATTTGACTTTTTCGGTTGGAAGAAAGGTTGGACTGAAAGGGAGAAAGCATTCATAGAACTGAAATTAAAATACCTAGAAGCAACTTCGAAGGGATATATATATATTTTTCTACTGAGCATGGATATGGCTATGAGAACACCCCACCTCACTATTGTAGTTGAGGCAAAAAAGGGCATGGAATTCAGGAATTAAGTGATGGATATAAAACTCAAAAATCATAACAGACCATTATTATTTGAGAATAGTGATCTTGCAGGCATGCTGCATTTCCTTCTAAAATAAAATTAAAGTGTTGTTTAATTTTTTACTACATTTTATTACTGTCTTAAAATCAAGTTGCCATTTTAATGAATATGGTTTATATTAAGTTCTTTCTCTCTCTCATTCTCTCTCTCTCTCTTCGTTGCTGTAAACCTGTCGATGGTGAGAGAGTAAATAAGGGCTTTTCTCACAGTGATTCAGTGCAATGCAGAAGTTGTTACCTAAATGATATCCAAGAGTGTTGATAAACATCTATATTCCAAATGTTTCGCCGTTTTCACCATCAAAGAGAAATATGACGGCATGGAGCAGGAAGGGGTTCAATTACCATCTGAAAACAAGGTGCCTGTTAATCAAAATATTATAACAACCCTCACTGTTATGTGCCGCAAAAATTCTAATAATCTTCCTCTTCTCCATCAAGTTGAGGAGCAGCGATAATATTACCGTGTCATTTTCTTCTTGTAGTAAAATATCTAAATAGTTCAAAGTCATATTCAATTCGGGCGCGCTCTCTCCATCCTCTTGCCTCTGGTGCCGCAGCTGCACCTCGGCCGCGCCTTAGGAAACAGCGGTGACTTCGGACGAAATTCTGTCGCGTCGCCGTATACCTGAGTGAGCAGGCAGCCCTTTTCGTCGCGGAGGGTCTGTCGCTGCCACAAGCCGCCCGCCGTCGCATCTTGGACAACGCATCTTTAGCCGTAAAACGAAGTACTGGGCGTGAAAATGTCGTCGTTTGGCCTACTTCGTGCACAAGTGCCATAAAAAGCCGACGTGAAACTTCAAAGCGAAAGTTGAAGTGATGTTCACGAGAATATGACCGCAGTGAGGGAGCGGCCATTAACCTGACAAGCTGTTGATACATTGGACACGTAATGCGAGACGTGCTGCGACATGGGACTCACGTTCACCGCCTGTAGTCACCAGCGTGTGAGCGGTACGCGAGCCGCGTACGGCTCATCGCAACGTTAAAGCGATAGTCTATCTCCAGGAAGATAGGGTCGACATGAAATACTAGTTGCTGTACATCAACGAGGGAATCACTGTGTCTTGCTTTGAGTCAACTAAAGGTCCGGTATTTAATTCCCGATTGATACTAAAATTATTTGTGACATAAGAATTGACTTTCTCGTCATATGAGCCTAAATGTGGTTCGGTTCTGGGGTACTTTGGCCTCTTATTGAAAATATCTAATTTAGTTTAAAATGTAAATGCGATTATGAAGAGCTTAAGAACGGCCAACATATGAATGTAACAGCTAGGACTGGAACTTTAAAATATATCTTAAATCGAAGAATAATAACTGAAGACAAATAATCACAAATAAATACTTAAACTCACAAGTTACTGTCACTCAACTCCCACAGACTGAAATTTTAGTTAACAATACACAAATTCCGTGATGATTCTGTCAGCAAGGTATAGTTGAAAGACGTTCCTTGTTGCACTATAATTTATTAAATCAGATAACACTGTATTATTAGGTCTCTTATTAAAGTACATAATGTAAACCTCATTTTACTTGTATCACCAAGAAAATTCTAGATAAAGACACACACAGACAGACAGACAGACAGACACACACACACACACACACACACACACACACACACACACACACACACACACACACACACACACACACACACACCCTGAGAGCAAGAGGGAGAGAGAGAGAGAGAGAGAGAGAGAGAGAGAGAGATAGAGAGAAAGAGAGAGAGCGGGGGGTGGGGATGGGAGATGTATGGACATTCCCTCACGCTTACAGCAAAAATTTACATCCCAAAACGTTCGTCTCCTAACATATATTGTTTCCGATTTGTGATATGTCTTACATGCGCAAGTCTGAGTCATGAAACAACAATTACGTTCCGACAACAACTTTTGCATTGAAGTTGGCAAGGAAAGTGAATTTTCAACAGTTCGCCTAATAAAGAACTGATCAAGACGAAATAACTCTAACCTTTGCGATCGTTGGCCTAAACAGCCCTAGATCATACGAACACATTGGAAGCCAGAGTTATATTGTATACGCTAGTCACTTACGCTGAGAAGACAGTTGACACTTGTGGAGCCAAATGTATCTCTCTTTGGATCGCAGAATTCCACGCAATCTGTAGCTACAATGCCGTCTGCATTCTTTTACCACCAACTCCTTTTTTCCCCATTATACCAGCGATTTCATTGCCTGGGACCGAGCGAGGTGGCGCAGTGGTTAGACACTGGACTCGCATTCGGGAGGACGACGGTTCAATCCCGCGTCCGGCCATCCTGATTTAGGTTTTCCGTGATTTCCCTAAATCACTCCAGGCCAATGCCGGGATGGTTCCTTTGAAAGGGCACGGCCGACTTCCTTCCCCGTCCTTCCCTCATCCGATGAGACCGATGACCTCGCTGTCTGGTCTCCTTCCCCAAAACAACCCAACCTCATTGCCTGGAATTCCTAAATGTGCCTTGATATGAGTTCTTTATGGGAATGTGTAAGTAGTTCCAGTATGTCGTTAGGCAGATGGATGGGTACTGCACAAACGTTGTTACTCTTCGGAGCTTCCGCAGCATAGGACGCACACCTATTCACGGCTGTGGCCAGAATACTCTGATGAGCCAAAACGTTATTACCACCTGCTTAATAGTTTGTTTGTCTGTCTTTGGAACGAAATACATCAGTGATTGTGCGTATCATGGATCCAACAGGTTGTTGGTAGGTTTCTGGAGGTACGTGGCATTTGATACCTACTCACAGATTATGTAATTCGCGTAAATAACGGGCCGCTGATTTGCGTACGCGCTGATGGCGCCAGATTGCGACCCAGACGGGTTTTATAGGATTTCCATCAGCCAAATTTGGTCTCCGAAACATCAACGTCAATTCACTATAATTTTCAAACCACTGTATCACTGTTATGGCTCCGAGACACGGACAGTTACACTGCTGAAAGACGACATCAGTGTCGGGGAAGACATCAAGGATGAACGGATGTAGGTGGTTCACAGCTGTCATCGATTACTACCACATGTCCCATACAAGCGCAGTGAGTGTCTGCCATAGCATAATACTGCCCCCACGAGCCTGCGTCCATGGTGTACTAGACGTTTCGAGCCGGCATTCACCTCGACGACGGGGTTTGTGGAGACCACCTAATGTAGCAAAAATGTGATTCACCTGAAGACCCGACACGTTTCCATTGATCGACAGTCGAATCCCGATCGTATCGTGCCTACTGCAGTCGTAACTGACGATGTCGATGGGTCAACATGTGGTCATGCAGGATTGGTCTTCTGCGGAGCTCCATTTTCAACAATGTACGACGAACGGTCTGCTCCGAAACACTTGTGTATGCACCTGCATTGTGCTCTTTCGGTAGAGACGCCACATATCAAGGTGTAAACCACTTTATATAGCAGACAAGTCTCTGAAGCTGACGTTCTGTGAAGAGTCGTGGACATCCAACCATTTAGCCCCAATTGTTAGTTCCACTATCCTTCTACTTCTTTCCAGAGATGCTCACGACAGTAGCACGTGAACATTCGATCAGTTTCGCCGTTTTCGAGATACTCGTTCACAGACTCTGCGTAATAATAATCGGCCCTTGGCAAAATCGCTTATCTCAGTGGATTTCTCCGTTTGCAGTGAATATCTTCGTTAGGGTAATCCCTCGTACGTGTCTGCTCCACTTGGTTACTTTTGCTACCGCGTCACGTGCCCGTAACGCCACAAGACGGCATCCAACGTCGTGGTGGGCAGTGGTCATAATGTTTTGGCTATCAAGTGTAGATACACACTTAGCAATAAGCAATGCACGAGATGAATTAGGTGACGTACTGTTCCGCTGTCTTTCTGGGAACCATTTATTGCAGACCCGGATTAATTTTATACACTGCTGCACGTATACTACCAGTCCAAATAGAGGTCGCCAGACTCGTTTTGATATGTGACACGCGACTGAAATTGGCACTAATAATGAGCAACTAAGTAACCTCCTGTAACAGTTCAACTACCCTCTAAAGACTCATGTCCGATCGGTGGATTGTAAAAGGTACACCTACATTAGTGTCAACACCGTCTGAAACTGATTTTTAGTCCTTCTCGCCAATAATCTCCTCCATAAACAAAACACAATAACAGCCTGAAGTCGCAAAGGAGAAAGACACACACAAGAACTCAGACTTAAAATTTATATTAAAAAAATTTATTTATTATCTTTCAATAAATATGGCCAATTCCACATTTTTCGTTGAACAACACACGCAGTTAGCCAATGACTTTACATACTGTTCCGTGATCTCTTCCCTACAGAATACTTGTACACCCACCAAATGGCAATAGCCGCCTTGGAAACAGACAATAGATTAAGCCAGTTTCCACGTACCTACCCGAAAATGTAGTTGAGGATTCCTTTGAAAGTTATATTTTGTTTGTCACTAGCGAACACTCACTAACAATTGCAGCACTCTCAAATTCACTGCACAACACTACCTCCACCCCAGAGGACACAAAACTTGTCCCCTACAATCACAAGGGCTGCAGACAGACTTTAAATTTCACGAGATCCATAATCGCTCCATGTAATTATTTTCGCATTCAGGCCTTTCGGTCAGTCAGTCTCAAATTGGCATTCATTTTCATTGCCCATTTCCATTTCTCACTAACAGAAAACAATAAAGAGCTGCTTAATACCAAGGTTTTCCGCGTTTATTTCTTACAGTTCGAGCAAAACCCCATCCATCCTGAGGAAACATTTGATTTAGAAAATAGCATAATTAACAGAGCCCGCCAGCCATTTAGCAGGTTTAGGGGAATACTTTCCCACATTATGCATGCAAAACAGAAGGTTCCGTCTCCCAGTTGCCCGAAATCTGTCCCTGGATTACACTATAGGGGCAACAAGGATACGATATATTTAACTGCATCCCCTTCATAGGTGCTGTAACAGGATAAATTCTTAGCTTCGGTCTCAGAGAACGATACGTTTCCTTTCTGTTGACTGTTCTTAGTGAATCACTTAGAACGACAGTGATCTCCATCACTATATTGGTGATATGAAATGAAAGCTCACTTGCCTGTGAGTTACGAGTTGTGGGGTGCCATAGTCGACCCTGACAACTCTCCTCTCTTTTTGATTCATGAATCGCCTATTTGTGAGCAGTCACGTTTGGACAGATATTCTGCTAGGGTGAAGACAGTTGACGTCCTCGAATGCGAGATCAAGCACTATATCCATCTCCGGGGTAGTGGTTACATTAATTGAGTCAGAGGTATACGAGTATAACCTGTGGTCCAGTCGAATGTTGGGGTTTATTCACGGATAGTGGTGAGATGTTTTGTTAAATCCTAAACTGGTTGTGATGTATACGTTTGTCAAATGTGGAGTGTCTATCACGATTTTGTTCTTTAGGAACTCAATAAAACTCTGAAAAAAAGTACTTTGGTGTGTGGGAACACCGGCGTACGTATACGAAATGTGGGCGGACTGAAACACAGGAGGTCTCTTGGTTGATGTGATGTCCGACACTGCATTTCATCCCCATCAAATAAACAACTACACTTCGTAAGTTTTCATCATAGTGGCTGACACGATACAAACAGATCAGACATCGTTGCAGTCCAAATAATCCGTCAGTTTCCCTTTCGAAAGTTGTATATATTTTGAAAAGTAAACTGCAGGTAACGCAAATGACTTTCGATATTATTTGAAAGTTTTGACAGATGCGCCTTTAAAAAGGGTTCCGCGTCCACTCATTGACACAGGTTTCCCTCAAATTTATGCTATATTCATGTCTGAACAATAAATGAAAGTGACGGAAGTGGAAGCTCCAGTTATCCAAGCTTTTGGCATTTTTGGCGCATATCGGGCGCCGTTATTTTATGTTAGCATGACATCCAGGCAGTGGTCAGCCCTCTGGAAAGAGCACACAACGGTAATCCGAGTGTCGTGGGGATCGAGTCTCAATCCAGGAACCTTCTTTCAGTTTTTAGTTCTTACGTCACTTACATGCAAATAAACCGAGATGTGGCCGAGCGGTTCTAGGCGCTACAGTCTGGAGCCGCGCGACCGCTACGGTCACAGGTTCGAATCCTGCCTCGGGCATGGATGTGTGTGATGTCCTTAGGTTAGTTAGGTTTAAGTAGTTCTAAGTTCTAGGGGACTGATGACCTCAGAAGTTAACTCTCATAGTGCTCAGAGCCATTTGAACCATTTTTTAAACCGAGATAGTGCTCATTATATTGTATCTATCAATATATTCATCAATAACGTGAAAACCAAATTCAAAGGAAAACTTGTGATTGCAAATAAATTTAGAGGCAGCGATTGGGAAACGTATCCTACACGAGAACTTCATAATAAAATTAGATCCTTTTATTATTTTACGTTTGATGATTCACATGTGCTGGTGCAATGCTCATCGTGAAAACAGGACAAAGAAGCAATTTTCTCAGCACCTTAGACAAGTTTTACACTTACATCATTTTTTTCTAACCAAAAACAGTCATGGTTTAAATTCGTAAAATGTTCTCCCTCGTCAAATAGTTTGAAAGTAAAACCATACGCAACATCATTTCGACAAATATTAGTGAGGATAGCCTACGAAAAACAAAGGAATGTATTTTGATGCAGTCTTCTCGGCATGTGATTTCTTAGCCTCTCTCGGAACAGAAGAAGTTGTTCTCTAACACATATTGTTTAATTACATAAAATACAACTGATGGATATTATCTCGGTTTATTGGCAGTGCAAGTAACGTAGAAACTGAAAATACGGAAGTAGCGGTATATGGGCTCAATTCGTCAGATTATCGTTCTGTAATCTCTCCGCCGCCCCAACCGCTGTCTGGAAATTACGCTAAGAGAAACAGCTTATGTGTCGCCCAACCTGGTCTAAAAACTCTATTTTTTTCCAAACGTTTAGCCCTCTGAAGCTCCCAGTTCTGTTACTTTCATTTCTAGCCAAGACCTGCATACATTACAAACTTGGACGAAATCGATGATGAGGAGTACGTGCGGTCCCATTGTAAGTAATATCCACAACGCAGGCAAACGTACTGTAGGACAACCATACTAATTCTACGAGAGACAGTATGCAGAAGTTATTTATGTATAGTATCGATCTGGGTGGCGCCGTGGGTAGCACACTGGAGTCACATCCGGAAAGACAACGGTTCAAATACCCATCCGGCCATCCAGATTTATGTTTTCCGTGTTTTCTCTAAATCACTCGAGGAGACGCCGGCGTGGTTCCTTTGAAAAGGGCACGGCCAATTCCTTCTCCATCCTTTCGTAATCCGAGCTTGCATCCTTCTCTAATGACCGTGCTGACGACGGCACGTTAAACCCTAATCTTCTTTCCTTATTTTTGTAGTGTTAAATGTGTCCTTATTTTATGTACTATATTAGTTTATGTATTTGCTTCACATTGTTCCACAGGTACGTTATGGCCCAGACTATGAAGGTAATTTAAAATTTTTATGCGTTCAATGCTCTCTTAAAACTTTATAGAATTAGTTATGTCACACGATAAGAAACGTTCTCGATTTAAGGCTTTCTGAAAACGATCGATTATCGCACCATCGTTATTAAAAGCGTACTGTCTTCGTGTTGCTTTGATGTATGTCTGCAGAGACTAAGAAACTGAAATTCACTGGTATAGGGCTTTTCAAGTAAAACACTAATGACATACTCTTCAGCTTAGTTTCTCGGCTCTAGGAACAGGACTCCTTGACAACCATAGCCGTATTCATGACTACCAAATTAATGCCACAATTCTCTGTCCACATTATAGCAAACCAACTCGTTAATGTGTTGATAGACCGCAGAGCGGTCTTTACAAAGGCTTGATGGATAATCGAAGACTACAGAACATGTAACAACTAAGAGAAGAAAGCGTATTATGATTACAGTATCGTGATTGTAACTGTGTTACAACTAAGTGAAGAAAACACCTATACATGAGCCAGAACATTATGTTCACTAACCTACCTGGGCACTGCTCCATATTGACACAGACGACAACTGAAACTTGTCGTGGACTAGATTTTCACATCCATGGTAAAAGGTTGGACTTATACGGCAAAATGCATCTATGCTCAGACAACACAATGCCTATACATTACAAGGTGTTTTAATATGTAAGAGCTGTAACCTTGTATACGCCGACTTTCTCGAGGTGTTCGAAGAATTTATGTCTGGAAAATTAAAATGTCAGGATGTCAGCGGTAGTCTTCATTATGTTCCTCAAACCAATACAGTACTGTTACGTGTTTTTGATGTAATCGAATTCCGTGCAGGAACGTACTTTGTCCGGCAGGGAAGAAATCAGTTACAAAGGTCTGCAACTGGCCGTCTTCCGTGATGCTTTCTGTAAAGATCACAGGTATCATGGGAAACAAGGTGCAAAATAGAACCACAGTCTTTGTATGTGTAATAGCACACGTGTCGGACAGGTGTTTTCCTGGACGATGACATACCTTAACACCTTAACACCACTATTGACGTAATTTGACCGAAAGTGCGATTCAGTTCATCAAGATGCTATTTAGTGTAGCTCCATTCTCTAATTTTAGTCAATACGATGTAATCAGTTTCATTTGAAAGATTTATGTCCACCCCAGAAATTAACTCAGTCCTATGATTCGTAAGACCTTACTACCGGTTCTGTCTCACAATGAAGACAGGAGCCTGGTGCACATTTCCTTTACGCTTCGTGAAGACGTGCTCTTTGCCGTTCAGTAGTTGATCCGGCGTCGCTTTTACTCTGCCGACAGAAACTGTGGTGGCAACACCGTAAGATTCGAGAGTCAACATTCCTTCATTGGTACATCATGCCAGCCACAGGCCAGTACAGAGTCAAAGACGCATAAAGGATGTCAGGAAGTGGAACGTTAAAAAACATTCCCAAGTGTTTCTCAAATGGCTGCATTCATAGTGCCCATCCACAGAACTAGACAGAATTGGACGTAACAGGACGTCAGCGTCAAAGCTGGTCGGGAAGAAGGTTTTTACACTGACGGTGGGGGAGAGCAACATCGACTATTAACTTTGTAAGTCATCATTCTCACTGTGCTCATCATGTTGTAGTATTGGCTATTGTGCTTTTGTTTCTTTTTAAACTTATTTTAGTGTTCGTTTGATATTCGCGACACTTTAAGTGGATTGCTTGGGGACTTCTCCTATGCGTGTTTCTCTACAAAACAGGCCATAACCTGAGAGAAAAAGCGGGTTGTATGTATATATTTTATCGAGCAAATAAATGTCGACTTCCATAAACGTTTGAAAGACACTTTTCCCAATCCCTCACTTCTCAGAAGTGTGAAATTTACGAAATAACCTGCTGGCCCAAGTTACTTAACGCTGATATTATATTCCGAGGTCTTATAACACAGATTTAAAGCTGTCTCTTATAATTGCCAACTTCCGTATATTATGTTTATTACAGGTCTGCTATTGGCTAAAGAGCTTTGCTGTCCTGTCTGCTCCCAGTGATCGGCTTCCGCCTGTTAGGCTAATTTCTCTGCCTACGATCTATCAGGTGAGAGTAGTCTCACCAGTGAAAAACGGGGTGCTGAGACCCTACACATGGGTAGCAAGTTTTGAAGGGAACAAAGTGATCTTTATTGCTAGCTTCTTCGAGACTGTTCTTGACCGAATCTGGGGGTTTTCCTGCGTGTGATATAGTGTGCTAATGAGTGTGGCTACATTGAATTATTCTGAAAAACAGAAAGAACTGTCTATGAAAGCAGCTACAGGTTTGCATTGGTGGAACTATATTCAAAATTATATGCGCTGACGAACCAAAACATTATGACCACCTGCTTAATAGCTTGTTGACCCATCTTTGTAACGTAATACGTCACCGATTCTACAGTTCGTTGGTAGATTTATGGAGCACTGTAGCACCAGGTGT
Source organism: Schistocerca cancellata (assembly GCF_023864275.1). NCBI lineage: Eukaryota > Metazoa > Arthropoda > Insecta > Orthoptera > Acrididae > Schistocerca > Schistocerca cancellata. The sequence continues at coordinate 463,249,825 of NC_064629.1, forward strand.
CTACACACAAGTCACGTAATTCCCGTAAATAGCTGGCCGCTGATTTGTGTAGGCGGTGATTGTGCTCGACAGCGACCGAGATGGGAACCGTCGGATTCACAGCAGGCTAATTTGGTGGTCATGTCATTTACGTGATTTCACTATCATGCTCCTCGACCCACTGTTCCACGATTCTGGCTTCCCCGCGAACAGTTATACTGCTGAAAGATGGCATCGTCGTCAGCGAGGCCATCAAGCATGAAGGGATGCAGGTGGTCCGCTGCTGACATGGTGTTTTCGATTACCACTACAGGTCCCATGCAAGCGTAGGAGAATATCTCCCATAGTCTAATACTGCTTCCCCCAGCTGCGTCCGTGGATCGTTGCACGTTTGGAGCAGCTGTTCGCCTGGATGACGGCTTTTGTGGTGATTACCATAGATCTGGTGTAGCCCAAACGTGACTCATCCTACGAACCGACATGTTTCCAATGATACGCTGCCCATGTTCGATAATAACCGAGTCCGCTGCTATCGTAATTGACGATGTCGTTGGCCCAATATCTGAACACCGCTGAGGAGCCCCTTGTTCAACAGTGGGCACTGAATGGTGTGCTCCAAAGCACATGTGCGGCTATCACCACTGTGCTCTTTCGCCAGAGGTACCACAGATCGCTCTCTATCCTGCTTTACAGAGCAGACAAACCTCCAAACACCATGTTCTGTGAAGAGTCGTGGACGTCCAACCTTTCAGCGCCTAGTGGTAGTTTGACGGCCCTTCTGTCACTTTGCGTACATGCTAACGATAGTAGCACGTGAATGTTCGACCAGCTTCACCATTTTCGAGACACTCGTTCACAGGCTCTGCGTAATAATAATCTGCCCTTTGGCAAAGTTGCGTATCTCAGTGGATTTCTCTGTTTGCAGTGAATATCTTCGCCAAGATAATCCCCCACCCGTCTCTGCTCGGCTTACATACATTTCTTACTTCGGCAGGTGCCCACAACGCCACCTGGTGGCATTAAACCTGGTCATAATGTTTTGGCTGATCAGTGTACATCTCTTTCCATACGTCTCCTCTGGAACACAAGCTACTGTACTACTTTTCTAAAACTACATGCTTAATGAGCCCTGTTGAAACATTCAGATTTCTTAGGCAGCAATATCCATTAAACAGCAGAGTGATGTTTGTGGATATGATGCGTGTGGGGCAGATTCTGTTCTGATTATGTACTGTATATGTTTCATGATCAGATCTAGCAAGTCAGTATTTCAGCGCCAGAAGGTTGCAACCCTTGATGCATGAAGTCTTCCCTGACGGTGATGTTGCGATGTGCTGGGGTTGAGCCGGCCGGGGTAGCCGAGCGGTTCTAGGCACTACAGTCTGGAACCGCGCGACCGCTACGGTTGCAGGTTCGAATCCTGCCTCGGGCATGGATGTGTGTGATGTCCTTAGGTTAGTTAGGTTTCAGTAGTTCTAAGTTCTAGGGGACTGATGACCTCAGAAGTTAAGTCCATAGTGCTCAGAGCCATTTGAACCATTTGCTGGGGTTGAGAGATGAACATCTCACCAAGATTACTTAAAGAAATATGTTCTGGTTTGGCCAATACACTCATCCGCCCCCGCCTCCCCCCTACGTTTAACTACCACAGTTCCTATCACACAGCAGACAATTTATGTAGGAAATTATGATATGGTCTTGTTTGTGGTCGGTTTAAGAGTTGCACCTTCGACATAATTCTGTTTATGATAATTTAATAGCTGATCACTCATACTGTATCTGTCGAAGGGCCCTCATAATAAACATAAAATTCAACTACTAAATAATATAAAGATTTTGGTATCATAAAGTGATTTATTATAAGAATTCGTAAAGTATTACACGACACAAATATTGAACGGAATATACACACATCAAAAGACGTTTTGCATAGCCTCGGCTCCGAGAGTTCCGGAACTTGCACAGAAACTTGGAATATATCTACATAAACATCATTTCCGCCCTTTTTATTGTTCATGAAAATCACACATTGCATGTTGTACCACAATACAACGAAACCTTCATAGGTGGTGGTCCAGATTTCTGTACACGCCGGTACCCAGTAGCACGCCCTCTTGCTATGACACATGTCTGTATTCGTCGTGGCACACTATCCACAAGTTCATCAACGCACTGTTGGTCCAGATTGTCCCACTCCTCAACGGCGGTTCGGCGTAGATCCCTCAGAGTGGTAGGTGGGTCACGTCGTCCATAAACAGCCCTTTTCAATTTATCCCAGGCATGTTCGGTAGGGTTCATGTCTGGAGAACATGCTGGCCACTCTAGTCGAGCGATGTCGTCATCCTGAAGGAAGTAATTCACAAGAAGTGAACGATGGGGGCGTGAATTGTTGTCCATGAACACGAATGCCTCGCCAATATGCTGCCGATATGGATCCACTATCGATCGGAGGATAGCATTCACGTATCGTACAGCCGTTATGGCGCCTTCCATGACCACCAGTTGCGTACGTCGACTCCATATAATGCCACCCCAAAACATCAAGGAACCTCCACCTTGCTGCACTCACTGGACAGTGTGTCTAACGCGTTCAGCATGACCGGGCTCTCTCCCAAGCGGTCTCCGATGATTGTCTGGTTGAAGGCATATGCGACACTCATCAGTGAAGAGAACGAGATGCCAATCCTTAGCTGTAAATGCGGCATTTCGTTGGGCCCATGCCATGCCATCGCGGCATGGTGTCGTGGCTGCAAAGATGAACCTCGCCACGGCCGTCGGGAGTGAAGTTTCGCATCATGCAACCTATTGCGCACAGTTCGAGTCGTAACACGACGTCTTGTAGCTGCACGAAAAGCATTATTCAACATGGTGACCTTGCTGTCAGCGTTCCTTCGAGGCATAATCTGTAGGTAGCGGTCATCCACTGCAGTAGTAGCCATTGGGTGGCCTGAGCGAGGCATGACATCGACAGTTCCTGTCTGTCTGTATCTCTTCCATGTCGGAACAACATCGCTTTGTTTCACTCCGAGACGCCTGGACACTTCCCTTGTTGAGAGTCCTTTCTGTTACGAAGTAACAATGCGGACGTGATCGAACCGCGATATTGACCGTATAGACTGGTTGAACTATAGACAACACGATAATTGTACCTCCTTCCTCGTGGAATGTCTGGCACTGATCGGCTGTCTGACGCCCTCCATCTAATAGGAGTTGCTCATGCGTGGTTGTTTACATCTTTGGGCGGGTTTAGTGACATCACTGAATAGTCAAAAGGACTGCATCTGTGACACAATATCCACAGTCAGCGTCACGCCGACATCTCGGAGCACAGGGATGAAGTTGCAGCTGCTCTCAGTGGAGGTCCGTGCCTGTGGATAAAGACCCGATCGAAATAGTGCAAGTGCGAAACGACTAACAATACCGGCTGTCTTCACCAAGTGGTAACAGACAGGCTCGGCCAGGACTTCCATGAGAGTAATACTTCTGACTCTAACAGTCACCCTCACTCTGGCTGACCGAAAGTGAAGAACCCTTAATATTCACTCTGGCGGTTGAGAAGCGAAACACGACCGATCTCCCTGGCCATCGAGAAACGAATCCCCTGATCCTCTCACTTAGCCTTAATACCAGTTTTTTAACTTTTCCCCATCATGAAGGAAAATCTGCAGTCATGGGGGGACACAGAAACAACTACGGATCATACTCTTAGATTCTGCCGCTCCTTTCCCCTCCAAACGATTACAACAAATTTTCTTCCTATGGCGGTTTGTCGCGCCAGATTCGGATTGTGCTCTTTTGGGTCAGCACACATCATACTGGTCCACTAATCAGATGACGTTTTTCATCTATGCACGGGAAGGCATAGGCCTGTAACTACTTCTGGGCGTTGGACGCTAGTGGTCTAAATGGGAGCACTACTGTCGAAACGCCGTGGACCCAAATATTAAAATTCTCCGAACCGACGCTGACAATGTAGCCCCCCAGCGTCGTCTGTGGGCAAGTGGCTGGCCCCATTGCACTAAAACGATCTGTGGGGCGGCGGTTCCGACGCTGCTCAAATCCTAGACACCCTGTTTGCCTCGCTCCAAGTGGCGAAAACGCTGTGCAGCCCCTGTGGTGCGACGAGCGGGTCATACTCTGCTCTTGTTGCTCATGTAGCCGTGCCGTCGCACATCGTCCCACGCCTAATAACGTGCGAAAGCTCTGTCATCCAGTTATTACATAAAGAAACTCAAAGCTCTCCTTCCATATTTCATTTGTCCTATGACCGTGAGTGGCCTTCACCACTCGAGAACTTAACAAAAAAAGTTGAACCAAGGAAAAAAAATGCAAGGGGACAATCCCAAAGAGCCTGACGTCTTTCATTGGTGTCTTGTAGCAGAATAACTATCTACATCTGCATCTACGTACATCCCCCGCAAACCATCGTACTGTGCATGGCGGAGCGTACCACGTACCATTACTACTGATTTTCTTTCCTGTTGCACTCGCAAGCAGAGCGAGGGAGAAACGACTATCTATAAGCCTCCATATGGGGCGTAATTTCTCTTGTCTTGTCTTCGAGGTCTTTACACGAAATGTACGTTGGCGGCAGTAGAATCGATCTGTTGTCGGCCTCAAATGCTGGTTCTATAAATTTTCGCGGCATTCCCTCGGAAAAGAAAGATATCGTCTTCCCGACAGGAATTCTCATTTGAGTTCATGAAGCATAACCGTAATACTTGCGTGCTAATCGAAACTACCAATGACAGATATAGAAGGACGTCTCTGAACTGCTTCACCCGAACTGGTGGGGACTCCAAACACACTAGCAGTTTTCAATGGGTCGCAGTAACGTTCTGTATGCCGTCTCCTTTACTGATTATTTTCCCAATAAAACGAAGTCGAGCAGTCGCCTTCCCGACTACCAATCTGACATTCTCATTCCACTTCATATCACTTTTCAACGTTACACTTAGATATTTAATCGATGGGACCTGTATTCAAACGTTACAGGATTGGTTTTGCTACTCATCCGCATTAACCTACATCTTCCTGTATTCAGAGCAAGCTGACCCTTCGGACATTGTCTCGTAATTCGGAATAACACAGGCACTGCAATATCGTATTTATCCGCCGACATCGGGCAAGCAACTTTCAAGCAAAATGTCTCCCGTGTACTGAAATATACTCGTATATACTCGTATGTACGAGTACAGGTTGTAACACATGGTTGACGACATATGGAACTTTCTGGGTGGCGGCGATTCGTGCTCGGTTCGCGATACGTGGGAAATCCTGGTTCGAGCCCCGGTCTGGCACAAATTGTCTTCATTCCATTAAACAGTTGACGGTACAGTCACTCAACGACACCTTCCTGCACGCTGCATCGTCACCAGCGAAAAACAGCCGTAAATTGCTGTTCACTCTTTCAGCCAGATCGGCTATGTATATACAGGGTAACCCGAAACTATTCGTTCAATATAATGCAGGAGATAGAGAACATCAAAACAAATATAATTTGCTGTAGTACATATGGTAGGTAACGGCCTTGCCGCAGTGGATACACCGGTTCCCGTGATATCACCGAAGTTAAGCGTTGTCGGGCGTGGTCAGCACTTGGATGGGCGACCATCCAGGCCGCCATGCTCTGTTGCCATTTTTCGGGGTGCACTCAGCATCGTGATGCCAATTGAGGACCTTATAGTAGCGACTTCGGTCAAGAATACCATCATAACGACTGGGAGAGCGGTGTGCTGACCCCATGGCCCTCCTATCTGCATCCTCCTCGGAGGATGACACGGCGGTCGGCCTGTAGACGGAGTGGTTTATACATATGGTCCCTGACGGCAGTTTCTGATGCTAAGGACAATTTACACAGAAGGTAGTTTCACACAGAACATCGGTGAAAAATTGGCTGTCGTGACCGTTCGAAAATTTGTGGAAAGTACTAGCAGCGATGGCAGTTCTAGCGACGAGGTCTTCTATCTCCACAACGGCTTCATACACCAGTTGCTTCATATCACCCAGAGGAAGAAATCCAGACTCGTGAGGTCAGATGACGGTTGTCAGATGACTGCTCACATCTGTGCTGAAGTAGGCTGGCGCCGCATCGTGTTGGAAGTACATGCATTATCTAACATTCAGAGGTACATTCAACCAATACAACCAGCCATCCGTACACGGGGTAGGTTTGAACGTCTGTACACATTTCCACTCTGCTACAGCGCCACAACAGCTACAGTGAACGCCACTAACAATATGTTCCCTAACATTACAAGTTAACTTCAGAGACCCTATGTTCCTCGTCGAAACATATTTGTTTTTATGTTCACAACCTCCTGTATTAATCTGTAAAAATAGTTTCGGAACACGCTATAGAGAATAATATTGGCCGTATCACACTTACCCGAGGCACTCCCACCGATATATGTCTCTCTGAAGAACACTTGCCGTCGAGGGCAACGTACTGGGGTGTATTACTTAAAAACTGTCCACGACAGAACGGCCCTACGCAGTTAGTGTTTTGAGGAGCATAGAGCGAACTCACGATGATAATCACAGCGAACCAAAGTTCAACCTCAGCTGGAACGGAAAATATACATACCGTTCGCTGTTACTGTACGCTGTAGATGAGTAGGTTATTTAAGGAAAACAGAGAAGAAATTGAGCTAAGGACTAACAAGACTTAGTAATACTTGTCCAAGCCTGTCAGGCCAGTAGACTGCACACACCTAGTGATAGTTCCTCGTCAGTTTTCCTCGCTAGTGGATGTCCCGCCTAAGCGTGCTAATTCCACAGTACATTGGTAATCATGTTTTCCCTACAGCTATTCTGTAATTTTTCTGTGGTATGAAATAGCAAAAACGCCACATGACGAAAAATGTACCATAGCATGGAGACAACGAGTTTTTTATTTCATGTGCAAATAACGCTCAAAAAAGAAAACTTTTTTGTTTTTTATCGTCGGGAACATTTCTGGAAAATAAAATTATATTATTTTATTGAATTGACGTGTTTCTGGACATTGCATACGAGCGTTCTTTGATCCCGTACTGTGAATAAGGTAGGGGATCTCAGAGCGACGTATAAACAGATTGTTATTGCTATATTCAAGCAAAATAAAACAGCAACAACAACAACACAACAGCCTTCTGCATTCAGTACTGCTATGCTTGCAATAGCAAATTGAAAGCTGTAGTGACTAACAATTTGGGTTTCGATATGTGGGATACACGTTGCTAATTTCCTGAAAGCATTACCGTGTTGAACTGCGGTCTAAGGTTACGCGTTCAATGCTCCTCTCAAGGAAAATGGCTTCTGAATGTAATAAACTGGAAACATGACGAAACAAACGACTCAGTTAAGTCTTGACTAACATCTCTTATTATTCCAGCATCTGGGACCGTAATTCTTGTTCTGATATTTCGGCTGACATTCTTACAGCCATTCTCAATATGAGATACTTACAGGATTCAGTTCTAAATGATAGAGCCATTATAAAGCAATGACATATCGTATCTTGAAAGTGTCACTTAAGGCCTTGTCGCACTTCTGGCATTAATTAAGGAATATATCAGGAACATTAACAATTTCTCAGACCTTGCATTGGCTTCACGCTTGCAAACAGTATGTGTGCAAAGCAATGAAAACTCTGAAAGTGAGAATCCTGATGTTTGCATAGGAAAAATGACTGAGCAGAGAATGAACTGGGAGATATTGTTACTCCTTGCTGAGAGCCCGTCGGAAAGAGAAAGAACTACGAGGACGTGAAGAAAACTAGAGCCTACAATTTTTTTGCGAAAACCCTTAAACCTTTTTAAATAAAACGAACTTCAGCAACATTCTACATCTTTAATCATCATGCCTACATGGTTTTAGCTAGAGGCCTTCGAACTGTATCGTGTTACGTGGCGGTGTGCAACGTAACTGTGTCTCTGCGTAAGAAACAGCGTGCTGCAATCGAGTTTCGAATTCTAAGAGTTCGTCTACATATGGAGCATCCTCTTCTTCGGCATTGTAATAACTGGCCACACACGAGCACTGCGACGTATGCAACAATCCGTCATCTTGGGTTCACTGTCATCCATCATCCTCCATAGAGTGCCGACTTGGCCCCTTCCGATTTTCGCCTGCTTCCAGAAATTTAAGAACTCTGATAGTGACGAAGCGGATGACTATGTTCAGAAATAAATATATAGACATGAGGAATAAAGATATAGAATGTTAATAATATTAATTTTAATTAAAAAGCTTTAGGAGTTTTCACATAACAAATCCTGAGGCAATACTTCTCAGCACACCCTCGAAAATGTATCTAGCCTCTGAAACAATAACGAAATGCAGAATTTCAACAGAAACTCTTACTATATGCCTTTTTGAAAGTGACTTCAATGTACTTAGCCTCACAATTTATCATTTACATTATCATACTATGGCAAGACGTGCTGTGGAATGTCGTGAATGGCAGCGAATTACTGTTTAATGCTGAGTCTAATAGCCAGTACCTGTACATCCGGAGACGAAGCGGAGCGGAAAATGACATCACATTTGTGTGCACAACATTGCAATATCGTGTTGATAGACTTACGGTATGTACAGGAACCCCCCCATGAACCATGGACCTTGCCGTTGGTGGGGAGGCTTGCGTGCCTCAGCGATACATATAGCCGTACCGTAGGTACAACCACAACGGAGGGGTATCTGTTGAGAGGCCAGACAAACGTGTGGTTCCTGAAGAGGGGCAGCAGCCTTTTCAGTAGTTGCAAGGGCAACAGTCTGGATGATTGACTGATCTGGTCTTGTAACAATAACCAAAACGGCCTTGCTGTGCTGGTACTGCGAACGGCTGAAAGCAAGGGGAAACTACGGCCGTAATTTTTCCCGAGGGCATGTAGCTTTACTGTATGATTAAATGATGATGGCGTCCTCTTGGGTAAAATATTCCGGAGGTAAAATAGTCCCTCATTCGGATCTCCGGGCGGGGACTACTCAAGAGCATGTCGTTATCAGGAGAAAGAAAAGTGGCGTTCTACGGATCGGAGCGTGGAATGTCAGATCCCTTAATCGGGCAGGTAGGTTAGAAAATTTAAAAAGGGAAATGGATAGGTTAAAGTTAGATATAGTGGGAATTAGTGAAGTTCGGTGGCAGGAGGAACAAGACTTCTGGTCAGGTGACTGCAGGGTTATAAACACATAGTCAAATAGGGGTAATGCAGGAGTAGGTTTAATAATGAATAGGAAAATAGGAATGCGGGTAAGCTACTACAAACAGCATAGTGAACGCATTATTGTGGCCAAGATAGATACGAAGCCCACACCTACTACAGTAGTACAAGTTTATATGCCAACTAGCTCTGCAGATGACGAAGAAATTGAAGAAATGTATGATGAAATAAAAGAAATTATTCAGATAGTGAAAGGAGACGAAAATTTTATAGTCATGGGTGACTGGAATTCGTAAGTAGGAAAAGGGAGAGAAGGAAACGTAGTAGGTGAATATGGATTGGGGCTAAGAAATGAAAGAGGAAGCCGCCTGATAGAATTTTGCACAGAGCACAACTTAATCATAGCTAACACTTGGTTTAAGAATCATGATAGAAGATTGTATACATGGAAGAACCCTGGAGATACTAAAAGGTATCAGATAGATTATATAATGGTAAGACAGAGATTTAGGAACCAGGTTTTAAATTGTAAGACATTTCCAGGGGCAGATGTGGACTCTGACCACAATCTATTGGTTATGACCTGTAGATTAAAACTGAAGAAACTGCAAAAAGGTGGGAATTTAAGGAGATGGGACCTGGATAAACTGAAAGAACCAGAGGTTGTACAGAGTTTCAGGGAGAGCATAAGGGAACAATTGAAAGGAATGGGGGAAAGAAATACAGTAGAAGAAGAATGGGTAGCTCTGAGGGATGAAGTAGTAAAGGCAGCAGAGGATCAAGTAGGTAAAAAGAAGAGGGTTAGTAGAAATCCTTGGGTAACAGAAGAAATATTGAATTTAATTGATGAAAGGAGGAAATATAAAAATGCAGTAAATGAAGCAGGCAGAAAGGAATACAAACGTCTCAAAAATGAGATCAACAGGAAGTGCAAAATGGCTAAGCAGACATGGCTAGAGGACAAATGTAAGGATGTAGAGGCTTATCTCACTAGGGGTAAGATAGATACTGCCTACAGGAAAATTAAAGAGACCTTTGGAGATAAGAGAACCACATGTATGAACATCAAGAGCTCAGATGGAAACCCAGTTCTAAGCAAAGAAGGGAAAGCAGAAAGGTGGAAGGAGTATATAGAGGGTCTATACAAGAGCGATGCACTTGAGGACAATATTATGGAAATGGAAGAGGGTGTAGATGAAGATGAAATGGGAGATACGATACTGCGTGAAGAGTTTGACAGAGCACTGAAAGACCTGAGTCGAAACAAGGCCCCCGGAGTAGACAACATTCCATTGGAACTACTGACGGCTTTGGGAGAGCCAGTCCTGACAAAACTCTACCACCTGGTGAGCAAGATGTATGAAACAGGCGAAATACCCTCAGACTTCAAGAAGAATATAATAATTCCAATCCCAAAGAAAGCAGATGTGAAAATTACCGAACAATCAGTTTAATAAGCCACAGCTGCAAAGTACTAACACGAATTCTTTACAGACGAATGGAAAAACTAGTAGAAGCTGACCTCGGGGAAGATCAGTTTGGATTCCGTAGAAATACTGGAACACGTGAGGGAATACTGACCTTACGACTTATCTTAGAAGAAAGATTAAGGAAAGGCAAACCTACGTTTCTAGCATTTGTAGACTTAGAGAAAGCTTTTGATAATGTTGACTGGAATACTCTCTTTCAAATTCTAAAGGTGGCAGGGGTAAAATACAGAGAGCGAAAGGCTATTTACAACTTGTACAGAAACCAGATGGCAGTTATAAGAGTCGAGGGACATGAAAGAGAAGCAGTGGTTGGGAAGGGAGTAAGACAGGGTTGTAGCCTCTCCCCGATGTTATTCAATCTCTATATTGAGCAAGCAGTAAAGGAAACAAAAGAAAAATTTGGAGTAGGTATTAAAATCCATGGAGAAGAAATAAAAACTTTGAGGTTCACCGATGACATTGTAATTCTGTCAGAGACGGCAAAGGACTTGGAAGAGCAGTTGAACGGAATGGATGGTGTCTTGAAGGGAGGATATAAGATGAACATCAACAAAAGCAAAACGAGGGTAATGGAATGTAGTCGAATTAAATCGGGTGATGCTGAGGGTATTAGATTAGGAAATGAGACACTTAAAGTAGTAAAGGAGTTTTGCTATTTGGGGAGCAAAATAACTGATGATGGACGAAGTAGAGAGGATATAAAATGTAGACTGGCAATGGCAAGGAAAGCGTTTCTGAAGAAGAGAAATTTGTTAACATCGAGTATAGATTTAAGTGTCAGGAAGTCATTTCTGAAAGTATTTGTATGGAGTGTAGCCATGTATGGAAGTGAAACATGGACGGTAAATAGTTTGGACAAGAAGAGAATAGAAGCTTTTGAAATGTGGTGCTACAGAAGAATGCTGAAGATTAAATGGGTAGATCACATAACTAATGAGGAAGTATTGAATAGGATTGGGGAGAAGAGAAGTTTGTGGCAAAACTTGACCAGAAGAAGGGATCGGTTGGTAGGACATGTTCTGAGGCATCAAGGGATCACCAATTTAGTATTGGAGGGCAGCGTGGAGGGTAAAAATCATAGGGGGAGACCAAGAGATGAATACACTAAGCAGATTCAGAAGGATGTAGGTTGCAGTAGGTACTGGGAGATGAAGAAGCTTGCACAGGATAGAGTAGCATGGAGAGCTGCATCAAACCAGTCTCAGGACTGAAGACCACAACAACAACAACAACATGTGGAGGAATCGTCACCGGCAGACTCGGAAAAATTCAGGCGTTCCTCGAAAAAGTTCATTAAATAAGCACTCCTGCTCAGTTAAGCGGATTTCTTCAGTGTAGCATATAGTTTAATTCAGTTTCTTGCTTTATGTTTTCATATAAGTGTCACCCAGAATAAAGAGCGTGGACGGAGGGTCTCGCAGCGAAGGGGGCTCTGAGGACGTCTAGTATCCACAGTATTGTCACTATACACTTAAAACCGTCATGGACTCAATTAGTACTGTTAATGACATAAGTCTTGTCACGCCTAATGACGAGCACGAAACTCGAACTTTAATAACAAACAAATCAATTCACGAATATCTAGAAATATCTAACAGTGATTCCCCAGGACTGGCTAGAACACTAAAGTACTTTAAACTACTTGCCAGAAGCGCAAGTAAGGATCTCAAAGGAAAACCACTTAAAAATCCAAAGGAACGGAAGACCAACACTTTCTTTCTGACGCAGACATGACTCCTGTGCGAAAATGAATCTACTACCCTTGTAGTCCTGATGACAGGTGTAACGCAAACAGTACGGCACTGTTCCCAGGCCTGTTCATATATACTAAGGGTACTGGGAGTTAAACTGCCGGATGCATGTATTCGCAGCGATCAGAATATGGAAAATACAGAAGTAAACATCAACATTAGTTAATAATGGCCTAGTCATTTTTAAAAAATAATTCGGTCTTGATAAATGCATCCCGAAGTCATATAGAAACCAGCAAGAGATCGCTAACAGGCACTACGAATATTGTCAAAGATAAAATACTAACAGTTACGAAGTGCGAGTGTCGAGTATTGTTTGTTAAAAGACCTGTACATAAATCAATGGTGGTCAGTCGCGTTGAATTAACACCACTGCCCGAGTGGTTGCTCACAATGAAAGCGGCCGATAGTTCAGTTCTATCGTGCTCAAAAGTACCCGAACGACTTGAATTATCTTCCACCTGATATTCATGCAACCCACATAATGCAACTTTCTGGCCGATCCTCTAATCTCTTTTTGGTACAGTCGCTTGACTATATGTAATGGATACTGTCACGGACCAATGGAAAAACTGCTCTGTATGGCTGTCAGTCCAGATGCAAATATCATGATACTGCGAATACCAGGAAACACGTTTTACAGATTGAAAACCTTCTACAGAATTCTTTGAACTGACTGTATACACAACATATGTCACTTCAGTAAAGTGCTCTGAAAATATTCCACTTTGATATAAAATTTTCTCCCCAAAAAAAATTAAAAACGCAGTCTGACCACAGTTTGACTGAATTATCCTGAAGTAGGAAGTGCTCTTATTGCCCAACAGGACAGAAGAGGGGAGCTGAAACGAATATTTGAATGAATACAAGATCGAGCTTAAACCTTGTAATTTTCTGCTATGATCGGTAACTATAAATGTGACCTTCCTTATAGGCTTATCACGTGGAATGAAAATGTACAGTCTCAATTTGGAAGCCTAACACCTATCTACATAAAGAACAGAAAATATAGCAGTAACGTTGAATATAGTCAGGAACAACTGGAAGTCTCGCCAACACTGGCTTACCTTACTGGCTGTAAGGGCATACAAAGAATTCAAAATATTTCTGTTGATGGCAGTTCCTTTTTGACTAATAATTCCATTGAAGGCAGAATGTAAGTAATAACTTGTTCTCAAATCAAGTACTGTCTCAAGTAAAAATATGAGAGCGGGTGCTCAAAATCGTGCAGGCTTTATGAGTGACTGTGGGACGAAAAGAAATCGAAATCGTTTGAATAAGATTCCTGATTATCAATAAGTAAATCAATAAGCAGTGGCAACAACAAATTAAATTTGTCCTGTGATGGGCCATGTTGTGTACAATACCACAATAGACGATAATCAGAAGAAAAGAAACCTCCTTACGTTACAGAATGCTCTGTGCAATACTAAAACAGTAGGAAGGTACGGAATGCCATACTTCAATCTCAAGAAAGGAACTCTGAAATACCGATACTGTTCCGTGAACATGGAATAAGATCTTTTGTCTTCATCAACGGAAGTTAAGTATGCACTCGACTGAAAATACATCCATAACTCTGAAAATGGTACACACAGAACATTACGCCAAGGTGCACTGCTGCTGTAATGACCTCACCTTAAGGCTTGGATTTTACAGCATGGTAGTGGCCATAGGCATGTAACCTCAGCTCAGCACACATAACGTCTACAAGCCAGTTCCGACATACGTGAAAACCCAACGTGACCATCAACTGGAAACCGAACAGAACGCCGAGGCCGACTCAAAGAATGCAGAAAAGAGAATACCATTGTCTAACGTCCAGCGGGGCACGTTTCTACCAAACTCTGCTGCATCGACAGCTGATCGGTCAGCCAAATGTATTCCAGAATTATCGACTGCAAATATACCTTTACTTTGTCAGCCAAAGACGGTAATATGCTTAGTATTCTAGTACCCAAGTACAGACTCACAACTCGCGAAAATGAATAATTTGAAAGGAGACATAGTAATGAACGGATCTCAGGATGATCAGTCTATAATGCCAGTAAATTCAAATTTATTGCAATAAGTGACATTACAAAAAGCAAGCCTCAACTTCAAATTACACTGCAGAAATATCTGTGCTAGGCCAGGACTCGGGACTCCTATCCAGCAGCTATTGTCTGTGTCAACTACAAACGAAATATGTCAAACGTCGGTTGATTCACAAATAACAAAGTGTGCACCGTTTTAAACTAGGAATGACGTAACGCAAAGTTTAGTGTTGGACGGAAATTAAAATCCAGCTCCAAATGGATTGTTAACCAAGCACAATCAAACGTTAAATACTGCATTTTTTAAACGGTAGCGAATGACTGACACTGTAACGTCGAAATGAAATACCGGAATTCGAACCAGGATAGGAATAGACATTAGATATCGGTTTATTAGATCAGTAACGGAATCTACGCATGTTTAAACTAGAAATAACGTGACGAAAAGCTATAAGTAATGTTGTCAAAGCTCCAAGAAACATTAATAATCCTAATAATTTTTCATCGGTAGTTTGGTGTGTGTATGCTACGGTCTGAAACGACTAGATTTTTTTTTGCGCTGGACCAAGAGCCGAACTCAGACATTTGCTTTGAGGAGTTTGAAATTTCGGGGAAACAATGGAATGATGACTTTATCATGCGGAGGAGGTAAAATCCTCCGAAACGAGTAATCGGGGTTCAAACCCCAGTCCAGCATCAATATTTTCAACATATAAAGTCCAAATAGAATAAAACATAAGTGCCCTATGACCGTATTGAGGACAGGTTCATTAAATAAAAGGAAATTTCTAGTGTAAGAAAGTTTACTGGTGACACGGTTTCTACTTACTGAGTCTTCTGCCTCCGTCATGACCTAGCCTATACCTACTCTACACCATTTGGAAGTAAAGGACATATTTTTTTTAAAGGAAGAGAATAATGAAATAGATAAGAGATTAGAGAGAGAAGTTCCATACATGTATGCACATGTTTCGTTCATGTATCTATAAAAGTACATTTGAACAAAGAGCTAATAAAAATTTTCTAGTGTCACATTCTTGTTCTTCGACCACAATTTAATTGGATTTGACTGTTTTTATAAAGGATAGAGACAACTTTAAATTTTTTTGACCAGTGTAGTGGCCAAACCTTACACGCGTCATTTGATACATTTTATGCATTTGTTGTTCAGGAGTCTTTCATATTTTTTTACGCGTGCCTCCATGGTGTACCACAGCGATTAGTCATAGTCTTTAACGGGATGGCAACGTTTGAGCATTTTGTATGACAGATCATATTGCATGTTTCAAATAATAGTCAGTGCACTTTGCCCATTCTGGTTTACGGAAGTTAATTTTTGTACTTAGTTTCTCCAAGTTAGCTTTTTAAAATTATAGTAACCATTTACGTACTTTAAATATAAGTTTTTTGATGCACTATATAATGAAGTTTGCTAGTGATTTCCTGCTACATCCAGATTTTTGCTCCGAAGCTTTTAAGACATTCCACTGTAATGGATTTTGCTGTCACTTTCATGCAAACGTAAAATGGTATCACTTTGCTCTTGAGACACATTTTGTTGTATTGTATAATCTCGATGAGTTGTATCATTCTGATTTTTAGACGTATGTAGTGCAGGGTATTCCCCGTGGTTTCTTTTGATGTTTCATTCAACAATTTACTTTCCAGTGAGCCCGAATCTTGTACGATTTCGAAGAAATATTTTATTTTAAGTACAATTTGTGTGCTGCACTGCCCGTTGTTGCAGCAAAAAAACATTTACTTACAGTAAAATATGTCGTTCTTCGACATCATACAGACGGCGAGCCAACTGTAAAGGAAATTGATGTACATACTCTTCTTCCATATTCCTGTGTTGTAACTCAAGATTCTGGGGGTCTGCAATAATCGCTCTGTAGTCGTTACATGTAGCAGGCTGGTTTACCAGGGTGCAGAGTGACAACAATGCTCGTTGTGGTGCCACCACTTCCTTCATATGTGGCTGGACAGCCAGCTTTGTTCAGTATGTGGAGATTTTATTCATTAATTGAATTTTATCCAAAATGTATGCTTAAGCAAGTCTCAAAGATTTCTGGTAAATACATACCACGTCGGCGGTATGAGAGTAATAGAAAAAGATAGGTCATTAATTTTGTACAAAACTTTGTAAGTCTGTTCATGTTTTTCGGTGTTTTGACTGCTACTTCAGGCTTTGGAGACATCACTGAATCACCTTTCGGACGTGTTAATCGTGTATTGTGTGGCAAGGCTACATGAAGTGTATTGAGAGCCTTTGAAATAAGTATTGTCCTAGACATTGTTAAGTGTATGATCCAGCTTTTGATGCGTGTCTGAAACTGACGAAGGTCCTTTTGTAGGCAGTTTAACACTCTTGACAGATTTTGACTATCAGATGCAACGGCCGCTGATAATTCCGCGACGTAACTGTTGGTCACTCTGTGTGAAGCTTAAAGAAGTAAGTTTGAACCACCAAACGGGCGTTGTTATGGTTTTCTCTGTGCCTTACTACAGCCTTCTTATTTGCCCCAGACTGTCTAACCATATACGTACTGTCCAGGGGCCGGTCGGAGTGGCCGTGCGGTTCTATGCACTACAGTCTGGAACCGAGAGACCGCTACGGTCGCAGGTTCGAATCCTGCCGCGGGCATGGATGTGTGTGATGTCCTTAGGTTAGTTAGGTTTAATTAGTTCTAAGTTCTAGGCGACTGATGACCTCAGAAGTTAAGTCGCATAGTGCTCAGAGCCATTTGAACCACTGTCCAGGAAACAGAGCTCTTCCCTTAAGAAACTGTATTCTGTATCCACACCATACGCTTCGAACTACCAGCTTATTAGGCTTATGGCTAAAATATCTGTTATTGGCATGGTCCTAAAAGAGCGAATGATTTTGCGATGGCATAATATTGTGGCCACCTGCTTAATACAGCAAAGATACTGCATGGCAAGAGTTTGACGGGTCCTTGGTAGGTTTCCAGAGGTATGTGGAACCAGATGCCTACGCACAGGTCACACAATTCCCGTAAATATTGGGTCGGTGGCTTCAGGGTGCGGATCTGGCACCCAGCAGCGTCCCAAAATGTGATACATCGGGTTCACCGTAGGCGATCGCGGCAGCCAAGACATCAACGTGAGCCCACTATCATGATCTTCAAATGACTGCAGCTCGATTTGGGCCTTGTGAGGCTGATAGTTATCCTGATGAAAGATGCCATCTTAGTCGGAAAAGACAACAAACGAACAGGGACGCAGGAGGTCCGCAGTAATGCTCACGTTGCCCACAGCTGTCATCTTACTTTCTATTATTGCCAGAGGTACCATGGAAGCGTAGATGACTGTTTCCCATAGCATAATACTGCCCCCGCTGACCCGCGTCCGTGGTGCGATGCATATATCAAGCAGCAGTTGCCCTGCATGACGACGTATCCAAACACGACCATCGATCTGGTGTAACAAGTAACGTTATTCATCTGACCAGGCAACACGTTACCATCCGTCCATGATCCAATCCCGATTACCTCGTGCCCACTGGAAACGTAATTGACGATGCCAATATGCCAGCATCGAAAGATGTAGGGATCGTCTGCTGCGGTCCACCATATTCAACATCGTGCGGCGAGAGGAATGCTCAGAAACACTTATGCGTGAACTGTACCCTGTCTTCAGATCAGCCACAGATCGCCGCCAGTCATGCTTTACGGAGCGGGCAAGCCTCTGACCTCCACGTTCCGTGATGTAGCGTGGATTTCCGACACATTGTCGCCTATTCGTAGTTTCACCGTCCTTCCGTAGAAGCTCGGGACACTAAACCGGAAACAACTGATCAACTACGGCGTTTCCGAAATCCTCGTTCCCAGGCGTTGGGCCATTATACTCTGCCCTGTGTCGAAGTCGGTTATGTCAGTAGATTTCTCCATTTGCAGCCCTTATCGTCACTAGAATTGTTTCTCATTCACATCAGTCTCGTGGTGGGCGACGCTCATAATGTTTCGCTTCATCAGCACCTATCCTCCGCAAGCCACTTTACAGTGCATGTTGGGGAGAAGTTCCCTTAAAATGTGAATGCAATGCCCTAAATATACCACAGCCTCGTTCAATAAGATCTTAGAGGGCCCAGATAGTTACAGAGGTAATGCTGATATAGTATGGTGCTGCATTTTGACTTCTGACGTAGGGGAATACGACTTCAGCGTGGAAAAAACTATATGTTCCATTAAGTTGGGGGAACCATTTTAGTATATCTATATCTAAATATACATACACACTCCAGAATCCACAGTGTGGTGCACAGCAGAGGGCATCTCGTATCACTACTAGTCATTGCCTTTCCTGTTCCACTCTAAAATGCAGCAAGGGAAAAACGGCTGTCCACATGTCGCTACACGACTTGCAATTTCTCTTATCTTTGTAGTTCTTAGCCACACGAAATGTACACTCGACAGCAAAAAAAGTGGGTCACCCCTGAATTCCAACGTGTAGGCTGCACCTGAATGTATGCAACCAACATAGCATATCTGTGTTGCACATAGTCGCAACCCTCCACAGTACAGTCGTTGTAAGATACACAATGGGTACCGTTAGAGACTACTAGAGAACACCGGTCTCTATGACAGTCCGTCCAGATGTAAAGTAACACCATGATAGTACAGAAGAGATCAACAGTCCTTAACGTTTTTAATCATCATTGTCATCATCATCATTTAAGACTGATTATGCCTTTCAGCGTTCAGTCTGGAGCATAGCCCCCTTATACAGTTCCTCCATGATCCCCTATTCAGTGCTAACATTGGTGCCTCTTCTGATGTTAAACCTATTACTTCAAAATCATTCTTAACCGAATCCAGGCACCTTCTCCTCGGTCTGCCCCGACTCCTCCTACCCTCTACTGCTAAATCCATGAGTCTCTTGGGTAACCTTGCTTCTCCCATGCGTGTAACATGACCCCACCATCTAAGCCTGTTCGCCCTGACTGCTACATCTATAGAGTTCATTCCCAGTTTTTCTTTGATTTCCTCATTGTGGACACCCTTCTGCTATTGTTCCCATCTACTAGTACCTGCAATCATCCTAGCTACTTTCATATCCGTAACCTCAACCTTGTTGATAAGGTAACCTGAATCCACCCAGCTTTCGCTCCCGTACAACAAAATTGGTCGAAAGATTGAACGGTGCACAGATAACTTAGTCTTGGTACTGACTTCCTTCTTGCAGAAGAGAGTAGATCGTAGCTGAGCGCTCACTGCACTAGCTTTGCTACACCTCGCTTCCAGTTCTTTCACTATGTTGCCATCCTGTGAGAATATGCATCCTAAGTACTTGAAACCGTCCACCCGTTCTAACTTTGTTCCTCCTATTTGGCACTCAATCCGTTTATATTTCTTTCCCACTGACATTACTTTCGTTTTGGAGATGCTAATCTTCATACCATAGTCCTTACATTTCTGATCTAGCTCTGAAATATTACTTTGCAAACTTTCAATCGAATCTGCCATCACAACTAAGTCATCCGCATATGCAAGACCACTTATTTTGTGTTCACATATCTTAATCTCACCCAGCCAGTCTATTGTTTTCAACATATGATCCATAAATAATATGAACAACAGTGGAGACAGGTTGCAGCCTTGTCTTACCCCTGAAACTACTCTGAACCATGAACTCAATTTACCGTCAACTCTAACTGCTGCCTGACTATCCATGTAAAGACCATTAATTGCTTGCAAAAGTTTGCCTCCTATTCCATAATCTTGTAGAACAGACAATAACTTCCTCCTAGGAACCCGGTCATATGCCTTTTCTAGATCTATAAAGCATAGATACAATTCCCTGTTCCACTCATAACACTTCTCCATTATTTGCCGTAAGCTAAAGATCTGGTCCTGACAACCTCTAAGAGGCGTAAACCCACACTGATTTTCATCCAATTGGTCCTCAACTAATACTCGCACTTTCCTTTCAACAATACCTGCGAAGATTTTACCCACAACGCTGATTAAAGAGATACCTCTGTAGTTGTTACAATCTTTTCTGTTTCCATGTTTAAAGATTGGTGTGATTACTGCTTTTGTCCAGTCTGATGGAACCTGTCCCGACTCCCAGGCCATTTCAGTTATCCTGTGTAGCCATTTAAGACCTGACATTCCACTGTATTTGATGAGTTCCGACTTAATTTCATCCACCCCAGCCGCTTTATTGCACTGCAATCTATTGACCATTTTTTCCACTTCCTCAAATGTGATCCTATTTCCATCATCATTCCTATCCCATTCTACCTCGAAATCTGAAACATTACTGATCGCATTTTCACCTACATTGAGCAACTCTTCAAAATATTCCCTCCATCTGCCCAAGGCATCCACAGGATTCACCAGCAGTTTTCCTGACCTGTCCAAAATACTTGCCATTTCCTTTTTACCTCCCTTTCGAAGACTGCTAATTACACTCCAGAATGGTTTTCCAGCAGCTTGACCCATAGTCTCCAACCTGTTTCCAAAGTCTTCCCACGATTTCTTCTTGGATGCTGCAATTATCTATTTGGCTTTGTTTCTTTCTTCAACATAACTTTCTCTGTCTACCTGGGTTCTGGTATGTAGCCATTTTTGATACGCCTTCTTTTTCCTTTTACAGGCTGCCTTGACTGTATCACTCCACCAAGCTGTTTGCTTCATCCTGCTTTTACACACTACTGTTCCAAGACATTCTTTAGCCACGTTTTTAAACTAAACTTAATTACAATAAGTGACATTTCAATTGTTATGGGACAACTAATTTTGTCACATAAATCGTTCAGTAATCCTTAGGCACAATTAAATATTTGAGACAGTATATGGATTTATAAAGTTGTACGGCAATTGGAAACAAGTTCATTGCTGTCTAAAAGGTTTACCTAACACATGCTGAACGTCGTTCAACGTTCAACGGGGAGTGGTTTCGCATCAACTTTATGTAATACTAAGCAGTTAAAAGAAAACGTGATTAACGGCGGCAACCACTCTACGGAAATCTCAACATTAACAGCGAATCACTAGTAATATCATTGTTCACATTACTCATCAACAGTTACTTGTACACGAAGTTGTACTTTAAATGACATGACCAACGTCTTCGTTCTGGATCCGGATGCAAACCCAGAACGTAAAGCCATTGTTAACCAAGCAAAGCTTTGTGCCTTATCGAGACTCAATCACTAGGCAGAAAGAGACGTCAAATGTTGACGTTTGCACCAGTATCAGGTATCAATTCTCAATTTGAACGTAAGTGACGATAATGTTTGTACGAAAGCAGGAACCCTAACATGACAATTACCTTCTTGGTAATTAACCTCGAAAGACGTTGTATAGTGTTGCATTGTCAAGGAATAAAGGATGCACATGTTTAAAATTGAAATTCCATCATGTAATGCTGGGGTCAAGGATGCGAACCCAGCACCTAATCAGAATGTAGATAGTACAGTTTGTCACCAGTAGTGGGGTTGGAACCTTAAATGACGACTGAATTTGTATTGCCTGACCGGGATTCGAACCCGGCGCCTACCGCCGTCGTTGTCTAACCAGGAACAGACGAGAAATGTCCAATGTTGGTCCACCATCAGCGAGATGTGCACACGTTTAACTAGAAATAAGGTGACGAAAACGTCTATGCTGACTGAGAGTCGAACGCCGCACACATGGTTATGAAGACACGTTAATAATCAACTCCATATTCAGTAGTAGCTAGGAGTAGCATGTTTAGTTGCAAACCTTAAGACCCTACTCATCCCTAGTAACGTGTTGCCTAATACCTGCGATATCATGACGTTAATTTACAAGTGGATTGACTGCCGTAAAGAGCAATGTTCTCTAGCAGTCGTGTATCATTGAGATGTAAATGAAGTGCCTCAGCAGAAAGCAATTTCCGTAGTGCAGCACGTATTGTTTCAGAGACACTGAGTACATGTTATAAGCGCACAAAACGAGTATTATATACTAAGTATATACTATTATTTGGAGAAGCTGCCGCCAAACCTGTTTACTTTTACATTCCGCTTAGTTGTCGTGGTTGAATACAGGTTTTCTTAAGGCTACATCTAATGCACAGCGCTTACAAGAATGTATAGTTTCCTGCGCCATGTTATTGCTAGCTAGGTGAAATATTTTGTGGTAGCTATGTTTAAAATGAATGTATTTTTGAAAGTATTGTTCGTCAAATACTTGAATAAATCGTCAACTGTAGGTGTGCCTGCACATGTTATAGCATAATAGCTATAGCTGCGTTAGTTTGTACTACAGACTTGGGTAGGTTAGGTGTAACTTTTGATCCTTCAAGGGGTGATCGTGGCCATGCGGCCCGGGTCTGTACTAGCCGCGGCTCGTGAGCTACGGGCCAGCCAGGCTGGCCGAGGCGAGACGCAAGTGAGCTAGCTGGCGGTAGCCCGGGACGAGCCAGCACGGCTGCGCCGCATGCCTCTGCCTCTGCCGCTCCGTTTGACGTAAATATGTTTACCTCCTCTCCTGGAATCAGTTCAAAATGGTTCAAATGGCTCTGAGCACTATGGGACTCAACTGCTGTGGTCATAAGTCCCCTAGAACTTAGAAATACTTAAACCTAAATAACCTAAGGACAGCACACAACACCCAGCCATCACGAGGCAGAGAAAATCCCTGACCCCGCCGGGAATCGAACCCGGGAACCCGGGCGTGGGAAGCGAGAACGCTACCGCACGACCACAAGATGCGGGCCTGGAATCAGTATAAGAGCGGCAAGCAGAAATACACATCAGGCTGTCTGCCGTAATGGCTCACTGGGAGAGGTCTATTCGAGGTAGAGTCAAAAAATGGTTCAAATGAGCACTATGGGACTTAACATCTGAGGTCATCAGTCCCCTAGAATTTAGAACTACTTAAACCTAACTAACCTAAGGACATCACACACATCCATACACGAGGCAGGATTCGAACCTGCGACCGTATCTGTCGCCTAGAACCGCTCGGCCACTCCGGCCGGTCGAGGTAGAGTCGTCGCTCTCATTGAGGAAGGAGGATGTTCCATCAGAGAAGCTGGCAGACGGTATGGCATACCACATACCACTGCAACGAGATGTTGGATGGCTCTGAGCACAATGGGACTTAACAGCTGTGGTCATAAGCCCCCTAGAACTTAGAACTACTTAAACCTAACTAAATTAAGGACATCACACACATCCATGCCCTAGGCAGGATTCGAACCTGCGACCGTAGCAGTCGCGCGGTTCCGGACTGCGCGCCTAGAACCGCGAGACCACCGCGGCCGGCGAGAGGTTGGAGGATCTGACTTGAAAGAGGCCAACAGGGCTCCTGGCTCAGGCAGGAAGAGAGTGATCTCACAGCAGGAACACAGGGACCTAGTGTCTAGGAGCAGAGAAAATCCCTTTCTGAACGCGAAGCAGTTGCGGCGGGAGACCAACTTCCCCGGCTCCAGTAACACGATTCGCCGAAGGCTGAGGGACACTGGACTGCATGCACGACGATCCGCCGTGAAACAAGAGCTCAGCGAAGACAACGTTTTATACCGGCTACCATTTGCGGAGCTCCATCTGAAAGCGTCGTGGGACAACGTCATTTTCACTGATGTTTTCCACCAATAACTACGGTCCACGAATCGTTTACAGGCTGAAAGGGACTCGCCATCGACGCGAATATGTAACCACGACGAGAAGAAGTGGGCGGCTATCTGTTACCTGCTGGGGTTGGATTTCTGCGAGAGGGGCGGGAATTCTTCACAGGATAGAAAGAACTCTGGACAGCGCGCAGTATGCCCACATATAGGAAAATGTGATGCTTCCGTCAGTGCGAATGTTGTACGCAGAAGGGGACGTCATATTGGAAGAGGACCATTCTCCCATTCACAAGTCTGCATTTGTTCAGCAGCGGCTCTCCACGACTGGCGTCAACGTCATGGATTGGCCGCCACGGGCGGCTGATATGAACTCTATGGAAAACATGTGGGCTGAGGTCGCCAGAACATTAACAGAGAACTGGCCAGGATACCAACCAACTACTGCGGACGCTCTTTGGGACTGCGTCCTGGAAGCCTGGGAGGAAGTTGCTTCTTCAGGCTGTTACGTCCGACGGCTTATACATTCTATGCCAAGACGCGTGATAGAAGTACAAAATAATGAAGGTTTCTGGATAAAATATTATAGTTCTTAAAATGTTTTGTTGTGTCTTCTTTTTCGTCATTTTTCCTCATTGGGAGCTAGTGGAAGATCGCGTGGCAACAGAAAAGATACAATATGGGTTAGCTTTCCTTTGCGTTGCCCTTTTAATTCAAGTGGGTTTCTTTTGAATATAAAGTTTGTTCAGTATTCTATTTTGATTTCATTTATACCCTGTCTACATACTTACAAACTAATCAGCGTAGATGGACTCTGTCACAGTAGTTCTTGTTATATCAAATACGTCTCTCTCTTCCCCTCCATCCATGAATACACCCTCCGTCCTCTACACAATACGCCAACGATTTCATATTATGTTTACTCGCCGCTAGGGATTAGCCGACTTCACCACAAATCATCGCCTTCACGCCATCGGACTAAAGGACTCTCCACTTTGTTCCATTTGCCACCTCGTGGATGACGATGTCCATCAACTGACTTGTGCTGCCACCAGTGACGTCTGGAAACTTTCCCGACAGTTCGTTGCCTGTTACCTCCGCGTTCCGCCGGACTCGATTGACCCACGGACTTTTATCCATCCTGAGAATACTTATTTCCCCGCCTCCAAAAATCATGCGATTGTATGGGTCAAGGGATGGACGATCACCTACATGTATAATGATGGCGACAAATCACGCCTTGATTTCTGGCAGTACTTACAAACCGCCCACAGTGAAGTCGAACAGCGTCCGCGCTACCGCGCCTTCTTCGCCAATTACCTACATGCGATCTTTACTTCACCCCCGCTCAGTTGGATGGTGCCACACGCCGACAGCACTCCCGCCCCCCCTGCTGAAATCTGAGACTCCCCGCGCTACTTTCTACATTGTAACCCACAGTGGAGTAGGCGCATGAACACGCGCCTCCTTTCTTTAATGCACTACCCCAGAAAACACTGGTCTTTCCCTCACTCCACTGTATATTGATTCACACCTCTTAGATTACATCAGAATTATTATTCTTTTTTTTTCCTACACCTTGTTATTTTCGCCGGAAGGATGGCATTTCTGTTGTATTTAAGTTTGTACCAATAAAGATCTTTTTTTCATTTACCCTTTTCCTGGTGAAAAAAAAATAAAAATAAAACAAATATAAATCAAAAAGCTACTTTGAGGGAGTGATTCAGGGACGGGAGGGGGGAGACATCGCGGCCAGGCCTCGGGTTTCGACCTCTGCCCGCCTTGTCTCCACCTACTCATAACTGAACACTCTTAAAAATAAAAATAAAAAATAAAAAAAAGCGGTTAAAAGCGCTAGTCAGAAACCGCGCGAAAAAAAAAGAGATGGATAGAGCGTCTGCCATGTAAGCAGGAGATCCTGGGTTCGAGTCCCGGTAGGTTTCCTATAAAGAAAAAGAAAAAAAAAGAGCGCGCTAAAGCGCTGCTTCCTGGACTCGGATAGGCACGCCGGCCACGGATCGAATCCGCCCGGCGGATTAACGATGAGGGCCGATGTGCCGACCAGCCTGGGTGTGGTCCTTAAAAAAAAGAAAAGCGATCTAAGACGCTGCAGTTATGGACTGTGAGGCTGGTCCCGGTGGAGGTTCGAGACCTCCCTCGGGCATGGGTGTATATGTTTGTCCTTAGGATAACTTAAGTAGTGCGTAAAATTGGGGCCTGATGACCTTAGCAGTTAAGTCCCATAAGATTTCATACACATTTGAACATTTATGTTTACTCGTTGTTAATATCTCTTCTATTCTCTAGCACTCTCTCTCTCTCTCTGACACTATCGCCGCAAGTGCCCTTCTATTACACACCCCAAAAACTTTGTAAACAAATCTGGCGGTATCCAATGACGCTACATTTCCTCTTTTAATTGCTGCTGTCTTTACTCTTTGTCATTCCTCTCACCACCTATGAAACCGTATTCTTTGATCTCCCCTTCCCTATAACCCTTCTTCGTTCTGAGAACAGTCCTTCCTTATCTCTCGGTCGTAAGATAAAACGAACTGTGGCACACATCTAAGTAAGCAATACTTTGCAAGCATTTCGCGCTTATATTTTGCACTTCTATCCATTCCCAGATCCCGCCCTCCTTCCTGTTATGCGTCCCTTGACATTTGCATCTACATCTAAATGAATACTCTGCGCCGGCCGGTGTGGCCGTGCGGTTAAAGGTGCTTCAGTCTGGAACCGCGTGACCGCTACGGTCGCAGGTTCGAATCCTGCCTCGGGCATGGATGTGTGTGATGTCCTTAGGTTAGTTAGGTTTAATTAGTTCTAAGTTCTAGGCGACTGATGACCTCCGAAGTTAAGTCGCATAGTGCTCAGAACCATTTGAACCATTTTGAATACTCTGCAATTCATAATTATGTGCTTCGCAGGGGGTTCTGTGGTCTGGTGGATTAATCTTGTACTGATGTGTAAAATGTGTAGGTTCACATCTCACGTCAGGCGTAGATTTTTAACACACACAAGTAGCTCTCCTTCACCCCTAGTAACGCCAAGTGAAGAATGCCAGTAAGCTCCGTAGTTCAATATTCGCAGTAAAGATAACATTCCTTCGCTGCCGACTGGGCATTCGTTTGAGCTGTTACTTTGTTTGAAACTGAGACGTTGAAAATTGTGGTGCTGGACTGGGATAAGAATTCGATTTCACTGTGTTCCCGAAGATTGCAAATTCTTGTAGGCGTCCTCGAAAGGCACCTACCTGGTTTCGAATCCCGATCAGCACAAAATATTCATTATTTCATTTCAAGCCCTAGCATGTGCACTCCGAACTACTGGTGAAAAATAGTTGCATTTCCAACGTCTCTTCGAGCGTTGTCAGTTGTAACGTGTTCGTTTCAACTCACAGCCACATGATGAGCTTTTTATCACAACGTTACAAGATCAAACGTTTCCTTACATCTTTTCAAGTTCAAACATTCCTCTCCATCCCACTGGTGAAAACGGATTTGGGTTTGACGTTGTGTTCGTTGTGATCACCAACGACGACATGTTGTGGATTCAAAATCTAGCCAGCAGAGTATTTTCCATCACATCAATGAAAGTACAAACAGACCATTCCTAGCTATTATTGGAAAAGAATTTGATAGTTAAAGTTTCTTCATGTCCACGTGTGCGGCGTTTGAACTCCATTCAGCACATCTCGCTACTGGTGAACCAACAGTAACTATTTATCGTCTTTTCCTGGATAGAAAACGGCGGTGCTAGATGCTGGATTCGAATCCCAGTCAGGCAAAAACAATTCTATCGTCAATTAAGGTTCCAGCATTTCGCTATTGGTGGAAACATTTGATATATAACTTCTGATCTTATGTACCGTCGTGCTCAAAAGTATCCGAACGCTCTGAATTGCATTTCACCTGATTCCCACGCGACCTACATAACGCATCTGTCTAGCAGGTCCTCTAATCGCTCCTTGATACAATCGTTTGACTATTGAAAATGGTTCCAACAAATCACCACTAGAAAACACTGCTCTGTATCGCAATAACTCAAGAAGTAAAGTAATACCACGATACTACAACTACCAGGGAACACCTCATCACTGATAAGACTGTCCTTAAGTCTTGTAAGCTCACATTTATTGCAATAAATGACATACCTGAAATGTTAGCACTCTCATTATTAAGTCAGATAGGTAATGCACGTAGTAAGTTCGTCGTATTCATGATTTCCTCTTCAAAGTAACATACCATACTTGTTATTTAACACAAAATGTCATTAAAAATTTACGTTATTCACGAGCAGCTAATTGAGAATATGTATAAACTTCAAATGACACGACGAACCGCCTCGTTCTGCATATGGATTCAAACCCAGGTCATGCAGGCTAGACCGAGGTGGCCGTGCGGTTCTAGGCACTTCAGTCCAGGACCGCGTGACTGCTACGGTCGCAGGTTAGAATCCTGCCTCGGGCATGGATGTGTGTGATGTCCTTAGGTTAGTTAGGTTTAAGTAGTTCTAGGTTCTAGGGGTCTGATGACCTCAGATGTTGAGTCCCATAGCGCTCAGAGCCATTTGAACCAATCATGCAACCTAAAATTTCGTGACTGACCGAAATTAACAGACATTCCGGACTAGGCATGAAGAAAGTGATATACCTCGATTTTAGACAGTATCAGTTAACAAATATCAACTTTAAATTACATAACGTAAACATATTGAACGGTCGCGAATTCCTACCCAGCATCTATTGTCCCTGTTAACGAACTACGAGAGATGTTAAATACTGCTTCTTCACAAGTAACTTATTGAAATGCAGTGAGGTAAAACTTTGTGTTGGACAGGGATTCGATCCCAAAGCCTAATCCGATTGTTATCGAAGCAGAATCAACTTTGACATATCGGATTTTCTCGGCAGCAGCTAGATGTATTAAATGAAATGACGAGACGAAACATTAATTTTTTCCTTCCCAGGACTCCAACCCGGCACATATCGCTGTTATATTCTAGAGAAAAAGAACGTTAAGTATGGGTTTGATACACCAGCAGCGACATGTGAGCGTGTTTGAACTAGAAATAATATGACAAAGAGTTCAGTCAAAAATGGCTCTGAGCACTATGGGACTCAACTGCAGTGGTCATAAGTCCCCTAGAACTTAGAACTACTTAAACCTAACTAACCTAAGGACATCACACACATCCATGCCCGAGGCAGGATTCTAACCTGCGACCGTAGCGGTCGCGCGGTTCCAGACTGTAGCGCCTTTAACCGCTCGGCCACTCCGGCCGGCAAAGAGTTCAGTGCTGACTAGGAATCGAACCCCACAAATATCATTGTTGACTACACACAAAGAGACGTCAGCTACCGATTTTTTCTCCACCAGCAGCTCGGAATAACATCTTTGAACTTACAGTGATCTCGCAAATAGTTCTGTGTCTCACTGGGAGTCAAAAACTTCCGATGTCGTTAGTGTTGACAACGAATGTAAATGCATTAAAAATAAAAATTATTATCCACCACCAGATAGCTGTTCTCATGCTACAGCTTGATAATACATAGTGAAAAGTTTAGTGCTGGGCCAGGATTCCAACCCATTCATGCACAATATGTGGAGATGTTGAGGAATCTGCAGTTATGAACCAACAACAAGTTGTAGTCGAGCTGTATTGTCACGAAGGGATCAAATTCCGCGTTAAGGGCGGTCTGAGAGGCATTCCCAGTTCAGAACCAATTTTATCGACATACAGAAGCTCAATTAAATTTGGAATAAGTGTCCTGTGACCATACACAGGGTTTGTTTCGTCACTAGAAATAAATAACTAGTATAAGAAAGGTTACTGGTGATAGAGATTCTACGTGTTGCCATTCCTTACTATATTGTGGTTCCACCTAACGTCTACATGGTAGAGAAGGAATATCATGTTTAATGTGATTTTCAGACCACAATGCCATTATACCTTCTTCACTTTGCGTAGCCAGAAGAGAATAGAATCTGCCTCTCCCTATAAAAAATCATCATCAGAAGTTAGAATCGAACTGAGATCATCATCATATGAAACTATCATCAGTCCCTGTAGTGGTTTGCAGGATGTTCAGTACATTCATTTACTTGGTTGACCGAATCGCCATGAACTAGCTTCCTTGGCTACCCAGTGCATACATTCGACTCTATTTTGTATTCACCGAATTAAAATAACGTAACTGCCACATGCTGTAACTGTCTGTCTCTCAGAAGTCTATAACTGGCCATATGCATTATCTCACAGCACAGTGGAATGCCGAAGTTCTGGAGGAACTGTTGTTCACTTTCAGAGGTGCTGTAGCTACGTCATAGCTAGTAGCGTAACGGTAAGCGTCGCGCACTGTGTATATGACGTCTCGTTTTCTATTACATTCGCTACTACATTTTTTTTAAAACGCAATTCTGCTGTCTGCTGAAGTTAACAATTTAATGGAACTTTGAACATAAGTCTCTTCACTTCTCAACCCAAAATAGTCACAGGTGGAAAAAGGGCCAACTTCTGCATGATTTTGTTCTTTTCAGGTTTAATAGACGGCCAGGCAGTAGATGCGTCTCGAAGCTTTTGTATTATGTATGGGGAGAGTGCATCATGCTAAAATAGTCAGAAAAGTATTTTCTACATTAGCCGTCGTCTGGTAGTGGCATTTTATTCTTCTTCAAACCTTGTTTGATAGCTTTAACTCAGAACAAGTTTTCTACATGCATGTAACCAATACACTGCATATGCATTGTCAGACTGTTATAGATAACATCAGAGAATTCGCATATATCGTTGATGATTAATTTCTCTCTCATGTTTAGTATTGTTTTAACAACACTAAAAGAAACCTTACGAAAACTGTGCACTGTATTGTAAGAAATGAAATAAAACTACCCACGATAACCCTACGACAAAAGTAAGTCTGTTTTAACAAAACTGAGTATCTGTACACAAGCGTGCCTCTATCTGCACGAATTAGTAAAACACTGTTCACTTAGATTTCGATTGGGTCTGTATTTAAATGGTATGCTGTGTCATACTCAACAGGTATGCAAACGTGGCATTTCATAAATAAAGTTATGTATTCCTAGAAACCCAAAATTTGCTTGTCAGCAGCGGAAAGAGGCGTTACCTGTTGTGCAGCATTGTAAGTTTTTCACCATTGCAATTTGAGGTGAAAGTATTTTCTTGCGATTTGCTATTCATTTTATTTCCTTCATACTTATCACCCTGGCGTGGGAGTCTTAAGTGAAGAACATTATTGAATTTCGTATCGTTGACGGTCGATTCGAATTTCCTCAGAGACGCTTGTATTGTATCGCAGCTTGGCAGTCGGAAAGCTGAGATCTACGACCATTAACACAACTTACTGACTCGAACTGCCAAGAGGATTTGATGTGTAAAGGTTTTCTTCTGATTTTGTTACATAATTTTTTCTGGGAATTCGCAGCTCCATGAAATAATACACAAAAAAAAAGCTTGCACGCGCTGCCCCTACAACGGATAGAACTGATGATTTTCTTAATCGTTGGGACACGAGGCACGGGCGGTACCACGGGGTTACGAACACACTGCTTCCGTCACACCACTCTCGTCATGGTATTGGTTGCTCAGCCTCGTGAAAGATATTAAAAGTTGCCACTTATGTGAAGAATACCATTTCTTTAGCCAAAAAATTGAAATTTCTGTCTCAGTGTCTTAGTTTACGTGAGGATTATATACCATGAGTCATTCAAATGGAAAGGGAATAGCAAGTGAATTTAGCGAGTCAGTTCAGTACCATACGCGGAAGTGATTGCACTGTCACAGTGTTGCCAAATGTTTGTGACGATATTGCCAATTCTCAGCTGTGCTAGGAACAGCTCTGTATCGTTATAGGAGGAGAATCCTATGCTCGTGTCATAGGAGGATACGGAGAGGAGGCGCGGGATTTGGTTGATATGCAGCTTTTTCTCCTACCAGCTGTGTCAAACATTCAGGTGTGCAATCTTCCATCACGATTACAGTTTCCCACAAAATATATACGAATAAAACACTTACTTGTTACTTTGTTACAAAAGATTATTTCAGTACAATAAAAAGTCTTTGGAAATCATCTTTGCCAACCTGTCAGGAAAAGTAAGATAACAAACACTTTGCACCTCGAAATCGATTGCATTTATGTGCAGTCTTGTGATCATACAAGTAGAATTTCATGAATAGCACGAGAATGTAGAAAAATATTGGTGCGAATGGAAGCTGTAAGAAACACAGTTACCTAATTATTCCGTACCACGTAATAATCAATTCATTTGATAATTCAGAAGAGAAGAAACTAAAAATTATGCCCATTAAGACAGAAACTAAAGTGCAGATGGGGGCACTGTGCAGATCTGTGCCTTTTCATCTTCAGATCTATACAAATAATGTATACTAACCAGCGTATTCATTGCTTTCGTAATGTTTCCCTCTTGTTTAGTCTTCTTATGATGAACTGGATCCACACCCATGAGTCTGATTTTTTCTTTGTAGCCTTCCATCTACTATCTTTGTGTGTTATTGTTCGGTGTTCAAAACGCAAAATATTATGCCAGCTCCCACGAGGTATTAAAATGAGGTCGCAAAAAGGCTAACGAATTATAATCAAAATACAGTGAGACGCCAATTTGTCTGTCGTAGTGGTGTTAATTGGACAGAAATAGTTGGGTGTTATTGTCGTCTTTTCTTATTGAGATTTTCATATTACCCTGACACAAGACGCCGAGACAAATGTGTATATTCTCCTGACGAAACATCCCACATTCCAATCATCCTGATCCATTCGTTACATGCATAGGCGGCAATGAGTGATAGGAAAGCTGTTGTGGGGTGACGAATAACAATAACAATGGTAGTAATTACAAATCAATAATCAAGGATGTTTACTGCATTACAGACGATTAACAAAGAGTGTTTAATTGGCGCACTGAGTAGGTGTTCATACCACTTTGTTACTGAATTCTGTTCTAGTTGTTTGCAGAGAGTAAACAAAGAACCCTGTCCTCATACATATCGCTAGTACAACGAGATATTACCTATCAACTATCTTTGCTTTACATCACGAGACGAACATGGCGTCACTGAACTGATATTTGAAATACATTTCTGTTTTCTCTCTCCGTCTCTCTCTCTCTTTTTATTTTTATTTTAATTTTTTGAGGAAAGCATCGAGAAGCGCGATAATAAGCAAGTAGGCATATAACCTGTTTACAGTTATTTTCATCGGGATACATAATGAAAAAATACAGCTTTTAAGTGTGTTATTGCGTAATTCCAGTTATTGACAGTCTATTCGTGAGCTTGCTCGCATTCAGTGGGGAGAAACCCATCACAGAAGCAAGCAAAACATAAATGTTTCCTGCCCCATACGCAACACAAACGAAATCTCACTGCACTGACGTGTTGTCCGATATATTGCACGGAAAACAGATCTGATTCATGTTGCTAAATACAGCTCTATCAGATATCAATTTGGAAGCGTACCATGTGTATAAAAGTATATCTTGAAAAACGCAGAAAGGCCCATAGAAGTATTCGACTGAAACATAGCCATGGCCAAAATTGTAACTGGGGTCGACAGCATCGTCGTCTACCACCTTGACAACTCGAACGGTGACAGTGCTCGGCCGGTTACTTACGTTTACAGGTAACAAAGCTACAGCATGAAAACACAAAAATGTTAATAAACCGAAGATCATTAGTTTTGGAACCCATAGAAAGTAAAGCAGTCATCAGTCGCAAGAGTGGTTTGAACACCACAGTGCTTTAATAGGATCGGACTTGTTGGAAGTGGTACGCTGTTGCTTTCATCCGACCTTTGAGTTGACTTACCTAGCCAGTTAATAGGGCACCTACAGTTTTACGTGGCTTTCGGACCACAGTGCAACTCGGCATTTTTCACATCAACAAACACTGCCCCAGGGGAAATATGTGTAAAACGGCACATAAAAGTCGTGGGACTGAGACCTTCGTATCCATAGTTTAGCTCTTTATCACCTAGCCACCATGCAGCCAACACTGTGGTTTCTGCTTGCCATTAAAATTAAGGATCTCTCGTTTCTGCCTGCGTTGGCACTTGCGTGTCCCTTAGGAGACCTCACCTTTGGGATTACCCTCGTATACGTGTGTGTAAATGCCTTCCAATGCCCACAAAAGGAAGACAAGGATACGTACTCTAGCTTCAATATTACAAATACGCCTCTGTTTGTGGATGAAAGCTGACTTAGGTTGATAATCACTTTGAATATTTATCAGTACTGTACCCATCGGTGTGAAACTCGTTTTCTACCAATGACTCCCACAGCTACAGGAACACTACTTTAATACCTCTTACACAAAATACTTACGCAGTAATATCAGACCAAAAGATCAACCTGACACAAACTGTGGGAAGTTTGTTTTACAGCTTTCGTACCTGGATAAAGAGCTTTTCCTATTTGAGATATCTGTGAACGTTGCTGCATAAGACGATTTAAGAAGAAACTAAATTCCTCCAAATACGCCAATGTTCAAAGAAATCGTGTTAACGGCACTGAATCGTGGTTTGTAAATCGTTTAGCAGCCGTACTCTGCCACATTTCGCTGGTTCGAAGGCAAAAAGCTTACTGACAAATTTCACAGAAGGAAAAGGGGGACGAAATGTCTCCCACTAGAAGGTCATGTTGTTTTACTTAAATGAATACAAAATCGGGCAAAAACGAACAATGAGGTTGTCAGTATAAGCACATTAGTGTTGTCAATATGATGTTGCACCGCCCAGGGCCTGTAATGGTAAAGGGCCCGTTTAGGTCAGGCATATTGTACACAGAAGTGGAAGAGAGAGCACCACTAAATTCTACAATCCGCATGCATTGCATACACACAGAATTTACTGTTAACAGCGTACTTATGGATCCCAATGAGTGAATTGCATATTTTCCGGTGAGAAAGAGCACGGGCAAACAGTCTTCACTACATTAGGTTACTTAAACTGGTGTCACTTTGAGCTGGAATTTATGGCCAGCGACTAAGTGTAAGTACAGTGAGTCGGATGCGGGTTTCGCAACTGTGAAATACTTTCCTTACATTATGGAAGCGAATATTAAATTTGAACTAATATTGCGAAAATTTTGGACTTGGATAGCTTAGAATGAAAATCTTTCTGTTTATTGCAAAGGAAAACAATTGATTTTCTAAAACATTCTGTGTCATACACAACTTGAAACAGGTCACGTCGACCAAACCATATGGAAGAACCGAAATTGACGTATCTTGGAAGGCAGTAAGATCCTTTGGCTTTTGGTTTGGCAGTATTCGACAGTCATTTCTAGGCGCAAGTAAATGAAGAAAGGCAGCGCGTTTTCGTTATCAAGTAACGTCTTCATCAATTACTTTAGTTTTAATGCGATCTACGAATAATTGCTGATGTTTGATACTAACAGGAAAAGGATTCCGTAGACAGGGAAAGAACTTGTTCTTGGGCAACTATTTCTATAATGACCAAAAGGACTTAAATGATCTTCAAGCACCTGTCTTCCAGCAGCGGTATGAAGAAAATGATAGTAATAATGACGGTGATAATCAAATTATCCGGTAACTTCACACTTCACAGTGGATTTTCTCGAACTAAGAAATTTCCTAAATTAGTGAAAATTTCAAAATGGCTTCAAATCGAGGCTATGACGCCTTGAAGAGTCTTTATATCCTGCTGACATGAGAATAGCATAATCTCCACGTCAGAAGCTTGCTTCTACTTAACCATTTAATAGCCTCGCGTTTTTTTTTTCCACCGTGACTAGTTTAGTAAGCTAATCACATCACCCATTACAGCACACTCCTGGGGCTGGGAAATGTGGCCACAATGGTCTGGTGGAACGAACTATGCGTGGGTTCAGGCATTTACGTTTAAGAGGCACAAACAGATTTACTTTACCTCTGGTAACCTCAAGAGGAAGCTGTTATAATCCAGAATCCGCATTAAACATCACTTCCTTCATTCCAAACTGGGCAGAGCCGGTTTACGTTGGAAAATGACATAGGTGGAGGTCAGGGTAAACAGAAATACTGTCACCAGTAAACTTACTTACATTAGAAAATTTTATTTTATTTGATGAACTGATAGCCTTCTAAAGGAACAGAGCTCTTGTTTTACTTGTACTTGATTGAACTAGAGACGTTGAAAAATTTGGTGCTGGACTGTGACTCGAATTCGTATCTCCTCTTTCGAGGATCTGAATCTCTCGGAACAGTATAGTTCAATCATTTCATTCCTTTTCCCAAGACTGCGGTCTTCTCTAGGTCTCCTCCAAAGGTAAATATGTGAGTCCGAATCCTGATCCAGTACAAAAATATTCATAATTTCATTTCAAGCTGTATCACGTGCACACCGGCCTGCTAGTGAAAATTAACGTGCATTTTTAATGTCTGTTCACGTTGCCAACAATTTCTGGACAAACACGCACACATCTTACTGTTGGTGGATAAGCAATTGATACTTAAGCAATATTCGTGGACAATAAAGAAGAACGATAGGAGTGCGGTTCGACTGTCGCTCAGGCACAAAAATTTGTGTCCTTATTTTATATTAAACACCTAGCAGCTGGCAAGAAATACCGATACGTAACATTTGATTTTACTTAGTTAACAATCCGATTACGTCTTGGGTTCGTATCTCCGTCACAGAACTTCACATCATGCGCTTCATCTTTAAATTCATACACACTTCGTTACTTCTGAATTGAGGTATATCAGACATCTTTCATGATTAGTTAACAGGGATGAAAGGGTCTTGATAGGATTCCCGGTTTATTACAAAAACTGTCGTCTTTTATTTTCAAGTTTACGTTTGGTTACTGATATAGGCAAAAATTTAGGTACTTCATGACTCTTCATGGATAGTCAGCAATATTTTATGATTAGATTAGATTAATACTTGTTCCATAGATCATGAATACGACATTTCGTAATGATATGGAACGAGTCATTATAATGAAAGATTTGGTTACATACCAGTTTTCAATTTCTTTACAATTTTTCGCCCTCTCTCTCTCTCTCTCTCTCTCTCTCTCTCTCTCTCTCTCTCTCTCTCTCTCTCTCACACACACACACACACACACACACACATTCACTTTTTATTTTTATTTGTTTGTTGTGCTTGACTATCGCCGAGGCACAAAAACGTCCGTGAATGAGTTTCTTAATTTTGAGTAAAGTTACGAAAGAAATATGAAAACAACTATGAGAGTTACTGATTTATGATGCTTAGTAGCAGTCATTTCTGAGTATTATAAGCAACTAAGCTCCAGTCCCTAAACCTAGTTACAGAACTGCGAATTAGACGCATTACGTATTCCAGGCCGTAGCAGCCGCGTCTTTCAGACACCAGCTATGGTCACTTCCCAGCCCGCTGTAGGATCGCATCGTTTCGTCATCTTCCTGCTGGTAATGTAACTGAGATTTAGCAACAACGCAAGGTATGTTTGGCAACTCTGTGATCGACGAGTTACTTATTGGTGTGCACGGAATTAAGCCTCAAAGTTCACTTGATTTCTCGTGTCATTTCCATTGAATAAACTGAGCTGTTATCGCTTGAGGTGTAACAGAAGATTGTAAATTTACGGTTTTCAGCCCAGCAAAGTCGTTGAATGTGGCAATCGCAACTAATCTCGTCCTGTAAATAGCAGTTTACGAGTTCTAGCCACTATTGGCCTCGTAAGAGGAAGCCGCAAACCGTATCTACCCGCTAGCTGTGTGTTGACGTGCTGAGCGCCCGCATCTCGTGGTCGTGCGGTAGCGTTCTCGCTTCCCACGCCCGGGTTCCCGGGTTCGATTCCCGGCGGGGTCAGGGATTTTCTCTGCCTCGTGATGGCTGGGTGTTGTGTGCTGTCCTTAGGTTAGTTAGGTTTAAGTAGTTCTAAGTTCTAGGGGACTGATGACCATAGACGTTAAGTCCCATAGTGCTCAGAGCCATTTGACCCATTTTTCAGTCTGCTTTCCGCAGCGCTGCGGCGAGGACGTCTTGTTTACGTCCCGTCTGCGCGGTCGCGAGTGCCCGTCGTTGTTTACTACTGCGTTGTCGCTAGTTTAGAGTCCATCACTACCGACGCAACATGGCACATTCATACAGACAAACCACCATCAAGATCAGTTTTCAACCCGATCATGCACGACCGCGAGCTTTTGAAGTGGAACGTTTTCTACGTGACGACGTTAAAATTGAACCGCGAGACATAATTGGTATCCATCTCTCTATCACGAGCAGTGTTGTCTACGTCAAGCTAGTAAGTGACGAGGTGTGCAACAGAATCGTGCGCGCACATGCGAACGATCTTAAATTCAAACATTCTGATGGCCATATTGGGGCGGTCTCTATCGATCACGCGGGGCTTGGCCTCCGTACGATACGCGTCTTCGAACTCCCTTTCGAAGTACCACCGGACGTAGTCACCGCGGCTTTCCAGCCCTACGGCAGAGTGATCAGCCATATGGCCGAAAAATGGACCACCTTTACAACGTACCCCGTTCTTAACCGGGTGCGACAGATAAAAATTGAACTGACCAAACATGTTCCGTCATATCTTGTCATCGGCGGATGTAGGGCGATCATTATGTATGACGGTCAGCCACGCACTTGCTCTGGTTGTGGCCAAGAAGGGCACGTCCGGTCGGATTGTCTCCGACGACGGCTTACTCAAATCCCGACAGGTGAATCTATGACTCCTCCTACGGTGACGACACTTCCTCTCAATTACGCAGAAGTTACACGGGCAGCAACCCTTTCTGATGCTGCCCACGTTAGTCCGATAGCCGCCCCCGATAGCGAGACCGTGATGGCTTCTGCAGTACAGGATCCGGCCTCTACAACGGCGCCCCCACCTGAAGATAATCACCGACCGACCTTGCAAGAAGGCGTGGATGCTAGGATGGACATTGACCCACGGGTTGTGCCGACAGCGGCTTTTCTTCCAGACACCGGAGCAGCTGAAGAAAATCACCCACATTCAGATTCTGAAACACACGTCCGTAAACAGCGTTCCCCGCGAAAACACAAGAGACGGCGGCGTGCTCCATCGGACGATTGTTTGCAGCGATCGTCTGACATGGACTGTGGAAATTCCGACGAAGGTACCGACGGTACAGAGGCCACTGTAACATCAAACTCAACAGATCGCCGTGGTGATGGCTCCAGCCCCTCCGACCCCACAGAACAACAGGATCACAAGCAGACAGCCGCTGCCGATTCCCAGCCAGCAGAGCCGATGGATTCAGCGCCGAGTGCCGCAGCAGCCACTAACAGCCACCAACAGCCGATGGTATTTCATGGCGACTGGGCGGACGACTGTGAGGAACACTCCTTGCCCATCGTGTCGGACGACACGGGGGGAACTTTACCCCACCAATGTTGATCCTTTCCCGCCATCAGTTACAGTGACGAGACAGCCTTACAAGGGTATTGATGGCCAACACGGATGCTATGGATAGACCTCAAACTTATCGCGTTGCAACTATAAACATCAACACTATACGGACGCGCGCTAAGTTATCCTTGCTTCAGGATATGTTGAACTCTGCTTCCATCGACATAGCCCTTCTCCAGGAAGTGTACGTCGACGACTTCCCAGGCATGTACGGTTACGATGCTTGCGTCTCTCCAGCTTCCCCAACAGGCAGCGGTGTCGCTGTACTTCTTCGGGAAGGGATAGTGGCGGACGATATCCTGTTTCTGCCTGGGGCAAGAGGAATGGCACTCACAGTTCTGGGTGTCCGCCTTATCAACATCTACGCACCTTCCGGGACGGACAAACGTCGCGAACGTTCACGATTCTTTGCGGAAGACGTCGCCCCGCTCTTCCAAGGCCGCCACGACCATCTGGTGTTTGGAGGTGACTACAATTGCGTACTGGCGCCCAGAGACCAACTCCCACGACATAATCCGTGCCCGGAACTCGAGACGCTAATTCGAGAACTGCAGATGGTGGACACTTGGGAACATCTTCACGGCCATCGACCGGGA
The DNA here is from genome assembly GCF_023864275.1 of Schistocerca cancellata. Classification (NCBI taxonomy): domain Eukaryota; kingdom Metazoa; phylum Arthropoda; class Insecta; order Orthoptera; family Acrididae; genus Schistocerca; species Schistocerca cancellata. Next base: position 463,289,800 of record NC_064629.1, read on the forward strand.
TTCACGCACTTCACGAGTCACTCTTCCAGTCGTATCGATCGGATTTATGTCTCACGCTCTCTCGCCGCTGGAACACAGGATGCGGAACTGTGGCCTGCAGCATTCTCGGACCACACAGCTTACATTTGTGCAGTCACCCTGCGGCGGCAACAAGTGTGGAGAAGCCGCAGCCCGTGGAAATTAAACATCGCTCACCTGTCGTACCCGGATTGCCGCCAAGCCGTTGAGGATACGTGGCATTCGTGTGAAAATCGCCTCCGTGCATATCCCACAACGATCCGCTGGTGGTTGGACTGCGCCAAACCGGCACTGAGGCGAACGTTGATAACCTACGGTCGCGACCACGCTACTTGGCGAAGACATACACTCGACTTTTACTTCCGGGTCCTGCGCGACTGCGATGCTATGGCGCCGTCTCCGGAACGACAAACGGCGGTCCACCGTGCTAAGGCTCAGATCCTCGCTCATATGCGACGCCACCTAGAGGGGGTAGTCATCCGCTCGAGGACGCAGGATCGGATACCGAGCGAACGCCCGTCAATGTTCCACGTCCTTCGTGAACGTAAACGACGCCAACGAGCGCTGATACGCTTCATCGACACGGAGGACGGTCGTCGCCTCACCACGCAACAAGACATAAACACAGCGTTCTACAATCATTATTCCCAACTCTATTCCGCTCAGACCCCTGATCTGACAGCACTGGAGGACGTCTCTCAGACGATTTACGGCACCGTCACCCCGGTAATGGAAGAGGCCTTGATGGACGAAATTACAGAAGAAGAAGTGATCGACGCCATTAGAAAAGGAGCTATCAACAAGTCACCGGGTCCTGATGGCCTCCCCTTGGAATTTTACCGGACTTTTCAATATTTATTAGCCTCCCGATGGACGGACATCTGTCGCGAACTACTATCCCCGGACGTGCCGCTCCCTGCGGCCCTTGTGGAAGGGATGATAATTCCTATTCACAAACCGTCCGGTGGCTCACGTCTGCAGGACTACCGCCCGTTGACGCTATTGAACTGCGACTTTAAGATCTTTTCTCGACTGTTGGCGGCGCGGATACGCCAGACCTTACGAAATGTTATCTCACCCGATCAAACGTCATTAGGAGGTGACAATAATATTCAAACAGCACTCAGTGAATATCGTGACTTGATCTCACTGGCGAGGGCATGTCGTCTGAAGGGTGCACTGGCGGCAATCGATTTTAGTCAAGCTTTCGACCGAGTGGACCACGACTATTTGGAAGCGGTCCTCCAACATACGTGGTACCCACAGCCATTCGTCACTGTTGTCATGCGACTACTCCGTGGCGCGACATCCAAGGTGATCGTCAACGGCCGACCTTCGCAGCCCCTCACCATTTCTCGATCGATACGCCAAGGCTGCCCTCTGTCCACTTTACTTTACGCTGTGGACATGGAACCTCTCCTCTGCGGCCTGCGCCAACGACTAACGGGTATGACGTTACGAGGCCACACTTTCCGATGTAAAGCGTACGCTGACGACCTGGTGATTGTCATCCGCAACGGTGACGACACCGCTAGCGCACTGAATTGGATAGAGAAATATGGCATGGCCACTGGTAGTCGTATCAACGTCGCAAAATCGGTGGCTATGAACATCGGGGCCGGATTGTCTGAGAACAGTGTCACCCCTTTCCGGCTCAGAGATAGTTTGAAATGTCTCGGCATTGATTTTACAGACGATATACGACGGACCGCTGCTCACAACTATCGACGGCTTTTACGAAATGTTCGGACTGGAATTGCCAACAACCGCCTACGAGCCCTGGACATCGTCCAAAGGACCCAGTATGTTAACACACATTTAGCGTCACGCATTCCGCACATCGCCCAGATATTACCTATACCGGTGGTGTTAGCTCGCCGTATACTTGCGGCTTTTGGGTCCTTCGTGAGTTCAGGAATGCTTTTCAAGATCAAATATGAGACTCTCACCCTTCCCCCGGATCGGGGAGGGCTTGGCCTTTATCACGTTCATGACAGAGCGGTCGCCCTATTTGTGAGCACATTAGTCAAACTATGGCACCGCCGTCCGGACAGTTTGACCAGTTTGTTAATAGAAGAACTAGCACCGCCCTCACTGTTGCCGCCTGTGCCGATACACCACGTCCCCTCCTCGCTCTTCTACATCGGTGTCTTTTACCTCGAACTCAGTTACGTTCGGCTTGCCTTACCAGCGACTCACCTGGCGACGGCAAAGGTGGTTTATAGGGTCCTGCAACGTGGACGACCTGATAACGTCGTGGAGAGGAAGCACCCGAACGTCAACTGGCGAGTAGTGTGGAGGACAATTCACCACGTAACACTGGACACTGACGTCACGGCGATGTGGTATATCACTGTCAACGGTAAGCAGGTGACCAAATCAAGGCTACATGCGATCCACATGGTCGACTCACCCACGTGCACGAGCTGCGGCGTTCAAGACAACGATGAACACCGTCTTAGCTGTGGCGAGTCTACGGCAGTGTGGCACTTAGTGAGGCAAATGTCAGCATACTTCCTTCGGGTAACGCCGAATCATATCGACCCCAAGACTATCCTATTCCCGGATGACATGTATTACCCACGCACTAAAACTAATGCTATGACGTGGCTTCGTGGACATGCAGTGCATTATTTGTTTCAAGACGGCACTAAGGACACTTTAGACTTTTGGAACTATTTGCAGGAACGACATTGCAAGATCCTCCGTAACCCAAAGTATCGGCAATATTTTTCCAATTTTTTGTGGAGTGCGTTCCACGACCCTCCACGTAGCTGGAACATCACGGGTAAGAGAAGTTAAGATTACAAGACGATGATAGAACACTACACGGTACAACGTGGGATCTACTTTCATCATTACGAGAAGTCATACCTGGATGATACAGCAGATGGAGAGGTTCGTTGTGAACCCTCACACTCTGTAGCAGTATTTGCCCCATTTCCTCTTTTTGTCCCCAGTGCGAAAAGGTCTTCGCAGTTTTTGTTTTTCCAACCATTGCAAGATGTAGCACTGGTTAATGGTGGTAAGGATTCCACCCTTCAGTTTTGTTTCATGGTTTCCTTCGCCCCGCACTTTGCTCTCTTTCTTTATGCCTTTTTCTACAACTATTAGCATGGTTTTAGTTATGTGCGTCCCCAACTCGGCCCAACGAGTGCACTTACTAGTTTTCAGTTCCTTACTGTTAAAAAAAATACAAAAAAAAATAAAAAAATAAAAAAAAATTAAAATAAAAAAAATTAAAATTAAATAACTGAATTAAAAAAAAGAGGTCCTTGGTTCAAGTCTAACCTCGAGTGAGGAGTTTATTTTTTTTTTCAGACAAAAAAAAAAAAAGCTGTGAAAACGCGACTGTTATGGTTCGCGGTTCCAGCCTCGCTGAATGTGATGTTTTTTATCCCTTCTGTGTAAAAGCTGCAAGCAGTCAGATCAAACATCGATAAGCAAATCGTATGAAAATACTTTCGGCTCAAAGTGCAATGGTGAAAAACTTACAATACTGCACAACAGGTAACGCCTCTTTCCGCTGCTGACAAGCAAATTTTGGTTTTCTAGGAATACGTAACTCTATTTATGAAATGCCACGTTTGCATACCTGTTGAGTATGACACAGCAGACCATTTAAATACAGGCCCCATCGAAATATAAGTGAATAGTGTTTTACTAATTCGTGCAGATAGAGGCACGCTTGTGTACAGATACTCAGTTTTGTTAAAACAGACTTACTTTTGTCGTAGGGTTATCGTGGGTAGTTTTATTTCATTTCTTACAATACAGTGCACAGTTTTCGTAAGGTTTCTTTTAGTGTTGTTAAAACAATACTAAACATGAGAGAGAAATTAATCATCAACGATATATGCGAATTCTCTGATGTTATCTATAACAGTCTGACAATGCATATGCAGTGTATTGGTTACATGAATGTAGAAAACTTGTTCTGAGTTAAAGCTGTCGAACAAGGTTTGAAGAAGAATAAAATGCCACTACCAGACGACGGCTAATGTAGAAAATACTTTTCTGACTATTTTGGCATGATGCACTCTCCCCATACATAATACAAAAGCTTCGAGACGCATCCGCTGCCTGGCCGTCTATTAAACCTGAAAAGAACAAAATCGTGCAGAAGTTAGCCTTTTTTCCACATGTGTCTATTTTGGGTTGAGAAGTGAAGAGACTTATGTTCAAAGTTCCATTAAATTGTTAACTTCAGTAGACAGCAGAGTTGCGTTTTAAAAAAATGTAGTAGCGCATGTAATAGAAAACGAGACGTCATATCCACAGTGCGCGACGCTTACCGTTAAGCTACTACTAGCTATGACGTAGCTACAGTACCTCTGAAAGTGAACAACGGTTCCTCCAGAACTACAACATTCCACAGTGCTGTGAGATAATGCATATGGCCAGATATAGACTTCTGATAGACAGACAGTTACAGCATTTCTTTTGCACTGCACGATGGTTTCAACAAACAGATAGCGCAATAGAGTAGCTCAAATGGAAAGGAACACTTCGTATTTAAATTTCTGCATCCTACACTGTTGGCAGTTCTGTGTATGTGGCAATTACGTTATTTTATTTCGGTGATTACAAAATAGAGTCGAATGTATGCACTGGGTAGCCAAGGAAGCTAGTTCATGGCGATTCGGTCAACCAAGTAAATTAATGTACTGAACATCCTGCAAACCACTACAGGGAGCCTGTATGTCAGAATTCTCATCTTGTGTGCCGTAACGGTGCTATGATAAAGAAATGAGTTGCAGAGAAGAGGGTTCGGTGGTCTGTTGGACTGATGATAGTTTCAGATGATGATGGTCTCCGTTCGATTCCAACTTCTGATGATGATTTTTTATAGGGAGAGGCAGATTCTATTCTCTTCTGGCTACGCAAAGTGAAGAAGGTATAATGGCATTGTGGTCTGAAAATCACATTAAACATGATATTCCTTATCTACCAAGTAGACGTTAGGTGGTACCACAATAAAGTAAGGAATGGTAACATGTAGAAACTCTATCACCAGTAACCTTTCTTACGCTAGTTATTTATTTGTAGTGACGAAACAAAGCCTGTGTATGGTCACAGGACACTTATTCCAAATTTAATTGAGCTTCTGTATGTCGATAAAATTGGTTCTGAACTGGGAATGCCTCTCAGACCGCCCCTAACGCGGAATTTGATTCCTTCGTGACAATACAGCTCGACTACAACTTGTTGTTTGTTCATAACTGCCGATTCCTCAAAATCTCCACATATTGCGCATGAATGGGTTGGAATCCTGCCCCAGCACTAAACTTTTCACTATGTATTATCAAGCTGTAGCATGAGAACAGCTATCCGGTGGTGGATAATAATTTTTATTTTTAATGCATTTACATTCGTTCTCAATACTAACGATATCTGAAGTTTTTGACTCCCAGTGAGTCACAGAGCTATTTGCGAGATCACTGTAAGTTCAAGGATGTTATTCCGAGCTGCTGGTGGAGAAAAAATTGGTAGCTGACATCTCTTTGTGTGTAGTCAAGAACGATATTTGTGGGGTTCGATTCCTAGTCAGCACTGAACTCTTTGTCATATTATTTCTAGTTCAAAGATGCTCACATGTCGCTGCTGGTGTAACAAACCCATACTTAACGTTACTTTTCTCTAGAATATAACAGCGATATGTGCCGGGTTGGAGTCCTGGGAAGGAAAAATTAATGTTTCGTCTCGTTATTTCATTTAATACATCTAGCTGCTGCCGAGAAAATCAGATATGTCAAAGTTGATTCTGCTTCGATAACAATCGGATTAGGTTTTGGGTTCGAATCCCTGTCCAACACAAAGTTTTACCTCACTGCATTTCAAGTAAGTTACTTGTGAAGAAGCAGTATTTAACATCTCTCGTAGTTCGTTAACAGGGACGATAGATGCTGGGTAGGAATTCGCGACCGTTCAAAATGTTTACGTTATGTAATTTAAAGTTGATATTTGTTAACTGATACTGTCTAAAATCGAGGTATATCACTCTCTTTATGCCTAGTCCGGAATGACTGTTAATTTCCGTCAGCCACGAAATTTTAGGTTGCATGACCTGGGTTTGAACCCATATGCAGAACGAGTCGTTTCGTTGTGTCATTTGAAGTTCATACATATTCTCAACAAGCTGCTCGTGGATAACTTAAATTTTTAATGACATTTTGTGTTAAATAACAAGTAGGGTATGTTACTTTGAAGAGGAAATCATGAATACGACGAACATACTACGTGCATTACCTATCTGACGTAGTAATGAGAGTGTTAACATTTCAGGTATGTCAGTTATTGCAATAAATGTGAGCTTACAAGCCTTAAGGACAGTCGTATCTGTGATGAAGTGTTTACTGATATTTTTAGTATCGTGGTATTACTTTACATCCTGAGTTATTTAGATAGAGAGCAGTGTTTTCTAGGGGTGACTTGTTGGAACCCGTTTCAATAGCCAAACGACTGTATCAAGGTGCGATTAGAGGACCTGTTAGACAGCTGCGTTATGTGGGTTGCATGGGAATCAAGCGAAATGAATTCCAGGTCGTTCGGATACTTTTGAGCATGACTGTATTTCGTTAACAATCCGATTAGGTGCTGGTTTCGCATCCCTGTCACAAGCATTATATGATGGCATTTCAAATTTAAACATGAGCATGCGAGGTGCCGGGGCTAGCAGTGTATTTAACACTAAATTATTGTAGAATGTACATATGTAAATGATGCTCTAAGCCACCCCCCCCCCCCCCATATTCTAACTCCGACTTTTGCTGTTGCACATGGATTAAAAAGATACGCGAACTGACTGTAATCAACCCAGCAAGTGGAGTAGAAAAGAGTTTGGCACCTGCAATAATTTAATTTGATAGATAAGTTAAATAAAGGAAAGTTTCATTAACGTAGTGAGAAATGATAGGGTTGCTCTACCGATTGACAGAATGAAAGTTCTGTCCAAAATAACAATATGAGTTATTATAACTCAAAATAATATACAAAAACACATGAAACATTTACAATACATCAAATTGGCTCAGATTGGATAGTCAAATAAATGGTGTGAAAGTGAAGTTGTCCCTAAGCTAGATTGTAACATTTATGATGAAGTGGTATGTGGAGCCAATTTCTTGCAACTCAAATCCTTAGAGAAACACACAGCCAACCCAACATTAATTCCTGCTACAGTAGTGAGAACTCACACAAAGAACACCCAAGACAGAACAAAGTTAGAAAATGACGAACAGGTGCGCTCTGCTGAGCTCTGATTATCACCTAGGAAAATCCCAATCTGCCGGTGCTGCGGACATACATTACCAAACTGTCTTCTTAACAGCAATAACACGATCTGGCGTACCGGAGGCGATGGCTGGTTGCTTCGACGTCCCGTCGTGGTGATGATAATGTTGCGAGTATAGCCCGAAACAAATTATCCTGGTCTGGTTGTTCCAGACTAAAGACTTCCTAGCAATACAACTGCGCCTCTGAGGGAGACTAAGAAGGCTCGCCACACAATCACCGACAGTACAGTGATTGATTTTAACAAGCGAAGTCACACAGTAACTCCAATACATTCAACTTTAGCCAAATCTGCTTGTAAGGAGAACGCTCAATTGCCAACTGTACTCGGAAAGTTACGTTGAAGTCGAAACTTCAGCAACTTTGTCAAACAGTTGTAGTTAAATAAAAGTATATTAGACTGCCAACGGAAGGCAGTCTGTCCAGAGCAGCGAGAGCTCAGTCTTGTAACCTACTCCCACCGAAAGGCGAGAGCCGACTACCCAAAAGAGCACCCGTACAAACCGAACACAGAACATTCCCGCCCCCACGACAGCGGCCGTGGTTAACCATTCCAATCAGCAACTCGAAAACCAGCGGAAAATTCCACTCTATTGCTGGAGCACTACCATTCCACTAATGGAGATTCTTGGCGCCAATTTCTGCGCCGGTTTTGCTATGTCACGGAGCTATGCCCTGAGCAAGCCAATCACAATTACGATTTTGCAGAAAGCGCGGGAATTTGCCCGCCAAAACTGCCTGGGTACACAATTCATTCCCATGCCTCGCTGGTAGCCCGCCAGAAATTGTTTTCGCTAAGTTTCTACGAAGTAACGGTACCTCTAGCCCAGCTGCTACTACAGGCCCCTGTGAGCGTGTCTCTGCCGCTATTCTACAATGTCGGCGTCTGGAAAGCATTCACTCGACTCCCTCACACCCGTCGACTTACCCTTTCAAGATCAGCAGAGCCCGCCTGTCACCGGACCACGCAGGTGACGAGAGACGCTGCGTGGGAAGTCCGCATGTGAAGGAATAGCAACTTTTCACTGCATGCAATTAGAGAGGAAAATCGTAAGATAGAAATATGAGAGGGGGCTCATGCCACCTCTCATAGCCCCTACGCCATTTTAGATTATAATTGGTGAGTGGTTGGCTCACTTAGGAGCAAGGTAGTGAGTCAATCGCCCAAGAACAATCTTGCAAACTGACTCCACATGCCGCACTCTATAAAGAAAATCACTGCAACTGAAAACTGCAGCTCATAGAGGGAGGATTATTTATGATGTAGCCAACTTCACCTTCTTAATATGGAACTCTAACACTCACATCACACATCCATACCCAGGGAGCACCTTCCAAACACTGATTCACACAGACATTCACCCTCTAAATATGCCCCGGGCATGGGAGCCAAATATGGAGCAGTTTATTCTTTACTATCAGAGTTGGAGTGCTCCACAATTAAATGCCCAAGATGTTACAACAATTTGAATCATTAAACTAACCTGAACTCTCTCACACATGATACTATTTAAGTTAACAATTTCTTTGTGAGCTTTCGGAATCTAATTACAGCCTCCGATTCATTCTGTCTCCCTGCAGAAAGAATAACTTTTACAAAATGTTCCGTGAACTGATGGTCCATTCACAATGACAGTGGTGGTATCTGCTTCAGTTTATGGGGACTTAAGGCACACTGTTTGCGTACACACAACAATAAATACAAAGTACAAAAAACAACATGGTGTGGAGAAAAATACAGTAATTTGTAATTTGTGCGCCCTACTCTATCACTTACATAAGAATTACAGTGTAAAACACAAACACATACAAGGTATAACACACATTACAAAAACAACAGTAGAGAAAGAAATTTAAGAAAAAAAAAACATGGTTCATGGGGCGTCAAGTTGTGCTTGCACATGGCACAATGTTCATGACTGTGCTGAGAATGAGGCACTAAATCACATTGTTAGAAATATTCGAAGCACTTCACAAATTCGTTAGTTTCTCTGAGGGAGTTGGTATGTTGAGTCATACGCATTGATGCACGTAGTTCCATGTCTTGCGCATCAGAGGGGGGCTTTTGGGATGGGGCCACAGTACTGACATCACATAGGGCTAAACGTCGGGTGTTGTTGCTACGTTGTTGCAACAGCAATAGGGTGTGCTGGAGTATCTGCAGTACGTTGTTGAGATTGCAGCAAGACCCACGCATATGATCACAGCAGTACGGTAGGAAGACACAGGCTCTCCTCATGTCGATTAAATGTCTCTGAGGTCTACTAGTTGGGATGCATCACTAGTCCAGGTCTCTTCTCTCCCTGGACAGTACTTTAAGTTTCCCAATATTGCAGTTCGACGAAGGATGAGGGCATGTGGAGTAACTCCACAAGTGTGTGAGGTGATCCAGACAGGATCGAACTAGAGCGACGATTGCTACAACTGCTCTCTAAGTGAGAGGAGAAGTTAGAAATGAGACAATTCATTTGTTAGAGTTTGTGGCACGATACTGATTTGTGTATGCAGATCGGCCAATGCTAGTGAGTTGTAAACACTCAAATAGGTGATTATATAGCGTCCCTTTCTGTCCTGAGGCACATGAGGCGCAGGTTCTGACACCTTTTGTGATCTTCGTGTACCCACGACAACGTGGTCTGCCGCAGGGAATCTCTCCAAACGGCTGCCGCGTCCGGAGAGCTAGCTGGCTGTTGCGTGCTGGTCGCATGTCAGTGTCAACGGCCAGCCACACTTTCGCTTGTGGCCCGGCGCGGGCTGTCTGCCGCCTAATCCCTCAGGTATACGGCCCGGTGACTGTCAGCTTGTAGGACCGGACGCTGCCGCACCCTTCTCGTCAGGTGGCGCGCTGACGCTCCCCTTCTTGCAGATATCCGATGACCTCTTGTTTTTTTTTTTTGCTCTGCATTGCCACGATTCCCATCATCTGTACGATTCTGACAAAAATCTTATGCCTAACTTTTTCCCATGACCTATGTTATAATAAATTTACATAATGACACATTGATGGTCTGTCATTTCAGACACTCTTATTTTAATTCTATAGTTATTAATCTATGGCTATCATTGTAACAAAATCTTGGTGTATCTAATCTAGACATAGAAATAATTTATCTATATATTTGTGTAAAGCACGATCTCCATACTGTACATGATGTGTGACAACTGACACTATGTATTGGATAAACAACAAAATGTGCGGGCCTGCACTAATATTACTATTAATTATATAGATCGACAGTAGACATGCTCAAGAATTAACTACCATTTGCCAACGATCTACATTCTATGTCTTTTGAATAAATTATGTTATTATGCCGGTCGAAGTTTTACTGTGCTATAAAGAACATGCAACTATTCTACTTTCTCTCGCCCATCGTCCCTCCATCTCGGGTCTGTGGTTTGGCGACCTGAAAAATAGCATCCCAACAGGCGCGCGCCAAACACTTGTGGTAGAAAACCCCACAATATTAAGGATCTAGTTACTGTTAAATCCTTAAGTTTAACTTATCCTAATATATGGCACTCTCTCTCTCTCCGACTTTTTTTTTTACCTTATACAACACTCTTACATAATTCCTGTTATGGTGAGATGTCTCGCTGCTCGCCACTGTTGACGACAGTGATGTGCGCGCCGTACGACATGGCCTCCGAGTTCTCACTACGCCTCACTGAAACTCCAGAGTTGGGTTAGCCATGGCTATACAAGACAATAAATTTATAGTTGTAACTTCTTTTTCTATGTGATGCGGTTTTCGCGATCAAAGCACACCTTTCCAGAGGCAATGTAATATGACCAAGCCAGGACTGGTTCCTGTTGAGGATTCAGTCGCCCACCGCACTCCAGCTACACAGTATGTCACGAATCTCCAAGTATAATTCCCTGGTTATTCATCTGTGACAGTCACGAGCAGCACACTATATTTCCAACCAGCACATTGGCATGGTACGCTTTATGCCCGCATTTCTACCGTCTAGGGCACCATTGGAGTCAAACGCTCACAGGTTTACCCGGACTTGCAAGACAACGATGCTGGCGCATCTCTGTAAAAACTATACTGCCCATATTCATCCTCGAAATCACGCAATATACCACAATCTTGCAGTGCACTGACGTGTACCTGCAAGCATTGGTATGAACGTCTCGCGAACTAGTTGTGGCCGCTATGGAGCGAATCACGACATCCCAGAACGCTTCTGGGAGCACGTTCTTGTATGCGCCCATTTGTGCGACATCTCCTCACTCATCATTATCCCTCAACATGGACACCAGACAGGAAAGGACAAAAACATTGCTCATGGAATGGTAGTGCCTCCTACTCCATCGACATTGGAAGTCGCGAACATATACAAAAAAAAAAAAAAAAAAAAAAAGACTAGCAGACTAGCAGCAGTAAATTCTTTTACAAGCCAACGCAGCGTGTTAATACTTTAACAATCTTAATCTATTAATGCAACGATTATTGTTCCCCGAAGAACGGTTCATATATTTGCCTATTCTAATATGTACATGACTTAAACTACTATTATTCCATGAACTTCTTTGTGTGAGAGATGTGGTGGAGTCCTATGGACTAGCGCCAATCCCTTGTTAGACTCCCCCTCCTCTGACGTGTACTAGGATTTGCAGGTCTAATTTCAGTCTCCTGGTTCTCCTGTTGTCCTTGATTTCGCTCTCTCCAATTACGGTCGCTTTGCCGTTCGTTATTCCTCCTGTCCCCGCTTCCTTGTATAGCATGACCCTGTTCCCTGACGTTCTGGTTTCCGTGTCTCTGGTTTCCAAAACCTTGGTTAGCGTAATCTTGATTTCCATAACCCTGGTTTCCTAAATGACCAGTGCGATTATGCCATCTGTTTTCGTCCTCCCTTGCTGGTCGTTGGTATTTGTTACTCTGCCCCTTCTTCCTGTCCTTTGCGTCTTGTTTGTCAAAGACAACTTCGAGTTCACGCAATAGACTCTTGAATGCTTCTATGTCAGATCCACACTTCCCGACAAGGGTCTGTTGGTACCTAACTGGCAATTTGGAAAAACAAAATTTGATGATTTCTCCCTTGCTATATGGACTATCTAAAAATTGATTCTTCTTGAGTAAATCATCAAAAAATTTGGTTGCGCTCCTTTGCCCGGACACTTCCAGTTCAGGACAAAATATTATTTCCTCTTTAATCCTGTCTTGCGTTTCCTTTGACCAGTAGATCCCCAGGAACGCATCAACAAATTCCTGATAAGTCTGACACGTCGCTGCCACACCCCGTATCTTTTCCGCGGCTTGGCCTTCGATGTGTCCACACATGAATTCTAATTTTGCCAATGTTGGCCATGATGACGGTAATGAATTTGTAAACTGCATCACCCAGCTCTTGGGATGCATCGACCCCCCCATTATCTCTGAACTTTTGGAATTTCAGTATCGACAGGAAGTGATTGTGATCAAAATCCTGTCCGATCCTCGCACTGGTGTTGTCACTCATTTCCGATACTTGCACGTCTGCTGAGTGTCCTGATCTATCTTGCTGATAACTGTGATGTGCTACCTCTGTATCACAGTGGGAGTGGCATTCAGCATTCACTCTTCTAAGTGGGCTGCAATTATTGGAGCTATTACTCGCTGTTTCTGCGTATGTACTGTTAGTTGCGTACTCTGTCACTCGGCTAGAGCACGGCGAGCTTTTCCTCGGAGACACAATTCTGTGTGCTCCATCATTGGTGTCCGAACGCGCAGTGCTCGTGTACCCATTTCGCTCTAGATTTGCTACTCGACTCTCTACTTCTTTCATTCGTTTCGTGATGTTCGTAACCGCGATATTACCTTGAGTTTTTAAGAACGCTAGGGGTTTTGAGTGGGCTTGTGTCGCACGTCGCAAGCGACCTGCGAGTTGAGAAGTGACTTTTGCGATTTTCATTGCCCCTGTTGCTGCCGTTTTGGCTAGGCCTGCTACTTTTTGTGCTACCAATGACATTAGTTTTGCTTCTCCACATTCTTTCTATGGTGTCACCGCCAGACACCACACTTGCTATGTGATAGCCTTTAAATCGGCCGCGGAACGTTAGTATACGTCGGACCCGCGTGTCGCCACTATCAGTGATTGCAGACCGAGCGCCGCCACACGGCAGGTCTAAAGAGACTTCCTAGCACTCGCCCCAGTTGTACAGCCGGCTTTGCTAGCGATGGTTCACTGACAAAATACGCTCTCATTTGCCGAGACGATAGTTAGCATAGACTTCAGATACGTCATTTGCTACGACCTAGCAAGGTGCCATTACCAGTTACTATTGATGCTGTAAAACATGTACCGTCAAGAGCGTTGTTCACCAACTATGGATTAAAGTTAAGTATTCCAGCAGCTACGTACGTTTTTTGCTAGTCTAAATTTCCTTGACCTGTTCCAGTCCTCACGCCAGCCTGCGTGAGCTAAAACGCGTGCCTTTCGGCTTCCTCTCATAGTGGGTTGGCTGTCTTGCCGATCCACAACACTTTCTTTATTGTTACTAATTCCCCACGAATTTTCCCTATATGCGAAATTATTGCCTGAGTGTCCTTCTTACGCTGTTCGTCATCTTCTTCCTTCTCCTTCTTACGTTGTTTCTCATATTCTTCCTTCTCCTTCTTACGTTGTTTCTCATCTTCTTCCTTCTCCTTCTTACGTTGTTTCTCATCTTCTTCCTTCTCCTTTTTACGATGTTCGTCAGCTTCTTCTTTCATTGATCATAGGAAGCTTAGTATTGGGTTAATGTCATCATTTTGATCCTCGTCACACATGGGTGATGTAACTGTGGACACCTGGGTGCTAGAGCTCTGACGTGACTGAGCTGGCCTCTGTCTGCACTCGTTCGTTTGACTATAAACTTCTGCTACCGTCTTGACCTGTGTGCCTGTCTCTGTTCCATCCTCCACTTCACTATCATAATCATGGTCGCGACGCTGCTCTAAGATCGCGTCCAAATCACCGTCCTCATCAATGACCCTGTCGTCCTGTCCTGCTAAAAATGTACCCATCTCATCTCTGAACCTATCCCCATCAGTAAATTGCCCCTTATCCATTATGCTACCCTCTTTTGTTTTAGCTTTGCTCGATAATAATCGTGCCTTACTTCTCGTTATCATTCATGGAAATCAAATTTATCTAAAATGCACAATAAAATTAATCTACTCCATATATTTTTACACATAGACATAAAATTTCAACAACGCCGCTCCAATGCTGTAATTATACGCACGATTTGTTCTGGTACAGAAACAGCACACAAACCCGACAAAGTGTGATGTGATACAGACACACCATCAAAGGAACACAAAAACAATGAACAAAAAATATATACACTGAAAACAAAAACTGTAATCATGCGCCGCTACTTAAAACTAAACGTGGAACTACCAGAAAAAAACTTGGGTATTAATCAATAAAAAATTAAGCAAACAAATTCTGAGTGTCCCTACTGATAATACTGCTTGCTTATCAGCGATTCACAGGAAAGATCCGAGGCTAAGGGTCGCCATTTTATGCGAGGTGCCGGGGCTAGCAGTGTATTTAACACTAAATCTTCTAGAATCTACATATGTAAATGATGCTCTAAGCCCCCCCCCCCCTCCCCCCCTATTCTAACTCCGACTTTTGCTGTTGCACATGGATTAAAAAGATACGCGAACTGACTGTAATCAACCCAGCAAGTGGAGTAGAAAAGAGTTTGGCACCTGCAATAATTTAATTTGATAGATAAGTTAAATAAAGGAAAGTTTCATTAACGTAGTGAGAAATGATAGGGTTGCTCTACCGATTAACAGAATGAAAGTTCTGTCCAAAATAACAATATGATTTATTATAACTCAAAATAATAAACCAAAACACATGAAACATTTACAATACATCAAATTGGCTCAGATTGGATAGTCAAATAAATGGTGTGAAAGTGAAGTTGTCCCTAAGCTAGATTGTGACATTTATATGATGAAGTGGTATGTGGAGCCAATTCCTTGCAACTCAAATCCTTAGAGAAACACACAGCCAACCCAACATTAATTCCTGCTACAGTAGTGAGAACTCACACAAAGAACACCCAAGACAGAACAAAGTTAGAAAATGACAAACAGGCGCGCTCTGCTGAGCTCTGATTATCACCTAAGAAAATCCCAATCTGCCGGTGCTGCGGACATACATTACCAAACTGTCTTCTTAACAGCAATAACACGATCTGGCGTCCCGAAGGCGATGGCTGGTTGCTTCGACGTCCCATTGTGGTGATGATAATGTTGCGAGTATAGCCCGAAACAAATTATCCTGGTCTGGTTGTTCCAGACTAAAGACTTCCTAGCAATACAACTGCGTCTCTGAGGGAGACTAAGAAGGCTCGCCACACAATCACCGACAGTACAGTGATTGATTTTAACAAGCGAAGTCACACAGTAACTCCAATACATTCAACTTTAGCCAAATCTGCTTGTAAGGAGAACGCTCAATTGCCAACTGTACTCGGAAAGTTACGTTGAAGTCGAAACTTCAGCAACTTTGTCAAACAGTTGTAGTTAAATAAAAGTATATTAGACTGCCAACGGAAGGCAGTCTGTCCAGAGCAGCGAGAGCTCAGTCTTGTAACCTACTCCCACCGAAAGGCGAGAGCCGACTACCCACAAGAGCACCCGTACAAACCGAACACAGAAAATTCCCGCCCCCACGACAGTGGCCGTGGTTAACCGTTCCAATCAGCAACTCGAAAACCGGCGGAAAATTCCACTCTATTGCTGGAGCACTACCATTCCAGCAATGGAGATTCTTGGTGCCAATTTCTGCGCCGATTTTGCTATATCACGGAGCTATGCCCTGAGCAAGCCAATCACAGTTACGATTTTGCAGAAAGCGCGGGAATCGCCAAAACTGCCTGGTTACACAAGTCATTCCCACGCCTCGCTGGTAGCCCGCCAGAAAGTGTTTTCGCTAAGTTTCTACGAAGTAACGGTACCTCTAGCTCAGCCGCTACTTCAGCCCCTGCGAGCGTGTCTCCGCCGCTATTCTACAATGTCGGCGTCTGGAAAGCATTCACTAGACTCCCTCACACTCGTCGGCTTACCCTTTCAAGATCAGCAGAGCCCGCCTGTCACCGGACCACCCGGGTGACGAGAGACGCTGCGTGGGAAGTCCGCATGTGAAGAAATAGCAACTTTTCACCGCTTGCAATTAGAGAGGAAAATCGTGAGATAGAAATATGAGAGGAGGCTCGTGCCACCTCACAAGAATACCTTGTTCCTTGTGAATGACATCATATTGAACGTCGTTGGGGGTAGTTCCCAGGACGGTAACTGTTATGATAGGATTCCCAGTCCAGTACAAACATTTTCGTCATTTATTTTCAGGATCTGAATTGATAACTGATACTGGTGCAAACGTCTATACTTCACGTCTCTTTATGCCTAGTGATCCGGTCTCAATAAGGCACAAACAAAGCTTAGCTTAGTTAGCAATGGCTATAGGTGCTGGGTTTGAATCCAGGTCCAGAACGACGTCGTTGGTAATTTCGTTTAAAATTCAAATTTGTGTACACGTAGCTGTGATGTGTTACGGGAACAATGATGTTACTGGTGATTCGCTGTTAATGTTGAGATTTCCTTAGAGTGCTTGTTGCCGTTAATCGCATTTTTCTACTGGTTCGTCCAATATCCAGTTTCCACAGCCACTCGCCGTTGAGCGACCTTCAGCACGTGGATGGAAAACCTTTTAGGGAGCGAAAAACTTTTTTCCAATTGCCGTACAGCTTTGTAACTCCATATATTGTCTCAAGTATTTAATTTTGACTAAAGGCTTACTGTACGATATATGTAAAGTAATCCGTTTTCTCAGAACTTTTGGTATGTCACTTGTTGTAATTAAGGTTAGTTTATGAGTGTTATGGGGTGTCTCATCGCTAAGAACGTGTTTTCTAATATGTTTTGTATGACAATATTAGTTGACACTTAGACTGACTGCCATAAAGATCTTTGGTCTCTTAGTAGTCTCATGTGGTACCCATTGTGTGTAGTCAAACAACTGTACCCCATGGGGTTTTGGTGTTTACAGGACCTACGTTATGTTGGTTGTATTTGGCAGTGACCCACTTTTTTTGCTGTCAAGTGTACATCAGCAGCAGCAGAATCTTTCTGCAGTCAGCTTCAAACCACGGATCTCTAACTTTTCTCTCTAATGTTTCACGTAACAACGTCCTCTTCATGCCAGGAATTCTTATTTGAGTTCACGAAGCATCATAAATTTCATTCCAATTCATTGTGGGTCAGTGGTGCAGCAACCTTACGTTGTGATTAATATTAAAAATAGTCTTAGGTTGCACAATGTTTTTTATTGGTTCAAAAACTACGTGTTTCACCCAGGTAGGGCAGCATCAGGTTATCCGGAAGTACAATGGGAAAAGGACATAATCAATAATTGGGCGTGGTCCTGTCCTAAAATACTGCACTCAAAGGCAAAAACTTAAATCGTAAGTATATACGACGTAAAGGATAGGTAAGCACGTATAAAATGCTATAATTAGTGCCAAAAATCATTCGCCAAATACACCTAAAATACCCGGTAAACGAACGTGAAGAGCTCTGTAGGAGATGGTATAAAAACTATGAAGAACAGACTACAGGAGAATACTTTAAAAAATGTAGCCATCTGTTTATCTCGTGCGATGTGGGTCATCAGTTACAGCGCCGTAGAATAGCACCACGCTCATAAACTGTAAACATGATCACGGAACTAACGGCCGGGGGCCAATTTGCGCTCATGCAGTGTTTACACAGTAACGATAGAATGAGCGCCCACTCATGGCGGTAGTAAAAATAACAGGCAGTAGGTGGCGCCAAACGCAGGTACAAAAAATCAATAAAAATCATTACAGTAGATTGAAGGAAATTCCAATAAACGAGCTACATACACGTTAAATCGGAAATGAACTGTGTAAATAACATTACAGAATGCTGTCCAATAAAAGAGGCATGGGGTTAAAGATGCAAAAAATGGTTCAAATGGCTCTAAGCACTATGGGGCTTAACATTTGTGATCATCTGTCCCTTAGACTTAGAACTACTTAAACCTAACTAACCTAAGGATATCACACACATCCATGTCCGAGGCAGCATTCGAACCTGCGACAGTAGCGGTCGCTCGGTTCCGGACTGAAGCGCCTAGAACCGCGCGGCCACAGCGGCCGGCTAAAGATGCAAACGTAGTACAATTAAACAGAAAAAATTAAAAAAAAAGAATAAGGCAGAGGTACGTAATGCAATAATCAGATTTGGGGAGCTGACATACAATATAAAAGCGATTCCTGATTAGGAATCTTTCTGTTTTGATGTTCTATTCTATGATTCTTTTTAGTAAAGAAGTAAAGTGTCGAATGCTTTTTAGGACTAATTATTACATTTTATAAGTGCTTTCCTATCCTTAACGTGGCATATATTTACGTTTTTCGTTTTCACTTCTGAGTATAATACACTCCTGGAAATTGAAATAAGAACACCGTGAGTTCATTGTCCCAGGAAGGGGAAACTTTATTGACACATTCCTGGGGTCAGATACATCACATGATCACACTGACAGAACCACAGGCACATAGACACAGGCAACAGAGCATGCACAATGTCGGCACTAGTACAGTGTATATCCACCTTTCGCAGCAATGCAGGCTGCTATTCTCCCATGGAGACGATCGTAGAGATGCTGGATGTAGTCCTGTGGAACGGCTTGCCATGCCATTTCTACCTGGCGCCTCAGTTGGACCAGCGTTCGTGCTGGACGTGCAGACCGCGTGAGACGACGCTTCATCCAGTCCCAAACATGCTCAATGGGGGACAGATCCGGAGATCTTGCTGGCCAGGGTAGTTGACTTACACCTTCTAGCGCACGTTGGGTGGCACGGGATACATGCGGACGTGCATTGTCCTGTTGGAACAGCAAGTTCCCTTGCCGGTCTAGGAATGGTAGAACGATATCGATGACGGTTTGGATGTACCGTGCACTATTCAGTGTCCCCTCGACGATCACTAGTGGTGTACGGCCAGTGTAGGAGATCGCTCCCCACACCATGATGCCGGGTGTTGGCCCTGTGTGCCTCGGTCGTATGCAGTCCTGATTGTGGCGCTCACCTGCACGGCGCCAAACACGCATACGACCATCATTGGCACCAAGGCAGAAGCGACTCTCATCGCTGAAGACGACACGTCTCCATTCGTCCCCCCATTCACGCCTGTCGCGACACCACTGGAGGCGGGCTGCACGATGTTGGGGCGTGAGCGGAAGACGGCCTAACGGTGTGCGGGACCGTAGCCCAGCTTCATGGAGACGGTTGCGAATGGTCCTCGCCGATACCCCAGGAGCAACAGTGTCCCTAATTTGCTGGGAAGTGGCGGTGCGGTCCCCTACGGCACTGCGTAGGATCCTACGGTCTTGGCGTGCATCCGTGCGTCGCTGCGGTCCGGTCCCAGGTCGACGGGCACGTGCACCTTTCGCCGACCACTGGCGACAACATCGATGTACTGTGGAGACCTCACGCTCCACGTGTTGAGCAATTCGGCGGTACGTCCACCCGGCCTCCCGCATGCCCACTATACGCCCTCGCTCAAAGTCCGTCAACTGCACATACGGTTCACGTCCACGCTGTCGCGGCATGCTACCAGTGTTAAAGACAGCGATGGAGCTCCGTATGCCACGGCAAACTGGCTGACACTGACGGCGGCGGTGCACAAATGCTGCGCAGCTAGCGCCATTCGACGGCCAACACCGCGGTTCCTGGTGTGTCCGCTGTGCCGTGCGTGTGATTATTGCTTGTACAGCCCTCTCGCAGTGTCCGGAGCAAGTATGGTGGGTCTGACACACCGGTGTCAATGTGTTCTTTTTTCCATTTCCAAGAGTGTAGTTCAGCTTAGGACCACGTCCGGGTATCTATTATGTCCGTTTCCCATTGCACTTCCAGATACCTTGATGATGCCCTGCTCAGCTGAAATGTGTCGTTTTTGAACCAATAGAGAACACTGTGAAACCTAGGAACATTACTCACGAACCATCTCCGTAATACTCGCGTAGTGATTGAAACAACCGGTGAAAAATCAGACAGCACGCGTCCGAATTGCTTCGATGATTTCCTTTAACCTGACCTGATGGGGCTCTCAAACACTCTAGCAGTACTCACGAATGGATCGCAATAGCGTTCTATGTGCGATCTCCTTTACAGATGAGCTGCGCTTTCCTAAAATACGAATTTATACTCGCCGGAGGATAATAAGAGAAAAAACAGATTATCTCTCTTTGGTTATCAAGAAGCTGTTCAGGGAAGTACTTATCTAAAAATGGAGGAATATTTGCCGGAAAGTGTCTTAATTTCTTGAGCCCTCAGTGCGAGAAAGAGGGAAAGTAATAATTTTTATTAAGAAACTAATCTATAAATATACAAATGATGGTTTATGAGGGTATTATGAATTTGGTTTATATGTATATTGCAACATGGAGTAACTCGCTGGGAAATAATTTTTGTATTTCGTGTTATCTTTGTCTTTTATTTCCGTTGCAGAATAGGGACATACTAAACGGTGGCTAAGATTATGGAATGGAATTGGGAAAATCGTACTTCTAATATCATCATGGAATTGTGATTTAAGTCCTTACGTGTAACCGAAATATAGTCGGATCTTCCGAACAAAAAATCGTCAACATTGGTTCGAAGAAAGCACTGGCCACACGCACCAACAGAAAGGGTAGCAGAAGCGATGCATAAAATTTCTGTCCAATATCTTTGACATTCATTAGTCGTAGAAAGTCAGGTTGGACAAGCAGCTGCCAGCAGCAAGTCGTATACTCTTAGCTCACTTATTTGTTACATAGTTTAATTCTTAATTTCTTTGCGTGTTTAGGGGTACTGGCATTGTTTAATTCATAAATTTTGGGCGTTTTATAGTATTTGAGAGTTGTAGCATCGCGTTTTAGTACCGAATAGTGTAAATTCGCGTAGTCGTCCGTCTTCTGTTTTTGTTTTGAACGGCCAGTGTCGGTTGGTCACAGCCAGTGTGCTCCCTGCCGCCGTTGGATAAGCAGCTGCAAGCAGCAAGTCGTGTACTCTTAGCTCACTAATTTGTTACATACTTTAATTCTTAATTTCTTTGCATGTTTTTGGGTACTTGCATTGTTTAATTCATAAATTTCGGGCGTATTATAGTATTTGAGAGTTGTAGCATCGAGTTTTAGTACCTGAATAGTGTAAAATCGCGTAGTCTCCTTCCGCCGCCGTCCAGTGTGTCAGCAGTGCGCAAGTAGCAGCATTACTGCAGTTACTAGGCAATCTTGTATATTAATAACCGTTTCAATTTTGTGTCGAATTGTTTGTGCTCTCAGTAGATTACGAGGTGCATTCAAGTTCTAAGGCCTCCGATTTTTTTTCTCCGGACTGGAAAGAGATAGAAACATGCGCATTGTTTTCAAATGAGGCCGAGTTCATTGTCAATACATCCCAGAGATGGCAGCACCGTACGGCAGATGGAATTTTACCGCCAGTGGCGAGAATGAGAACTGTTTTAAATAGTTAAAATGGCGACGTTTTCCTTACTTGAACAGCGTGCAATCATTCGTTTTCTGAATTTGCGTGGTGTGAAACCAATTGAAATTCATCGACAGTTGAAGGAGACATGTGGTGATGGAGTTATGGATGTGTCGAAAGTGCATTCATGGGTGCGAGGGTTTAATGAAGGCAGAACATCGTGTGACAACAAACCGAAACAACCTCGGGCTCGCACAAGCCGGTCTGACGACATGAGCGAGAAAGTGGAGAGAAGTGTTTTGGGGGATCGCCGAATGACTGTTGAACAGATCGCCTCCAGAGTTGGCATTTCTGTGGGTTCTGTGCACACAATCCTGCATGACGACCTGAAAAGGCGAAAAGTGTCATCCAGGTGGGTGCCACGAATGCTGACAGACGACCACATGGCTGCCTGTGTGGCATGTTGCCAAGCAATGTTGACGCGCAATGACAGCATGAATGGGACTTTTTTTTCGTCGATTGTGACAATGGATGAGACGTGGATGCCATTTTTCAATCCAGAAACAAAGCGCCCGTCAGCTCAATGGAAGCACACAGATTCACCACCACCAAAAAAATTTCGGGTAACCGCCAGTGCAGAAAAAATGATGGTGTCCATGTTCTGGGACAGCGAGAGCGTAATCCTTACCCATTGCGTTCCAAAGGGCATTACGGTAACAGGTGCATCCTACGAAAATGTTTTGAAGAACAAATTCCTTCGTGCACTGCAACAAAAACGTCCGGGAAGGGCTGCGCGTGTGCTGTTTCATCAAGATAACGCACCCGCACATCGAGCTAACGTTACGCAACAGTTTCTTCGTGATGACAACTTTGAAGTGATTCCTCATGCTCCCTACTCACCTGACCTGGCTCCTAGTGACTTTTGGCTTTTTCCAACAATGAAAGAGACTCTCCGTGGCCGCACATTCACCAGCCGTGCTGCTATTGCCTCAGCGATTTTCCAGTGGTCAAAACAGACTCCTAAAGAAGCCTTCGCCGCTGCCATGGAATCAACGTCAGTGTTGTGAAAAATGTGTACGTCTGCAGGGCGATTACGTCGAGAAGTAACGCCAGTTTCATCGATTTCGGGTGAGTACTTAATTAGAAAAAAAATCGGAGGCCTTAGAACTTGAATGCACCTCGTAGTTCAGACGTTCTTTGCTCAACAGTATTTAGCATGGATAGGGACTGCAACTGCTGTGTTCGGATGCTGGCTCAGTTGGCATCCCTTCACTCCCAGCTTCAGGCAGTTTTCGCTTCGGTCACACAAGTTGAGGCTGTTGCCAATGGGCATCACTGTGGGGGTCCGGATGGGGGTTTGTCGGGGACGGCCATCTCGTCCAACGCATCCCCCGATTGGACTACGACTGTGGCTGCCCGGGATAGTGCCCACATTGAGGCTGACCCCTCACCTGTGGTAGAGTGGGAGGTAGTCTCGAGGTGTGACAGATGGCGAAAGACATTCTGGAGGGCTGAACGGAAGGCCTCTCCAGTTTGTCTGACGAACCGGTTTCAGGCTGTGTCTCCGGCTGATACTGATCTTTGGCCGGACATGGCTGCTTGTCCTGTTCCAGAGGTTGCCCCTCAGTCTGCAAGATCCGGACGGTCGCGGAGGGTGGGCTTACTGGTACAGTGGAAACTCGATTAACCGTCATCTTCGGGACCGTGTTCGTGACGGGTGAGCGAATAGACGGATAACAGAAACACTGTATTCCTCCAAAACCTAAACGCAATCAATTATTTTATGTATAGACACGTATCACTCTCACAGTAATATAATAATATTTCGGAGCGAAAACAAATTAAACGCCATTGTAATAGCAAATAAAACTATTTATTACATGATAAAAACATCCGTACAGTAGCTACAAAAGTTGCAAAATATGCAATGTACAGTACTGTACTGTACTATAAACTTACAGGTGAAATAGTTTATCCAGCTTGTAAATAGTCAGTCAGTTTCTTCTGCCTTTTTGATGTTCCAGCCTTCACCATGGCAACATTTCGTATTTTTCGGAGCAGTAGTGCCTGTGTTGCGTTAGCATCTTCTTGACTTTCAAACCATTCTATACACTTGGACAGCATTGTTTCGGCCTCTGAATGGCTAATAGTTTGTTTTTCTTCATGGTTTGAAGACTCATCTTCATTAGCCCCTTCTTCTTCTCCTTTGGTGGCATTTACGCTGGCAACAAAATTTGAAAACCCCCCTCCACTTTGTCACACTCTAACCACTCTGATACTTCTTCTGACGTCAGATTTGTGCTGATTTGTAAATTATTGCACAAACTGACCATCTCGTCAACTGTCACACACTCAGGTTCCTCAGATTCTTCACCTCTAGGTTGAGGCCAAAGTTTATTCCAGCCGTTCTTGAGATTTTACACTGACAAATCACTCCATGCACTGGCAACATTGAAAATGGCATCTTTAATACTGTAAGATCTCCAAAACTGTTTTACAGATGTTGATTCATCAGATGAGAGCAAACTTTTGATAAATATTTTTCTATAACGACGGTTCATGTTTTCGATGATTCCCTGATCCATGGGCTGTGTAAGTGAAGTTGTGTTTGCTGGAAGGAAGAGACATGTTATGTTGCCGTCATCACTTTTCATTTCATAAGTAGGGTGC
This sequence comes from Schistocerca cancellata, assembly GCF_023864275.1. Lineage (NCBI taxonomy): Eukaryota > Metazoa > Arthropoda > Insecta > Orthoptera > Acrididae > Schistocerca > Schistocerca cancellata. The sequence goes on from NC_064629.1 coordinate 463,314,272, forward strand.
GTTGGGGCATTGTCTAATAGCAATAGCGCTTTCTGTGCAACTTTTTTTCAGCCAAATGTGCTCTAACTTGAGGTACAAATTGTTTGTGAAACAAGTCAGAAAAAAATGATTGACCCATCCAAGCACTCTTCTGGGCCTAGTATTTTGCAGGGAGAGCATTCAAATTCAAATTCTTGAATGCACGAGGTTTTCTTGATTGCCGGTCGCATTTGCGCAAACCGTAGCAGTTATGCGATCTTATTGTACTTTGAAACCTGGAGCAGTTTTTTCAGAGAGTGATTCTAATGTCTTTTGTGGTAAAGCCTTCCAATTAAGCCCAGTTTCATCACAATTGTAAACTTGCTCCCTAACAAGATTCAAGATTCAAGATTCAAGATTCAATTCAGCCATTTTTTCTTTAAATTGTTCCCGGAACTCAGCAATTACAGAGCTATCCGCGCTGAGTTTTTCTCCACTGATATCAAGTTGGCGAATGCCATGACGAAACTTAAGCTTGTCGAGCCATCCGATACTTGCTTTAAAAGACGAGTCACCATCAAGTTTGTTGTTCATTTCAACAGCCTTGGCCGTTATTATAGGCCCTGAAAGTGGAATCCCCTGACTTCTTGCTTGTATAAACCATCGGTACATTGCATTGTCCAATTCATCATATTTTGCAGGTTTCATTCTCTTTCTTGTTCGTACATCTCCATCCATGCTCTGCATTGATGACACTTGTTGTTCTATTTTATCAGCATCGCGTTTTATATCGTTAAATGTTGTTCTTCCAGTACCATAAATCAGCGCTACACTTGTCGCAGATTCGCCCTTTCTTAAACGTTTTACAATTCCAAATTTTTGATTAAGTCCTAAAACAACAAGTTTACGTTTTTCAGACATTTTATCAAGTCACTGTACCACATACACCTGCACTAAATACGGTAGTGTAAAATATTAGTCAATAAAGCTTATTCACGTGGAAAACACGTAACACGGCACAGCCCGCTAGATACACTGCTACACTTACAGTCTTCTCGCCACGACGGGAAACCGATCCAATGGTGATTGTTAACTCACAAGTGAGACAAAGACAGGAAAAGGGGGAGATGTGTTAGCACGTCAACTTAATGTCATATTTTATGTACCATTCTACGGTAAGCGGGTACATTCACTTCCCACTAAAATAGAGTAAATAAACAAAGCGAACGCGTCACTGCACCTTAGAGCATTCTGTTATTACAGTATTATTATACAGTAGTGATGGTTAACATAAACTGACCGTTTAAAGAGTGACGGTTAATCGAGTTTTTACTGTACTTTGGAGCTCCAACGTCAGGCGCGTAATGGGGCCCCTTAGGGATATGGCAGCAAGAGAGGGGAAGAAAACCAACGTGCACTCCGTGTGCATACCCGGGAGAGTCATTCCAGATGTGGAAAGGGTCCTTCCGGGTGCCATGAAGGGTACGGGGTGCACCCATCTGCCGGTGGTCGCTCATGTCGGCACCAATGATGTGTGTCGATATGGATCGGAGGAAATCCTCTCTGGCTGCCGGCGGCTATCTGATTTGGTGAAGACTGCCAGTCTCGCTAGCGGGATGAAAGCAGAGCTCACCATCTGCAGCATCGTCGACAGGACTGACTGCGGACCTTTGGTACAGAGCCAAGTGGAGGGTCTGAATCAGAGGCTCAGACAGTTATGCGACCGTATGGGCTACAGATTCCTCGATTTGCGCCATAGGGTGGTGGGGTTTCGGGTTCCGCTGGATAGGTCAGGAGTCCACTACATGCAGCAGGCGTCTACACGGGTAGCAGGGGTTGTGTAGCGTGGACTGGGCGGTTTTTTTTAGGTTAGATGGCCTCGGGCAAGTACAGAAAGGGCAACAGCCTCAAAGGGTGCGGGGCAAAGTGAGGACATGCGGGGACCAAGCAGCAATCGATATTGTGATTGTAAACTGTCGAAGCTGCATTGGTAAAGTACTGGAACTTCAAGCGCTGATAGAAAGCACCGAAGCTGAAATCGTTATAGGTACGGAAAGCTGGCTGAAGCCAGAGATAAATTCTGCCGAAACTTTTACAAAGTAACACAGACGGTGTTTAGAAAGGATAGACTGCATGCAACCGGTGGTGGCGTGTTTGTCGCTGTTAGTAGTAGTTTATCCTGCAATGAAGTAGAAGTGGATAGTTCCTGTGAATTATTATGGGAGGAGGTTACACTCAACAACCGAGCTAGATTAATAATTGGCTCCTTTTACCGACCTCCCGACTCAGCAGCATTAGTGGCAGAACAACTGAGAGAAAATCTGGAATACATTTCACATAAATTTCCTCAGCATGTTATAGTCTTAGGTGGAGATTTCAATTTACCAGATATAGACTGGGACACTCAGATGTTTAGGACGGGTGGTAGGGACAGAGCATCGAGTGACATTATACTGAGTGTGCTATCCGAAAATTACCTCGAGCAATTAAACACAGTACTGACTAGTGGAGATAACATCTTGGACCTACTGATAACAAGCAGACCCGAACTTTTCGACTTTGTAGGCGCAGAACAGGGAATCAGTGATCATAAGGCCGTTGCAGCATCCCTGAATATGGAAGTAAATAGGAATGTAAAAAAAGGGAGGAAGGTTTATCTGTTTAGCAAGAGTAATAGAAGGCAGATTTCAGACTACCGAACAGATCAAAACGAAAATTTCTGTTCCTACACTGACGATGTTGAGTGTTTATGGAAAAAGTTCAAGGAAATTTTAAAATGCGTTTTAGACAGGTACGTGCCGAGTAAAACTGTGAGGGACGGGAAAAACCCACCGTGGATCAACAATAAAGTTAGGAAACTACTGCGAAAGCAAAGAGAGCTTCGCTGCAAGTTTAAACGCAGCCAAAACCTCTCAGACAAACAGAAGCTAAACGATGTCAAAGTTAGCGTAAGGAGGGCTATGCGTGAAGCGTTCACTGAATTCGAAAGTAAAATTCTATGTACCGACTTGACAGGAAATCCTAGGAAGTTCTGGTCTTACGTTAAATCAGTAAGTGGCTCGAAACAGCATATCCAGACACTCCGGGATGATGAGGGCATTGAAACAGAGGATGACACGCGTAAAGCTGAAATACTAAACACATTTTTCCAAAGCTGTTTCACAGAGGAAGACCGCACTGCAGTTCATTCTCTAAATCCTCGCACAAACGAAAAAATGGCTGACATCGAAATAAGTGTCCAAGGAATAGAAGAGCAACTGGAATCACTCAACAGAGGAAAGTCCACTGGACCTGACGGGATACCAATTCGATTCTACACAGAGTACGCGAAAGAACTTGCCCGCCTTCTAACAGCCGTGTACCGCAAGTCTCTAGAGGAACGGAAGGTTCGAAATGATTGGAAAAGAGCACAGGTAGTCCCAGTCTTCAAGAAGGGTCGTCGAGCAGATGCGCAAAACTATAGACCTATATCTCTGAGGTCGATCTGTTGTAGAATTTTAGAACATGTTTTTTGCTCGCGTATCATGTCGTTTCTGGAAACCCAGAATCTACTCTGTAGGAATCAACATGGATTCCGGAAACAGCGATCGTGTGAGACCCAACTCGCTTTATTTGCTCACGAGACCCAGAAAATATTAGATACAGGCTCCCAGATAGATGCTATTTTCCTTGACTTTCGGAAGGCGTTCGATACAGTTCCGCACTGTCGCCTGATAAACAGAGTAAGAGCCTACGGAATATCAGACCAGCTGTGTGGCTGGAATGAAGAGTTTTTAGCAGACAGAACACAGCATGTTGTTATCAATGGAGAGACGTCTACAGACGTTAAAGTAACCTCTGGCGTGCCACAGGGGAGTGTTATGGGACCATTGCTTTTCACAATATGTATAAATGACCTAGTAGATAGTGTCGGAAGTTCCATGCGGCTTTTCGCGGATGATGCTGTAGTATACAGAGAAGTTGCAGCATTAGAAAATTGTAGCGAAATGCAGGAAGATCTGCAGCGGATAGGCACTTGGTGCAGGGAGTGGCACCTGACCCTTAACTTAGACAAATGTAGTGTAATGCGAATACATAGAAAGAAGGATCCTTTATTGTATGATTATATGATATCGGAACAAACACTGGTAGCAGTTACTTCTGTAAAATATCTGGGAGTATGCGTGCGGAACGATTTGAAGTGGAATGATCACATAAAATTGATTGTGGGTAAGGCGGGTACCAGGTTGAGATTAATTGGGAGAGTCCTTAGAAAATGTAGTCCATCAACAAAGGAGGTGGCTTACAAAACACTCGTTCGACCTATACTTGAGTATTGCTCATCAGTGTGGGATCCGTACCAGATCGGGTTGACGGAGGAGATAGAGAAGATCCAAAGAAGAGCGGAGCGTTTCGTCACAGGGTTATTTAGTAAGCGTGATAGCGTTACGGACATGTTTAGCAAACTCAAGTGGCAGACTCTGCAAAAGAGGCGCTCTGCATCGCGGTGTAGCTTGCTGTCCAGGTTTCGAGAGAGTGCGTTTCTGGATGAGGTATTGAATATATTGCTTCCCCCTACTTATACCTCCAGAGGAGATCACGAATGTAAAATTAGAGAGATTCGAGCGCGCACGGAGGCTCTCCGGCAATAGTTCTTCCCGCGAACCATACGCGACTGGAACAGAAAAGGGAGGTAATAACAGTGGCACGTAAAGTGCCCTCCGTCACACACCGTTGGTTGGCTTGCGGAGTATAAATGTAGATATAGATGTGAACTTATTTCAGTTCAAATTCGATGAGGTGTCTCGAGTAGAATGACCTTTTCCATGTCGCCCCTCATGGATTCCGAAAATATCGGTAATGTCAAACTCAACTCGCGCTATTCTCACATGTCATTTTGAAAGGCATGTATCAAGGATATCAAGTGGATGTAGTATTTCTTGACTTCCAAAAGGTATCTGACTCAATACCACACATATCGTTATTATCCAAAGTACACCATATGGGATGTCAAGCGTGGAGTTTTTAGTAGGAAGAATACAGCATGTTACCTTGGTTGGAGAGTCATCGACAGATGCAGAAGTAACTTCAGGTGCGCCCAGGGAAGTGTGTTGGGACACGTGCTGTTAAGAGTGTATGTAAATGACTTGCAGACAATATTTATACTGACCTCACATTATCGTAGATGTTGCAGCTATCTATAATAAAGTACTCTCCGAAAAGTTGTCAGAAATTCAGTCAGATTTATTTACTTACATGTCAAGAGAGCGTCTCCCCACTCCCCATTGTTGCCAAATATATTCAAAATGGCGTATCCAAGATAGTAGTGATACATATGGCAATGTCCTAATGGTGTCATGGCAGGAAGTCCAAATTTTGGCGGGAAGATAGGTCAACTGGGCTACCTCCACTAATCTAAACCAGTGTGTCAACCACAAGGTCTGGAGTCCAACTGACCTAGTACACAGTACTGCCAGCAGAGGGCACTGTCATCCCTCCCATGATGTAACCCAAGATGGCGGTCTGTAGGGGGAAAATGGCGGGAAAAGGACCCAGCCTGTTCTGGGCTTCTGGAGAGAGGAAGGAGTGTAATTTATTTATTTTTAGAACAATTTATTTAGGGACGAATTTCACATAGTTCATTATTACACTGATACAAAACACTCAACCTGACATGCTTGAGGTCGTAGTATATAGTCTACAGACCTGCAAACTACTCATAAACTGTCGAAATAGTGGAGTACACTGATGTTCAGAGACGCAAATAACTCGCAAATTACCGAAAATGCAGTACACAGCATACAGACGTGCAAACTACGGGTAGATTATCTAAATAATGCATGTAAAAGGCTCTGCAAACATGCTCACAATGCTAAAACAGCCGAAAATAATGCAGTACACAAACACTCATTGCACATAAAAAACTCTTTTGAACTATCATTAACCACAGTGTACAGTGAACTGTTCCAATGCGTGCACGCACAGATGCCGCCGCGAGCCACTGCTGGTCGCAAGCCAGCGCCGCAGCGCAAACTATTGCTCTCAGGCCAGTGCCGACAGCAGGTGAAAGGGGTGTCTACAATAAGAGTTCTTCGAGTGTCTTACTGATGTAACATGTCTATGTAAATGAGATGCAAGTCACCCTTTGGGCAGCGCGCGCGTTTTTACCATCGCTGGCGTGTAACCTCTCTACCTGTGGACACTGACGTCACAGGTCGTGCTATAGAACTCTGTTCCAATGCTTTCCAGAATAGCACAGGGTGCATTATTCCTAGCTATTCTAATGGTAAACACGATACACTCCCGGCCGCGTCTCTGCACATCAGTGTACTGCACTATTTCGACAGTTTATGAGTAGTTTGCAGGTTTGTAGACTATATACTACGACCTCAAGCATGTCAGGTTGAGTGTTTTGTATCAGTGTAATAATGAACTATGTGAAATTCGTCCCTAAATAAATTGTTCCAAAAATAAATAAATTACACTCCTTCCTCTCTCCAGAAGCCCAGAACAGGCTGGGTCCTTTTCCCGCCATTTTCCCCTCCAGACCGCTATCTTGGTTTACATCATGGGAGGGATGACAGTGCCCTCTGCTGGCAGTACTGTGTACTAGGTCAGTTGGACCCCAGACCTTATGGTGGACACACTGGTCGCAGATACTGGCTCAGTTTGTTTAAATGAACACTGTGTGCAAAATAAAGACTTACATCCATCCTGTACAGCACAGGCTGAGTCATTTTCCCGTCAGTTCCTAGGAAGAGGTGGCAGTTGGATGACTTAGGTTAGTGGAGGTAGCTTCTTCCCTCCATTTTCCTAGGTTAGTGGAGGTAGCTGTGATACATTGCATTGTCCTGCTGGAATTTGAACTTCTCGCCATTTTCTGCGGAGGGGGCAGGGGAGGGCGTTAGGTTAATGGAGGTAGCCCATCTGACCTATCTTCCCACCAAAGTTAGAACTTCCTGCTATGATGTCATTGTGACATTGCCATGTGTATCACCGCCATCTTGAATAAATTTGGCAAAAATGGAGAGTGTTCTGACACTCTCTTTGTCCTACTACAGTCAAGTTATGTAGGACTAAATTGAGGAGCAAATCTCCAAGGTCGTGGAATGTGTCCATACATCAAAACTACAACATAACAGTAATAACAGATAAAAATAAAACATTTACAAACTCAAGATACTTCAAGCCATAAGTTTAAGCAAACGCAATCAAAAATATGACATAAGAATCAGCTTAATTTTTCAATGAATTCCTCAATAGAATAGATGGAGTGTCCCATGAGGAAACTCTTGTTTCGATTTGGTAGCTTATTGAAAACAGAACAGTCCAATCCAAATGGAGGTAGGATTTCTGCTGAGGGAAAGCTGCTTATTCTTGGGAATAAGCTGATCTTGTTAACAAGAAATGACCATAACAAATATATATATATATATATATATATATATATATATATATATATATATATATATATATATATAGTGAACAGGAGTCAACAAGAGGTTCGCGAACTTACATCACTTACTTCCCGAACCACCAATTTCTTAGCTAAAAATGCCCTTTTAGAATGGGAAGAGTTCCCCCAAAATATAATAAGATACGACATAAGTGAATGAAAATAAGCAAAGTAGACTGATTTTCGTGTCGAACGATCACTTACTTAAGATACCATTCGAATAGTAAAAATGGCACCATTAAGTCTCTGAACAAGATCCTGAATGTGGGCTTTCCATGACAGCTTACTATTTATCTTAACACCTAGAAATTTGAACTGTTTAGTTTCACTAATCATATGCCCAATCTGTGGAATTAAAACGCTGGGTTCTGTTGGACTGTGTGTTAGAAACTGTAAAATTCGACTCTTACTGTGATTTAGCGTTAATTTATCTTCTGTGAGCCATGAAAACTTATGCCATGAACTGTACTATTTGAAACCGAGCCAATGCTGCACACATCTTTTACTACGAAGCTAGTGTCATCAGCAAACAGAAATATTTTTGAGTTACCCATAATATAGAGATCATATAGTTTATGTAAGTAAGGAACAGGAGTGGCCCCAACGCTGATCCCTGGAGCACCACCCCCAATTGAGCGTACCCCACTCAGACCCCACATCACAGCCATTCGCAGCACTGTGAATAATGACCTTTCGCTCTCTGTTGTTAAAGTAAGACGTGAACCAATTGTGAACTACTCCCCGTATTCCGTAATGGTCCAACTTCTGGAGGAATATTTTGTGATCAGCGCAATTAAACGCCTTAGTTAAATCAAACAACATGCCAAGCGTTCAAAGCCTTTTGTTTAACCCATCCAGTACCTCACAGAGAAAATAGAATATAGCGTTTTCAGTTTTTAAACGTCTTCTAAAGACGAACTGTACATTTGATAGCAAATTATGTGATATAAAATGATGAATTATCCTTACATACACAGCCTTTTCGATAATCTTAGCAAACACTGATGTCACTGAAATAGGTCTAAAATTGTCTACATTATCCCTTTCTCCCTTTTTATAAAGCGCCTTTACTACTGAGTACTTTAATCGTTCAGGAAACTGACCGTTCCTAAAGGACAAATTACAAATATGGCTAGGTACAGGGCTAACATGTGAATCCCAATAATTTAATATTCTGCTAGACGCTCAATCATATCCATGAGAGTCCTTAGCGTTCATTGATTTAATTATTGACTCAACCTTCCCCTTGTATGTATCACAGAAGAGTTTTTCAGACATCTACCTATGAAAGTCATTTGCCGAGATGCTCAGAGAATGGGCTGTCTTTGGTGTGACGTCACGTGTGCTGGAATGCTGTTGAAATTGCTCGTCAGTATTTTATAATGTTTTAGTCTCTCTTTCTGTGTTATTGAGTCGAGTGGTATGTTAATTCGTGAGTGTGCTCACGTCGTTCATCGAAGGCCCACGCCTCAGTAGTGTGTTTACATTTCGCGGCGTTCGATTGCAGTTGTAGTGTTTATAAAGCCAAGTAATGATTATGGATATCATTATATGTTACCAAGACCCAGACGTTTACAGTTATCGCAATTGTGCAGAAAACCGCAAAAACCTGATTTGATACGTTTTTGCAGAGTAGGCCGCATGTACCTAAATACAGGGTGACCATATATTTCCAACTGGAAAGGAGTACATATCAAATGAATTGTCCAAAGATGTAATATTTATTTATTCATTTAAAAATTCATACATTCAACATTGCCTTCTCTGATTATAACATATGAACACTTAATATTGTTGTGCCCTGCAGCTTGGTCCCTCTTTATTATATGTTTCTGATGTTCCCACTTTTTCGAGAAGGGAGGTCTCTTTTCTCGTGGCATCCCAGAACTGCTGGCAGTTGTAGTCAGAGTTAGTTTTTATTTTCATCACACTTTCCATTGTCTCTGCTGAAAGCCTATTTTTTTCAGACGATCAATATTTTGTGATAACACTGAACACTCTTTCAGTCTGCATTGGTTCCTGGAATAGCAAAAATGAACTCCACTGACCTTTTAAATTCTTCATTTCAATCACAGCTAGCCTTCATACAGCATTGTAAGATAATCTCCCATTTTTTTCTGAAGACGCACATTATTGGTTCTCTAGGATTCCAAGTAATCTTCAGTTACTCGCTTTATGGCGCAGTAAATATCAAAAATAATGTTTTCGTCACCATGGTATTCAGTTATATTTTTGTACAGTACAAAGCATGATTTAAATTCTTAGTATGTTATAATAGAATTTAACAGCAACATCTTTAGTTCAAGCACATCTTTAATAAATAGTTTAGACAATTTTTCTTATTTATAGGATACACTCGTAGTAAAATGTCCTGACTGTTTCCTGAAACTTAGTTTTGTTCAGAACACCATTCTCTGCTAATGTGGTCTGCAGTGTCATTACCGTAAGTGCAATAAATATATTCACTTGCCTGTCTTCTAACTTCTGATGTAGATTGTTATATTCTGCTGCTACATCAACAGCAATAATACCTTCCCTTTGGATTCTTGTGATAAAATTACTGAACAAATTAAGTTGTGCATGAATAAACAGAAACCACAGTTCACTACATTGCTGTCTCTCTCCCTTTCCAGTGGTGGAGCGTATTGTTAGAACCGTTGAAGAGCTAATTTTTAAGTAATACGGAGTCCCCAATAAGTTTAAGAAAATTTTTTTGCATTATACCTTTCTTCCGACATCTAACACCTTAACACAGATGTTCTGCAACGGTCTCAGCTGTCTCGTTTGGAAGAATGGAAACTCGCAGAAGCCTCACTTTTACATTTATATTCATGTTGTCAGGCACGCTGGAAAATTTGCAGAATCTAATCAGGACAGGAAGTATTTTCTTGTCTTTCCTATTTGATGCACTACGACGAAATTTGTTGACTTAATCTCTTCTTTCAATCTTTATTCATATCAGTTATCTAGAACATCTGTGGCAATAGCTTCTGATTTAGTCCTTGCAACAGAAATTCACTGATCACATGACTTTTTGAGAAGATTGCTTGTACAGTACATACTTCTAAACGACTGATTTTGTGCAACATTATGATATGACCACACGAGTTCCATGTGTCGCAGTTTCAGCTCCCCTGAACACAGTTGCTTTGTTCAAGAGAACATTTACAACCTAGTTTTGGAAGCCGAACTTTGTTTCAGTTTTAAGTTGTGCAGTGGCGTCTTTAAATGCTGTTCAATGTCGTGCTTACCTTTGTTTTTAACTGACAAAATTACATTGCAGGTGGCACATTTTGTCTTGCAGTCGTCGTCTTTAACTCGCTTTATGCCAGGGTAGTCATTTTCAAAACGATCTCGAATTTTACATTTCCGATGTGCCATTTCAGTTTTTCCACTGTTCTTGTTGAACAGCTGCTCAGTAGTTGATCATACACCGTCCACAGTGAGGCAGCAAATACAAACTAACTCAACAGTGACCCACATTGACTTCCGCATATACAATGATGTGCGGTAAATAACTCTGCAGATAAGTGCGCTGATGGCTAGACAGTGGTGGCGGCTGCGTTACAGGTTGGCGTCTGCTCAATAAAGGCATCTCCATTTTAACATAGATAGCTTCTCCCTGCAATTAACGGAATGATCTCTTCCGTGGTACACGAAGAGAACTGCTGTACCACACATTTGCCACACTGAACCGTGATACGCCATAAACCGAGATTAGTGCTGCCAACTTTGAACGCAAAGCATTTTAGATTATGTGAGACTGCGAAGTTCAAAAAGAGTACGGCATGTGTAAATAAAGGTAAAATGTAGAGTACATAGAGAAGGAGATGACAAAGAGTACTTGTACTCTATTTAGAGCACGTCTGGTCACCCCACCTAAATAATTAACCATAGGAAACGCAAAAATTTTGACTGTATGTTTTACAGGCATTCATCTAGAATCGTAATTTTCAGTTTTCGAATATCTGTATTCATTATCAAGATATACCCAAGAAACCATGTTATTTTGGAACTAAAATTGTCAACTATGGGAATTGTTACTTCAATTAATAGCAAATCTCCGAAATTTGTACCATACAGTCTTAAGATGTTATTCTTGGGGAACCTTGAAACTTTTTCGATATCATTATCCGTCACTGAGACACAGAAGTTCAAAGCTACCATACTTATTAACATAATAAATGCACTTAATATACGGTCTGAGGGACTAATTTTGTTTTAAATGACGTAGTGAGCACATGTTAATGATCCCAGTGTCATTGCAAGGGTTTTGAGGTCACCACTCCATGTTTTTAGTCAGCGTTTTTCACCAATAAAGCCTTATCAGGTGTTGCCTGTGTATGATGGTACTTCACGCCTATACAGGGTGAACAAAAAATGAGGCACTTGGCGATCAGCATGCGATTCCTCATTCCAATTCAAGACAAAAATATATCTAGAAAAATCTAGTCTTGCCAGAGGGTTTAATAGAAATGCAGTTTAAAAATGAAGGCTCTGGCAATGTTGTAACTATTTTCAGCGTGGCCAAGAACAGGTAGCATGAAGTCTACGCTGTGCCGGTGTCCCATTAAATCAGTATAATCTGCCGCCGGCAGCGCTACGGAGCAGTCACGCATCAGAGGTGGGCTAGCCGGGCACGTGTCGCTGCGAAGCAGCCCTGTTTCTTATAGATCAACATGGCAGACAGCTATCGCAAAACCCCTTTACGTTTCATCTTTTGTTCAGGCTTAGTCCACCCCAAGGCACTTCATATCGAATGGTTTCTTTGCGACGACGTTTAAATACCACCATGGAATGTCACTGGAATCCACCTGCCCATAGTTAGTAGTACCATGTACGTGAAGATGATTAACGACGCAACGAGCGACAGGGTGCTACAGGACGACAAACGTGTACAACATTTCTGTCATTACGACAGCAACAAAGGGCCAGTTACCGTCGATGACGGTGGTCTCAGCTTACAAACCATATGGATATTCGATCTGCCATTCGAGCTATACGCGGACGCCATTCCTTGCGACACTCCCACCCTACTACAACATCCTGGAACATGTCACCGAACTATGGGTACAGTTCCGAACCTATCCCGTCTTAAGTCGTGTCAGGCAGGTTCGTATCGATCTGCAGAGCCACATGTCCTCCTACATTCTTATCGGAGGCTGCCGTGCCATCATAAAAATGATGGTAAACCTGTTACAGCTGCAGGAAGAAGGGCCATTTGCGGTCTGACTGTCGCGCAGCTCCCATTGCTAGAAGTGTCCATGTCACCCACGCTCACCACCCGACCAGTAAGTTACGTGGTGGCCCTCGCCAGGCCTATGGCTTCACCCAGCCTGTCGCATAGCCTCTACAACCGGCACGTCCCGCCATCCCACCACCTGACTCCTGCGACAGATGCCATGGAGACTGGTACCTCTCCACAACATCTAGTTGACTCCTCCATTGTAAAAATCAAGACCTTCGAACTAGGTCCATGCTCCACCTTGCTGTCGTCTGACACTGAGGAACACATGTGCAAACAACGGTCGCCGCACTAGTACAAATGGCGATGCAGCTTGCCCATGGGTCTTCATGACACCCAAGACAGAGGAGACGCCGCCCAACCAACCAACGGTATCATGGAGATGTCGGCGGACAACACTAGCGATGACCAACACGTTCTGCCAGGTGGGCAACCAGTAGGGGCTGCCCTGAACACAATACTGACTGGTGCGTGGGTTGAGACGCCTGTCTCCCTGTGGGCGCCACGTGATCTCTGTTGCCAATCCCACACTGGATAGACCCTTGGCACAGGGGTGTGAGGTCAAGACGTGGAGGACTAAATGTCTCCTCTACATGACTACTTCCTTCTCCCATCCTCAGCGATGTTGCTCATTAATACTGGAAATGAGGCACAGTGGCAGTAGTGGAGCAAAGAGAGTTCTAAACCACTTTTGATACGAAATAAGTATATAATTAATTAAAATCTGACAGATGATTAATTTATGACCCTAAGCTATTGTTATGCTAATTGATTTACGATACCTGTGGCTATACTAGGTGATTTATGACTCCCTGAAGATATTCTGTCCTTTTGATAAACCTCCCCACCACTGCACCCCTCCTACTCACCCACCTCTATGGGAAAAGGAACACCTTTTTTCGTCACCACCTCCCTTGTTCAGTTCTGAACCACTTCTCCCCCTCCCCAAGATTCCTCCTCTTCTCCTCCACTTTAACCTCCCTCCCACACTTCCCTACTCCCATCCTTGACTTCCCGCCTCCTTTCCCAACTTCCCCTCCACTCTCCAGCTTGTGAGTTGGCATGAAAAAGACTATTTGCTGAGTTCCTGGAGGTTAGGTACATAAGGTACAGACTTTATTTATTTATTTTGAGTTTTTGTGGAAAATGTGTTCTTGGTTGTGTCATCCTGCAACTGGATTGCCTTACAGCTGGTCCCACCCACCCCCACTTTCTGGTGTCCCCACCAACTCTTTCTCTGATCACGTGTGTGTATCTCTCTCTCTCTCTCTCTCTCTCTCTCTCTCTCTCTCTCTGTGTGTGTGTGTGTGTGTGTGTGTGTGTGTGTGTGTGTGTGTGTGTGTGTGTCTGTGTGTCTTTATCTCGAAGTTCGAAGACTGATTGCCCTAGTCCACAATACTGCCACCAGAGGGTGCTTGAAAATATATTACAACCACTATCACCAGCCTCCACACTCCATCACCCACTCACTCCCACTTTCTGTCTCCCACCACTGCCACCTGTCTCCTCACACTGCCAGCTCTCTTCCCACCTCCACATACTGCCACCCCATGCCCCCACTTTTTCCGATTGTTTGGGTACGATTGCTTCGAATTTTGAAGACCGACTGCTCTAGTCCACAACAGCACCACCACAGGGTTCTCAAAAGTGTCTTACAGCTGCCCCCACCTGCCACCACTTTTCACTGCTCCACATCCCAATTGTGTATTGGCAGCAAGAGGGCTGGGGTGGAAGGCATTGTGTTTAATTTTGGATGGAAATGTGTTCAGTTGACAAGATGCTGGTGTTGCACAGAGAGGAGTTAATAAGTGTGTTACCTGCAAGAATACAGCTGAGGATTGAGTCCATAGCCTCCTAAGTGGTGAATGGAATGAAGTGATAATGGGTGACCGTAGGGGGATACATTTAAGTAAATAATAGTGATGTAGCAGGATGGACTGAGGAGGCATTTCGCAACTCATAGGGACTACTGTCTGTGCTGGAGCAGTTTACGTTTTTTGAAATAGCCAGACAATCCACACCACAGGAGACAAGATCATCTTATTCCTCTTCAACAGACTAAATGAACCAGATGCGCTCACCTTGGTGTAAGGGGCTCAACTGAGGACGCTTGTATGTGTGTGTATGTGTTCACCTTTCTGTGTGCTCTAATCTACAATATCACTTGAAACTGGCGGGGAACTGTCCTACTGCCACTGTCAGAAGAGTTGCTTCCTCTGGATCAACAAATCAAATAGCTGCTGATGATGTTGTACACAGACCTATACATATGAGATAAGAAGGTACAGGACAGCAAACTATCACTGAAGTGTAGGAAGAGTTGCCTGCTACAAATCTACAAGTGTATAGCTGCCTTGGAACTTGTACACAGATACACAGTAAGAAAATAAAGGGTAGCAAACTGTCACTGAAGTGCAGTAAGAGTTGCCTTTTACCGATCTACTAGTGAAACAGCTGTTGTCGAAGTTGTATACAAACATATACATATATGGTAAGAAGGTACAGGACAGGAACCTGTCACTGAAATGTAGGAAGAATTGCCTCCTACCGATCCACAACTGAGTAGCTGTTGAGGAACTTGTACACAGATACTTGGTCAAAAGGAATATGGCAGCAAACTATCACTGAAGTGTAGGAAGGCCAATACATGCTGCCACAAGTGACGGAAAATGCTTCACAAACATAGTAGTAACACAACTACCGCAAAAACCGACCCCAAAAGATCCCACCTGAGGAGATTGGCGACAGCTGCACGTGTGTTCACCTCGATGTGTGGATGCAGACTAGCCAGCTTAGAACCAGTCTTATATCCCTTCCTACTTCCTCTCCTCCCTTCCTCTCCTTGTCCTGTAGGTAGGTATACCGGTTTTTCAAGCCAGTTGTAACCTATTGCTGATGTTGGACAAATAGAGTCATCTGCTGGCAGTGATATACTGTTTCCGGTCTGCAGAAATCAGTCAGAGATGGAGCAATTGTGATATATTATACTATTCGTCATGGATGGAGAATTGGAGTTCCTATGGGACCAAGCTGCTGAGGTCATCGGTCGCTAGGCTTACACACTACTTAATCTAACTTAAACTAACTTACGCTAAGGACAACACACATACCCATGCCCGAGAGAGGACTCGAACCTCCGAAGGGGGGAGCAGCACGAACCGTTTCAAGGCGCATGAGACCGGGCGGCTACCCCGCGCGGCAATGGAGAATTGAACGGTGAATAGCAGTCAGCTTTCAAACGTTCTGGATCTGTTGACACTGTCTGGAAGTGGTCCTCAGCTCAGGAAAATCAGTCTACTGTAGGAAAAACATTGAAATAATACATCCCAAGTAAATGAGATACACATGGATCTTCATACTAGTCATCTCACAGTGCACCAATCCATCCGTTCTGCCGCCGACATGTGGAGAGCAGTATCCACCCTCGCTAGGGAGGGATAAGATTCCTGTTGTACAGAGAGCAGAAGAATAGACAGTGGAGGAATATTACGCAGATCACTTACTCCTCACGGAGTAACACACTGCATGTCTGCCTAAAGTGCTTACGTTCTCAGCAGGTCAATTGCTGTAATGTCAGCTCATTTATTTTAAAAGCAGTGACTGAATAAACACGAATACTCATTTTCTGCATGAATTATCACCTTTCTTTAATCTCTAGGTGTGATTTTTAAGGTTGCTGCAATGAATTTGTACCGACAGACCTCACCTCACATTGTGTAAAGGGTGTAATCTTACGCTATTAAAACGAATACTTTGATGGGAACAGTGCAAACAATGGATGTAGTACTAAAATCAATGAAATCTCCAGCTAAGTAGCTGTAGACTCACACTCATTATTTGAAGGTATGCTTCCTGCAATGATTATTGAACCTAGAACATGGAACCTTACATTGAATATATTTCAAAATAGACACTTAACATCATCCAGCATTCCTTAAACACATTTTAAGTTAGAAAGTTCCACACACTATGGCGAGTAGAAGACTTCTGTAATAAAATAGTGCTGGTAGGACCAAACAATAACACGATAATCAATACTGAGCGAACATTCCAGGATGGATGGACGTGTTTTTCTTGTGAGTGGTACTAGTGTGTCTTAGAAGGAGGAGAGAAACTAATTCTCTTATAAGCGGGCAGCTATTTAAAAAAGCACAATAGCAACGACTATGTGACGCCATAAGAGCATCCCGCCCTTGGTTCTGCAGGAAGATGAAACAGTGTAGAAACATCACACAACTATGGCAAAAAGGTCCTTCCAGCACAACAGTGCATGTGTCTTCAACTCGATATGTGAATAGGGACGAAGCAGCTCAGAACCAGTCTTGCCTTCCCTCCCTCCTTCTTCCTCTCCTCCCTCCCTCTTCCCCCCGCCCCCCCCCCCCCTTAGGTGGGGATACTCGTTTTCCAGGCATATTCTATCCTGTTGCCGACAGTACATAAGGAGCTCCACCCACTGCAGGTGCTCTGCTTTGATCGGTGTTGGGTTGAAAATGATATACTGTTTGTGGTGTGCAGAAATTAAACTTATTTCTAGGAAATGCCGACGCCTGGAACAATATCGAAATACTTGACTATTCGTCACGGAGCAGCCAGCAGTATGCTACGGCCATTGGCTATGTCTCACAGTGGGAATGGGGAGCTCTCGTCAGATGGGCGGATGCCGTAACCGGGCTGGCGCAATGACCGGTGGCCGTTGAAGCCGTTGCTGGCGGCCTCTATTCAGTACGCTGGCGCTGACCACCCCGCTGACGCCGTCGGCTTCCAGCAGTATCTCGTTGCCCGAGCACTCAAACGTAATGTATGTGGAAGCCATGTGAATAGATTATCATGCATGTGCGTATTATGTGCACTTCAGACTCATAAATATCAATACAAAACAGCACATTTCACGCTATCTATTCACATGCCAGCGGAAAAAAAAACACAGTCATTTTTATATCCGAAATAAAGTTGCAGTTCACAGCCTTCCCTTCACGTTATTTCGTATCATCCAACTGAGTAAAACTATGGGCTCGGTCTACGTACTGCTGTCGATGAAGGATGAGCAAACTGCCGTGGTCGGAGTTCTACAGCAATCATTTTTGTCGTATTTTTCCTCACAAATAAAGCCACTAGAAAATAAGAGTGGATACAGTAACATCGTTGTATCTATTGAGGTACAAAGAAGAACTGTAGGTAGGTTACACTAGACTGCACATTATGCTACAGACAATAATTCCATTCTGTACGTCTGATACCTAGACTTGTCTTCACACAGTAGGTACGTACACGTGGGAGCAACATTCACTTTAGAGAAGATGTTCAAAGCGACCACCTCGATTTGGGAACATTTCGCCATTTGCTGGATCATACTTTGCTGGACCTTACGCCACACACCTGCATTCACATTGTCGAAGCGGCATGCATGCGAGCTATTAGATAGTGTACATCCATGGCTTGAATAGTATCAACCTATTCCTTAAAAATCCAAAGAAATAAAAGTCTAGTGGTTCAAGGTCCGAGGAACATGGAGACCAGATCACTGGACCTCCACAACCAATCCATTTCCCTGGAAACGCTTCATTATAATAGTTACGCACATTTCTTCCCAAGTGTGGAGGTGCACCATCATGCTGAAACCCTAGTTGTCACCGAACACCAAGTGAAACATTTTCTAATGTATCAGGAAAAGTATTTCAAAGAGAAGTGCGAAACAGGGGCACATTCACCTGGTGTGAAAATGGGTAAGGGCCCAAAAGCACTCCTCCTACGATTCCAGCCCATAGATTTATCCCAAAGTGTGCCTCAAAACCACATTCATGGGTGGCATGTGGGTTGTGTTCCAATCAATAATGGCTGTTGTGGAGGTTGAAAATACCTTCACGAGTGAAGCCTGGTTCTTCAGTCCATACCATGTTATTTATAAAATGTCCGTTATCTTCCACTTGGTGCGAAAGCCATTCACAAAACTGTCTCGTCTAATACGGTATTCCGGCCACTAGTGTTGAGTTAATGTGTAATTACATGGATACAGTTCTTCCTCGTGCAACTCTGTAATGATATGATCGAGTTCTTCAGCGCGCAACACATCAACAGCCAGTCTTTGAAATAACTGGAACTGCCTGGCAATATCATCGGTACTTCGCCGAGGTAACTGGTGAACGGTTTGAAGAATCTTCTCCTCTGTTCGTGGAGTACGTCTAGTCATTGGGCGACCTCTACCCATTACTCGTGGGGGGAAAATTACCGGTTTCTCGAAGGCATTGCTCCAGGCGACGAAAAACATTCTAATCGAGATGGCGCCTTTGAGGGCACCATGCAGCATACATATGAGCAGCAGGAGCAGCAGTTTGGTTATTGGACGCGCGCAGTAACAAAAGCTTATCAACGAATTCATCGTTTGTGTATTCCATAGAAAATCTGTCCTACATGAAATTGATAGGACCAGTTTAATGGATCCCACTGTCACGTGATGCGTCATTGTCACATGACATAATGATGTTCTGCTTATAAATGACGAGAATTAGTGAATGGACGTCTGGAACATAAACGGAATCTGACGAGGACTGGAGCCATAGCTTCATGGTGGATGTAGGCTTGATGTCCCAGCAGTCTACTCAGTGAGCTATGGCTGGTGTGCTAATTTGGGTTGATACACGTTCCTCTGTACGTTCCGATGCACTGCACGATGTGACAGTGTTGCCAGCACCTCGTTTTCATACATATGTTTTCAAAATACATCCGATCTGATTTTGATAGATAAAAATTTGTCTTCAATCTAGATGAGGAATCGCATTCCGACCTCGAGGTTCGGAATTTTTTTTCACCCCGTAGAAAAATGCCCAAAGTGGTACCGCAGGGACAAAAAACAGACTAAAAAATGATTCAAATGGCTCTGAGCACTATGGGACTTAACATCTGAGGTCATCAGTCCCCTAGTACTTAGAACTACTTTAACCTAACTAACCTAAGGACATCACACACATCCATGCCCCTGGATTCGAACCTGCGACCGTAGCGGTCACGCGGTTCCGGACTGAAGCGCCTAGAATCGTTCGGCCACAACGACCGGCCCAGACTAAAAAGGCTCGTAACAGGCCTCAAATGAATTTCAAATAGCAGCCTAAAATTGTGTGAAACTGGAAAGACTGCAAATTCAGTAAAATACTTTTTATTACATTGTTTTTCTTATAAGATACAATCATAACCTGGACATTTTTGGTGATCTTTGGCCAATAAGCGAAGTATCCAGAAAAAAGTGAATAAAACGATTTTGTGTTAATCTTATATTATGCTTACTTATTTGCTGTTTATCTATGTCAAAGTATATAAATGTTTTAAGTCTATAAATAAACTGTCAGAACTTTACTGACCTTCAGAATTCGATTTATATAAGCAGCATACCTTGCTGTAGCAGGAAAACAATGGAGCCAACTGAAAAATCCTCCTGTCGGAGCACAAAGCGGGTGAATACGTTCCTCTTCAAAAGACTCTCATAGAAAGAAAAGCGGGGAACAAGCCGCCTGAGTCCTCATTCCGCTTTCATCACCAAAAATTTGGCATGCGAACGTATTCGCGTCTTTTTGTGCTTGAAAAGAGCAGCAAAGAGACAGTGATGGTGGAAGAGAGAGGAGACAGTGCAAGTGGTAGAGGTAGACAGAGGAGATAGTGATCGAGGGAGGGAAAAATTTGTGGTGGAAGAGACGCACGGAGGCAGAAACAGTGGTAGCGCAAGAGAGATGAGACAATGGAAAAACGAAAAATTTGTGGAGACCATACATAAGTAAAGGGCGTGGGGGGGGGGGGGAGACAGGACGATCCCAGACAGGTAGTTCTTAACACGTAGGTATAGAGGAAGCCGCAGTTAGGAACGGAATTCTAAACACGAAGGTATTGGGGAATAAATAACTTGGTCCTCTCCCCACCCCCCACCCCCCGCAGAATTTTTGAGCCGTCTAGTTACGGTCGAGATAGTGGCAGTGACAAAGAAAGACGAAGGGAAACAGTGGGAGAGAGACATATACAGCATAGAGCCTCGAATATGTTCGTATGTCAAAACGAAGGTGGAATAACGATTTAGGCAGCCGGCTCCCAATAATCCTATCAAAGTCTTTTAAAGAGGAACAGTTTCGCGTTTTTGTGCTTCGACAGGAGCATTTTTCCGTTGGTAAGTATTTATACCACTGTGTTTTATAAGATCACGTGCGATAACTGTCAAAAGAACTAGATTGGACAGACGGGACGAACACTTAAAAATCGGTTTAATGAACATACGCTTACACAAAGTAAAACTGCACTAGGTACGCATTTATCAACAGATAAACATGAAATCACTAGTATTGGCAAAAATTGAGGTTCTGCATAGAGCAAACAAAGGGTGGTATCTTGACTTGCTTGAGGAACTTGAAATTCATTTTGCCAAAAGAAAAGAACCTGGTGAGAACCTTAACTAACCGAATGAATGTTTCCGTAAAGCTTACTTTAACATTTTCGATGACATTCTGCTGTAGGTGAGCAATGCCTGAAGTTGTTCTTCGTTCCAAAGACATCTTTTTTTATTTTTTATTTTTTTTAACCATGTTATATGGCCATGACGGAAAGTAGTCGGCGCAGACTAGCCTGCGGCACGTACAAACGAACTACAGTATTACTCGTCAGTGTACCCGCTATGGTAGATTGTGTACTTCACGGCCACTGTATTGTTGTTTGCACAGTAGTATCATTAAGCGTCTTTATTAAATTGCAGTATTTTTTGACAACAGATACAGCTATTTTTTGTAACTACTATCCCTCTTTTCGTCTCTCCTTTTTAACCTACTGTAAGACTCCGTGATACGGTTTTAGTCATTAATACGAAGACCACATCTTAAAGTGTTATTGTAACAGATGGAAGACTTAAGCTATGGTGATTGGATATGTTTTTTGATTCCGCACTGTCCTGTAAAATATAGAAACAAGAACAAAAAATGTACTATGCACACTCCACTATGAGGCTGTTTCTTACATTTGTATTTTATATTTTAGTGTATAATGCATACTGAACACTGGAATGCAATACATTAATGTGTCTTTTAAAACTTAATTTCATGATTTATTTTATTTTATGATGGAGAAATCGTTTTTGACGCTGTTTTAATGTAGCAACATATGGCATATGCACACTTAGCGTGACTATACATTTCTTTTTACCCCACACACACCCTTTGTATTTTACGTTAATTGATGAACTGCCCTTTGAGATGTCAGGTATGTGAGGGTTCTCGTTGTATTTTGTTGTTAATTGTGAAACTTCTGATGGCACTGTCGGTAATATCACACTTTTGTAATTCCTTATCGTTGTTGTTTGTTTTTCCCTTTTCCAACTAGACCTAAAGGTTATCTGCAGTGCAAACTGAAACCGGCAAACTGTATTAGGCACATAACACATCTCTTCGGAATCATTTCCAAAGGATTGCAAAGATAAGATTAGACTAATTACAGCACGCACAGAGAGGTTTAAGTAATCATACTTCCCACATTCTGTAACGAGAACAGAATAGGAGAAATTCCTAGTAAGGTGTAGAATGTGACGTACCCTCTGCCACACACTTCGCAGTTGTTTGCAGGATACAGATGTGGATGTAGATATAGATATAGTTAGATGTTGATCACGACAATGACGAGACCTTAAACTCCAAAGACTATCTGTTCGTATTTCTTTTATTGAAATCAGTTTCTTGTAAATTTAGAACTATTATCACGGTGCTAACTTATAAAAGACATGACTACATGTCAATATATCATCTCCGTGAGAACAGTTCAGTCCATGTGCATATTAGATGGTCCAAGCTCTTGCCTTATAATGAGGGAATCGTGCAGGGGAGACGACGGCGTAGTACTTCGCATCTTTAACAGCACGTAACAAAAGCAGTGAAGTAGGAAAACCCCGTGGATGGGGTTAGTGCATCTGACATTGTGGCGAGCGCACGGCGGCTGGGCCGAAGCGTGCAAAAAGCGCGGCCGCGTGAGGTGCTAACGCCCTCAAGGTCGAGGCCACATTCCTGCGCGCTCAATAAAGCCAGCCATGCCACTTCCTATTCGGCCGCAGGCCCCCCGTAAAAACTGGTAGCGGCTAAGTGACTCACGGATGAGCGAGTAGCGAGGAGCAGGGGGAGCTGGAATTTATCACACCGCCAACGCAGGAAGCGAATCTCGTTTAGCAAACTTCCGGCACTGACACACAGCGCCGGTTCAATTTGCACTGCCACTTTTCAGGCTTAAGTTATCGTTTTATGCGCAATGTCTCTTCATCGATGATTAATGCCGCAGTTAGAAGTCTCCTCTTATTTTATTATGAAGCAAAAGTATTTTCCTGTATGTGTGTCTTCTGCCACCAACTTTCCCCATATTCTGAAACTTGGTTGAATATTTATCTACACAAGTGATCATAGGTGAACAGCTTAGGTCATCAGTCACGGATTTCTTACTTCCATAATGTATCTTCGTCCTATGACGTTATCTTTCTGTGGAAAAATTGCGTTTCTTCCATTTTTTCTCTATTTAGTATTAGTCAGAAGGGATACCTAACAGCAGATGTAAGATGATAAACTTACGTGCCATCTTCTGCTCGTAAGAAGAATTTAAATCACGCATAGCACCGATAAAAGTTAATGGGAATATAATTGTTATAGTGTGAAAATTACCTTAATCTTTGAAGGGTATAAAGCGGTTGCTGCGTTAGGTCAGATAAGAATACATGCCGCCATTATAGCACATGGAGTTCCGGTTCTACTGTACCATCCTCTTCTTCAACAAAAGTTGCATGTTTTGTGAAAGAGCTCCTCCTTCAGTCACCGAATTCTAAAAGCATTGGTACTAAATAGCTGTTTTTGTGAGATATCCAAGTCATTTGTCCGTGTGGATACCACCATTTTGTTAGAGAAACTACAGTTTAGTATAATTAAAGGTTTAATTAATAAATTGACCATATCATACGTAATGTAGAGAGTGCAGAAAGCTGTGTTACCTTAATGTGGCTAATTTTGAGTTGGATGAGTCTTCTGACTGAGGAGAAGTCGTTGACAGAGCTCCACACATTCAGTACTAGTATCACTATTCTTGCACAAATAAGTAGAATGAAATTCGGCAGGCAATTTTGCACGTATTTTTCATTTAATTTGTGTCTGGTTTTGTAATTAGGGTATGGCAACTGCTATGATTGCATTGAGAATGTTTTTATTGAAGATCTTGGACCACAGTGACTGGTAGTATGGTGCTCTATGTAGCTCCATTTACCTTTTATGATGTGGTGTACTCACTGTTTTCTGAATGCTTTTTCTTGACGTCCAAAAGGTATTTGACTGAGCACCACACATATTCTTATTATCAAAAGTAGATCGTATGGGGTACCAAGTGAGGTATGAGACTGGATTGAGGATTTCGTGGCGGGGAAGAGTACAGGAAGCGGCGACACCGTGATGTAGCTAATTTTGAGTTAGATGAGTCTTTTGACTGAGGAAAACTCTTTACTAGAGCTCCACATGTTCAGTACTTAGTCGCTATTATTTCAGAAATTGGTGTATTGAAATGCGGCAGGCAGCTTTACATGCCTTTTTCATTAAAGTTGAAATTGGATACGTGATTAGTGGATGCTAACGATGTAGATTGCATCGAGAATGATTTTATTTGGACCCCAGTGACTGGAATTATCGTGGTTTAGTAGAGTTCCATACGTTCAATATTAGAATCGCTATTCTTTCACAAATAAGTAGATTGAAATATGGCAGGAAATTTTGCGTGTCTTTTCCATTTAATCTGAGATTGGTTGTGTAGTTACAGGATGATAACTGTGGGGATTGCTTGAGAATGTTTTTATTAAAGATCGTGGTCCACAATGACTGGTAGTATGGTGCTCAGTGTAGGTTTATTTAACTTCTTTAACACCGTAATGGACTCACTGGTTTCTGAGTGCTTTTTGCATGCGTGAGAAGACACAGTGCGTTGGAGTTGAGACGGAACGAACAGAGAATCCTACAGAAAATGGCACTTTTCTGGGAGTGGAGACCGGAGACTCAGCTAGACTTCACAGTTCCTTTGCTGCCGAGACGTCCCAGGTGGTAGCAAACCATTGTTCAGCTCTACAACCTTGCCCAGACTAGTATCTGCGGGGGGTCGGAGAGGCGCCACAAACAGTAGTCGGTGGTCATTTCCTCATGTCTTGCGGACCATCTTTGTAGCCAGCTAATGGCCCCTTTAGAAAACACGGGGTGCAGAAAGAAACGAACTAGTCTCGCGAGCTTCCGTTCCCAATTTCAGAGGCCCTCTGTCGTAAGGCTAGTGCCATAGGCGGGTGTGACGTCACGAACACAGAACTGGAGTGGACATTTCTCTTCTTAAATTTTACCATAAATTCATAATTTTCTTTAAAAAGTAAGTCTAATTGCAGTAAGTAAAGAAAAGATAACACCAAAGTGCAGGCAAAAGAATTCCAAGCAGCCCCACCTCCACGTAGAACAGCATGGGCAACAGTGCCCGTGGCCTCAACTGTGTAATACAATTTTGCTGCACGGTGCGGGCCATGAGTACAGGTTAGGAGGTCTGTGTGGAGCACTACGGCCTGCATAAAGTAATAAGGTGGCAGGTTGTAGTAGCCATAATAAAGTAGGGGAGCGTTTCGCTATATGAGTGGCGTCTGGACGCTAGGCACCGTTTTGGTAGGATTCTCTATGCTGGTGGAAAATCTCGGTATTCGGCAGCAATTTTTTATATTTTCGCTATTGACGACTGACACTGTTTGGCGGAAAAAGGAGTGCAAGGTGTAAGAGAGAGCCAAGAATTTAGTACTCAGGGTTGAGATGCGGTGGAGGCGTCATAGATTTCGACTGGGACGTGGTGCTGGCCACAGAGACTCCCGGGTTAAGAGACGTCCAGGAAACAGTGTTGCAGTTGTAGCAACCCTCCGTCGTCTTCTCGAGAGAGCCTGCACGACAGTGGCGTGCATCCCGGCGTACAGCAACTGAATGACGGCGAGCATTCGTAGCACCATCGGTGATCTAGATCATCCTTATTCTGCACTTGTGGGCTCATGTAGGATCGTCTATCTCAGGTTCAACGTTTCGAATGTATGAACCTTTCAGTCAGTCACCAACCTTTCAGTCACTGTTTCCCAACACGAAATAACGAGTTTTGAAATTGAGTTTCAGACCGTCATTCTTGAGTTAACGTGGTATTATTTCTCATGCAGTCGAATAACACTGCCATCCATATATCAATAATCAGAATTTTATACAGAGAGCATTAGGCAACTGTTTGAGTGTCTCCTTTTCATGTGTTGAAATCATTTATGTTTTAATGAATAAATTACAGTGTTTAAATGAGAGATGGTTTTTGTCATACAACTTCCCGTCATATTAGGTTATTATGTAAATCCCCCACTTTAGGAACTATGCCTCGTGGCTAAAACGGTGTTATCCATTATAAGCTGTGCATACAAAATTCATAGGATAGGTCTTAAAGAAATGGCCTGTCCACAATTATTCTTTTGAGTTAGGGAAACTTTCCACAAACAGGGTGTTTAGCAAGATGACATTCCGTGTTGAACAGAGGTAGAAGTAGTGGTTCTTTTTCTGTAAATCAAAATACAACTAGAATCTTAAATAAAACTTAAAGCGACTTTATAAGCATCCTAAAATATTTCAGCTGTAGAAGCAATGCTGAACACTTTCTTTAAAATAATTATTGAACGGTTTCCTGCAAATGGTACCACTCTTAAACTAAAACGGATATATTATATTTAGTTCTATGCAGCCAAAGGTATAACAACTGCAATAAATGTAATCCATTACGAGGAGGAATTATTAAAAAAACGTATTTCAGTCTTTAATAATTTGTATTGTTTCAAGTCTTGTACTAAAACGAATCAGTAAATTAATACATTGTTGTTATTTTCATTCAACCAACTCCTATGAAATTTATTTCTAGAGCAGCTCAGGTTTAAGAAATGCAGTTTCAGCTGCAGAAAATCAGAATTTAGGACTAACCATGAAACCCTTCCATCTCCGATTCTTTAAAGAATCGAACTCCAATGTATAAAACATAACAGCTCAAGAACTATATACTGTACAATCATATAATTTCACAAGAACATTCAGTGGTGTATGTGGATACTACCTATAAAATGTGTTATGAATAGAATAAGCAGTAAAGAAATAAAACAAATATTGCCTCATGCTCAGGTTTAACTGCATGAACAGAGAAAATATACAAAGCGATAGACTTTTTTTCTTCAATATTTTGTGGTTGGTGGAAAGGTGGGTCAGCGAGAAAGAGTTCAGAAAAGGTTTGAAATTTCGTGTTAAGTTTTTTGGAAATGACTTAAGTGCTCTCATTCTCAAGCACTGGATGAACATAATCTGTGTATCTGCATTGCCGTGAGCTACGCTGCCTGAAGACATGTACAGTTTCTAACTTAAATCTCAACTTATAGTATTAAACATATTGTGTAAAATTATACATTTTAATGAATAGATTATGATAGTATTTTAAATTTTTAAATCCAGTCAATAATTCTATTAAATACTGAAAATCTAATTTTTGTAGTGCGTGGAAGCTGTTAGACTGACAACCTGCAACTATAATCCGTTCATCATAAGAATAAACCTGATCTAAATATTGCACTATGTATTCTTCCGCGTTTGCTGGAAGCTCATTGGATTTCCGTTTCACGTGGGACTGTCTCGAGTACTGTCGGCTACGATAATAAGGGTACGTTTTTTGCTCTGCGTTACGCTCACATCGACTTAGCGATAATACGGGACAACAGCCCAACAGCGTTAGCTGCACATTTAAGTTGCACAGCACTGGCCGGTCAGCTGGTTCAGCTAGCCTGCAAGGACGTGGCCAGCTGCAGTTCACACGTAAAAAGAGACGAGCAGAGGAACAATACAGCTTCGAATGTCTTTTAATTTTCAAGCAGAATGAAATAATACACTGCAATACTCATACAATACGTTCCTTGGACGACTAGACGAAAACTGCAACACGTTATCGTTTTTAGCTAACGTACTACTGTAATTAAAAACAAGAATGATGAAAATTCCTGACTTAACCACAGGGAAGTTTTTCTGCATAAGCTGTGTGTTACGTAAGAGAGTATTGAAGGTTTTCACCGTATAGTTAAATACTGAAGCCACTGAATGTATTACTTATAGTCATTCATCTGGTAATCTCTTAGTCCCTTCCTTATCCGACCCGAGAAATACATTTCAGTTTTGGAAGTGTGACCTGCTACGTTGATAACCAGCCTGTCAACAACAGAATCCTCAAAGCCAACCAGGCGCAGTATTTTCTCTTCTTCTTTTATGATGAGCCGTTCTCTATCCCGCCAGCGTTAGGCAGTGACGTGAAAGAGCTGCGTGCGCTAGATCCAGTACGTCTGGCACCTTAATAGTCTTGTTACTTCTCGGGACAAATCCCGCAGCTCAGCTCCAGATCAGTTCTGTTGGATTCATATTGTAATGGTACCGCAGCTCATGTAAAAATGCAGTATTTGTATGATGTGCTCATTCCTACGAAAATGATGACCCACCAACCGCTCTGAGGGATCTACGTCGAATCGCCCTTGAGAAGTGGGACAATCTGGACCAACAGTGCCTTGATGAGCTTGTGGATAGTATGCCACGACGAATACAGGCATGCCTCAATGCAAGAGGAGTCGCTACTGGGTATTAGAGGTACCAGTGTGTACAGCAAACTGGACCACCACCTCTGAGGGTTTCGATGTATGATGGTATAACATGCAATGTATGGTTTTTATGAGCAATAAAATGGGCGGAAATGATGTTTATGTTGATCTCTATTCCAATTTTCTGTACAGGTTCCGGAACTCTCGGAACCGAGGTGATGCTAAACTTGTTTTGATATGTGCATTTTTACGCTGTCACAGATGTCAGCAAATGACCATTCACAGAGAATTAGTGTCATTATTGACATCTTGTGGGTTAGGTGGAAAGTGCCTAACGCCCTGCAATGACCGACATAAAGGCATCTCAGAAAGGGCATACATATGTTATTAACTTGCACTTGACATATACACGGTGCCTCAACTGAAACATTTTTAGCACATGGACAGAGTACCCATTGGTCTGTTAAGTGTCATACACCATTTGTGCTAGCTGTTTGGTTATCACTTTAGGCTAATGGGCTATTACTCGCCCACTGTAAAGAGTTAAACGTAGATTTTGAGTTTTGCGAAGAAAAGCTGGGATTATCACCTATTTACTTTCGCTCTACATATTGTAATAATTGTAACTGCAAGCTCTTTTGTATTGCATGCATTATAAAGAAGCTCCTTCTCTTTTAAACTCTCTCTGTGCGTCTCTCTCTCTCTCTTCATTTCTTTCTTTGTCTCTCTCTCTCTCAGCGTCCCCCTGCTGCTATATAATTAATTAATTATTTTGGTTACGCCAGTATTGAGACAAAGTGGTCGTCACCCGAAATACCGTTATCCAAAATGGCGGCGATGACGTCATCAACTGACAGCTGATGACGTCATCCAATATGGTGGCCGTGACGTCGGCTGATGACGTCATCCAAGATGGAGGCAAGTACTGTTATCCATGATGGTGGGTAAAGTGCCACGTTCCCCCCCTCCCCACCTGGTGTATAGTTCGAATTCTGAAGGGAAGATAGGTCAACTGGGCTATCTCTATTAACCTCGGAACCTAAGAAAATGGTGGGAAGATAGGTCAAGTGGGCTACCTCCACTAACATAACCCCCTCTCTCCTTCCCTCCCCTCCCCCAGATGGCGGGAAGTTCAAATTCCATCAGGACAATGCAACACACCTCTACTAACCAAAGAAAATGGCAGGAAAAAAGGTCACTTGTGTTACCTCCACCATTCTAAGTCATCTGGGAAATATCAACTGCCTTCTACGTCAATTATATGTTTTATTTTGTTAGGAAAACTGCTTAGTAACGATGATATAGGTTATGACATGTTAAGGCTTTGAACGTATTTGAATTGATAGTGGAGAGCAGTCGTGCTCTTATGCTATTGGCACGCAGAAAGGCCTGCGGTATAGTACTGGCGTATCCCAAATCCTGTACTGCTAGTGTTACGAAATGTGAGGTCTCTCCGCTGAGTTCCACGGTAATCGCAGTCGGCACTGCGTTTTGTCATGTCTAATTGCATCGCCGAAATGAAAGTTTCGTCACCTGATTGCCACTGCCTCATCGCTTACCGTCGCAACGGCTGTGACAGGAAACGTAAAGCTTCTTTTGTTTGGGCCTCTTGCTTCCAAAGATGCAACGGACTTGATTTATAATAAACAAATGGAGATGGAAAAACGAACACCTATAAAGACGTTACGAGCAAACACTGTGATTGTATTTGACACTGACGTCAACAGCGGACGGTGAAACCAACGTTTCAAGGTGCTTCACTGTGGAAGGAAACGTCGAGCTAGCAATAACTGTGCACCATTTGAGGAAGAAATAGTCTGTTGTCAGTGGGTTAGTAACTGCAAATATGCCAATAAGTTTTCGATTACAGTACATGCCATTAAATGAATGTCTGTAAGGTATTGCGGTTGGCCTGCAGATTGCCGGTTCGAAGAATTGCCCATGGTAGAAGTAAGATGTCAGGTATGCATCAGTGTTGGTGTCCGCCGTCCTGACAAAAGCATAAGATTCAGTCCTGGACCATCGTACTAGACGGTCAGTTATTTGCACGGCAACTGCAGCACAAATTAAGTCAGGGCCGGTATGAGGTATACAATACCGGCGAACATTAATGGAATTAATTGCAGTTGTTTCAAAGAAAATGTCGTTTTTGCATGCTGCACATCGAAAATTTTATTTTTATTTATGCACCCAGAGGCGTTTCGCCTTTTCTACAAGGCATCTTCAGTGGGTGTCCTGAAATATTATGTGATTTGTCCATTTTTACACATAGGTTATGGTTTCACCTCATTGCTTGGATACAATGAATTAGAAGTTGCCTTTAAGTACCTTTCGATTTCATAAAAAACGTTAAGGAACTGTTTTTAAATCCATAAACTAGATGTGAAACCATAACCTATGTGTAAAAATGGACAAATCATGTAATATTTCAGGACACCCACTGAAGATGCCTTGTAAAAAAGGCGAAACGCGTCTGGGTACATAAATAAAAATAATAATTTCGATTTGCACCATGCAAAAAAGGCATTTTCTTTGAAATAACTGCAATTTATATATAACTGCTGCGAAAATGGCCACTACAAGAAACGTGTTAATGGAATTAGGTTACTGGCACACTTAATGATCATACTATGTATTTCGTTACATGATATAAATATGCTTACACTAAAAATGTATTGTAGGAAAGACTGTATTATTATTGTCTGTACTATTTCACAAAGAAATAAGTTTCATCTTAGCATTAACCCTCTCCGGAATTTAAACAAGTGAGTGTGAAAATATCAAGTGACAGTGCCGTGTTTACACTCATGCACTGTGTGCCAGACAAATATATATTCAACAAAAATGTAAGTAAACATATCAGGGAGATGATTTAAGCGTACAACTCACTTAAGGTACACACAGACATAACTTAATACTTCTGTAAAGGGATACATTTCTGTACATGACGTATCTGGCACACGCAGCACAAATAACCTCATCTAGCTCCCAAAGGATCTATGATCAAAAATTAAAGTAGTAGTACACGTAAATGTAGCGTACCTGCCGGAGCGCATCGTGCTAATGCGCTTAATAATAATAATTTAAAAAAAGTGAAGCGCACAAAAGGGAAGGAGTAAACGAAATGAAACTTTACGGAGAGAGAGGATGTGTAATATCCTATCAGTGATTAAAATGTAGTTTTTGTGTTGTTGTGATCTTCAGTCCGAGAGACTGATTTGATGAGCCATACCAGCTCAACACGCTACTCTGTCCTGTGCAAGACTCTCTTCATCTCCGGAAAATTCAACCACTGCAACCCACATCCAATTGAACCTGCTTACTGTACTCTCTTTACGGTATTGGGCAAAATTTACAATGTGCTTTGCAATATAAGCCCATGTATCGGTATGTCATTGCACCCCTTCTGGGCTGGATGCATGCACTGATCCGGCTGAGAAGTGCGTCATAAAGAAGTTGTATCCTCTCCTGTGGCAAGATGGCCCGCATCTGTCGTAAATGATCCATGATATCCTCGCTACAGGTACTAGGACGGAGAAGACATCCGTGCTGTTCCCACATATTTACTATCGGGGACAGATCTCGGGACTTTGCTGGTTATGGTGGTACTCAACATCACACAGAAATGCCATAGAGGCACGAGTCACGTGTGGATGACCATCGCCTCTCCAGATCATTGGAAGAATGGGATCTCCTCCCAGGTCACGGCCAAACTAGCCGACAGTGGTCATCCGGGTTAGTGCAGAACCGCGATTGATTACTGGACGTAATGAGACACCATACATCAGCAGTTCATGCTTCCCACTCCAGATGCAGCCGTTTGAATACGATGTTAACGGCAGACTGTACCTGAGACGGCAATTCCCTAGTCTGGCTGCTGCTAGTCTCCGACCAATGGCGCTGGTTGACACAGACTGTAGTAGGTATCCATTGCCTGTTCTCGGATGGCAGGCACACATGTGAAGGGGTTAGGATGTGCTTGGTGCACAATACGGCGGTCCTCTCTTCTAGTAGTCACATATGGTCGACTGGAACGTTGACGCCTAGTACGGTGCCCTCGCGTTCCCACGAGGTCAAATATCGAGCCAAGTAAAATGAAAGTGGTTGTTCTGACTCATTTTTGTCTAATTTACTGCTGTACCCCTGACTCCTTGATAAGAAATATAACATCGTGTAACTAACTCTTATGTAATTGTGCTCTGTCAGTGTCTGGACCCTCTCTGTCGCACCCCGTCCCCTCCCGACCCATCGTCTGATGTTTTCGGCCAATGGGAGCTCTTGAGTATAGGACTTTGCGTGGAGTGGACGTTCGTACTCTGAACTGGGCGGGCGGCGTGGACGCCACATGCTTCCAGAACTTCGAGCAGTAACCATGATGAAGTGCATCCAGCAACAGCGAGCAGTTTGGAATAATAAGAATACTGCATTTGAAAGTTAGTACATACTTATTATTATTGCTATTGTTATTGCTGCTGTTATTCTGAATGTTCGTATACTTACGTTATTGTAGTATTGTTGCAGACCTACATGACTCCACACATTTACCAACGGCAGCAGCCTTAACAGTTGAGCTCCTCTACCTGTTGGCGTTCGAGCAGCTACAGCAGCAGTTACAGCAGTAGCAGTAATCTGCATTTGAGCTCTAGCATCTGCTGGCTTTCGATCGATCCCAGCCAGTAGCAGCATCGAAACAGCAGTCAAGTGCTACTTCCATCGGAATGCTGCCACTGCTCTTCGCTAATATCTACAATTTAACGCCAAGTGGTTCAAAAGCTTATGAATGTGAGACTGGCACTAGACAGGGTCTCTGACGTTGTCATCGACATAGAGCGGGAGTGACCAGCAAATCAGCACAGAGGCGGCACTTCGGCACGCGGGCCACTCTCCCTCGTCTCAGTGCACACTTCCCCATCATCCAGATAAGCTGTCTAAGTGGGAATGGTGGAGGAAATTCATATGTGCCGCATAGCAGTCGTGCATAGAACACGGCCTGGCTGGCATGTGGCTTGGTTTCATATTACGTTATATTACGAAATTCGGAAAACTGAGGCTGTATGTCATGAAGAGCGGTGTTATACTATTACTGGCCGTTAATACAAGAGCAGACACCTACAAAAATAAAAAAAAATTAAAATTAAATGGAGTTTGCAACTGCATTACGTCAGTAATGTTGTTAAAGCCACATAGTTTCATGTAAAAGTCCTACAACATGTCAGCTGACATGCGAGATACAGGAAAACACGCAAAAACAAATAGTCTCTATAGCATGCAGTTAGACAGGGAATAAAATATCATAACATGTGAAAGGAAAAAAAAAATACCTAGCAGTTTTCTACCGACTACCATGGACACAATTCTCAAACAGAACAAAGTTTTTATCATTATTTAATTTCTTTCGGTGCTATAAAGCCACAATAAAGTTGATATCTGCTACAGACTCTCGGTACACTGACAGGCGAAGGCAGTTTTTCGGATTACCGTCACTCAGACTGCCACGTAATGGTGACGCATTTAGTTCCATTATTGAAAAAAAAGTCTTTCACACACATAATTTGGTTCATGGATATCACTTTTGCAGCTTCATTATGGAGATGTGGAAACCTTTCCGAGGAAAGCTTTGATAGAACTCCAAAACAGTCTTAACGTAATGGAATTTGTCTTTTCATCTGTAATTACACTACAGATTTTATTGTTCCATTTGCAAATGAAGAGGGGCGCTTTAAACTGATACGGCAAATAGTTCTGAAAACGTCTGAAAAACAGATGCGAAATTGGCAGTGTCCTGAGAACGATTTGAAAATTGTTTCTGTATTTCTTCCAACGCCGAAATGAACTGTTCAGAATTGTCATTTTATTTAAGAACAGATGGATTAGGCAAATGGGCGCTGTTTTTCTTCAAAATTTGTTCTATCTACAACGTCATTTTTATTTTAAATGCATCCTTCTTTCCCATCAGACCAGATATTAATTATTTCTCACCTTGCGGTGACCTACTGAGATTGTTTAAGTGTGAAGTTAGTTCAACTAAACATGCGAGATCTTCAATCTATTCTGTATTTTCTAACTTCGGTTCGTGCTGTCTTTTTCCTTCATAAATTGAACAGTGGCAGGTCTTAACTTGAAAATTCCTTCCAGACAGGACCCTCGACTTAACAAACGTACTTTGCAATAATAAATCCTCTCTCCATACCGCTCCTGCAGTTCCACCAAAAACTATTGAAACTGACGACGTTACAACCCATGTAGCTTCAGATTATTTACTGTTCGGGTAATCAGTTCCATGACGTGCACCACCGCTACAAACTTAGCACAAAGTGGTCTTAATGTACGAAACAATGAATTCCGTGGAAATCGTATGTCAATCGTTGTATTTTTTTTTTTAAGCAACAAATGCTACGAGCCCATTTTGTGCTCCTCGCATCGCTAGCGTTCCATCGGTGGTAACTGACACCAAAACGTCCCAGTTCAGGACAACGGCTTCAATTGCCTCTTAAAGAGGTTTTCAGCAAATCTATGCTTCTCTTGTTGTCATTTATTGGCACCAGCTCTAGCATTTCCTCTGTCAGCTGTAGATTGCCGTCGACTACACGAACATAAATCGCAAGTTGTGTCGTGTACGAAATTTCGATCTACTCGTCCAAAACCACCAAGAATGTGTTGAACTTGCTGATATTGTCGATTAATTGCCTGCAGGCATCCGCTGCTAAGACAGGCATGTAGCGAAAATTTCCGCACCATATGCCGGGGGAAACAGTGCCGCATAGCACCACTACATGAGGTCGCGCCGTACCGAGTACTTCTGAGAATGAGCGAGAACAGCCAAGACTGACACAGCCTCGGCCCTCAAGTGGTCAGCACATTGTGCACACGTGCTGTTTGGCGTACCGTGACCAGTCTCGACACTCAATTTGTGCAGCGAAGTGGTATTAAAGTGCGCTATACGTGATTGGAATTAGGCTACCTGTGTGGTATGTTCGAATGTATT
This sequence comes from Schistocerca cancellata, assembly GCF_023864275.1. Lineage (NCBI taxonomy): Eukaryota > Metazoa > Arthropoda > Insecta > Orthoptera > Acrididae > Schistocerca > Schistocerca cancellata. The sequence continues at coordinate 463,349,535 of NC_064629.1, forward strand.
GTTGTTGTGGTCTTCAGTCCGGAGACTGGTTTGATGCAGCTTTCAATGCTACTCTATCCAGTGCAAGCTTCTTCATCTCCAAGTAACTACTACACTTAGCATCCTCCTGAATCTATTTAGTGTTTAGTGTATTCATCTCTTGGTCTCCCTCCACGTCTTCCCCCCCCCCCCCCCCCACGCTGCCTTCCAATACTAAATTGGTGATCCCTTAATGCCTGATATGTCCTACCAACCGATCCCTTCTTCTAGTCAAATTGTGCCACAAATTCCTCTTCTCCCCAATTCTATTCAGTACCTCCTCATTAGTTACGTGATCTACCCATCTAATGTTCAGGATTCTTCTGTAGCACCACTTTCCGAAAGCCTCTATTCTCTTCTTGTCTAAACTATTTACTGTCCATGTTTCAAACCCATACATAGCTAAACTCCATACAAATATATTTAGAAAAGACTTCCTGACACTTAAATCTATACTCGATGTTAATAAATTTCTCTTCTTCAGAAACGCTTTCCTTGCCATTGCCAGTCTACATTTTATATCCACTCTACTTTGGCCATCGTCAGTTATTTTGCTCCCCAAATAGCAAAACTCGTCTATTACAAAAAGTGTCTCATTTCCTAATCTAATTTCCTCAGCATCACCTGATTTAATTAGACTACATCCCATTATCCTCATTTTGCTTTTGTTGCTGTTCATCTTATATTCTCCTTTCAAGACACTGTCCATTCCATTCAACTGCTCTTCCAGCTCCTTTGCTGTCTCTGGCAGAATTACAAAGTCATAAGCAAACCTCAAAGTTTTTATTTCTTCTCCATGGATTTTAATACCTACTCCGAAATTTTCTTTTGTTTCCTTTACTGCTTGCTCAATATACAGATTGAATGACATCGAGTATAAGCTACAAACCTGCCTCATTCCCTTCCCAACCACTACTTCCCTTTCATACCCCTCGACTCTTATAACTGCCATCTGGTTTCTGTACAAATTGTAAACAACCTTTAGCTCCCTGTATTTCACACTTGCCACCTTCAGAATTTGAAAGAGAGTAGTCCAGACAACATTGTCAAGAGCTTTCTCTAAGTCTACAAACGCTAGAAACGTCGGTTTGGCTTTCCTTAATCTATTTTCTGAGATAAGTCGTAGGGTCAGTATTGCCTCACGTGTTCCATCATTTCTGAAGAATCCGAACTGATCTTCCCCAAGGTCGGCTTCTACCAGTTTTTCTATTCGTCTGCAAAGAATTCGTGTCAGTATTTTGCAGCCGTGACTTATTAAGCTAATAGTTCGGTAATTTGCACACCTGTCAACACCTGCTTTCTTTGGGACTGGAATTATTATATTCTTCTTGAATTCTGAGGGTATTTCGCCTGTCTCATACATCTTGCTCACCAGATGGTAGAGTTTTGTCAGGACTGGCTCTCCCAAGGCCGTCAGTAGTTGTAATGGATTGTTGTCTACTCTCTAGGCCTTGTTCAACCTAGGTCTTTCAGTGCTCTGTCATATTCTTCACACAGTATCATATCTCCCATTTCATCTCTATTTACGTCCACTTCCATTTCCGTAATATTGCCCTCAAGTACATCGCCCTTGTATAGACCATCTATATACTCCTTCAACCTTTCTGCTTTCCCTTCTTTGCCTAGAACTGGTTTTCCATCTCAGCTCCTGATATTCGTACAAGTGTTTCTCTTTACTCGAAAGGTCTCATTAATTTTCCTGTAGACAGTATCTATCTTATCCCTAGTGATATATGCCTCTACATCTTTACATATGTCCTCTAGCCATCCCTGTTTAGCCATTTTGCACTTCCTTTCGATCTCATTTTGAGAGGTTTGTATTCCTTTTTGCCTGCTTCATTTACTGCATTTTCGTATTTTCTCCTTTCATCAATTAAATTCAATATCTCTTCTGTTACCCAAGGATTTCTACTAGCCCTGCTGCCTTAAATATTTCATCTCTCAAAACTACCCATTCTTCTTCCAGTGTATTTCTTTTTACTGTTCCTGTAAATCATTCCCTAATGCTCTTTCTGAAACTCTCTACAACCTCTGGTTGGTCCCATCTCCTTAAATTCCCACGTTTTTGCAGTTTCCTCAGTTTTAATCTACAGTTCATAACCAATAGAATGTGGTCAGCGTCCACATCTGCCCCTGCAAATTTCTTACAATTTAAAACCTGATTCATAAATCTCTGTCTTACCATTATATAATCTATCTGAAACCTTCCAGGCCTCTTCCCTGTATACATCCTTCTTTCGTGATCCTTAAACCAAGTGTTAGCTATGATTAAATTACGCTCTGAGCAAAATTTCATGATTTTCATTATGGCAGCTACAACAGCAACCGTTACTAAATTGTCTCGAATAAAAATCAGCCCACAGATGCACTAAATTCTTTTTATTTGAAACCTTGACCATGGTTTCTGCTATAATAGTATAGCCGTCTTCGGAAGGCCTAAAAAATGATCAAAATAACATCTAGGCCAGTGATACAATCTACACATAAACTTCAAAATTAGTTAAGTGATAACATGTTACTTACATAAACACTAATAAATGAAAAATGTCTTTGCCCAGCGGCTGCGTCACGGTCAATAAAACAACTTCAACAGACATAAGACTGTTTCGAACATAAGTAAAATTAGATATGGTAACGCATGTCCTCCGCCACTACCTCTGTTATATTGGGCGCACAGTCGTCAAATGTGCTTCACCCTGCCATACGAGTAGGTGGCACTCACCACAGTCAGCTACGTCGCACCGTTTATCAGGCAACTTGTCAATATGTACGAGAATAAATTAACAACAAGCCTACATGTGCAAATGAGGAACCATATACTAGTATGTAGGCTTGTTATTAATTTATTCTCGGGCATATTGACTAGTTGCCTGATAAACGGTGCGGCGTAGCTGACTGTGGTGAGCGCCACATATGGTGCGCGTGTAGCAGCACATTTGACGATCGTGCGCCTGGTATAACAGAGGTAGTGACGGAGGACATGCATTACCAACTCTAATTTTACTTATGTTCGAAACAGTCTAATGTCTGTTGAAGTTATTTGATTGGTCGTGACTCACCCACTGGGCTAAGATATTTTTCATTTATTAGAGTGTATGTAAGTAATACGTTATCACTTAGCTAATTTTGAAGTTAATGTGTAGATTGTATCACTGGTCTAGAAGTTATTTTTATCATTTTTAGGACTTCTGAAGAAGGCTATATGCATACAGTAAAGCTGCATGCCCTCGGGAATAGTTACGGCTGCAGTTTGCCATTGCTTTCAACCGTTTGCAGTACCAGAACAGCAAGGCCATTTTGGTTAATGTTACAAGGCCAGATCATTCAATCATCCAAGCTGTTGCCCTGCAACTACTGAAAAGGCTTCTGCCCCTCTCCAGGAACCACACGTTTGTCTGGTCTTTCAACAGATACCCCTCCGTTGTGGTAGCACCTTCGGTACGGCTATCTGTATCGCTGAGGCACGCAAGACTCCGCCCCAGCGGCAAGGTTCATGGGGGGAGTGCGAATACGCAGTACGAAAGTTGACTGACGAGTGCACAGGTTACGCCAGTTAAATTTGGAATGTCAAAAGGTGAACCAGCAGTAGCGAACATTGATGTAGAGGCAATACTCGAGTTAAGAACTGATGGTACACCCGTATACATCAAGCACTCAAGTGTAACGAATTGGCGAGAACTGTACTGTGCATTAATGATCACAGCAGATAAGCTGTGCCACTGGCGGCAATATCTTAGAGCTGCATTCCATGACATTATTGCCTATTTGCGCACCAACAGAGTGAAGCTAGAGCAGCAAAATCAGTGTATTAATACGTGCATTCCACATGTGCTGGAACCTATAACAGCTGCTGAACCTATAAGCACGAACTGTGTGGACACTGGATATACTAATGGGATACCAATATATATAATTTGCCTGATAAGATTAAATGCAATACATTTCAATTCAAGGCGTATAAACATCAGCTGTGTACGAATATATACACATATACGTAAGAAGTAAAACATGTTGTGTTCAAAAAGTGATTCCTTTTTTCTGACACCTGTCATTATTAATATATTAATATAAAAAGCTTATACGCTTAGATGGGGTATTTCATAAATGAAGAATAACTACAGCATTGTGAAACAACAATTCACAGTTTTCCTTCTTTCGTTTGATACTACTTTGGGGTTCATTAAATCACCCAAGTTTTAATGTTCTATGTTCATTATTTCCGATTTTGATTTCCTTTCCTCTTCAGAGATTTGGATTGTTGGTTTAGTTTTCGTTTCGGCTTGGAACCTCTCTTTCCACATTTTTTTTTTTTTTTTGCAGTTTTGCCCATAAGCGCATTTTCTGTGATTTGGATTTCTCTTAAGTTCATCTCCGTTTCCTTAAACCAATTTGGTTGGGTTTTCTGTTGGAGAAGTAGTCAATTTTTTTAAAAAAAGTCTGTCTGGGTTCATTCTGAGGATGTGTCCCGAAAATCATTTCTTTTTCTCGTTGTAACTGAACCGTTTTCAAAAGCTTGTTAAAGTGTTTAAATTTTGATAGAATTAGTTTGTTGTTGTGAAATCTTTCATTATTATTTACACTTATATTATGTACATTTTTTATTTGAGATGGTTTCATATTTACAAATTGTATTTGTGTGAAAAAATTTCATTTTTTACAATTTGTATACAGAGATATCTATCAAAAGAATTATTAGCAATAGAGAGAATGAATTTTCCTTTTGTATACATATTTACAACAGCAACAGCGGCTTTTTAAACCGCACTGAAAGCCTAGCCACTTCCAAATTAACCAGTCCTTTATTAAAGATTGGTGTCTACCTAAAATTTGGTTTGGCGATAATATCTTGCCAGCCATGACGCCCACCCCAGAGGTAAAGTAAGCGGATGTAGTTTAAGTTCTTACATTTTCCATAGTTTTCCCAAAACTCACGTTGTGCATTAATTTAAAATAATTCATTTTCAAAATCACACGTCACGAAAGCACTCTTTTCCGCACATAAATCAACATACTCATTCAAGCAGCGACCCTGGTCGAAAGAGATGGCACATATGATTCTAACGAGTTTCATTCCGAATCTGAGAGACTGCCGGAGGTTGCAGTAGTGAATGTTGTGCCTCTGCTTGTTAGCCAGAGGCGTTATCAGCTTGGGAATGTAACCATTACGTGGGACTAGTTTCTCTGGACATAACAGCAAATCGCTGTGTGCATCATGCAAATTGCTGCATATGTGCTATCTGCCTCGAAGACATATCACATGTCGGAGCTAGGTGGCACTCCATTAATCTTTCTCTCTACTGTGATAAGTTCATAATCGTCGAATATCCATTGGACCCTCCAGTCAACAGGGATTGTTGCATGGCAAATCCATATAAGTTATTTACATTCAAGTAGAGGATATAATTCGAATCATCAGACGGCGGGTACTCCTCCGCAATCATTTGCGGTTTATTCGCCTTAGCATACCTGTGCAGACACTGACAAAGTCCCCTGCGAATCCCGTCTTCGAAAAACAGTAACGTGTCAACACCAGTCAGAAGCTCGATGCTGACACGCCTATATCGTAACTTTGCATCCCACGAAAGGCCCGGTACAGTGTAATAAAAAGCAGCATCCAAAGAGTACATATCCACGCACACACTCAGGAACTTCTCAAAAATGTCCGCGAGCAGCCGGAAGTCGGTGTTAATGTATAATCTTGCATACCACCCCGTATTAAGGGTACTGCCAAACAGTCACTGTGTTCTCATATCTGCATCCAATGCCGTCTCACTAAGTCTCCCCCACGAATCCAGGTATACGTAAGGAAAAACCCCCTTCTTTGCTACATTCTGAAACTTTGCATCATCGGTGCATGCTCATCTACTGATACACATATCTTGAAGCATCATTTCAGCAAGTTTCTGAAGCGAGGCAGGCGTCAAGCGATGAGAATCCAGGAAGCAGATCGTGGTTCTTAGCGTGATTCTCTTTGAAAACGGTATGTACCGTTCAATTGTGTCATGTACGATACTGACTTTATCATCTTTCAAACCGAAATCAACAAAGTGAGCATCATACCTGCTCAAATTATGAAAGAAATCCGGTATGTCTCGTGGTAATTAGTATTTCAATCTGCATGCATTGTGAGTTGTACCGCGGAACATCGCTAGTAGATAGAGTTTCCACATCTTTATCCAACGGTAGTACACAGATATGTCGATCAAAGGCTTGCTTGTACAATTTTTCGAGTGTGGGTGTTGGTGGATGTAACTGTAGCAGATTAGCAAAGAAGCCCCTACTAACATTGTTTCATAGCAGATCACTCATCTTTTTGCTAGTGATCGGTGCCATCATTGGTTGAATATTGCGAGACGTATCGGGTTGATAGGGAGTATTGATTAAATGATCCGGTAAAATAGTATTTCTATTACGCCATTTACTTCCAATAAATTTTCCTTTGTTTGTGTAACATGACCGTTAGTACTGCGAGGTGCAGTAGCACAGTAACCAGTCTCGTGTTTACACTTATACAAATTAGTTTTTTCCGCCCTTTACAAACTCTAGGGATTGATCGGTAAGAGGATACAGAACAAAAAGGATCTAATTAATCTATGTCCGGAAATGCATGGATTCTATGCTAGAGACCATTTATTCAATCATACTTTGTTACAGAGACAGAGGTCTAATACGCGCTGTACCGTGAGCCACAGTTACAGTATGCATGGTTTGCTCCTAGATGGTGGTACTGATCGTCATACGTCATACGCTAGTGCTCTCTCCTGCCGTAGTAATTGGTAATGTTGTGTCCGATTTACTTCTCTAGCTGACTCACCTTGTAGTGGATACCATACAGCGTTGTATTCAGCGGTTCCGGATTCTAATCGAGAGCTTGCCGTCATGGTGCTTACTTATGGAAAGGAAAGGCAAATGGCAATGGGTGGCGGGCAGCAAGGTTGTATCAGAAGACCTATCCCCGCCGACAACAACCACAGCAGCCAATGTTTGCAACAGTGTTTCGCCGTTTGTCTGAGAGAGGGTCGTTTCAGGAAGCAGGAAATTATGAAGGACGTACCCAAAATGTTCGGACACCAGACTTAGAGGAAAATGTGACTAACACTGTGGTAGGCGACCGCCATGTTAGTACAAGGCAGTTGGCCCACCAATACAGGATATATCAGACTACCGTGTGGAACACTCTCCATGACAGCTGTTACTACCCTTATCACTTACAGCGTGTGCAGGGCTTACTTGGGACAGACTTTCCACGTCGGGAGCATTTTCGTCACTGGATTCTTCAACAAGCAACCACGATTATGGAATTTATGTCAACCATCCTAATCACAGATGAAGTCACCTTTACGCTGAGTGGTTTCTTCATCTTTCATAACATTCATCTGTGGGATAGTAAGCAGGAACCCCATGGTGTGGTGACATCGAATCATTAGCATCGGTGCAGCTGGAGTGTGTGGACCCTATTTTGGGACTAGTCTTCCTTCCACGTCGCCTAACAGGCCAGAACTATCGGCGTTTCTTGTGGGTGATCGTGCCTCCGCTGCTGGAAGAAATGTCATTGATGACTGGAAGGGTTATGTGGCTGCTATATGATGGTGCTCCAGCTCGTTTCGCCGTTAACATCAGAACGCATCTCAATCGTGTCTTCTCTTGTTGATGGAGGAGGGGGTCCAGTTTATGGCCTGCTCGTTCACCGGATCTCAACCCGTGTGATTTCTGAGGCCATCTGAAAAGAATCGTGCATGCAGAGCCCATTCCAGATTTGCAGATACTGGAGCAGCATATTCATGGTGCTTTTGACACTGTCCGGATGTACTGGGGCCCATGTGAACCGTAAGACAGAACATGCTAAGGCGCTTACACGAATGTGTTGACGCACATGGAAGTCATTTTCCACACATGCTGTAACTGTGGCTGATGGTACACCGCGTATTAGACCGCAGTCTCTGTCACAATGTTTGATTGAATAAATGAGCTCTAGCATGGAAACCATGTGTTTCCGGACATAAATTCATTAGACCTTTTTTTTTCGTTTCCTCTCATCGATCAATTCCTAGAGTTTATACACTGTGGAAAAAATCACCCTTTAGATACTATGCACAGTTTACGCTCGTCACATATTATGAATGCCGAATCAGGTCCTAGAGTGACTTAATCCACGAAAAACTGTCATTTCACTTCTCTGTGTATCATAGGTCCTGCTGCAGGGCTGGTCCTCGAGAATTCTCCTTATCTGCAGATAATCAGTCCTTCACCTGCCTCGAAATTCAGCTGTTGAGAATAACGTAATAAATTATCGGGCTGGAGTTTATTTCCATGAAACTTTTTTATTTTGTTATATGTTACGTAATAACATAAGACAGGTGTCTGTATGATATGCGTGGTAGCTTTATTTACTTCGCTTATTAACCTATAATTCGTTTAAAATTACTTGACTGTTAATGTCTGTCACTTGGCGCTTCAGTGTTGGCACATCGTCTACCGCTCGGTTGAAGGAGATACGCAAACACTGCGGTTCACGTTACATGTGCTGCAATGTTGTTCATGCAACGGGAAGCAATGTCGTAAGCTGCTCCCATCAGGTACGAAGTTAAAGAGAGAAACTCCTCCCACAGCTGATTTTATGTGACCAATGACTGAATTGCAGCAAACGTCGTGTTTTGTAGCCCTGAATTTACACTCGTATCCTAATCTAACCACAACCTTTTGATATGAAATGTATCCGAGAAAATGGCGGTCAGCAACCTGCGGCAGGACTATTAATCACGCTCGCTTTGCTCACGGTGATTACATCTGACCTCTACGTGCAAACTCAGGTGAGAAAGAAATTCAGTTTCAGCACTAAAAGTGAATTTTAACTTCTCGCTTTTGCTCCGCGAGCTGACACGATACCGACCGATGATCAGTCCTGATTGGAACTCTTAAAGGTTACAGGCGGTACAAGCAGACGCTAAAAGCAAGAACAATGATAGGAGGAAAAATAAGAGCAAATAAAAAAGCCGATCCGATGATGAAAATGATGCACCAAAAGATAAAAGATATATGAAATGTATATGGTCAACCATCAGCTGGATAATCTATGCATGCCCGGAGGAACCTTGCATCGTAATTTGTAATAACACAGGCTCTGCAACAACGTAAAAGGTTAAACATAAAAAATACACTGAAACCAATTAATTGAAAGTAATAATAGAGTCACTTTGGTAAAGATTTAAAAAAAGAAAATACATTTTCATCACCTCGCGATATTCGGACCGCATCTTCTCGTACCACAGAATGCGTCACTACCATTGCGCTACGGAGGACTTCCAGTTTCCAGTGTTATATTTACTTATCTGTAGGACCTGTTGAATCGCGTGACCGCTACGGTCGCAGGTTCGAATCCTGCCTCGGGCATGGATGTGTGTGATGTCCTTAGGTTAGTTAGGTTTAAGTAGTTCTAAGTCTAGGGGACTGATGACCTCAGATGTTAAGTCCCATAGAGCTCAGAGCCATTTGAACCATTTTTTAGGACCTGTTGCAATGATAATTTCCTGCCTTCAAAAATTTCGGTTTTTCACCATGTTATATGAAGTTTACCTACTGTAGGTCGATGTCTGTGATGATAGTTGGATATTTTGTGCGAAAGATTAAAGTAGTCTTTGGCTAGTGATGTGTACGAAATGTGCGTATTTCGTTACCATCGTTTTGTATGTGTATTTGTGTGTGTGTGTGTGTGTCTTGTTTTGGGTGTGTTTATCATGTGTGATGAAATGCGAAATAAAAGGGCCACACCTAGGCTGCGAGATAAAAGAAAAAGCCAAACAAGGAATTGGAAGTTAACTGACCATTTCTTGTGCCAGTTTGGCAACGGCGAACGGTTCAACCACGACACTGAGCGCTGTAACTGCGGGAAGACACTTCCAGACCGCGAAGTGTCAACTATCAAGAAATTTCAACCAGACTAAAGTCACCTTTTGTGTGTCCACCAAATCTAATATACGCCTCCCAGCACCGTCTATCTGGAAGGACCCATGATCACACAAACGCCCGAAAAAAGCTTAATGTTGTGTGATGTGGTTGGTGTGTGTGGGGGTGCTTGTTTTGGTATAGCGGTGCTCTCTCTCGACCGTTTCCATCTGCCTGGCCATACGCAAACACTATCTCGGCTTTTTCCCGACATGAATACTTGACCATTCGGTTGCTTACAATACACTGCGTCAATCACACAGCCTGCAACACACAAGGAACATGCGGCACGTGGTCTGGTCAGAGGGACTTTCATTCGTCAGCGCCATCTATCGTGGCAACTATGTATTTCCAGACGCATGTTCATAGGACCTTTTCTCCTCCATTTCCAGTCAGGAATCCGTCCCTGCAGTTTGTTGGTTTTATTGATGTTCATCCTTTATGTATGCAGCATAATATTTAAGTGACTGAGGAGTTCGGGAGAAAGTATAACAGATGATGTTTAAGAACATGTGGTAGCACTTTGACTTTTCCAATTACGTAGTGAGTCATATTGACAGAAAAATGACTATGAGAAAGAAGGCAACAGTATTTTGAGGTCGACAGAATAAACAAAAAATAAAAACAAAGTGGGAGATTGTGTAGGGTAGACTGGGTGTGGTTGTGCCAGGGTACGGTTGTGACAGTCGCCATATTAGCCAAACAAAAAAGAATAACGTGGAGAGTGGGAGGGAGACAAAAGCGGCGTGCCTGTCTGGACTTGTGTCACAGTATTGCGTCAGCCGTCGCGCGACAATAACGCTAGCAGCGGTCAACTTTACTTTTCAACAGTCAAAAGTAAGTTTCTTGATTTCATTTCTTTTAATGATTGTTGCTATATGTTTACTGATAAAGTAATGAGAGTTTCTTCTCGTTAAACGTTAAACATTAGTAGTTTAATATCAGTGATTACTTCGCACGTAGAAAATTTTGTATTGCCATTGCGATGTTTTTCTTGTGGAGGAGTGCGTTGGGTACGGTTGTGACATATTTTCTGAGTACGGTTGTGACATGTTTTAAGCGTACGGCTGTGACATATTTTCTGGGTACCGTTGTGACACGAAGATAATTATTTTTTTCTAGATGCCCAGAAAGAGGTTGAGGAAGACTGACAGAGGGCAGTATGGCATTACAAAATATGGAGACGCTTATAAAGAAGCGAAAAACGGGAGTTCTATACGGAGAGCCGCGGAAATGCACGAAGTTAATCGCATGTCTTTGCTACGATACATTCGTAAACGCGATGGAGTCACTGCAGGCCAGAATGAAGACAGCGTCAGCATGGGATATGCCGCACATAATAAAGTGTTCTCTAAGGAGCAGGAACAGCAGCTGGCACTTTATATAACACGATGCGCAGAAATATATTTTGGCCTTTCTCCGAAAGAGGTGCGGAAGCTAGCTTTCGAACTTGGTGCTAAATACAATCTGAAGCGACCTGCTACTTGGCTCGAGAATGAGATGGCTGGCGAGGAATGGTTTCGTTCATTCATGAGTAGAAATCCTTCACTCTCTGTTCGCGTAGCCCAAGCAACTAGCCTTTCAAGAGTAACGAGCTTTAATAAAACAAATGTAAAAGCTTTTTATGACAATTTGCAAACTGTTACGGACAGACAGAAATATGAACCACTGGATATATACAATGTTGACGAAACAGGCGTCACTACTGTCCAAAAACCTGACACGGTAGTAGCAAGACGTGGGGTACGCCAAGTGGGAGCTCTTACTTCAGCTGAGCGAGGCACATTAGTCACAGTTGCTTTTGCAGTAAATGCCTTGGGGAATACTATGCCTCCTCTATTTATATTTCCACGGGTTCGTTATCGTGATCATTTTGTTAGGGATGGGCCTGTAGGATCAATTGAAACTGCAAATCCTGCAGGATGGATGCAAGATGAATCGTTCTTAATATTTCTCCAACATTTTAAGAAATTCTCTAATGCTTCTCAAACGCATAATGTGTTGCTATTGCTAGATAACCATTCCTCACACATCCACATCAACACATTGGATTTTTGTAAAGAAAATGGAATCACATTGCTTTCATTTCCTCCACACTGTTCGCACAAACTACAACCCTTGGATAGATCTGTGTTCGGACCCTTCAAGAAAGCTATAAATACTGCTTGTGATGGCTGGATGCGGAGTCACCCTGGAAAAACAATGACAATCCACGATATACCAGGTATTATCAAAACTGCTATGCCTCTGGCTTTCACACAATCGAACATTCAGGCTGGTTTTTGCGAAACTGGTATTCACCCCTATAATCGTAATGTATTTCAAGAAACTGACTTTGCATCTTCATTTGTTACGGACAGAGCAAACCCTGACACAGAAAAGAACACTTGTGCAACACCATCTCTTGAAATGCACACACCGAACCCTGTGACTGGGAAAAACAATGCTGGAGTTAACAATGAAATACCACAGTTTTTAACACAAGAATTTGGCTTTTCACCATCGTCTGAAATAGAAAGACCTGACTCTGGAGAGAACAATCCTGAACGCAATGATGAATTGGAGCCACTTTCAGCTTCTTTAATATGCGAATCTTCAATCCCAAGTTCAAGTAGTATTGAGTTAACTGCGTCATTCTCAGCCACTCCACCTGCTTTCTCACCTGAAATTGTTCGGCCTTTTCCTTAGGCTCCGCAAAGAAAAACAAGAGGTTCCAGAAATAAAAAGTCAACCATATATACAGACACGCCTGAAAAAGAGGCAGTTATGCAAGAATATGACCAAAAAGAAAAACGATTGAAGGCTTAGCAGGTAAAGAAACATCTTACTGAATCAAGAGGAATAAATAAAGGAAAAGGAAAAAAAACAAAGCAAAGAAAAGAAAGATACCACCATCGTCATCGGATGAAGAAGATTATTTCTATCTGGTTTGCTTAGGCCCATATTCAAAAAGTAGGCCTGGCGAAAAATGGATAAAATGTCAAGGAAAATGTGAGCTCTGGTCCCACTTGGAGTGCGCAGGTGGCAGTCGGTTTTACATTTGTCATAATTGTGATGAGTCAGACTAGATCTCAGTGTCGTATTTTGCACTTTTAGAACTAAGAATCAACCTTGTATTTCTACTGTTCTTTGTTTTTTTGTGATCATATTTACACAAATGCTTAGATTTTCCTTGAATAAGACATTTTAAGATTTTTGTTTCACTGGTTTTTATAATGACTCTTCATTTATATGTTTTGTATTTCAACACACTTAATATATTGTATAGTTTGATATTTTAGTTAAATTCTTTTGCTGATTATAATATGATGACTGTTATAATAACAGCTATAGATGCTAGAGTTCCTTATTAATTACAAGCTATTAAAGTGTTCCAAGATTATATCTCTTTTTTTGGATAAAAGTTAAATTTTTACAGAAGAAGATTATGTTGCTATTATGTTAGATATTAGTTCCAATAAAACTGATTTTATATTATTTGATGCAATATTTAACGTGTCACTACCGACCCCAGGTACTGTCACAACCACCCCTGGGGTGTGGCGGTTCTGACATGTTTTATTTTTTTTCTAATTTGCTCCTATGAGATAACCATTGTAACTAGTGACAAAATTTTAATATTTTCATTTAGACAAATGTACACAGTACTGTAAAAAACATTTTTACTCCATCTAACTCGCATAGTAAAAACAATATAGGGAATCAAATGAAAATTGTCACAACCATACCCAGTCTACCCTACTGTACACCAGCCGATCCTTCTGTCAGTGTAAATGTACGCTTTAACATACAAGATTTTCCTAGAAAAAAGTAAAACTGAAGACCCCTTACAGTGAGTTTGAGAGCAGAACTAAATGTCACAGCATTAATGGAGAGTATTTTGGGGTCGATCGCGACCAAGTAACATCTTTCAGAATATTGGGAGGGATACTCTGGGATACTATTTTATATGTACTATTTGCATTTTTTGCAGTCTGTAACATAGAGGCAAATTATCTGCATAGTCATCGCATTACTAGCGGGGCCTCTTTCCGAAATCGCCTGCAATACTCCTGCAAAATGTAGCGAGTACCACAGTATGTGAAATAAGATAAAGTGTTTTCTCAGAGTTTTCTCAACTGCATCCGGCTATTCGCAGCTGTATTAGACCCCCATTAAACCATTTAATCGTGGCCTCAGTAGGCGTTTGACCGCTAACAGACAAATAGCTGGAATTGTAGGCTATATAGAGAGCACGTCACAGTTTAACTCCACCCAGGAGAAAAGCATTCTGGAAGAGTATTTATTAGTTAATTCCAGCAAAGAACAGTGTTATACTATGCCAGTGTTATGTATTGTAGACGTCGGGAACAGAGTGGTGAGTGCTATGCTGCTCTGCCACGGAGCGTAGTTACAACATGGGAAGAAAACTTGTTTACATGTTCTGGTTACTCAATAGGTGGAATAAAGTGCACGTTCTGTCTGCTGAATTGAGCAATGTGCTCCGCAGAAAGCGGTTCAGCTGGGACAAGGAGTCGTGCGGGACGCGTTCGTTCGGCTGTGCATACTCGTAATCGTGTGTTGCAAAGTTCATTTAGAGTACGCCAAGCGCTTTCGCTGCATTGTAATCTAGATTTGGAGAACATAGTAGAGAAAATTATGTTACAAGAAAACACGTATCAATCGCGTTTGTATATCAATTCATTAAGGATAAACTGTTCCCATGCAGTCATTAGAAACTGAATGTCAACAGATCAGTTTCTGATGGGTAAAGACTTATTAGAAATTGGATGTGAACTTGTCACTTTCTAATGGCTAAGGCCTTCTCCTTAGATTTGATGTTTATAGAACTTTTGGAGATTTTCTCATGAAAACAATTACTACATCGAGTTCTATTAATAGATTAAGGAGGAATAAAACTAGAAGTTGTGTGTCGAATTTTTTGCAACTTATGAGAAATATAAAACAGAAGAAACGACGAATTAAAACAAGGAAAACGGTTCTAACTGTGGTAAATAGCCCTATTTTCTTGTCATCGTTAGCTGTAAGGCATATTACTGTTTTAGTTACTTATACATCTGGAATCACCGTTAGTGACAGCAAAGATGGTATGAACACCCGTCGCATGTTCAAGCAATAATAATGATGAAGATAATAAATCGCTCATCTCATCCATCTGGGTGCTTACACCAATGTTCCTGACGCGGCTTTATTTAACATGTGTAGTAATTATGCTGTTGGGGAGTTTTTATCTGAACCCATCTCGCTGTGTGGCAATCTGTTGCCTACGCAGTTCGAAACAGTAGTAGTGAAACCCATGTGAAGCTCTCACCGGCAGAGATTATTGAAATGCTGCCCCAGGTGGCCGCTGGCGGGATTAATTACTAGGGATGGGCGAATCGATGAGTTACATTCGTGAGCTGTGCCTCAAAACGAAGTAAACAAGGGAGATATGTCGGCTGCATTACAGAAAATCTATAGAGATTGCAGTCGCAGATAAATGGGGATTATAGCGCTAAATATTTAATTTTTAAGGTAAAATATTTAGATATAAAAGAAATTGATTATTTTTAATTAATGTTTTTTTGTATGGCTTACCACAAAGTAATTTATTATATCTATATATCTTTGTTGGGTTCATACTGAATTCATATACATTTATGCTATTTTGGGACGCTCTATTGATGATCTGTGGTGTTCTCTTTCCTTTTGAAAATATTAAGAGTTAAGTGTATCACAGAGAGTGAGTGAGTTTAGGATGGCGTTTCTACGTGCGCATATGACTTTAGAAGGTACAAACGCATAAGATTCAGTGTCCAGTGTAATTCTATGGTGAACTCCTAAGTTCAGCCGTAAAGTGGGTATAATTTTCATCACTAAATGTGAGTGTATCTGAGATGAAGGCACTAGAGCAGCAACTGTAGTAATAATCGGAAATAAGCAAACACCTTCAGGTAGTTCCTTTGCGACGAGGGAGATGTGATCATTGAAACTTATTAGCAGCATATGTAATGAATTGACAAACAAGAAATTTGGTACACTTGTCATGATTCTCAGACGTAGTTACAGTGAGCAAAGGAGGAGAACATCAAGGAATGTAACAGAGAGCCAATGGACAATTTGTCGAAACGTGATCAGGCGTTAATTAACAATCTAGACGAAATGAACGAATCTCGCAAAGCTATGAATAACAGGCTAACTGGAAGTGAACAGTTGAAAATGAGAACTATATAGAGATAAAAAAAGCCACACACTGAAGGACTGCGTTCAATGGCACCAAGGTATAGTATGTGAATACTGAGGTATTGTAGTATTAGTAATTCATTCTTGACGGTCATCGGCGATCAGATGGCGCGCCGGAGGCCTATCTGTGCACTCTCCGTTTTGACTCTGCAGACAGTAACTGCGCTGGGTTTAGAGGCGAACAGTGTGCACAATATTCATTATAACGTTCAACTATGTTCTGCGGACGAGAACGAGCTCCTGTTGAACAACTTCACCCATTTGAGCAGGGTCGCATTATGGACCTGCGGGAAGCTGGATGGACGTATCGACAGGTTGCTGTACATGTTGGGCATCATGTATCGGTGGTGCATTGCTACTTTCAGTAGTGGTCTGTGGAAAATTCGCACACCCGTACACCAGATTTTGGACCCCCATGTAGTAGAGATGCAGGTCAAGATGGACGCTTTGCGAGAGTAGCAGTAGCCAACCGAACATCATCCAGGGAAGACATACGGGCACATGCTGCACCTGATGTGTCACCAAGAACCATTGGCAATCGTCTGCTTGCAGGAGGACTAAGATACCGTATTTTTCTAACACTGACGCTACGACACCATCAAACATGCCTACTCTGGTGTCGTGAAAGAGTCGAAGAGAGAGTGGAATGGCGCTCTGTTGTCTACAGTGAAGACAATAGCTTCTGCCCGTAAGCGAGCGATGGAAGTGCACGTGTAAGGCATAGACTTAGTGAGTGCTTTCGCCCACGACACATAGGGCCCATCCCAAGCTTCGTGATTTGGGGGTCGATCAGTTACAACTCGTGGTCAAATTTGTTGCGTCTGGTGTCTGCAGGGTAAAGTATTCGGTGCCTATTACATTTCACAGGCTGTTATTTCCATCCTACTGTCATTTCTTCGACAGGAATGTGATGCACTTTTCCAGCAGAGCTGTGAACATCTACATAAGGCTGTTGCGATGTAGAGTGTTCTTCATGGTGTGCAATAACTACCCTGGCCAGTGAGAACATCATAGCTCCCGCCTATAGAACACGGATGGGACATGATGAAGTGGGAACTTGAAACTTACTGGCAGATTAAAACTATGTGCCGGACCGAGACCCGAACTCGGGACCTTTGCCTTTCGCGGGCAAGTGCTCTACCAACTGAGCTACCCAAGCACGACTCAAGCCCCGTCCTCACAGCTATAATTCCGCTAGTACCTCGTCTCCTGCCTTCCAAACTTCACAGACGCTCTTCTGCGAGAGCACTTGCCCGCCAAAGGCATAGGTCCCGAGTTCGAGTCTCGGTCCGGCACACAGTTTTAATCTGCCAGGAAGTTTTATGTCAGCGCACACTCCGCTGTAGAGTGAGAATTTCATTCTATAGACATCCCCCAGAATGTGGCTAAGCCACGGCTCCTCAATATCCTTTCTTCCAGGAGTGCTAGTTCTGCAAGGTTCGCAGGAGGGCTTCTGTGAAATTTCAAAATTTCGCCTGTAGGTGATGTACGTTACAAGCTACGTGCTGTCATTGAATTTCTCACTACAGAGGAAGAAACTGTGGGGAATATTCACAAACGCTTGTGCAAAGTCTATGGAGCATCTGCTGTCGACAGAAGTACAGTTAAACGCTGAGCACAGTGGGTGAGGTCATCATTCGGCGGAGGTCCACGATTTGCACCGGACGTGGAGACCATTCACGGCTCTCACACCTGACATGTTGTAACGAGCTGATGTCGTTCGCGAGGACAGACGCATTACGACTCGGCCATTAGCGCTACATCTTGTCAATCAACAAAAGAAGTGTGGATGCAATTATCCACATTCTTGGATATTCAAAAGTGTGTGCAAGATAGGTCCCGCGGTGTCTAACAATGGATCAAAAATCTCACAGAAAAAAACATTTGCCTTGATTACATGCAACGTTTTGAAGCTGAGGGGAGGCGTTCCTATCCAGGATTGTGATAGGTGATGAAACCTGGGTTCACCATTTTGAGCCCGAAACAAAACAACAGTCGATGGAATAACGCCATTCCCACTCCCCACAGAAGAAAAAAGTCAAAGAAACTTCTTCTGCCTGTTGTTTTATAATTTGCACATCTCCCTATGTTTCCCTTAGTTGTAAAATGACGCATCGACAGCTGTTGAGATGAGTATTGGAAATCCAAGCATGTAGCTTTGAGATTTTTTATCTTCAAGATACAGATATTAGCGTGGCTGATGTTTGACAGCAGGTAGAGAGGAAAACCTAAGACTCAAGGACGAATACAGTGAAGTAACAGTGCTGCAGGCAAAGAAAATTTCCTTCGAGAATTTTATAAAAGACATATTTACGCCAGTGACTGTGAATCCCAGGTATAAAAAATTATTTAATTCCTTCGAGAATGTCTTGTAAATGGTCCTTAAACGACCAAGTAGGCTGCATGGAAAAAATAAAAAAATATATTTTGTGTTTTTCAAGGACTATTTAGGGTGAAAAGAGTAGCCCGTTCCAAAGCAGTGGAGCTCACGTATCCAGAAACAGAAAGATCATGTGCGTATATAATATTACCTTCTAGTGCGGATCATTAATAGCATGTAAAAAAAATTCAACACCTCTTAAAATACAGACGATGGCCGAGAATTACTGGTGATTTATCTTCCTACATCACTTTTGCATGTGGATGGAATACTCTGAGGAACTGACTGTGAGAGATTCAACAATAACCTAACTGTCTTACAAAGTATTAGCGGCGAACGTTATGTAACTGTAGATTTGTTAATTACGTTTTTAAACTGCACTACGCCACGAGAATCGGCACCTACTGCCTGTAAAGTCCGTTTATTGTAAGAATCTGTGGACTAGACCACGCAACACACAAGCGGGCAGCAGTGCCAGCTGAGCAACGCGAAAGTAACCGGAGGGACGAAGTCGAGTGTGTTTGCAACATGTAGCTTCAAAGATGAAGATTCAGCGGGTCTCAGTGTTACACGCTGTGAATTTCTCAGTGTGCTACCTGGCGAGAGCGGGTAAACAGCTTACCGAGATCCAATTGAGAAGTGGAACTCAGCTGACAAAGACCACTACACAACGCGGGCCAAGGGCACCGAGAAGGATTGATCGCCGAGCTGAGGGACGAAAGAGATAAGGAACCAGTGCAGGCTGAGTCGGGCTGCCGACAGTAATCGCCTTCCCTGTTGACGATGAGAGTGGGGCGGCATAATGAGCACATCACGCAAAAGGGATACGCTGTAGTACTTGACACAGATGTGTTTACTGAGCTATACGGTTGACAGACGGGAGACATACGGCTCGCACTTCCGGAGCAAGGACACCTCCTACAGTCCTTCATCGCACTCAGTGTAAACATAATCCGTCACTGAGATTGCGTCGAATGTGACTTGAGAGCAGACCTTCGAGTATCTAAAGCGATAACTGGGGCGATGCTCGTAACGTGTTTTCACAAGACAAACTGAAAATAACTTACGAGAGCGAGCTGAAAAGTAATGCCTCAGAATTTTTTATTCTGTTATCAATAACGGTTAAGGTGTTACATTATATGCATATTACTCGGTCGACTTTATCGCTTTACTGAAGCAAGTAGAACCCTCTGCCGCTAGGGAGCTCCGAACTGTAGCATGTGTAACATGGCGGTGTGTAACGTAACTATGTTGATGTGTGAGAAGCAGCGTACTGAAATCGCAGACAACATGCCTTCGACTGAAATTCATAGGCGAATGAATGCTGTGTACGGTGATGATTGCATCTATTTCAGTAATGTGGGAAGTCGGGTTGTTCGTGCTCGTATTGAAGGAAACGGTGGTACTGATCTCAACGTGTATGACACACCTCCAAGTGGACGACAGCGGACGGCAACCGACGAGTTGCAGCGGAATCGGGTTGACGAACTCATCAGAGAAAATCAACGGATAACATTGACACAGCTTCAGGTAAGCGTGACATATCGTGAGAGCGTGTAAAGGCCGATATTGCAGAACTATGGTACAAAAAACTGCGTGCACGGTGGGCGCTTCCGATACGACTCCTGACATAAAACGGAGGATACTGGACGTCTGTCAACAATTTCATTTGAGTTTTGAACGTGAGGGTAATGATTTATTGAACAACATTTTGACAGGCGATGAAAGACGACTTCACCATTTTGACCCAGAAAACAAGACAGCAAGAATTGCGTTCCGCCACGAAGGACTCCTGACGCCAAAAAAAGTTCAAGACCATGCCATCAGCAGGCTAAGTTACGCTCAGGGTATACTGCATTTGGAATTCATTCCTAAAGGCACCGCCATAGACTCTGCAAGCGCCACAGACTCTGTAAGGTACTGCGAGGTCCTCAGAAAAGTGAAAGCACGAATTCGAAGATGTCGTCCACGCATGGAGCACTCTCTCCTTCAGCATGCCAATGCCAGGTCACACACAAGCGCTGTGACATCTGCTACAGTCACACGCCTTGGGATCGCTATCATCGGTTATCCCGACTTGGTCACATCCGATTTTCATGTATTACCAAAGTTTACAGAACACCTTCGAGTACTTCACTTCTATACTGTTGAAGGGGTGAAAGCAAAGGCTGCGGCTCTGTAAGTAAAAAATTCTACAGGGAGGTATCAACAAACTGGCCTCTCTTTGGTGGAAATGTATTCGTCGCCAGAATGACTATGTTGAGAAAGAGGTATGTAGATGTGAAGAATAAAGATGTAGAATGTTAGTAAAGTACGTTTAATTTAAAAAGGTCTAAGAGTTATTACAAGAAAGAATAAACGGAGGCACTACTTTCAAGCACACTCTCGCATACAGGGTGCAATCAGATTCCCTTTACAGCTCTGAGGACAGGTTCCTCACACCAAAAGAAGAAGAACTATGCAGTAAACTTGGCCTGTAAGACACTACCTTAACAGCTATAAGAACTTGTTCTATAGAAGAAATGTGTTTCGCCGTAGCGAAAAAGAGTGATTGCTCATCACTGTTAAAGTATACATTTTTTAACCCATGTTTACTGGAAATTTCTTTTTTTGTTTAGTTTTACTACCTCGTCCCAAAATTTGGAAAGCAAAGAGCTTCCAGTAGAAGGGATGTGCTTCAAAGTAGTGAAGATAAACAAGTGCTCTTAGCTCTCAAGCTATGCAGCTTAGAGCGCTTAATTACTAGTGATTTTTTCTTCTTCTTTTGATGTAAGGGACGTTACACCGTGTATAGGTAGGCTTCCGCGACCGGAGTAAATATCATTAAAATCTTTCTGAATGTACTGCCGTCCACATGGCCGATTACCGATGCGGTCGTTGCAATTACCTTAGTTGCATCATTGACCAGCAGGGATATACCAAAACTATGAAGAATATTTACAAAGATCCTACCAGTTTTATTTATGATATATGTGTTTATGTCTATATCTAATCACAAAACTGTGTTCGCTTTTGTATTTGAGATTTTATCTAGAACGTCTGTTAATTTACAGAAAAAAAGTGTTCGCATTACCACTGGGTGGTCGATAGACAAATAAAATCACGAAACATCCTCCAAAAAAATGGGTTCAAATGGCTCTAAGCACTATGGGACTTAACATCTGAGGTCATCAGTCCCCTAGACTTAAAACTACTTAAACCTAACTAACCTAAGAACATCACACACGTCCATGCCCAAGGCAGGATTCGAACCTGCTACCGTAGCAGCAGCGCGGTTCCGGACGGAAGTGCTTAGAACCGCTCGGCCACAGCGGCTGGCAAATATCCTCCGAACAGACCTTGAAAGTCCAGCGGTACTGACAAATCAACAAGTCATCCTCAGCCCTTATGCGTCACCGGATGCGGATACGGATGGGCATGTGGCCAGAAATACCGCTCTCCTGGCCGTTTTCAGTTTTCATGACCCGTGTCGCTACTTCTCAGTGAAGTAGCTCCTCTATTGGCCTCACAAGGGTTACGTGCACCCGGCTTGCCAACAGTACCCAGCAAACCCGGAGGATAACCCATCCAAGTGCTATCCAAGCCCGACAGCGCTTCACTTCGGTGATATGAAAATTTGGAAATTTGTTATAAGTTTCTATGAAACCAAACTGCTGAAGTCGTCGGTCCCTAGGCTTACACACTACTTAATCTAACTGAAACTAACCCATACTAAGGACAACACACACACCCATGCCCGAGGGAGGACTCGAACCTCCGACGGGGGAAGCCGCGCGAACCGTGGCAAGGCCCCCAGACCGCACGGCTATTTCGCTCGGCGGTGATCTGACTGGAACCGATGTTACCACTGCGGCGAATCCGTTAGTGAGCAATAGATACACAGAACCATTCGTTTCTTGTTAGTGTCAGTCCCTTTTAATTTCAAACGTTGGCCTTCAATAACTCACTGAAGTTGATGTCTCGATTTTAAGTTGTGCTCCTTCGCTAATATACAGACATGATCTACCACCTTTTGAAGAGGACCTATAGTAATAGACCGTTCTTTCATATGACGATAATACTGTATAATGTATTTTTGTATCTTTATACCAATGCCCTGTGACGCAAATCTATGAGTAGTTTAAAGATTGGAGCAGAAATTAAGATTGCTATATTTCTGATTTTGTTGATTTGATGGTTTCATTAAGGATTTTTGTCCATGATATTTCCAGTGTTACATGTCCCAATGGTTTTTTTAAATTATATTTTATTCAGCAATGTACATATTTTACAACATGGCAGAATTACTAACATAGGAATAGCGAACAAAGTTATCTACTGAAATATTACGCAGATGACATGATATCTCAATGGAACTAAAAGAAAAAAAAATTATTATTTTGTCAAATACCTTTCTTGACTTGCAGGCAGATAAGTAGCTGCAATGAAAAACACGAATTCCAGATGTATATAGGATAGCAGTTACAACTGACGCTACAAATAACAGAATAATGTCTCATCAAAAACGTAGAATTCTATGCGATACGGCAATGCTCAACATAAATGTAACGGCCACACTGATACTAAAGGTTAGGTGCAAAAACTAAACTTAATTAAACTGGTAACTCTTAATAATTTTCATTGTTATGCAGTTGTCAGTGAACTCTACAGCAGTAATAAAAACAAAACCAGCAAGAAATACAGATACATGTTAAGAAGTATATCACTTTAGCACAGTGCTGCCCGTCCCGCTCACCCTCAGATACTTAGTAGTTTGCCAGGAGCGTCATATGAGAGATTTAGCGACGTAGTGTACCCTTTAGCTTGCGAGTGTGTATGTGGTAAATCAGCGAGGTATCAGCTAGCAGCAGCGGGACGCGTGCTCAAGCCGCGCGCGCTGGACGACGGACGTCATTAGTGGACACAAAGCGCCGACGACACCAGAGGTGGAAAGCCGGTGTCAAACTAGCCAAGGGCATACGCTAAAAAACCGCCATGCTGGCGTCAGCCCCTACACAAATATGTGAAATACCTCGTTTACGACGCCATCATATACACTCAGCCTCGAGTGTGCTAATTTAACAGTTCAATGTTGCAGCTCTTTTCACTGACAATGACTTTGTAGTGGAAACAAAGCATGCTAATGCCTAATTGTTAGACGAAGAGATACTCAATATTTTAAGTTTCATATCTTAATCGATAACTTCGCCGCTTTGTGCCTAAAAAGTCAGGACTTTCATGTGATGCCTACCTACCGTAAGTGTGTGATGGAGAACTTGCTTCACTGCAGCCGCAGCAGTTCTGTCTACCAGTGCTCTGAAATGAAATGTCGTGTGGCTAGGGCCTCCCGCAGCTCGTGGTCGTGCGGTAGCGTTCTCGTTTCCAACACCCGGGTTTCTGGGTTCGATTCCCGGCGGGGTCAGGGATTTTCTCTGCCTCGTGAGGACTGGGTGTTGTGTGATGTCCTTAGGTTAGTTAGATTTAAGTAGTTCTAAGTTCTAGGGGACTGATGACCATAGATGTTAAGTCGCATAGTGCTCAGAGCCATTTGAACCATTTTTTTAGGGCCTCCCGTTGGGTAGACCTGTCGCCTGGTGCAAGTCTTTGGAGTTGACGCCACTTCGGCAGCTTGCGGGTCGATGGGGATGATATGATGATGATGAAGACAACACAACACCCAGTCTCTGAGTGGAGAAAAATCGCCACCCAAGCCGGGAATCGAACTCGAGCCCCTTTGCATGGGATTCCGTCTCACTGACCACTCCGCTATGGAGGCGGACACCAGTGTTCTGAACAGCATTGTCTGCAGATAAGTGACGTAAATGTTAGAAAGAGGGCCAGCAGGCAGCTGTCATTGCTAATTCATCACGATATGTATATATTTTTCTCTCAATCTGGTCTCTTTATATTTCCTTAATATGTTTGTCATTGATAAAGCTGATTCATCTACACGCGTGTTTGTGCAGACGTTTAATACATCGAAAGACGATCATCTGACTGTAACTGATAAACGAATCATGAAATTTATTATTTCGAATACGGTACCACCATAGTTATACAATTTACTGGAAATAAATGAAAATTTGAGCCAGATCAGGTCTCGAACCCGGATATCCCACTATACGCGAGCGGTGCTCCTTAACCGCTTCTTTTTTTTTCTTTTTAAGTTGTTCCTCACGTTCCTGAGTATACCTAAGCCTACAAGGAAAGGAGACGACAATTCCATAGCAAATTTTATCCTAAAATTAAGAAGAAGCACTCAGAAAATCTCCACCAATTCAGGCGTTGTCCCGCATCAATAAAGGCCTCAGTAACGCCTACCAGAAAGGAAAGGAGGATGCAGGTAAGTTGTCTTTAAAATGGCTCTGAGCACTATGGGACTTAATATCTGAGGTCATCAATCCCCTAGACCTTAGAACTACTTAAGCCTAACTAACCTAAGGACATCACACGCATGCATGCCCGAGGCAGGATTCGAGCCTGCGACCGTGGCGGTCGCGCGGTTCCAGACTGTAGCTCCTAGAACCTCTTGGTCACAGCGGCCGGCAAGTTTTCTGTAATTTTTGTTTTATTTTTATATTTTTCCTTTTTTATTCTCTTATTTTTTATTTATTTTCTTTCTTTTTTTGTTAATCCATCTCCGTCACAACAGCACGTCCACGCAAAGGGTGGCGATCGCCTTTGAGATCAGTGGGAGAAAACCAGCGTGGTGGAGACGCATCATCGATGCATATCTTCTCGCAGTTGTGTATGAATAACCATTGAGGGGATCGAGTATGTAAAATGGAGGATAAGAACGTATGTCAGGTACTCCTAGCATACGGATGATCGTGTTTCGTGGGGGTGGGGGGGTAGCGAAAACCACTCCGGAGAAAGTACGAGAAATATTGTTGTCAACTGCTCATGCTCAATGTCAGTCGTTAAGGTATTGCTAGATATCGAGGGCTGCTGTGTCACCCCCATTAAACAGGTAGTGAACAGCGTGCCAGCTAATTCAACTCACTGTGGCAAACAGTCTGTGTGTGGGAAGCGAAGCATTTGTGCTGTGATGCTGTCAATTGTCGAGCATGTGATGAATGCCAACATCTGGCGGACCAAAGGCCAAGCTTTGCTCGTCTTGCTGCAAACAAATCCATGGCCATCATCATCTTGCACGCCACACGTGGCACATAATGACTATGACGCCAGATGTATCCGGTGGTTACGAGTGGCAGCCTACCAAGTGGACTGGATATCTGACGCAAGAGTAGGAGCGTGCACCGCATGCCACACGGAATTCCACCGGACGAGGGAGTGTCTTTCTTCAGTCACATTCGACGGAAGCTGCGACAGCAGCGAGGCGTACACCATCTTGGCCGCCGGTAGGCGTAGAGGCAGAAGCGTGACCTGTATGTAGCTGCATTCAGGAAAGAAATAGCTCGAGTAGAAAAAAAAAAGGCATGGAACGTCTGCCAGCGGCAGTGGGGCAACGACAGAGATCAGGGTAACGGCCCTTGTCAATAGGCTGGAGAGGCAAGTCGGAGTACGTCGCCACATATTGACATGCGTGCCTACAAAGAGGGCTGCTGCTTGATGTTGGACATGACGAAGACTAAGACCTCCTTAGCCCTTAGGGAGTGTGAGGGACTCATAGCTGGCCTTTAACATGTCTCGACTCGCAAATAACCCAATGCGGTCAACATGAGTGTGGCCATTGACAGGGGGCTGGGGAAAAATGGGTTACGTGCTGGATTCGCGACACGATATAAACGTTAGCAAACCTGGTCCGTTGCTGCGTTCGGAGTCGATGGTCAAGGAGATCCACCCGGATCCCACGTAATAAGTGTCTACTACTAAGGGTGACATATCACCGCAAGTCTGCCGACAAATCAATTTCTAGACATCTTATCACGTAGTGAGTGAGTGAGTGACGCATTCTTCCGGCAACCAAAGTCCTGTAGGTAGCTCGCGAGATTTGCGAATATTAATGACGCTACCAGAAGCAGCGCCGTAGGATTCAACTCACACCAGTGTTCCTTGAAAATCACTGCCATTGCGCAGGAGAAGGACAAAGTCGTTCGTATAAGCCGTTGTACATGGTGGCAGACACTCAAGGAATATCTTAGGGAATTGGTTTAAAAAAAAGTGTTTCAAAGGCCCAGTCAAATATTTACAAGTGTTCTCCCCGAGTAACTTACGCCATGCCTACGTGACACAAGTCGCTTGTCTTTCAAAACCGAGGCAGTTCTGTCCAGTTAAAGCTGCTGACAAGAGACGCCTTGAGCCCTGTGCTGAAACTACTAGCGAATTCACGCGGTTTTAGCCAATAGCGCGCGCGGGATACCGATCACGTGCGGTGACGCTGGAGTGTTCTGCGGTTCAGAACACAATTGCTTCTCTCTCTTGTAATCCAGACTTCGAACAGAACAGACGTCTTTTTGGAAGGCAGAGCCTCCGGCTCTTCTTTTCACGGCCGGCCACCAACGTAAGTTAACATGAACCGCTTCCCCTTCCATTGCCCATTTCAGTCAATTGTTCGACCTCCTAGACTGGCCTAAACCTGGTAACGTCCCACCCAAGGCACGCCCCTTTTACACCGTACATTGAAATACATCCTCTTTATTATACCTAATTTGCTGTTTTGTCATTTAAGGGCAGCCATGGATGCCCACTCTTTAATCCTGACCGCTCAACCTCATGCAACCTGTCGTCACGAGGCATATGTAACAACCGCCTCCCCACTTCCCAAACCTTGTATACCTTTGCAAATGGTGACCAGAAGTGGAATCATATACATTTACACCGTGTAACAAAAAGTGTGGCATCCACGAGTCATCCCGGTGGATGCCACAGAGTAACGATTGTAAGGCGAGAGTGTACAGGGTCGCGGAAAAAGGGCATCCCTGCCACACCGATCGTTGTACCAGGATGGGCGGCGTAAGAGGACCACTCTACAGGATCCGAGATGTCTCGCCCTGGAACAGGCTCATTATTAACACCATGAAGATGTCTGGGAATCTCATATTCCGCATCACTGCTGCCAGATGGGAGTGATCAAACCTATCAAAGGTCTGGCTGGAATCAAGGGAGGCCAAGACCCCCGTCATGCACCGTGTCCACGCAAGTGAGAACTTGTCACGATATAAAAATAAGGCGGTCCGGGTGTTGTGATCGCCTATTAAAGACGTCTGATCGTGGGAGATCATGAAGTGGGAGACCCTTTGGAGGCGTGCGACCAAACTCCAGATAAAAGATCTTCATGTCAGAGTTCAGGAACGACAGGGACGATAGCCACTGATGCTGGTTCCACAATTTGGTTTGTGGAGAGGAACAAGCAACCCTTGGAGGAAGACGACAGGAAGCTGTACCGCAGGGGACATCGGGTCACGGAATATGTCCGTCCACGACGGTAGGTCCTGTATAACACTAAATGGAGGCTGTCGGATCCTGGCGACTTGTGTAGCACGCCAGCCATTATTGCTGCAATAACCTTCCCCCCCGCCAAGTCCTCAAATAATTCCAACTGCGCATCCCGCGGTAGATTGGTAATGATGGTGGAGAGCACCACACATGGGGCATAGCGTGGCCGCTGGTCCTTCGGCGCCTGAGTGGAGTTAAAATCCCCCACAGAAAATTATGACGCCCTGACGTCCCACTTAGAGGCGCTCGACAGCAACCACGAACAAAGCGGACCTTTTACGATCCTAACGTCATGGAGAGTGAGCTCCATGACTCTAGCGCCAGGGAGAAAAAGAACGTCTGCGGCAATTAAGCCATCAAGTAGAAGGAGTGCCACGCCGCTGCCAATGGCAGATACGTGGGAGATGCGAGCGGTGTATCCGAAAGGGCCGACCAAATCCACGACATTGACCTCTTAGTGGAGGCTATGTCTATATCTTCCACAGTCAGAGTGTCTTATAACTTCGTCAGTTTATAGTGCGCACGTGTGTTACTGAAGTTGAGAGTGCCCAGTCGGGATTGTTGGGTCTCCACGTCCACCAAGAAAGTAACATCCGCGTCCGGCAGCAGCCGTCTTGGCTGGACCAGTTGCAGCATCCATCACATTGTCTGTCACTGTGTCATTGTTGTGTCCGCACCTCTCTCTGAACACTCACTTCCACGGCACCAGAGGTAGCAAAGTGTCATCTTGTACCTCATCTGACCTGAAGCTCGTCATTACAGATGTGTCTTTCGGCGGATCGTCTGCTGTGCACGCAGGTGGAGTCGGCACTGCAGGAGGAACGTCGGAGGGATCGGCACCACCGCGTTGCTACGACGTGAGGCGGTTGTAGGGTGAAGTGGTGCCAGAGGACGTGGCGTCATCGACCATTTGGTCCCACTGAATGAAGGTAACCATCCCAAAGCGCACGGTGCCACTTCTGGCGCTTCTGTGGGGAATTTTTGGTTACACGCATGAGCTTTTCTTGGCACGAAAAAATAATTTAATTCATCATTTCCTAAATATCTATTCCTTATCTAATGTATTCAGGATGAGTAGACGGACTAATCCTAGTTAAATAACAAATTAAGGATGCAATTAATAAATGTTAATTGTAAAATAAAAGGAAAGTGCAAAACCACAACATGGAATCCTAACAAATATATAATTGTAAATCCTACTATTTATCGTATCCAAGATTGGCACTGTGTAAACGCATCCCGTGTTGTGTTCGTTAACAACACTGCAAAGGTTAACACTGTTAACTCTTTTGTTAGTTCTAACTACCACCTAAGTTGTCGTTGACATCGAAAACCTAAGAGAGACGAAGTAGTGGAACTGTTCGTATTTGATGTTCCCTATATTAGTTAGATGCGCAGAGATCACCCAAGTGATCAGCAAAGTGTGGATCTTCCGCGTCGTAGTAGATTGGCGGTGTGTGGCTTCCAGAAAATAAATTCGGCTACACAATGGACGTATTGCTGCGTCTGAAAACTACTGTGGTTGAAGATACTTAGTTATCGCATTAGTTTACGAGACTCTGCGGTCTGCTTGCCTACTGTGGTCAGGAGCAGAAGTGTGTGTCTGGTGCAGTAGCGTAAGTGAGCACTTCTCAATACTAACAGCGCTACAATGAAGTACCAACCTGTTCCTCTCTCTACTGAGAAACAAATTGCTCGTACTTCTAGTGATGCAGTCAGCACTGTACTAAGTAAGACAGAGACTAGTCGCCGGATAAGGTGCCAACAACGTCTCAGAGCAGCCTCGATCGCCTTCTCTCGCTTTGCTGGGCTGCACGCTCGCTACCAAGCCTCCGTTACTGTAGTGTCTGTTTTGGAAACAGCCAGTCACGGCTCTCCAGTCAAAGCGATGTCCTCCCACCCTTGTACAACGCGAAACCACTCGCAGCCTATACAGCTCTTCCAGCTCCTTCGAGATGTTTCTCGAAAGATTCAACCAAATGTTTGCTCAAACCTCCGACCAGTGGCATAGTCTCACAGTCTCACTTTGCCGCGAAACGGCCAGTAGCTACACGGTGACCGAACTACGACTGCAACCTCGCCCTAGTCCGGCTTCGCTGGGGTGGCTCTCACGGTCACTCTCTGCGTGGAGCCCCTTTGCTGCCCACCGCTCTTAGGAAAGCTCCCTGCCTCTTCGTTCCTACTGCTACCGAAAACTTTAATTTTCCCAGCACATGCAATTTTATTGTGTTATTAAAGTGACAACTCTCCTAAGCATCGATCTGTCTTGATATAAAATATTTGTGTTAATTAACATAATTGGTGACTTTTGATTGATAATTCTAACATGTAAGGTGACCAAAATACAGGGGCCCTACAACCTACATGTCCGTCAGGGTGCTTACACTTGAGGTCTCGTGTGTGGCGGCTCACAATCCCGGTACACGGTTCTTCGGTCCGCATCTTGACCTATACAACGTTTCCATTGATGGAAAAGTGAATGCCAGTTACACACTGTTGGCCCAAGTGAAGATCATCCCCTGTAGATTTCTCAATTTCAAGGGGTGCATATAAGCTTGAAATGCGATCTTGATCACTACCCGGAGGTTAGATTTTACATGCCGCGCTCGTAAGAGAGACGCAGTACACGAAATGGCGGCAGGAAGTAAACAAGGAAATCACGCGCGCACTCCATGACAGGCGGGAAGCATGCAGGCGTTTGCTAGAGCACTGCATCTGCGTGACGACTTCGCGTGGGTAGGGTTCGTCTACATCATTCGCTATGCACATGCACGCGGAAGCACGCGGCCGGCAGTTCAGTCACTCAGTATCACGCAGCGCTCATTCACGGAGTGATGACCAAAAGCGGCGTGGCCATGCCACGGAGGTCAGGAAATGTAGGTTCTACACAGCTTTGGTGCAACGTAGCGGCACTAATAGACTTGCGTTCGAAAGAATTTAGAACTAGAATTTCTGTTTAGCTGCCAATTTTCATATTTTCCATGGAGAACGTGACTGTTGTATACATGGGATTCACTAAACGTTACTACAGAATAAAAAAAAAATTAAAGTGATATTGAATGTTATTGTTATTGTTATTGTTATTGAATGTTTCAGCTGTAGAACTGCATATTTCAGTGAAATAATAGCTGATGAAATAATTGCTCTGAGCTCTATGGGACTTAACTTCTGAGGTCATCAGTCCCCTAGAGCTTAGAACTACTTAAACCTAACTAACCTAAGGACATCAGACACATCCATGCCCGAGTCAGGATTCGAACCTGCGACCGTAGAGGTCGCGTGGTTCTAGACTGTAGCGCCTAGAACCACTCGGCCACCCCGGCCGGCATGAAATAATGCTCACTTTCAGTCAGTTCCTAAAATCGCACTGACATTTAGACATATTTCGAACAGGACAAACTGAAAAGATTTATGCTGAGGAGTGTGACAACAGACTATAATTATCAATTTTGTTTGTAGTTACAAAAAAACTTTAATCCAGCTACACTGTGGTCTTTTGTTAGTAAATCGAGCAAATGAACTAATAGAACGTGTTAGAGTTGATAATATGAACACAGTGACAAAGAAAGTATAAGGTGTAGTGGTGAGAAGAGATTGTCATTATTCGAATAGATTTCTATCTGGATAATGATTCGATTAAGTAGATCATTGAAATAAATTTATTCACCAATATATTATCTGTAAATTAAATAGCGAATAACATATGATGCTACCGTATTTCCTTTGTTTGTTTCTTCTACAGAAGTAGTATTTGTTCACTTGACTCAAGGCAGTTTCTGTCTCCGAAATTCACGTTCTGTTAAGAATCATGGACATCCAACCATTTAGCGCCAAGTGGTAGTTTCACTGTCCTTATACCTCTTTCCTTAGATGCTCACGACAACAGCACGTGAACATTTGAACGGCTTCGCCGTTTTCGAAATGCTCGTTCACAGACTCTGCCGAATAATAATCTGTCCATTGTCAAAGTCGCTTACCTCAAAGTATTTACAGATCTGCAGTCCATACCTTCGCTAGGGTGGCTCACCGTCCGTGTCTGCTCGGCTTGCATACTTCTGTTACCAAGTCACGTGCCCGCAACACCACCAGGCAGCATCCAACGTCGCGGTGAGCAGTGGTTATAATGTTTACAGAGTGGTCTGAAATTTCCGTTACAGACATGTAAGACTTCCAGAGGGGACTAAGTAGATCATATTTTGTATTGGAACCCATGGCCGAGAACTTACCGTTTCAGTGCTACATCTAGGAGCTCAGTCCGGATCCGCGCGACCGCTACGGTCGCAGGTTCGAATCCTGCCTCGGGCTTGGATGTTTGTGATGTCCTTAGGTTAGTTAGGTTTAAGTAGTTCTAAGTTCTAGGGGACTTATGACCACAGCTGTTGGGTCCCATAGTGCTCAGAGCCATTTGAACCATCAGTGCTACAACCATTTGAAAATACCGCGTAATCAAAAAGTCAGTATAAATTTGAAAACTTAATAAACTACGGAATAATGTAGATAGGGAGGTAAAAATTGACACACATGCTTGGAATGACATGGGGTTTTATTAGAACCGAAAAAACACCCCATTTTGCTAGACGCGTGAAAGATCTCTTGCGCTCGTCGTTTGGTGATGATCGTGTGCTCAGCCGCCATTTTCGTCATGCTTGGCCTCCCAGGTCCCCAGACCTCAGTCCGTGCGATTATTGGCTTTGGGGTTACCTGAAGTCGCAAGTGTATCGTGATCGACCGACATCTCTAGGGATGCTGAAAGACAACATCCGACGCCAATGCCTCACCATAACTCCGGACATGCTTTACAGTCCTGTTCACAACATTATTCCTCGACAATAGCTATTGTTGAGAAATGATGGTGGACATATTGAGCATTTCTACATCTACATCTACATCCATACTCCGCAAGCCACCTGACGGTGTGTGGCGGAGGGTACCTTGAGTACCTCTAATCGGTACTCACTTCTATTCCAGTCTCGTATTCGTGGAAAGAAGGATTGTCGGTATGCCTCCGTGTGGGCTCTTATCTCTCTGATTTTATCCTCATGGTCTCTTTGCGAGATATACGTAGGAGGGAGCAATATACTGCTTGAATCTTCGGTGAAGGTATGTTCACGAAACTCAACAAAAGCCCGTACCGAGCTTCTGAGCGTCTCTCCTGCAGAGTCTTCCACTGGAGTTGATCTATCATCTCCGTAACGCTTTCGCGAGTACGAAACGATCCTGTAACGAAGCGCGTTGGGTCTTCTCTATCTCTTCTATCAACCCTATCTGGTACGGATCCCACACTGCTGAGCAGTATTCAAGCAGCGGACGAACAAGCGTACTGTAACCTACTTCCTTTGTTTTCGGATTGCATTTCCTTAGGATTCTTTCAATGAATCTCAGTCTGGCATCTGCTTTACCTTCGATCAACTTTATATGATCATTCCATTTTAAATCACTCCTAATGCGTACTCCCAGATAATTTATAGCATTAACTGCTTCCAGTTGCTGACGTGCTATATTGCAGCTAAATGATAAGGGATCTTTCTTTCTATATATTCGCAGCACATTACACTTGTCTACATTGAGATTCAATTGCCATTCTCTGCACCATGCGTCAATTCACTGCAGATCTTCCTGCATGTCAGTACAATTTTCCATTCTTACAACCTCTCGATATACCACAGCATCATCCGCAAAAAACCTCAGTGAACTTCTGATGTCATCTACAAGGTCATTTATATATATTGTGAATAGCAACGGTCCTACGTCACTCCCCTGCGGCACACCTGAAATCACTCTTACTTCAGAAGACTTCTTTGCATTGAGAATGACATGCTGCTTTCTATTATCTAGGAACTCTTCAATCCAATCACACAATAAATCTGATAGTCCATATGCTCTTACTTTGTTCATTAAACGACTGTGGGGAACTGTATCGAACGCCTTGCGGAAATCAAGAAACACGGCATCTACCTGTGAACCCGTGTCTATGGCCCTCTGAGTCTCGTGGACGAATAGCGCGAGCTGGGTTTCACACGACCGTCTTTCTCGAAACCCATGCTGATTCCTACAGAGTAGATTTCTAGTCTCCAGAAAAGTCATTATACTCGAACATAATACGTGTTCCAAAATTCTACAACTGATCGACGTTAGAGATATAGGTGTTGTGACTTGGCAAGACAGCCAAGCCACTATGAGGAAGCCGAAAGGCACGCGTTTAAGCTCACGCAGGCTGGCGTGAGGTCTGGAACAGTTAAAGGGATTGAGACTGGCAAATAAAGTACGTAGGTGATGGAATACTTAACTTTAATCCATAATTGGTGAACATCGGTCTGACGGTACATGCATCACAAGATAAATAGCAAATGATAATGGCGCCTTGCTAGGTCGTAGCAAATGACGTAGCTGAAGGCTATGCTAACTATCGTCTCGGCAAATGAGAGCGTAATTTGTCAGTGACCCATCGCTAGCAAAGTCGGCTGTACAACTGGGGCGAGTGCTAGGACGTCTCTCTAGACCTGCCGTGTGGCGGCGCTCGGTCTGCAGTCACTGATAGTGGCGACGCGCGGGTCCGACGTATACTAGCGGACCGCGTCCGATTTAAAGGCTACCACCTAGCAAGTGTGGTGTCTGGCGGTGACACCACAATAGGTCTATAGCTCTGCACATCAGTTCGACGTCCCTTCTTGAAAACGGGGATGACCTGTGCCCTTTTCCAATCCTTTGGAACGCTACGCTCTGCTAGAGACCTACGGTACACCGCTGCAAGAAGGGGGGCAAGTTCCTTCGCGTACTCTGTGTAAAATCGAACTGGTATCCCATCATGTCCAGCGGCCTTTCCTCTTTTGAGTGATTTTAATTGTTTCTCTATCCCTCTGTCGTCTATTTCGATATCTACCATTTTGTCATCTGTGCGACAATCTAGAGAAGGAACTACAGTGCAGTCTTCCTCTGTGAAACAACTTTGGAAAAAGACATTTAGTATTTTGGCCTTTAGTCTGTCATCCTCTTTTTCAGTACCATTGTGGTCACAGAGTCTCTGGACATTTTGTTTTTATCCACCTACCACTTTGACGTAAGACCAAAATTTCTTAGGATTTTCTGTCAGGTCAGTACATTGAACTTTACTTTCGAATTCATTGAACGCCTCTCGCATAGCCTTTCTCACACTACATTTCGCTTCGCGTAATTTTTGTTTGTCCGCAAGGCTTTGGCTATGTTTATGTTTGCTGTGAAGTTCCCTTTGCTTCTGCAGCAGTTTTCTAACTCGGTTGTTGTACCACTGTGACTCTTTTCCATCTCTTACCAACTTGCTTGGCACATACTCATCTAACGCATATTGTACGATGTACGATTTCCTGTAAAGAACGTAATCTTTGCTTTGTCTTACTTTGCTAATTATTGCTATTCTGATCAGATGAAGCGCCATCTGTCGGAAATTTTTTGAATTTTTTTATTTTTTCGGTTCTAATAAAACCCCATGTCATTCCAAGCATGTGTGTCAATTTATACCTCTCTATCTACATTATTCCGTGATTTATTCAGTTTTCAAAATTATACTGACTTTTTGATCACCCGGTATATTGGTAAGGCGACCACTTGTACAAGTAATTTATTAGGCGTGACCCAGTGCATCACTTGTTTTACAGATTTACTCATTAATAAGTAAAGAAACAAAAAGGAAACTGATGCAATATGGCCTCTTGCAATTCGGGTGTGCGCCATCTTGGATCATCACAGTCACGCCTGCTCACGGTGAAGGTACCCGTACCTCGAAGCCGTTGCGTGATTGTGGCGAAAAGGGAGTGCGGTGGAGTTGTACATTGCGGATAGTGATGTTGATAAAGGCGGTGAGCAGGTCTTCCATTATCGTGAGCTTCGCTATACAGAAGTATCATGTCGGTGAACCGAGGTTCCCTACCTCAAAAAATTGTTCAGTGGAGTATTCTCAATGTCCTTTACATTTTTGCACGCTCTTGCGGAAATACCCTGTATAGTGACTCATCTCTATTAAACAATCAATATTGCATGAATACCTCGTTAGTAAAAATTTACGAATATCGGAGAGCAGCCCCATATGAAACAGTGGAGTACCGGTATTTTGTGTCATTGTCGGAGACGAGAAAATCCCCCATCAGACAATGGATTACTGATGCCATGCGTCATTGTCGGAGACGATGCATTTGGTACATCTGAAAATTTAATGCTTCCTTCCGGAGGAATGAGTTTAACAGCAACAAAACCATCTTCAATTACCGACTGTCTCGGAATAGGCCGTTTTGTAGGATGCACTTTTAGCACACTGGCAAATAAATGGAGAATTTTTCATCGCTCAACGGATGTTCGAGAAGAATTGGCAATGACTATAATAAATGCATCCTGTTGGTTACAAAATAAGGTGCCAGAAAGAGGTGGCTTTAATTTTAAAAACATATCTTACGTCCTTACACAACTGGTAATTCCCCCATGTCCTACAAGCTGTCGAAGGATATCGTGTAATTTGTTTCAAGGTGAAAGAAATGTGTGGCT
Source organism: Schistocerca cancellata (assembly GCF_023864275.1). Classification (NCBI taxonomy): domain Eukaryota; kingdom Metazoa; phylum Arthropoda; class Insecta; order Orthoptera; family Acrididae; genus Schistocerca; species Schistocerca cancellata. The sequence continues at coordinate 463,385,986 of NC_064629.1, forward strand.
GCTTCGACAAGTGAACGGAGATTGAAGGTAGCCATAAACGCACTTCACGAGATAGCCCGCTCACAACTGGCAGCACTGAACCGGGAAATCTCAGTGGCGAAATGAGCGGGCTACAATCACGTCATCGTTTTATCGGCTGCCGCAGCCTGGCTGCATCTTGCGTTACAGCCTTTCCACGACCGACTCGGCCCCGTTCAACTGTCTCTGCACATGCAATACGTCTCCTCCTCCTATTGCTATCAAGAACTCTACATAAGCAGCCAACGATGAGAACGCAGCCAAAAAAATTCCCAGTCTACAATACCTTACTTAGACTGCTATCACTATCGGACACCCGTGTCTCCTTAACCCTTAACTGCTCTAGTGGGGTCCTGGGAGAACCCCAGGCGATATGAATACAATACAAAGTATGTGAACGGAACAACAGATGGCGCCTGTGATCTTGGTAGTCTTCAGTGAAGCGATGCCGTTTAACGCGGATTATTGGATGCGGTGTTTCCGATAATATTTTGTGAGATAAAAAGAAAGAGGTCCAGAATACCCCACCAGAGTATTAAAGGGAGTTGTTTTTCATTATATCAATTAGTGTTTTAAGCGACTGAAGTCTTAGAGTACTTCGAAAACAGCAATATTTCAATGATAATATCAATTTTTTAAGTCATGTGAGTATGTATGCATTTTTTTCAGAATGGTATCATCGAAATCATTAACAGATGACGAGTTGGAAAGAATAGTGAATGATCCTGCGTTTTTGCAATCTGATAAGGAGAGCACAGCAGATGAGGATGAATTTACACTAAGTGCTTATGAGTCCACCTCTGAAGTTACATCAGAAAGTAGTTGTGAGAATCAGATAAAGAGGCGTGTATTAGGCCTTCCGTTGACAAATATTGTTTTTGGAAAAAAGAAGTACTACAAGTGATAAAAAGAAGCTCCTTCTACAATTAGTACCAGTGCTCACAATATAGTTAGTCACCTTCCAGGCTCTAGACGTGGAGCAAAAACGCTTGATTCAACTGACATATTATCTGCTTGTCAATTGTTCATTACTGAAAATTTATTACAACTGACACTCACCAATACAAACGTCAAGGTATATGACATGTCAAACAAATACAGAGCTCCTCAACTAGCATTCATAAAGCTGCTACATATACATACATAAAAAAAAAAGGTTTGCATCACCTCGGTTTCGAGAGTTCCGGAACCCGTACAGAAAATTGGTACAGAGTTCAACATAAACATGATTTCCGTTCTTTTTAATTCTCATGAAAACCACACATTGCACCTTCAGAGGTGGTGGTCGAGATTTATGTACACACCAGTACCTTTAATACCCAGTAGCACGTCCTCTTGCAGTGATCTGTATTCGTCGTGACATACTATCCACAAGTTCATCAAGGCACTGTTGGTCCAGATTGTCCCACTCCTCAACGGAGATTCGGCATAGATCCCTCAGAGTGGTTGGTGGGTCACGTCGTCCATAAACAGCCCTTTTCAATCTATCTCAGGCATGGTCGATAGTGTTCATGTCTGGAGAACATGCTGGCCACTCTAGTCAAGCGATGTCGTTATCCTGAAAGAAGTCATTCATGAGATGAGCACGATGAGGGCGCAAATTGTCGTCTATGAAGACGAATGCCTCGAGAATATGCTGCCGATATGGTTCCACTACCGGTCGGAGGATGTCATTCACGTATCGTGCAGCCATTACGGCGCCTTCCATGACCACCAGCGGCGTACTTAGCCCCACATAACGCCACCCCAAAACAGCAGGGGTCCTCCACCTTGATGCACTCGCTGGACAGTGTATCTGAGGCGTTCAGCCTGACAGGGTTGTCTCCAAACACGTCTCCAACGAAGGTCTGGTTGAATGCATATGCGACACAAATCGGTGAAGAGAACGTGATGCCAATCCTGAGCGGTCCATTCGGCATGTTGTTGGGCCCATCTGTACCGCGCTGCATCGTGTCGTGGTTGCAAAGCTGGACGTCGCCATGGACATTGGGAGTGAAGCTGCGCATCATGCAGCCTATTGCGCACAGCTTGAGTCGTAACAGGACGTCCTGTGACTGCACTAAACGCATTATTCAACATGGTTTCGTTGCTGTCCGCGTTCCTCCAAGCCATAATCCCTAGGTAGCGTTCACCACTTCAGTAGTAGCCCTTGGGCGGCCTGAGTGTGGCATGTCATCGACAGTTCCTGTCTCTCTGTATCTCCTCCATGTCCGAACAACATCGCTTTGGTTCACTTCGAGACGCCTGGACACTTCCCTTGTTGAGAGCCCTTCTTGGCACAAAGTAACAATGCGAACGCGATCGAACCGCGGTATTGACCGTCTAGGCATGGTTGAAATATAGACAACACGAGTCGTGTACCTCCTTCTGGAACTGATCGGCTGTCGGAGCCCCCCCCCCCCCCTTTTTTGTGTAATAGGCGTTGCTCACGCATAGTTGTTTACATCTTTGGGCAGCTTGAGTGACATCTCTGAACAGTCGAAAGAACTGTGTCTGTGATACAGTATCCACAGTCAACGTCTGTCTTCAGGAGTTCTGGGAACTAGGGTGATGCAAAACTTATTTTGATGTGTGTAATAGAACTGAAAGCATTTCTCGGTCTGCTTTATTTTTCTGCAGTAATGAAATCTAGTCACGAATATGTTGTTGGTCGTTTTGCTAATGTTGGAACTGGTCGTGATGTGTTTCGAGCCACTATGAGCGTTCTTGGTTTTTTATTCATTTTGTCTTGTTTGCGTTTCGATTAAGCTACTATAAGAGATGCTAGGAAGGCTGATGACAGACTTACGGCTATTAGAGAGGTCTGGGAACTCTTTATAGACAAATGTTAAAAGTATTATACTCCAGGAGCGAACGTGACAATCGATGAAATGTTAATACTCTTTCGTGGTAAGTGCAAATTTCGCATGTATATGCCTAAGAAGCCAGCCAAATACGGCCTCAAAGTATTGCGCCTTTGTGATTCACGAACATTCTATTTATGCAATGCATTTGTCTACACAGGCAAAGGGACAAATAAAAGTATATTATCAATTCCAACACAGGATGTTTTGAAATGAATAACACCAATTGAGGGAAGCAATAGAAATGTGACTGTAGACAACTGGTTCGTGTCACTTGAACTCTGTGATCAACTGGAGGCCAAAAAGTTGACTGTCTTAGACAGTCTAAAGCTAAATAAACAGCACATCCCAGAAGATGGCTCAAATGGCTCTGAGCACTATGGGACTTAACTTCTGAGGTCATCAGTCCCCTAGAACTTAGAACTACTTAAACCTAACTAACCTAAGGACATCACACACATCCATGCCCGAGGCAGGATTCGAACCTGCGACCGTAGCGGTCGCGTGGTTCCAGACTGTAGCGCCTAGAACCGCTCGGCCACTCCGGCCGGCCATCCCAGAAGAATTCAAACCAAACAGAAGCGCCCAGTAGAATCTGCATTATTTGGGCATAACGAAGGAAAGACAATTTGTTCTTATGTTCCTCGGAAATGCCGAGCTGTTGTGTTGCTTTCCTGTATGCACCACGATCAGAAAATTAGTACTCAAAAGAGAAAACCTGAAATGATCATTGATTACAATGCCACAAAAGGAGGAGTGGACACACCGGACCAAATGTGCGCCAACCATTCGGTATCACGGTGAACACGCAGATAGCCAATGTCTGTGTTTTATGTTATTTTAAACATAGTAGGAGTCAATCCCGCTGTTTTATTTCATTGCCCTAAACAACTCGATCAAACTGATGATTTAAAAAGAAGAGAATTGGTTTAGTAAAACCCCATACAAAAAGTCAAGCTGTCCTACCCCTTTCTCGTGAACTGAGAGACGTTGATGTTAAAGTTGGTGGTACTCCTCTTGCCTCAACATCTTCAGAGCCAGAACCCATGAGGAAAGCAAAATGCTACATATTTGCAAGAAATGCGGTTCAAAATGGTTCAAATGGCTTTGAGCACTATGGGACTTAACATCTATGGTCATCAGTCCCCTAGAACTTAGAACTACTTAAACCTAACTAACCTAAGGACATCACACAACACCCAGTCATCACGAGGCAGAGAAACTCCCTGACCCCGCCGGGAATCGAACCCGGGAACCCGGGCATGGGAAGCGAGAACGCTACCGCACGACCACGAGCTGCGGACAAGAAATGCGGACAAGAAAACCAAAACAGTGTGTGAAAAATGCTCAAAATATGTTTGTCGATTTTCAGTGTGCCAAAATTGTTTGTAATCATTTCTCAAATGCTTATTTATAATATTCAGTGACAAAAGTGCAATTCAAAATAAAATTTCTTTAAATTACAGTTTCTTTTAACTTAATGGAGTCCTTTGGGACCCCATTATAGTATTAGCGTACGAGCATTTCACCAGAGTAGTTAAGGATTAATATAATTACGCAGTTCGTTCGTGTTTAAGAGCTACAGAATGAGTGAATCAAACATGATCTCAGTGGTTCGTAAAGATTGATACCACCAGAATTTATATCTAAAGTCTCCCAAAACTTTTACGGAATGCTGCTGGATGTCCAAACTCATCAAAATGTCCAAATGTGTGTGAAATACTAAGGGAACAAACTGCTGAGGTTCTCGGGCCGTAGCCTTATACACTACTTAAACTAACCTACGCTAAGCACAACACACACGCCCATGTCCGACGGAGGACTCGAACATCCGGTGGGAGGGGCCGTGCAATCCGTGACACGGCGCCTGAAACCACGCGGCCACTCCGCTCATCTCCAAAGTCATCCAAAGTGTTTTAGCATGAACTCTGAGTAAACTTGCTGTTAGAATACGAAAGTTTTTGTATCTGACATGCTTCTATTCATTATGTAGAGCTTTGAGATTCAAACAGATCGGAAGACACACTCAGTTCGAGTATATATAAGAGTTTGTAATATTGCAGCACTTCCAGTTTTTTTATCGTGTAAGTGACAAGGGACGATTGTAAGACTTTTTCGCCTTTTTACACCAACTACAAGTATTGAAACAAAGTCTTGCACACGATTTAAAAACAAGTCATTCGCCTGTATTGCTGTCCATGACAACAAATATCAGACGTATAATAGCCAAAGAAATATCAGTGAAATTGCGTCACAAGCTTCAAATGACATTATGACGTTCAAAGAGTATTTTATTTGGCACGTGATTCGAGAAGTAATGTTAAAGTGTAGTTAGAACGAATTATTTGCCAAAAACTGCAGAGGAATTGACGATTTCACAATTTTTTCTGAAGAAGATTGTGAGTTAAAAATCGTATACAGTATTCGTGACTAAAGACGAATTCTAGAGCGCATTGCATGTGTAGAAGGTTTTTTTTGTAGCATCACGACAGTAAATTTACGTAAATCAAATTAAGTTCCTGATGAGACGTAGAAAAAAGATTTTTCTGAAAAACAATTTAAAATAAACAAAAAGTACATTCGTTTAGTAAACGACACAGAACTTGACCAATACATGACGCTGAATTTCAAATTATCTATTCTTCTTAACAATTTTTATTCACAGGTGAAGAATAAGTTTTTTGTGTAAGTGAATAATGTTTCGAATAATGATTATTATTTACGAATAACGAATAGTAATTTATATCTGTATTCTTTAATCGTCATTCGCATAAATTTCGTATGAGTCTAGTGCTAAGCAAAGCATTTCACACATGCGCACGCTGCAAATTCACAGCCTATGTGCAACTGAGTGCAGGCGCGTGAAATCCTCCTGGCTGCAGACAAGCACTCACGCGGCTGTGCAAGACGCGTAGCCGGACGTACATGCGCTCACGCTGCTGTCATTAGCATCGGTAATCTTCAGCAACTTCCGCCAACGTTCGCGAGGCGTATTCGCGCTCTCACTCGCACACAGCAGGCGCGTGCGCACCACGTGGATCGGCTACGCGCTTGCAGCGCTCTAACGTACGCGCCTCACACCTACGCGAGTCGCTTCGGCTAACCGACCACACTTCCCAGACAGACCCAAACTCCAAGACTCAGTGTCCGATACCCAGAGTGCTCACACTATAATCCGATTTCCGCACAGGGATATACTTATTTAGTTATCTCGTCAGACTGCTTTAGCTTTGTCATGAAATACATCGGTGCAGTTTCTGTATTTGACAGTGTCTGTAAATTTCCTTTGGAGATGCATTCAGTGGAATATTGTGCAGTTTGGCTTATGAATCTTTGTGTGAGATCGCAACTTTGAAGCAAAGGGTTTAACGATCGAGTAGTTAGCGCAATTTGTGGTGTTACAGGGTAGTACAGAGAGTGAGAGCTAGAGAGAGAAGCGGAGGAGATTAGTGTTTAACGTCCCGTCAACAACGAGGTCATTAGAGACGGAGCGCAAGCTCGGGTGAGGGAAGGATGGGGAAGGAAATCGGCCGTGCCCTTTCAAAGGAACCATCCCGGCACTTGCCTGAAGCGATTTAGGGAAATCACGGAAAACCTAAATCAGGATGGCCGGAGACGGGATTGAACCGTCGTCCTCCCGAATGCGAGTCCAGTGTGCTAACCACTGCGCCACCTCGCTCGGTGTGTGAGAGCTAGTTGAATAGGAGATTTGGTGGTTGCCACAAAACTGGGGAAGAAACTCTCGTAAAAAGAGTAATTTGCATAACTACCCTACATATGTATTTCAGTAGAAATTTCATTGTGACATTACCTTGAATAGAGGCTGTCGGAATGAAGCACCGTCTTCATCACATGTTGGCAGCAGCTTTCTTAACGTATATGTCCCCTTTGCTAAACAAGTTTGAAAGCGGGAACTGTGAAAGAAGATAGGCAATTAAGGCGCAAACAAACTGAAGAAGTAAGAATACTCTCGCACCAAAAGTACGTTTATATATGTGGCGATCAAAAAGTTTCCATTTGAGGGTGGCGCTGCAGCGTATATGCAACGTAGCGCAACTCTGATGGGGGTATATAAGCACCGACATGTAGTCAAGGGATTATTGTGGCTTTCGTGTGTTTCCGACGTGTGTGCGGTAAATGCGGAAACGTGAACTGTGGTGACGTTATTACCAAATGCATTTAAACAGGACCAGCGTGCTATTATTCATTCCTTCGCTGTTAAAGGAAAAACACAGGAAGACATTCATCTAAGGATGACGAATGTCTTTGGGACAACACGTCTGTCGAAAACCAACGTTGTGCAATGATGCGCGAGGTTACGTGCTGCTTCATGATAACGCACGTCCACATGTAGCATATGTCGTGGCGCATACGTTACGCCAACTCAAGTGGTATGCACTCTAGCACCCGCCCAAGTGTCCTGATTTTTCCCCATGCGATTATCACGCTTGTGGTCCCATAAGAAAGGTCTTGGAGGGTCGACGATTTATGTCGGACGAGGATGCGCAGTATGCAGTTACGGACTTGTCACGGAGTAGGAAATGTTGTTTTATCAAACGAATATCTTCAACCCGGTGCATCGGTGGGATAACTGCCTCAGCCTTAACTTCGGTTTTACCTGATTCGCGTACCAATTCTGGGCTGTAATATCTTCGAACGGAAACTATTTGATCACCCCTTGTACTTTCTAATCAGCACTGCTAGACAAACATCAGTGAGCAGCTCCCAAAGAAAACACGAGGTCTTCTCAGAGAACATTTCCCCCTCCTGGAGGCTCTCTTCAAAATGTGAGGTGGAAAAAAAAAGTTGACAGGAGATGTGTGCAGTTAGCTAGCCAAAGGAAGAGTGAGCGAGGAGAGAATACTAAAATTCTTTTCTTCAATGCAGTTTTAAGTAAATTCCACTCTTGTAGCGGCCGTGAATTAACGTTACGATGCCAACCCGCACAAACGTTTGAGCTATTTATCAAGGTTTGGTTTCGCTGTATTAAATGTACACTCACGTTCAGAAAAAACAGAACACCTTGAATGACTAGAGATAGGACGTTCTTATTCACAGGACATCTACATTAGTATGTTTTCAAAAATGATTGCCATTTGAACCATGCCAGCTCGCGGGTTCAAGGTCAACATCGACACAGCGGCGCAACACCTTCTGCCAGTAAAGTGTCCCTGCAGCTTTCGTTTTCCGTATAGACCGAAGGTAATGGGACGTGTAACTTGAGCAGACATGCAGAATGCCTCGCAGACGTATGCGCGAACCGTACCGTCGGTTTAATTTTTAAACAGGGCGCATTATTGGCGTGAGAGAATATGGTGCATCCACCTGGGAAACTACTGCTCGTGTGGTATTAAGTTTCGGCAGTGCAACGGGTATGTGCAGAATGGTTCATGGAAGGCCGTAGAACACGACGTGATGGGTCAGGTCGCACCACCCAGACCATCCCCCAAGAAGGTCGACATCTCATCCGAATGGCATTGCAGGATAGGTCTGCGTCCTCCTCGGCTCTGGCGCAACGGTGGAATAGTGTAACACACCGTACACTATCAGGGGTGACAGTTCGTCGCCGTTTATTACTGCGTGCGTTACATGCGCGTCGCCCACTGCTCCACCTATCTTTGACGAATGTGCAGAAACATGCTAGATGGCAGTGGTTTATAGAACGACGTCATCGGGGACAGGAATGACATCAGATAGTGTTTTTTGACGAATCCAGGTTATGTTTGTAAGAAAGTAATGGCCACATTTTGGTTCGCCACAGACAGGGGAAGCGGCATCACAGTGACAGCATTCGAATAAGACGTACAGCGCCAACTCAGGGCCTTGTGGTGTGAGGTGCTGTTAGGTACAACAACATATCACAGTTGGTGCGTGTCCAGGGCACTGTGACCAGTGTGACCTATGTGAATTACGTCCTGCGACCCATAGCCAAACACTTTCTGCACAACACCCCAAACACCATTTTTCAGCAAGCCAATGCACTACCACATGTTGCTCCACGAACACGTGCCTTCTTGGAGTCACAGGATGTCAGCCTTTTGCCCTGACTCGCCACATCACCAAAACTGTCGCCAGTGGAAAATGCGTGGGATAAATGACGGGTGAAGGATTGTGATCCAATGCTAACCACCACAGCTGAACTTTGGAACCAGGTGAATACAGCATTGATGGCTATAGCAAAGGACCCCACTCGTGCCTTATACGCGTCCATATCATCACACAAGGAGCAAGTCATCAGAGCCCGTGACGGGCGCTGTGTTTTATGCAACAGGACACTTACTGAACCGGGGTGACTGAAATGCTAATAATTTCTCCAGAACTTACTAATGTACATCTCTAATCGTTCAAGGTATTCTGATTTTTCTGAACATGAGTGTATTTCTTGGTGGTCGGAAATATAAGTACCTGTGTTAATATGCACACAGATAATCTCAATCGATTTTGTGATCTCATTTTATGACGTCTATACCACGTAAATAAAATCATTAATGAAACGGATATTAGTAACTTCGGGTTGTCACGCAGTCTTTCCGCGTCTTGAAAGAATCTCTTAGATATTCCCACCAGTAATCTGCTTTTGATGTGTCCTTTAGGGCACAGTTTTTCTTTTATTATTTTTAGTGTGAATTTTTTTGTACTTCCTCATGCAGTCTCTTGGTTTCTCAAATTCGAATTTTTTCTTGCTTTTTTAAATATTGTAATTGTGTTCAGAAACTTTCCTTCTAGATCTGACAATAAGCAGTTCAGGTTGAAATGGGTGCTACAGGTCACAAAGTACTCGTTTTGCTATCGTTACCGTTAGTTCGAAAGGTTCTAGCCTAACACATTACTTTTGTACCCTTAGTTACAGTGCGGAACTCCAAGCTAACCATTACACTTTCAGGATGAAAATTATTTTAGGAGAAGTGATTCTCTCATTTAGTCTAATACGTTATCGGTGCTGCTAAGCATGTTCTGTGTCATTCCATCGTGAATAATGCGGGTCCGACAGAATCTAACGAAGTGCTCGTTTACTATTTTAATTCGTTATTTGCTTTCTGGCGGATACATTATAAAGCACTAACTAACAATGTAGCTGGGAGATTCGATGCTGGATTACAGGAACGCTCTCACTTGTCATATGGCGAATAATGATGTATTGTGTGTTAGTTATTTGATGAAGATGCTGTTGCTTGTGCGTGCGTGCGTGTGTGTGTTTGTGTGTGTGTGTAAAAAAAATGGTTCAAATGGCTCTGAGCACTATGGGACTTAACATCTATGGTTATCAGTCCCCTAGAACTTAGAACTACTTAAACCTAACTAACCTAAGGACATCACACAACACCAAGTCATCACGAGGCAGAGAAAATCCCTGACCCCGCCGGGAATCGAACCCGGGAACCCGGGCGCGGGAAGCGAGAACGCTACCGCACGACCACGAGCTGCGGACGTGTGTATATCCCCTTCTGGCTTTTGAGCATACCAGTTACTCTAAAAATAAGCAAACTGATTCTCAACTAGTACATCACGTCAGTAAAAGAAGGTGCTCATGTGCTTACAAAACCTCGATGAATGCTAGTGACAGTGAATTTGCAAAAAAAAACTGGAATCTGACCGAAACTGCATTGTTTTAAAATGTAAACCGTTAGTCTTATCAGATAAGTCACGTTTCCTTATAAGACGGCAATTATTTTGTAGGTGGACTGTAACTGATTAATTTAGCCACGATACTGGAAAAAGTAGACACGATGATGGGGTTTAGGCATGTCAGTAGTGTAGAGCTTTGATGTTAGATGACATATTCTGAAGAAAGCTGCCTCGACTGTACATTCCTTAAATTATATATTTAATACGTATAGCCCCACATAGACGTGACTGTTAAAGATCCGATTCCGTCATAGAAAAGTGCGCCGGCTCCGGACTGAATCAACTAGGTAGTTAAAAACGAGTGTCGGTGTACTAGTTAGGCGGTGTGTGATTTGTAGGTGATTTCTTACATTCCACTTGGTGAATATAGGGCTGATACGCAAGTCCTGCCTCAATTGTATACTTAGAACCACCTTGGCTAATTTTCGCATGAATATCACTACACACAGAATGTTGGGGTAGACATAATCTGTCAGGGGATAACCATGCCAAATCCATTCATAGCCGTACCCACCCTGCTCCGATGTGGGATAAAGCCACAAGAAAAAGAAGATATATCTGCAACTGATAGGTTGCATGTTTTCGCGGATGATGATCACAAGACTTGATTAATCAAGTTGTGAACAGTCAGTTTTTTTTTTTTTTTCAAAAGGACTGACAAGGAAACCCTTGAGTACGAGGTCGCTGCTTCAATGACTCACCACGAGCATCAGGGGGGAACAGAAAATCAGTGTCCGGGACGTACAGAGATCAGTCTTCTAGGGGATGTATGTACCACGCTTCACAAAATGAACGTCGTCGACATTCAAGAAATGTTCAAAACACACCATTAACTAGTACCATGAACCCCGAACGAAAAATGGAGCGCCACAGTGATCAAAAAAATTCGTACCATCAAGACCGAAGGCGAACTCCTTCGTAATTACAAATAGTTGAAGACTTTCAGCTAGGTATCCTCTCGTAAAGAATGCATGTAGAATCATATTGGTGTAGCGGGATGATGGGAACTGATGTAATGTGATGGCATGTAACCAACTGCGAAACCGTCTGTTGTGGAGATTATTGTGAAACTGGGTATTGTTCAAAGCGTAACTGTAGACAGTGGGATAATATGTTTTATAGACACGGAAAAAACATCCAGAGGATGAATTTGTCCAGAGGTTCCAGGTGGTATGAATTGCAATATCACACACTTTTCAGGAGAGATAGTTTGCACCAAAGGAGTAGGCTACGATTTTTATACACAAACCAGGAATCACGCAAAAGAAAGCTATTTTGAGCAGCTGTTGGCCAAAATCAGTGCTCATAGCGTAGTTGTAGTTCTCCTACGCCCATTTCCCCACTCTTGCTTGCTGTGACGTAAGTATTATCCTTGCAAGATCACACACAAAAGAAAGAATCGTAGGGGTCGGAGCAACTTCAACTTCTCGTAGCACAATAAATAACGTTCCAGTCAATTTACGATCCTGATTAACAGTCGGCATAATTCTACGTTGATGTTAGTTTATCTTGATTAAACTGTATTGGTATCTCTAATTTCCAGGTTTCCTTTGATATGAATTTCCTCTTCAAATCTCGATTGGTCGGAGTCGAAAACAAATTCCTTTGTGAACTGTAGGACAAGTTTGTTTGCCTCAGTTATAGATTTTCAGGTCGATTCCACAGTTTGCTGTGTGTCGTCAGGTTGACCCTTTGTTTGAAATTTCGTTATCTTAAGTCTTCCAGCTCTGTACCGATGTTTCATGTTATGCAACATCCATCGCTTCCCTTGAATTTACCATAATCTATGTAGTGCGCAATTTGATGTGCATAACGTAGTGGGTCACCATCATGCTCATCCTGTAAATTGTATCGAGCATCCTTCAAAACGCGCAAAAACTAGTTTTTGTAACAGTACGCCTTGTCCTCTTTTGAACATCAATAGTTTTCCTTATACACTACACGGTGATACTAGGCGACTTAATAGAAATCTGTTCTTCATAACTTTTTTTTTTGTTATGGTACCGATGACCCTCCACCTACGTTACTATGTTTAATACCTGCTCCTTGGACAACGATTGTTCTTTAGTGCGTTTCACTGGAGATGGAATTTTTGGCTCCCTGTCCAACAAGGATGATGAATTAAATGGCTTGACACCTGTTTCAGTATCACTTTCACTTGTTAAGCACGGATCGTCACCATTGTACTCCTCATGTACATAGTCCCCACAGTCGAGCGTATACGACACCACACAGTCCGCTGACTCATCTTGCAGAAACGATAATATTATGATTGCCACTTATTTCCCACTCTGCGAAATTCATTTAGTTTCTTCCTGACGAAATGTCAACTCGGCAACTGTTGTTGCAGATATAATGCAATGCTTGCTTTTTTTGTCGTTGGCGTGGCTCTGCTTTGTATCAACATTTCCTACATTGTGGCAGCGTTGTGAGTTACTGGTCGACTTAGGAGTTCAACTACACTCCGTAACCTAATGCTATGCTCACTATTTTATAGTTCCTGCACCCGCCCGCAGGCAGTATTATGGTTGCATGGTAGACAATGCATTGAGGTGACAGAAGTTATAGGATAGCGATATGCACAATAGACAGATGGCGGTAGTATTGCGTACACAAGGTATAAAAGGACGGTGCATTGGCGTAGCTGTCATTTGTACTCAGGTGATTCGTGTAATAAGGTTGATGACGTGATTATGGCCGTACGATAGTACTTAACAGACTCTGAGCGCGGAATAGTAGTAGGAGCTAGACGCATGAGACAATCTGTTTCGGGAATCGTTAGGGAAATCAAAATTCCGAGATCCACAGTGCCAAGAGTGTGCCGAGAACATGAAATTTCTAGCATTATCCCTCACCACGGACAACGCAGTGGCCGACAGCCTTCATTCAATGATCGAGAGCATCGGCGTTTGCGTAGAGTTGTCAGTGCTAACAGACAAGCAATACTTCGTGAAATAACGGCACAAATCAATGTGGGACGTACGACAAACGTATCCATTACGACAGTGCGGCGAAATTTGGCGTTAATGGACAATGGCAGCAAACGACCGACGCGTGTTCCTTTGCTAGCAGGAGTCATCGCTTGGAGCCCATCTCCTGGGCTCGTGATCATATCGGTTGGACACCCGTTGCCTTCTCAGATAAATTCCGATTTCAGTTGGTAAAAGCTGTTGGTAAGATTCGATTGTGGCTCAGACCCGAGGAAACCATGGATACAAGTTGTCAACAAGGTACTATGCGAGCTGATGGTTGCTCCATCTTGGTGTGGGCTGTGTTTCATGGACTGGACTGGGTCCTCTGGTCCAACTGAATATTGACTGGAAATGGTTATGATCGGCTACTTGGAGGTCATTTGCAACCTTTCATGGGCTTCAAGTTCCCAATCATGTCACCGGACCACAGCTGTTCGCGGTTAGTCTGAAGAAAATTCCGGACAGTTCGAGCGAATGATTTGCTCACTCATATCGCCCGACATGAATCCCATAGTATATTTATGGTACATAATAGAGAGGTCACTTAACGCACAAAATCATGCACCGGCAACACTTTCGCAATTACGGACGGCTATACAGGCAACATGGCTCAATATTTCTGCAGGGGACTTCCAATGACCTGTCGAGCCCATACCATTTCAAGTTGCTGCACTACGCCTTGTAACAGAAAATCCGATACGATATTAGGAGCTACCCCATGACTTCTACCACCTCAGTGTATACGGGCGTCAAATACAGTAAACGTCATTGGCCTTTTTTGATATAGCCTTGAAGACGTTCATTGTCAGTCATACGCTGTGACTCTATAGGAGTCCTGTAACAGCATTTAGCAGTATCCACAAGGCTAAAGGAAGTGCAAAGGTTTGGGCACACCTATAGTGGGAAGGAAGACGAGGAATTTGTCATGGTTACATAGGATGGGCGGTTGCATAGAAATTTTGTAATAAGTCGGACATAATATAATGAGAATAAATAGGTCTGAAGTTCTAGAAAGGTGGCCGGAATACTCTTTTCGTTCATGTATTTCTCAAGATTAAGTGACAGAAATGTGACAGATTTATGGTTCGTGAGTTTATGGGTAGGAGATGAATAAGATACAGAAGTACGTCGTTGGAGGAGAAGCTACGACAGAAGCCACACTAGTTAACAGGAAGTGCCAGGTACTGGTCGATATGTTTCTGGCTGCGATTGATGAGAACGGATTTGAAGAGTTTGCTGAACACTGAGGTTCAGCTGCTGAATCTGCAGGAGGAGGTGTTACTGATACACTACTGGCCATTAAAATTGCTACACCAAGAAGAAATGCAGATGATAAACGGATATTCATTGGACAAATACATTATACTAAAATTGACATGTGATTACATTTTCACGCAATTTGGGTGCATAGATCCTGAGAAATCAGTACCCAGAACAACCACCTCTGGCCGTAGTAACGGCCTTGATACGCCTGGGCATTGAGTCAAACAGAGCTTGGATGGCATGTACAGGTACAGCTGCCCATGCAGCTTCAACACGATACTATAGTTCGTCAAGAATAGTGACTGGTGTATTGTGACGAGCCAGTTGCTCGGCCACCATTGACCAATTGGTGAGAGATCTGGAGAATGTGCTGGCCAGGGCAGCAGTCGAACATTTTCTGTATCCAGAAAGGCCCGCACAGGACCTGCAACATGCGGTCGTGCATTATCCTGCAGAAATGTAGGGTTTCGCAGGGATCGAATGAAGGGTAGAGCCACGGGTCGTAACACATCTGAAATGTAGCGTCCACTGTTCAAAGTGCCGTCAATGCGAACAAGAGGTGACCGAGTCGTGTAACCAATGGCACACCATACCATCACGCCGGGTGATACGCCAGTATGGGGATGACGAATACACGCTTCCAATGTGCGTTCACTGCGATGTCGTCAAACGCCGATGCGACCATCATGATGCTGTAAACAGAACCTGGATTCATTCGAAAAAATGACGTTTTGCCATTCGTGCACCCAGGTTCGTCGTTGAGTACACCATCGCAGGCGCTCCTGTCTGTGATGCAGCGTCAAGGGTAACCGCAGCCATGGTCTCCGAGCTGATAGTCCATGCTGCTGCCAACGTCGTCGAACTGCAGATGGTTCTTGGCTTGCAAACGTTCCCACCTGTTGACTCAGAGATCGAGACGTGGCTGCACGATCCGTTACAGCCATGCCGATAAGGTGCCTGTCATCTCTACTGCTAGTGATACGAGGCCGTTGGGATCCAGCACGGCGTTCCGTATTACCCTCCTGAACCCACCGATTCCATATTCTGCTAACAGTCATTGGGTCTCGACCAACGCGAGCAGCAATGTCGCAATACGATAAACCGCAATCGCGATAGGCTACAATACGACCTTTATGAAAGTCGGAAACGTGATGGTACGCATTTCTCCTCCTTACACGAGGCATCACAACAACGTTTTACCAGGCAACGCCGATCAACTGCTGTTTGTGTATGAGAAATCGGTTGTAACTTTCCTCATGTTAGACGGTTGTAGGTGTCACCACCGGCGCCAACCTTGTGTGAATGCTCTGAAAAGCTAATCATTTGCATATGACAGTATCTTCTTCCTGTCGGTTAATTTTCGCGTCTGCTGCACCTCATCTTCGTGGTGTAGCAATTTTAATGGCCAGTAGTGTATGTTGTGAGCGTACTGTCATCTTTCCTTCTCTGTATTTGAATATACACTGAAACTCCAAAGAAACTGATATAGGCATGCGTATTCAATAAAAGGCAGGTCACGGTGCTGCGATCGGCAGCACCTATGTAAGACAACAAGTGTCTGGCGCACTTTTAGGATTAGTTACTGCTGCTACAATGGCAGGTTATCAAGATTTAAGTGAGTTTGCCGGCCAAGGTGGCCGAGCGGTTCTAAGCGCTACAGTCTGGAACCCCGCGACCGCTACGGTCGCAGGTTCGAATCCTACCTCGGGCATGGATGTGTGTGATGTCCTTAGGTTAGTTAGGTTTAAGTAGTTCTAAGTTCTAGGGGCTGATGACCTCAAAAGTTAAGTCCCATAGTGTTCAGAGCCATTTGAACCATTTAAGTGAGTTTGAACGCGGTGTTATAGACGGCGCACGAGCGATGGGACACAGCATCTCCGAGGTAGCCATGTAGTGGGTAATTTTCCCGTACGACCATTTCGGAGTGTACCGTGAATATCGGGAATCCGGTAAAACGTTAAATATCCAACATCGCTGCGTCCGAAAAATGATTCTGCAAGAATGGGACCAACAACGATGATAGAAATTATTCAATGTGACAGAAATGCAACCCTTCCGCAGATTGCTGCAGATTTCAATGCTGGGCCATAAACAAGTGTCAGCGTGCAAACTATTGAACAAAAAATTATCGATATGGACTTTCGGAGCGGAAGGCCCACTCTGGTACCCCTGACGACTGCAAGCTACAACACTTTACGTCGACACTGGACTGTTGATGACTGGAAACATGTTACTTGGTCGGACAAGTCTCGTTTCAAATTGTGGACGTGTACGGGTATGGAGACAACCTTATGAATCCACGGGCCATGCTTGCAGCAGGGGACTTTTCAAGCTTGTGAAGGCTCTGTAACGGTGTGGGAGTGATATGAGACCCCTGATACGTCTAGATATGACTCTGACAGGTGACACGTAGGTAAGCATCCTGTGTTATTACCTGCATTCGTTCTGTTCACTGCGTATTCCGATGGACTTGGGCAAGTCCAGCAGGACAATGCTATATCCCGCACGTCCGCAATTGCTACAGAGTGGCTCCAGGGGCACTCTTCTGAGTTTAAACACTTCCGCTGGCCACCAAACTCGCAAGTCATGAACATTATTGAGCATATCTGGGATGACTTTCATCGTGCTGTTCAGAAGAGATCTCCATCCTCTCGTGCTCTTATGTATTTATGTACAGCCGTGCAGGATTCATGGTGTCGGTTCGCTCCAGCTCTACTCCAGACATTATTCGAGTTCATGCCACGTCGTGTTGCGTCACTTCGTCGTGCTCTCGGGGGCCTTAACGATGTTAGGCAGGTGTACCAGTTTCTTTGGCTCTTCAGTGTAAAATGTAACGAAGATAGTAACAAAATTGTGACATTGTCGCCGCAGCCTGGCATTGACGCCAGCACAAAGCAGTATCAGTTTAAATCTGGGTCTGTAGTGGTATAGTTCCGGACAGAAACGTGAAGCGCTTTGTGTAGAACGTGACGATGCTTCTGCAAACGCTATGACCTTCTTTGCTGTATAAATTAAATGCTTTGAAGAATCGTATGAAGGTACTTTACAGAAGTATATTGGATCTGATAATAACTGAAAAATACTGTCGAGTACTACGAATCATTATGTGTCATTCGTTGTCAGAACAGTGCTCTGTGTAGCTGTGAGTGCATTATGTCTTAACTAATTCAGCACAGCCGTTTCATGCCGTACACGCTTACGGCCATCTGTTTAATGGGGCATAATATGTGATTCACCTGAGAAGACCACCTGTCGCTACTCTGTGGACGTATAGTTGCGGTATTAGCTTGCAGATTCCAGCTTTTGTCTCCGATGAACAGCAGTCAACATGGATGCGTGAACCAGGTGCCTGCTGCACAGGCACGTTCGCTGTAAGGTCGTTGAGGAGTTGAGGAGACACTTTTGGTAGCCCTTAGTTCACGTGGGCGGTCAGTTGTTCAGTAGTTCCACGTCTGTTCACCCGTGCTCATCTCCGCAGCCGTCGTCCACTCTGTATTCTATGGCCCGTGGTACATCACAGTTGCCTTGGCGCCGGCTTTGGATAGCGACATTTTGTCGTGCATGGTATACTTTAAACTCGACGGCATGCGAACAGTTTACAAACTTCGCCATTTCAGAAATGCTTGCACCCCTGTTCAATGATCATGACCTCTGAGACGTCAGATCACTCTCTCCGTTTCCGTATTACGACCATGACTGTACTTTTTCCCTTGTCTCCCTGCTATGTTTTATATATCCTCCTTTTCTAGTGCTGCCATCTGCGTGTGCTAATTGTATGTCGACATCGAACACAGACTGTGATCACATTAAAGTGACTAGACTGTGTACTATTGTGATAGTAGGGGGCCGGCTGCTGTGGCCGATCGGTTCTAAGCGCTTTAGTCTGGAACCGCGCGACCGCTACAGTCGCAGGTTCGAACCCTGTCTCGGGCATGGATGTGTGTGATGTCCTTAGGTTAGTTAGGTTTAAGTAGCTCTACGTTCTAGGGGACTGATGATCTTAGAAGTTGAGTCCCATAGTGCTCAGAGCCATTCGAACCATTTGAACCTTACGTTAGATAGGTTTACGTAGTTCTAAGTGCTAGGGGACTGAAGACCTCAGATAGTCCCATAGTGCTCAGAGCCATTTGAACCATTTGATAGTAGGGGACGCTTTTTCGTGTTGGAGAAGGCTCTGAGCACTATGGAACTTGACTTCTGAGGTCATCGGTCCCCTAGAACTTAGAACTACTTAAACCTAACTAACCTGAGGACATCACACACATCGATGCCCGAGGCAGGATTCGAACCTGCACCGTAGCGGTCGCGCGCTTCCAGACTGTAGCGCCTAGAACCGCTCGGCCACCCCGGCTAGCTGTTGGAGAAGGGTTAGGGCACATTAAGAGAATGCAACTACGGTGATGATGAATGGACGGTCAGAGAGGCACACGATCGGATGATAAAATGATGACAGGCAGCCCGTCAGTGATCCGATGACGAAAATCAATGACTGGGAAACGACCGAAGGGAAAAGGAATGAAGAAAGATTAGCATTTAAGGTCCTGTGAAGGACGAGGGTATCACAGACGATACACAAGGCCATATGTTGATGGAAATCGGCCATATTCTCTTCAAAGAAACCACTCCAACGTTAGTCTTAAGTGATTAGGGTAATAATGGAGCTGGTAAATGTGGATGGCCAGACCAGATTAGAGCACACTACCTTTCGGCCTATGAATCCAGCGTGCAAGCCACTGTCATACTTTACTCTCTGAGCGAAGATGTGATGGCCATAAATGACTACTAGAGTATGAAACGCAGCACAACGGCGAAGTCGGGTACTGGTGCTAGGGGAGCTGATCATGTGGTACATGAAGGCAGGCAATAATAACACAGAGTCAAGAATCAGAGAGATAAAGTGGCAGCTACCGAACTAGCAAAAAAGATGGTCTCTAGCGAGTGTTGTCGATGTGGATGCAGATTCCGCTGCTATATTTCTATCATCTGACAGCGAGGTCGATACCCTGCGACGACCGCTATTCACGGTTCTTTCGGTGGACGGTAAGAGGCACCAGTGGACCAGGACATGGACCTGACCACTGATGTCTAACTGGAGATAAAACCGGAACAACGGGCCGTTGTAAGACTTCGGATCATGCTCTGCTAAAGTCTCTGCCTCGCACACACAATACTTTTGCAACCTGGCTGCTTACTGGATTTCAACTGTGCTACGTTTTTGATTGCTGTTCTGTGGATTACTGAGGTATTTGCTTGACCTGGGTTACGTGGATTATTCTCTTGGTGTGTTCTACAATTTACGACGACGCAGCACAAACTGGAATTGTGAGCTGTCATGTGTTTACAGTGTGTCCTTATTTTCTGTGTAATAGAGAGTATGCTGGACTTCAGTGGGTGTAATATCTGCAAACGGAGACCATGCAAAACTCAGCTCGCTCAGCTCGTCCGTGAGATCTAGACCACCATGGCCGTTGGCACTCAGGTAGATGCCGATGTTTTTAAATTCTGGGAGGCTTTTTATATAGTTACACACAGTTGTTTAACAAACAAACTACCAGTCTACTGGATTATGGACAAGATTTGTGGCAGGATTATCGACTTCCTTGCAGTGAGAGCTCTTACTGTCATTGTTAACGGAACAAAATCGACAGATTTAAAAGTAATCTCAGAAATATCCCAACGAAGTGTGGTAAGGCAGTTGGTGTTTAAAATAAACCTAAATCATTTAGTGGATGACGTTGGAAGCTCCGTAAGGCTGTTTTCAAATGATGCCGTTGTCCAAACTAAGATAGCATCAGGATACTGTAGCGAATTGCAGGAAGACCTGAAGAAACTCAGTTGTTCATGCAGGTACAACAGATGACCCTGAACGTAAGTAAGTATAACGTATTGAGCATACGTAAGCAAAGAAATCCTTACGATTATACTATAGGCGGAAATTCACTGTATTACACTTCCGTCTGCTACTGCTATACCATAACCTTAAAGATGAAGGCAGGTAGTGAAATAAAACTATCTTGTTAAAGCAGTTATGGTATAAAGCAACAGAGCTGTGTTACCCTCTGAGAGGAATTTTTTTATGTTGACTGTGTTGTAGCTAACGGAGGTGGCTTATCGGAAGTGAAAGCCAGAATTACGTAAATATTTGAACAGTAACAAACAATATTTTTGACTAGCTATACTGTTTAAAGAATAAGGAAAACGATCGCCAGCCTAATTAGGCAAGAGGAAGATTAACGTTCTCGTTTAAGAAAGTAGGTATGAGTAACTTTAACGGACAAACACAACCTAGACTTGGCCACACGGGAGTGCAATGAGCTCTGACACATACATGTGTTTATGGTAAGATTGAAGCTAACAGCTAGAGCAGCACAAACTATTGGCAAAAACATAACAGATACCGAAAAACAGAATTACTTTCAGGGCTTGTTCAAACTGAATGGTCTTTATAACATTACTATTAACATTCACTGCAGGATCATAAATTGGACATAGGTTAAGTCTCTCTCAGTTGAATACTTTACTATTTAAAATGAGAGTTGATTGGAATCCACTAACAGGTTGCTTCTCACTATCTTTTGAATAAAGAAATTATGGTTTTCCTGTTACTTGTTACCTAGCATTAGCACAATAGCAAATTATGGATCCTGTTATACTCTTAATAGGCACTTCCAATACACAAGAGAGATAAACACTTAGCAATCATGGACATATAATTTTCTACTATTGCAGTTTTCCACGTTTACTACAGTGAAACACAATGTTGACAAATTTGCAAGAAACTGACTCACCTTTTAAAATTTACTACAGGTAGCACTATGATCATTAACTAAGTAAAACTTTATAAGCCTCAATTTTAAGAACTTTAATTTATAAAAGAAACAGCAAATTGTCTTTATTACCACAGTCTTCTACTTTCAAGTAAATGATTAAATAGGTGACTTTGAAACTTCACAAAACTACATTTACTGCCTCCCACAATTTCACTAAATCCACAGTAAATCTGAATATTCCCTTCTCATCGAAGATCAAACAACATTATGTAATAAACTGCCTAACTTTGAGACTTTCGTTTTTTCCACAAAATAGGACACTCGGTAATCATAGTTCAAATGGAGAGGAACCTGAGAGGTGTTGTGATAGGGAAAAAATCAAGGTAGGTACATAAATTCAGTTACAAGTTACCTTATATTTGTGCACACTAAATCGCCCAATAAGCTGATCCTTCGCTGTACATTATTATAGTACTCCTTTACAGTGATTGCGCAATGTGGTGGCAACTGCATGTTGGTAGGCGGATTTGCAGAAAGAATTGCTGGACTCTGGCCCTTCTTGGTGCGATGATGAATACCAATTCCAGAATCGTTCCAGCTATTTATCCATCCATCCGAGGCATTGGAAAAGTAGCAGAAAAAGCCTCTTTCGGAACCAGCACAATATGCAACATTTACATGGCAGTGCACAGTTTGGTAGCTCGTCCCCGACTGACTCTCGGTTCCACCTTCTCTACCTAGGCCAACCACAATTTGCGCGCGCTACACAGTTCCGTTCCCGAGGGGAACCACAGCACCTTTTATATACTAAAGAACTAAGAACCCTAAATGAGGATCAGCAGTTTACATAACAGCAAACAAACATTTTAAATAACACAGAACCTTTGCGCATATTGACATTTGTATAAAAATTATTTAAACAAATTCCGAATATATACAGTAAGTTTTGTCTCCATCCAAATGGGACAATGAATTTAAATGACAGATACACTACATTGCATAGAATCAATTCATGACATCAAAGTTTTAAACAAAGAAAAGGAGTATACAATTTTGTGTTATCGATTCAAACACATTTACAGATACTCAAAGATGTAACATTAAATGAAACAAAATGCAAAATAAATCCGTAGAGTATTAGAGCTATGGTGTTACAACTGGAAACAGTAGTTACCGTAGAACAGCTAGGAGTAACCATCCTGAGCGAACTGAATAACCATACAACACAAATCGTAGGAAAAGCAGGTATCAAGCTAAGATTCATTGTATGTCACTTATCCATAAAATAAGTCGAATGCAAAAGACTTTTTCGACCGGTTCTTAAGTACTGATCAGGAGCCTATGATCGTTATCTGTCTGGATTAATAGAAGAGGTAGAGAAGTTACAACGAAGAGTGGCACATTTCGTCACGTGGTCGTTTACTCGGCGCGACAGTGTCCCGCAGATGCTGAACAAATTCCTGCGACAGAGGCTATAAGAAAGGTGTTGTGCATTACGGGGAGGTTTAGTGTTGAAATTTAGAGAGCTCACGTTCCAAGAAGAGTTGAGCAAGATATTACTTTCTCCAACTCACGTCTCGCGAAATGACCTCAACGAGAAAATTATAGCAATTTGAGGTAATATGAAGGTTTACCGAAAATCAGTGTTCCTACCTACCATTAGCGAATGAAACAGGGGTAGGGGCAACAGATAGCGATACGAGACGTACGCTCTGCCCCACAACGTACACTGTCTTTCTGAGTATGGATGTAGATGGAGATGTATATTCGCAGTCGCGTGTGCGCCTTGGACACGTTACACCTGTAGTTCTCATACGCACCTCGGCGGGGACACATCCTCCTTGATGGGAGTGTAGTTCAAATGGTTCAAATGGCTCTGAGCACTATGGGGCTTAACTTCTGAGGTCACCAGTCCCCTAGAACTTAGAACTACTTAAACCTAACCAACCTAAGGACATCGCACACATCCATGCCCGAGGCAGGATGAAGAGCCTAGAACCGCTCGGCCACCGCGGCCGGCGGGAGTGTAGTAATGAAGTTCGTATTCAATAGGTTATCTTCGCTGTGCACTCGTGCACCTGGAGGAGATGGCCATTACAAGCGATCTGAGGTGGTCTTTTGGGCGGACGTTTGCCGTGTGACAGCGCCGTGGTAATTGCAGGCTGGCGCCCTCGACGCGGCCGCGAGGACGCGGAAGGTGAAAGACCTTGGCATGAGTCAGGGCGCTGCGCAGCGCGGTCACGGCGCGTGTAACCCGGGCCGTCCGTAAGGCCACGCAAGAACCTGTTCCAGGCAAAAATACACCGCATGCCTGTGGCTGCCTTGTGCACATTAGCGCTGCGCTCATTACACCAGCCGCTTCTGAGCCAGCTTGCCTCCTTCTGCTGCAACGGGGATTTCCCTGAGGTCCGAGATGAGGAACAGTAAAGCTAGTCAAACGTCCTCAACGAAAAGAATGTAGTTTACCCATACAGTAAATGTTACCGACCTCACGCTGGTAATAATACCGCAACCGTAGTGCACAAATTATTGAGTGAAAATTAACAGTTTTGAAGTGAAAATAATAATCATAACAAAGCTTATATGCTCCAGATTTGCAGTTGCGGAGAGCTAGGAAAGATGAGGATGAGGATGAGATGATGACGATGGTGATAATAGATTTAAGGCCTGTGCTTACGTCATCACAGTCCCCTGATGACGAGCCACTTCGTTCTTATGAAAACGTTTCCTATTCTTGTGGTAAATCATAGGCAAGAGTATATTTTGTAGCCATTGCATATAATATCTGGAGCCATTTCGTAAGCGAGAACGTTTGTGGAGTAAGTATATATTCAGTTTATTCGTGCGATATTCGTAAACTATTGTGCTACGCCTGATATCTAATTATTGTTTTCAAATAAATAAATTTTCAAGAATTTTTTACGTCAATTAAACATTGGGCTGTCTGTTGTCGGTGATCGTCAACTCGCCAGTCAACATTTTGCCACGTTTGGATTTCGCCTTTTCTTTGAAAATCGCTTGTAGTGTAAATTGCAATTAATTTATTATAAATAGGAGCAAAGCCGCATTATTTCGGTCAGAAATACAGCAGGATTATTTAGCAAAGACTACTTCCACGTCGCTAATGCAACATCAGCAATTAATAGCTTCTTCGCTACAGGATCGAAATTTTTGACTAGCATACATAGGAAAATTGCTTTTTTAAAATATTATTTTAAACCTGACGGTTGTAAGAACATGGTTTCAAGCACCAGCAACAAATATTGCAACAAATATTAACTTCGCGATACATTTCCAAAGCTTAAGGGTAACAGCTTACCCACCTTGCTTCTATTTTTAAAGCACTGAAAGTGGTATATCACTGGCATAAATTTGTGTGTTTCGGAAAATAAATTCGTCAGATTTTCCGTTTATTAAACAGTATGTTACGTGTTACAAATTATTTACACGTTCTTTTCCACTCTGGTCTGCTGTGCACTGGAAAAAACTTGTGGCATACTATAGCTTTACATGATTCACAAAGCTCCCCTAAAATTCGTTTGTTGTTATACGATTGAGCCAAACTGCAGCTGCAACAGTGGGACAACGAGGATACAACCAAAGTATGAAAGCTATTTTTTATTTGATTTAAGGTTTTTGCAATCGTGTTTTACATTCTTACCGCTACTTTTATTCAGTTCCATGGTGGAGAGACGTTTAAAATAGAAACGTTTCCTGGCGTAGAGC
This sequence comes from Schistocerca cancellata, assembly GCF_023864275.1. Lineage (NCBI taxonomy): Eukaryota > Metazoa > Arthropoda > Insecta > Orthoptera > Acrididae > Schistocerca > Schistocerca cancellata. The sequence continues at coordinate 463,411,204 of NC_064629.1, forward strand.
CACGTCTTGTCCTGAAATAATTGTCGGCGTGTCTGTTTCACTGGTCTTAGAAACTAGCCTGCTGTGATGACGAGATCACTTACATTTCTCCACAAATAAAAAAAAGTAGAATTGATTGCTTTGCTGTGGCGGGATGAGTGTAAAACTTTGACTAGTTTCTGTGGTTCATGTAGACTCGCACCGTCGTGATTGCCAGCCATAAGAGTCCAAAAGGCCACTCTGTTTGTCGCGCGGTCACCGGCTAGAACTGCCGACGACCCACAGAAGGGAAATAGCGTTCACAGTAACCTATACATCATTCGTCCGTGACTGCCTCTCACTGCTCATACTGAAAGGGGCAATAGGTAAGAACAACTATTTGAACAGAGTTAATAAAACTCAAATGTCACGGGTAGTTCACTCTCTTCACTAATGTTTGTTAGGTTGACCAAATAATGATTCGAAAATCCAAATGCATAGCATCTACTGATACTGCAGTTAGCGACATTAAAATTTATTAGACGTGAAATTTACATAATACATTGAAGTAAAACAATTGGATAGGTGGCCCGCGGTTCATCAGTGATACGAGGCCTGTGCGAGTCCAACCCTACAAAGACTTCATAGCGCTTTCACGTGACTACCTTTCACGTGAGGTAGTGGAAGATACGTAATATGCGTCACATAGATAGCAATCTCAAAAATTTCAGAACAGATATCAATATAGTGTTTTTGACAGCTGATAATATACTACGAGATAAACATTTTACTGTATGATCGGTTATCGTTAACTCTTTCACCGTTCGAGGTTATGAAGCAACTTCTGTTTTATAGTTGAAATATGTACTTTTTATAGAAACTGAAATAAGTTGAAAATAAAAATTTACTGAAACGACACTTATTATTTCAGTGGAACTTTTCACAGAAAGAGGCATGGTATAATTTGTATACTACTCACAACGCTGTTTCACTCCTTCGCAACGTAAACGTAGGCTAACAATGAGGCACCTGCACTGTGGAATTAGCTTTTTCCTATCTCATATTTACCAAGAATCTCTTGCACCGTGAACAGTAAGTACGCCGTGACTGGGAAAGAGAGCAGATCATTCCTGTTTACAGAAAGGGCAAAAGAACGAGTGCACTTTAATGTCGCTGTTGTCCGTCTGTTGCGGGTACGAGAACACATTCAGAGTTTGAGTATTATTAAGTTTGTGGAGAAAATTTGTTTTTCAATAAATACCAGCGTGGATTCAAGAAAATCCATTCATGTGAAACATAGCTTCCTTTATTCATACAGATAGACTGAGAAAAGTGGGTGCAAATGGGACAGGTAGAGTCAATCTCCCTACATTACCGATACGTGTTCGTCACTGTCCCCCTGTCCTACTAACCTAGATACAATTAAACAGGGTATCGTCGCAGACAAGTGATTTGTTCGGTGTTTGACCAATAGAAGCCATTAAATTCTACTGGATGTTCAGCATAAACGAAAGTAAGTGGGCATGCTCCATGGGTATATAATAGGGTTTCTAATGCCCTCAGTATACTTAAAAGATTTATCAGATAGTGTCAATAGTACAATCAAATAGTTCTCTGACGATGGTGTTGTTTACAGAAAATATTGTCATAGGACGATCGTTAGGAAATGCAGAAAGACTAGAACATGATTACCCCTGGTTTAATGAATGGAAGCTTTCTTTGAAAACGTTTTCATGCAAAACTATGCCTATAGCAAAGAAAAGGAACCCTATAACAGAATTAATGGCAAATATCTGCAGCACATCACATCGTTTAAATATTTAGAAATGATTCTAGGAAGGTGTATGAAATGGGACGAACACTTAAAATCAGTGGTAGGGAAGGTGATTGGGCGAATTAGATTTCTTGGAAGGAAATCACTCAGCGAACGCTAATTCTATCAGTTATAAAGTATTTTTGTAGGATTCGGAATCCATATCAAGAAACCAAGAATCAACAGAATTCAGGCAGTCACCACCAGGGTGTATATAGTCACTACTAGGGTGCGTAATAGGTAAGTACAATTACGAAATCGTAAAAAGACGCTCGGAGAACTTGGCTGGGGATCATTGTAAGAAAGACGGTCTTCTTGCAAATCCATGCTCTATGAATTTAGCGAACCTGTATTCGACGAGAAACATGAACAAATCTGTTGCCATCATACAGCCCGTCCAGACGTTTACCGCACGGCCATCAGTTGCGGAAGGCGTATCCGATAACAATCAACAATTTAAGCAAAGGAGGAAAGTGGAAAGACTAATGGTGCTTAAACAGAGAATTTCGGGAGATTGAAGATGTGAAGAAAATTATTCCAAACTTCGTAAGACGCTAAAATTCAATGGTAAGAGCTTCTAAGAATAAGCAGAACCGTATGGTCTCTTCATACTTGCTCAATTTTAGAACGCAGCTATCGTTCGATAGCGAGATTCTGCGGGTATTGAGAGCAAGAACAGGTTTTTTTACAGCGTCACAAGGAGTTTAGGGAACTGCAGAAGTATAGCGGTAGCATTGAGGGAACGAGAACGTTTAGAAAAGTCCATCTCGGGTTTCTGTGTATTATCAAGAGAAAGAAATAATTACGTATCACCTTGGCTACTTCCGAAACATAGCGCCATTCAGCTGAATATGAAGTGTTCACAGCGGGATAAAATAAGGTTCAAATGGTTCTGAGCACAATGGGACTCAACTGCTGTGGTCATAAGTCCCCTAGAACTTAGAACTACTTAAACCTAACTAACCTAAGGACATCACACACATCCATGCCCGAGGCAGGATTCGAACCTGCGACCGTAGCGGTCGTGCGGTTCCAGACTGTAGCGCCTTTAACCGCTCGGCCACTCCGGCCGGCGATAAAATAAGGACACAGTTAAAACCGGTGGATCTTTTTAGTGGTATTTTCTTTTTGGTAGTAATCTAAGTAGCGTGTGTGTGAGAGAGACGATCTAATAGACTCGATGCACTTGGCATACTCGATATGACTATTTTTATCGAACGTTTTATTTTTAGGATTCCGTGCCTTAATCGGTAAAAACGGAACTTTTATATGTTCAGCTAGATATCCGTCTATCTGTCTACCTGTCCGACTGTTAGGACCCCCTTTTCTTAGGAACAGGCAGAGGTACCAAGTTGATATTTACGTCAAGTCTTTGAGATTCGAAGTCAATGCAGTCAAAAGATACGCCTATACGTGTCATATATCCTGATACTCGTCAACTCACCCATCAAATCCTATAGATGAACTGTGTATATACATATCTGTCCTGGTGGTCTAGCCTTCAAACGAAATAGTGAGTTAGCTTTAAGGGGAGGGAAAGAGGCCTCCCCCCACCCGCCAAAAAAAGTAGTAAAGCGTGTGTCTGGAAATCGATAAGCCGCGTTATCGAGTCTCGAGCCAACGATTTTTCAGTCTTTGTTTTAACTTCGCCTCCACCCCTCAACGACCAGAAACGGAACGTGGTTTCAATTCCACGTTAAACAGCAGGTGCCCTTTGGGCGCTAATGACCATAGAAGTTTTGCGCCCTAAAACCAAAAACAAAAAAAAAAGCAGGTGCCCTTTCTCCGACTGGGTAACTGGGGAAAGTTAGGGACACGCAGGGCGTCGAAGTGGAGTCTGATAGAAAGACTTGCACCAGGCCATTGAGCCACACGGAATAATTATTGTTTATATCAATGCACATAATTAAGCTTGTACGGAATTCTCATAGCGCGAGTGCTACTTGCAGTTGGCTGGTGTTTTTGCTTGTAGCCTACGTTAACGTAATAGAAGGGGGTAAATGATAGCGGTTTACAACATTACACAATGGTGTAAAGGAAGTCGAGACGAACATTTTGATATCTGAGACTTGTGGACTATCAACGAGGGAAAGTGCAAATAAAAGGGAAAAAAACCCTGAAGTACAGAACATGTGCGTAGCACGAGGTTGTCTGTATACTCTACCTCTCTTGGTGCAGACTTCACTGACGAAAACAAAAATCGCAACACCAAGAAGGAGTTGTGCGTCGTAAACGGAAGTTGGTAGGCGCGTTTCTACATCTGAAAGATGATGTCTGCTCAAATTTCGTGGAAGTCGCATAAATGTGTCACTAATAGCATCGCTATGAAGGAATCAGGTTTGCTTTAAATACATACTGTAGCTGTCGTGAACGCTAAGTATCTTTGAGACTGGGCATGGTGAGCTGGTGTTAGTCAAGAACGCCATTAAGGTGACAAAGACGCCATTATCAACACCTCACTGAGTTTGAACGTGGTCGTGTAATAGGGCTACGAGAAACTTGATGTTCCTTCTGCGATATTCCAAAAACACTTGGCAGGAATGTAGCAACTGTACATGATTCCTGGCAGCCGTGGTCACGGCAGTATACCACCGCGGAAACACCGGTCTGCAGACGGCCACGTGGCACTGCCGAGAGAATAAGACCATCGTCTACGGTGTATGGCGGTGGCGCATTACACTGCATATTCATCACCTATTTGAGCAGCAGTTGGCACCACAGTGTCACAAAGAACTGTTACAAATTAGTTACTTCAAGGGCAGTTCCGAGCCAGACGCCCTGTAGCTTGCATTCCACTGACCACAGCAACCGCCATATGCGACTTCAGTGGTGTCAAAAGAGAGCTCATTGCAGGGCAAGGTGGAGGTCTGTTGCGTTTTTTGATGAAAGCTGGTTCTTACTCGGTGCCAATGTTAGCTAGTTGAGGGCCTGCAACCAATCTGTCTGCTTGCTAGACACACTGAACCTGCACCTGGAGCTATGGTCTGGGATGCGATTTCGTATGACAGCAGGAGTACTCTCATGGTTATCCCACGCAAAATTGTACGTCATTCTGGTGATTCTACCTGCTGTGCTGTCATTCATGAACAGCATTCTAGGGGTGCTTTGCAGCGGAATAGCGCTTGTCCACCTAACGCTGCTGTAAGCAATCATGGCCGCGCGGAGTGGCCGTGCGGTCCAGGGCGCCATGTCACGGATTGCGCGGCCCCTCCGCCGGAGGTTCGTGTCCTCCCCCGGGCATGTGTGGTGTGTGTTGTTCTTAGCGTAAGTTAAAAATGGTTCAAATGGCTCTGAGCACTATGGGACTTAACTTCTGAGGTCACCAGTCCCCTAGAACTTAGAACTACTTAAACCTAACTAACCTAAGGACATCACACACATCCATGCCCCAGGCAGGATTCGAACCTGCGATCGTAGCAGCCGCGTGGTTCCGGACTGAAACGCCTAGAACCGCTCGACCACTCCGGCAGGCAGCGTAAGTTATTTTTAAGTAGTGTACACGTCTAATGACCGATCACTTCAGCAGTTTAGTCCATTGTGAATTCACCCACATTTGAACATTAACCCATCATGCTGTATAGATTACAGACGTTTTGTTTTGGCCTGCTCGATCACCAGATTTGTCTCCAATCGAGTACTTATGGGACATCATTGGACGACAACTCCAGCGTCATCCTCTAACAGCATAGACCGTCCCTGTACTGACCGATAGAGTGGAACAGGCGTAGAACTTCATCCGGCACATGTACGTCACAATGCGTGCACGTTTGCGTGCATGTATTCAACATTCTGGAAGTCACACCTATTAGTAATGTACTAGAATTTTACATTTTCAATGGCTTATCTCACTCTTCCATTTACCTGCGACATTGCATGTTAATCACTTAAATATGTTACCCAGGCAAATGTGTTACTGAAATTTCGTTACTCTACATAAATTGTTTCTAGGTTCTGCGATTGGGAAACGAAGTGTTGCTCCCATGTCATTGTGCTCTGCACTGAGGAATTTGTGTGTCAGTGTGTATCACATAACAGGCACCGCAGCAAAGGATAAATGTACAATGATGAGCCAAAACATTATGACCACTACCTCCCGCGAAGTTGGGTGCAGTCTGGTGATGCTGAGGGCACGTGACGCGGTTAGAGAAGTGTACGAGCAGAGCAGAGGATTTGGTGCACTTCGCAAATAAACGATGCTTAGACCTGTTGCTATCCCGCTATCGTCAGGTATACACATTTTAGAGCTACTTTCATTAGCAGACTCAATCGTTTTTATCTTTCTGATTTCTTAGGTACACAACTATTTGCAATGGATGTGATACCCACTTGTTTCACTGATCACTGAGCCGTAGTCGTAACCTTAAATCATGTGCTCTGACCAGTAAAACTGTGGATGTTGACCACGTCTCTCTTAAAGGATCCTTCCCTCGAGATTATCATTCGACAGGTTGGTTCCCGTAGTTTGCGTTCTCAGGACCGTTATCCTTCTCTTATGGAATGGTGGTCAAGACATGTAAACCATTACTCCGGAAAGCGTTAATGCGTTACGGCACTGAGAGAGCGAAGGATCCCCGTCGGACTCAGGAATTTTGTTATTCTGTCTTGTAACAACTTTATGAAGGTGCCAGACAAGCTCTCTTACGGATTACAGATGTTCGCCAGTTAAGGCGAAGCTTCTTCAATTAAAGAGACCACAAGCGGAAGGACTCAGGGGGTGATTAAAATCATGCTCGTTCCTACAGGATGAACTGAACTCCTTATTCACCTTATCCGGTTGCTGACGCGTCGAAAAAGAGTATGTATCGCGTCCCTCACTCGCACTGATACTCACGTACTGACATCCCAATACGAGAAATCTATAATTACTTCACTGAAAGTGCCTTGTTGTTGGTTCACCATCGTAAAAATCACCGCGGCTTGACGGTATTGCTATGGGATTTTATGTACATTTTTGCCCTCTTATAGGTGATACCATTCCGTCACTGGTAACTGAAGGGATATGGGCGGGTTTTATTCTTGCCGCTTTCAAGGTAGGTAAAATCTTTCTAATTTCGAAGACAACCGGAGGTTCTGTCATTGATAAATTCCGTCCCATCACACTCCTTAATTTTGATTACAAAGGTGTCGTGAGGGTGGTTAATCACTGTATATCAGTACTACTAGAGAAAATTCTTGCAGTTTACAAAGGCAGTGTGCCTGGGCTCACTATCCTGACTTCTGTAGTCTAATGCCGTGACGTCGTTTCAGTAGCTGCAGCTACTTCTATTTCTAGAGCCTTACTTTTTATTGATGTTAATAAGGCATTTGACCAGATCGATCAAGGTTTCTTGATGCAGGTGTTCGAGGCCAGAGGTCTCAAACATACTGCGCGTCAGGTATTATCCAGTCTTTCGTCTCTCTTGGTGAATGGACGACTCACTCCCCAGTTTAGAATCCGGTGGAGCTTACCGCAGGGCAGAGCCTCTCCATGTCGCTTTTTGTCTTGTTCCTAGGACAGTTGCTTCGCCGTATTGCTGCTCAGTTTTGTGGCTGGAAGAGATTAGGAGAATCCTTCTCGGTACCAGCCTACACGGATGATGTTATGGTATTGCTCAATGACGTATTGAATTTCTTTTATTCTGGCTGTGGGGACCGCATTAATGAACGGAAGTGTACCCTGTTACCATTGTGGGGTTTTCATCAAATTGTCAGTCCCTGGGCAACAGTGGTTACTCACCACAAATCGTTGGGGATTACCGTGTATTGCTGCCCGATGAAAATGGCTGCAATCAGTTAGCGGGAGCTAACAAATCGAATTCAAGGGGCAATTCGTGAACACGAACGTCGTTCTGTTAGTCTTCTCCACAAAGTAGGGATCTCAGATGCCTATATTTTCAGTAATGTGTACTATATTCCACAAATGTTCCCGCTACCTGCGATGATGGCGCGCAAATTGATCCAATTATCCGGTCGTTTCCTTTGGAAACTTTCGACTTTGGTATGAAGTGGAAGCGACGCCTCATCCCCTTGGGGGTTGAGGCCTCCCGATACGAAAGTGAAGGCTTCAGTATTGTTTATGCGGCGTAACGTTTTAATATGTACTCGAAGTATCCATTCCACTAAATTTCACATATTTACGTGTCTTCGACAGGCCAAACTGACACCCTCTGCCGAAGTTGGCCGGATCAACTATAAATTGTTGCACATACGAGAGTTTTATGTTGTAATATGTTTTCGGGGAGCCGACATTTTATCAGTGACACACCTTAGCACCAGATCTTTGCTTTCTCGTTGAGAAGTGCAATCATCACTCTTCCCGGTTGAAAAGGCCGCGCCATCGATATCCTGGAAAACAGTGTGGTTTCACGTTAGTATTCGTATCCTCCTGATGGAAGTCGCCTCATCGTGATATAGGATCATTCACAATCTGATCCCGACCAACAAAAGCCCCCATCGCATTGGTCTTAGTCCGACTGGCTTTGCAATACATATCATCAATCTGATACATTACCACACAGGCTTGTCCCTCGCAAACTAGAACACTGGCAGTTTTCTTTACGCTATCAGCTGAAGCTGCTTTTTCGGTTGAACTTCTGTATTCGGACTTTTCCGTTTTCCCTCGGACCGAAGACTAATTCGATCGTATGGCTCCTCAAATACCTTGGTTCAAAAAATGGTTCAAATGGCTCTGAGCACTATGGGACTTAACATCGGAGGTCATCAGCCCCCTAGAACTCAGAACTACTTAAACCTAACTAACCTAAGGACATCACACACATCCATGCCCAAGGCAGGACTCGAACCTGCGACCGTAGCGGTCACGCGGTTCCAAAGTGAAGCGCTTAGAACCGCACGGCCACACCGGCCGGCTCCTCGGATACCACGCCCACTATGTAGTCGGGTGTGACAACGACTCGGATCCCCGTGATTTTCGCCAATATATAGTGAACGCTCATTGGATGTGGTACAAACTTCCACGTTATCGTGCTTTATTTGCAAATAGGTGGCACTGTGTCCTTAATCGTCCAGGTATTGCATAACGTTTTTTTTTTTTTAAGTTCTGGAGGGTAGAGAAAAAAAATTGCTTGCTTTTGATTCTCGGAATTGTGGAATTTATGTATATCAAGTTTTATTTTGATAAAAAAGTAGAAAATAAAGAAAATAAAAAATAAAAACTATAAATAAAAAACAAACCTAGTACCATGTCCACGTGAGGGACCAGCCGAGCAGAGTGACAGGCGGAGGGATTGCACGAGGTGGCGCAGTGTTTAGCGCACTGAACACCCATTCGGGAGGACGACGGTTCAAATTCGCGTCCGACCATCCTGATAAACTGAAGTTCCCAGCGTGATCCTCCTTCCTGGCATGGAAAATACGAGCACGGAAAGTACTAGTAAATGCAGGCAGAACACATCGATAAGGCAAAACCACCAAAAGTTATATGAGAGGCGAAGTGATTGGTTCAAATGGCTCTGAGCATTATGAGACTTAACATCTGAGTTCATCAGTCTCCTAGAACTTAGAACTACTTATACCTAACTAACCTAAGGACATCACATACATCCATGCCCGACGCCGGATTCGAATCTGTGACCGTAGCGGTCACGCGGTTCCTGACTGAAGCGCCTAGAACCACTCGGCCACAACGGCCGGCGAGGCGGAGTGACTGACGCCTGTCGACATAACTATTACACATAATTTCCTTCTGCTACGTGAACGGATTCCAGTTTCAGATACTTATGGAGAACAAACTGTTTGTGGAAAATACAGCAACGAACAGTTTTAAATTGATATGACTTTAATTATATACGAAGATGAGATACGTTTTAAGAATCAGTACTGCATCTCGTGTCCAATCTGTATAGTTATGTAGGAGGCAGTAGGATACTCTTAGGATGGCTGAATCATCCACTAAATGGTTCAAATGGCTCTGAGCACTATGGGACTCAACAGCTGAGGTCATTAGTCCCCTAGAACTTAGAACTAGTTAAACCTAACTAACCTAAGGACATCACAAACATCCATGCCCGAGGCAGGATTCGAACCTGCGACCGTAGCGGCCGAATCATCCACTAATAATGCCAGACATCCAAAATGCCGTTTCGGATTTTTATTCAAGTTGTGCATTCCTGTTTTAATAGAACTATTTACTTAAGGCAACGACCATATTGAAATTTCAAATTTTGCACGGTGGAGGTTGATTGAGGGTGAACATAAGCGAGTGTGGGAGGGAGTAAGCGTAAGTTTTGTAAACAGTTAACGATATCAATGTTTTCAGCTTAAATATTCGAATCACACTTGTCTCAGAAGGGACTGGTGAAGACCAAAACAAACAAACCATCCAAGCTATCAAACTATGTAACATTAATTTATAAAACAATCATGTTGAACGGTGTTGTTATCACGACAACTGCCTTGTTGTAAAAGCTGAGAAACGTAATGAAACTGAATTAGACCTTGTAGCTACAAACAGGCCGTACCTTATCGACGGTGTCAGTATAGAGACGGGGATTAGTAATCACGATTAGTAATCATAGCGATGATAGTTAATAAATAAATCAGAAGGCTAGAAGAGTACTTTTGCTAGAAAGAGCAGATAGGCCGTTGCTAGCATCCCATGAATGGGCATCATTTAGTTCCATTACGGTAGACGTACAGGAATTATGGGCAAGTATTAAACAGATTGTTAATCGAGCTTTGGATAAGTACGTGCTGAGTAAGTGGATTAAGATCATAAAGCACTGCTAATTTTCTGTTTCGTACCCTCCCGTGCTTGGGCCTCCACTTCCTTCCACTTCGTCTCCTCCTTCTTTTCGTCATATAGGGTTACAATTAATCATGTCGACTATATTACACTTACTACGGAGGAAAATTTACTTCGATTATCTCTTCAAAAGAATTCGGAAAAATGCTGAGAAAGCAGAGACTGTTGGACTCTTGGTTCAAAAGAGAACGCACACAATGGCAATAGGGAAAAGTTCGCACAGATTTGTGCGTCTGTAAAAAGATCGGTGCGAGCGGTTTAGACAAACAGCTGGAAGAGCTGAAAACAAATACGTCGCCAGGAATGGATGAAAGTCCAGTTTGGTTGTACGAATAGTAGCCTAGGTCACTGAAACCTCTCGTGGATGTCTCGCCCACCGCGAAGTCCCAACCGACTGGAGAAAAAGCGCAGGTGACTCCTGTATATAGGAATGGTAAAAGAACGGATATGCAAAATTACAGGCCAATATACTTAACATCGATATTCTGTAGCATTGTTGAACATATTCTCAGCTGAAATATAGTAAATTTGCTTGAGACGTAAAAGCTTTTGTCTGCAAATCAGCGTGGACTTGGAATATATCGTTCGTGTGAAACTTAGGTCGCTCTTTCCATACACGATATCTTGCGAACTATGGTTGAAGGGCAACAGGTAGATTTCATATTTAGAGATTGCCGAAAAGCATTTAAGCGTTCTACCCCACTGCAAACTGTTGACGGAAGTACAAGCGCCGCGCAGGGTAGCCGCGTGGTCTCGTGCGTCCTGTCACGGTTCACGCGGCTCCTCCCTTCGGAGGTTCGAGTCCTCCCTCGGGCATTGGTGGGTGTGTTGACCTTAGCGTAAGTTAGTTTAACCTCGGTTAAGTAGTGGGTAAGCTCAGGGACCGATGGCCTTAGTAGTTTGGTTCCATAAGATCTTACCACAAATTTCCAAAAGAAGTACAAGCCAACTGAATAGCATTCCAGGTATGTGAGTGGCACGAAGACTTGTTGAATAATAGAACCCAGTACTTTGTCCTCAACGACCAGTGTTCATCAGAGACAAGGGTTCGTTGGAAGTGCCCAAGAGAACTGTGATAGGACCGCTATTATTCACTCTATATATATAAATGAGCACATGGACAGGATGAGCAGCACTCTGCGGCTGATTCCTGGTGGTGCCGTGTTGGATGGGAAACGGGGAAGTGTCGTCGTTGAGTGAGTGTACGAGGATACAAGATGACTTAGACAAAATTTCTAGTTGGTGTGATGAATGGCAGCTAGCTCGAAGTATAGAAAAATATGAGTTAATGCAGATGAGTAGGAGAAACAAGTCCGTAATGTTCGAATACAGCTTTACTTACGGGCTGCTTGGCACAGTCACATCGATGAAACATTTAGGCGAAACATTGCAAAGTGATATGAAATGGAACGACTGTAGCAGGGAAGGTGAATGGTTGACTTCGGTTTACTGGGAGAATTTTAGGAAAGTGTGGATCATCTGAGAAGGAGACCGCGTTTAGAACACTAGGGCGACACATTGTTGAGTACTGTTCGAGTTGTGACTCCCACGTGGTCATTTTAAGGAAAACATCGAGGCAACTGAGAGGCGGGCTGTTAGATTTGTTACCAGTAGGTTCGATCAATACCGAAATATTACGGAGGTTCTTTGGGAATTCAGATGAGAATCCTTGGAGGAAAGGCGACGCTCTTTTCGAGGAACACTGTTGAGAAAACTTAGAGAATCTTGATTTCAAGGTGACTGGAGAATGATTCTGCTGCTTCTAACGTATATTTCACGTAAGGGCCACAGAGGTAAGTAAGGAGAAATTACGGCTCGTACGGAAGATATAGAAATGCGTCTTGCTGTTACTGTATTTGCGAGTGTAACTGGAAAGGAAATGACTAGTAGTGATAAAAAGTACCCTCCGCCACGCAGCATACGGTGGCTTGCTGGATATGTGTGTAGACGTAGATTTAGATGTAGATCTGTTGTTATTTAGTGGCTTTTCCGTTAGTGCACGAAAGATATTCTGGTATGAGTGAAAATATGTTGTACCATCAATTGTTTTCTGTAGAGTTAGGTCGAGTCTAGTGACTTAAGAATAACACACGTCATTTTATTGTTATCTGAATTAGTAGTATTTCAAAGATTTTGTGCGTCTCGCGAGAACAGGCAGGACAAATTTTGTAGGTGTAATTTTTCGTAAGCTTAAACACGATCCTATGTTTCTCGCCTTTTCGAAACCTTTCTCCACCCTAGGAACTATCGTTTGCTTTCCAGCACGATATTCTGCTTGAGATCCTAAGATTTTTGTTTGGCGAGAATTTAGCAGCACACTTTTGAAGAAATAATCAAGGTAAAATTTCCTCCGTAGTAAGTGTAAGATAGTCGACAAGACGTAATCATAACTCCATATGATGAAAAGAAGGGGGAGCCGAAGCGGAAGGAAGTGGAAGCCCAAGCAAGGGAGAGTGCGAAACAGAAAATTAGCTGTGCTTTACGATCTGGCAGACGATGAGCAGAATGGGCTGGCTGTGGGCGTTATGGGTAATCGATGAAGCTACACGGCGAGTAAGCCGTTGGTCTGCTGCGTATACCACGCACAGCGACGTAGTCCAACGAACAACGTGGGCGACGCACGAAAAGTCCGACTGCCTCTCCGTGTCTCTGAACACTAACATCTCACTATTATAGGATGTCTCCTTTAAAAAATACTTACTGCACTGCGTACTTTTTAAAATGACAGGTGCCAATAAGAAAAAGGTCTTTAAAGAAAGTAATACTGAGACAGTCAATATGAGAACTGAAAATCGATCATAGTAAGCAGATGAAGAGGTCTTTGGCAGCATTTGCACTTGGTGTACTCTACAACAGTTGTCCTTCAATATGAGAAAGGAAGATACTACATACAGAACGTCCTGACGACTACAGATGTGGCAAACATTACGAAGTATATTCCTCTTTTGCGAATCGAGATTGACGTCAGCTGTTTGTGACAAATGAAAATTTCAGCCGATCTGGAATTCTAACCCTGTGATTGTTCCTTCCAACATGCACGCATCTCTGAAGAACATTTTAATGTGAAGATACAGACACTGTAAGCACAGACATTGCAACCATCAGTGAGATATCCAGGCCTCGACGAGCAAAAATGAAGATAAAATATTTGTATCTACCCAACGGGAATCACGAAATGTGCGAGCGTAGGATCTGTCGACTCTATAACATATGGAAGTTTGTGTAGGGCCTGGAGGCATGCTCGGATAACCGAAGTGGTTAAGACAAACGCTCGCGATAAGGGGGAAATCCGGGTTCGAAACCCGGTCCAGCACTAATTTTCATGTGTCAAAAACAGCTCACGTCAATCCAGATACAGAAAATTCGAATCCATTCCGTAATCTGCCTACTGCATTTTGATAGACGCCCAGAGCCTCTGCCTATAGTAAAGGGAAGAAAGGCCTGAAATTAGTATCAAGAAGGTGAAGGGAAGAATTTTTTTACTTGTAGGCAGTTTGGGAAATAGTACTGGTGCAACTTGTTACAGAGTATTACTTGTGAATCTGACTTATAAGTGAAGTCAGCATGTTAGAAGACATAAGAGAAATCAGAGTAGCATCATAACAGCAGAACAGGCCAACGCAGCTAAAATGAAATTGTATCAGAGATATTCTGGAAACTTATAGAGGAATCTTTGTGGGACAGGTGGTGGTATTCTCTCCAATCTCTATTCGATAAATTTAGAGAACTGGTATGCTAGATAAACTGTGATACTATTCTTCGGCCTCCATCGTATAACCCCGCAGCTGTTCTGAGAATAAAAAGAAGGAGGGAATATAAAAGTCTGACGTTTCATCGACGAGTAATACACTGTAGACGTTTGGCAGAGCTACTTCAAAGGATCCAACGTACTCTCGAATACAAGTCCAGAATCACTGCATCACCTCACTCAGTCCATGATAAAAAGAATAGAGAGTTTATAAGAGTGTATGTAAGTGCACAATCAGCCAATATTTCCTCGTTCTAGAGTAGAATATAATAATGGCGACCCAGGTGGAGCAATGGTTAGCAACCGGACCTGCATTCAGGAGGACGACGGTTCAAAGCCCTGTCCAGCCTTTAAGATGTAGGATTTCCGTAACTTCCGTAAATCGCTCCAGACAAATATCGGAATGGGTTCTTTGAAAAGGGCACTACTAATATTCTTCCCCATCCTTTACTTATCCGAACTTGTGCTCCGCCTCTAACAGCAGCGCTGTTGACGGGACGTTAAACTCTAATTTACCTTTTTGAATATACAGTGGCGGATAAAAAAATCGCATCACCAAGAAGGAGTTGTGGCGACATAAACGAAAGTTGGTAGGCCTGTTTCTATATCTGAAAGATGATGTCTGCTCAAATTTCGTGCCAATCACATGAGAGTGGCGGTAGTAGCGTCACTATGATGATGCAGATCAGGTTTCCTTTAAATATACGCTGTAACGGTCGTGAGCTTAGTTACCTTTGAGATTGGACGTGCGGAGTTGATGTTAGTCAAGAACGCCTTTAAGGTGACAAAGATGCCATCATCAACACCTCACTGAGTTGAATGAGGTCATGTAATAGGGCTGCTAGAAGCTGGATGCTCTCTCTGCAATACTGCAGAAAGAGTTTGAGAAGATTGCAGCCACTGTACTTGATTGCTGGCAGCGGGGATCACGAGAATGTACGGTCGCAAGGATAACCGGTCTCCGGACGGCCACGTAGCACTACCGAGAGATAAGACAATCGTGTTCGGCTTATGATTCTGGCGCATCGTACTGCATTTGCAGCAGCTATTTGAGCAGCAGTTGGCACCGCAGTGACACCAACGAACTGTTACAAACCGGTTACTTCGAGGAAAGCTCCAAGCTAGACGTGATGTAGCGTGGATTCCACTGACCCCAAGCCATCGTCATTTGTGACTTCAGTGGAGTCAAGCGAGAGCCCGTTGAAGGGCAGGGTGGAGGTCCGATGTGCTTTGTGAACAAAGGTGACTCCGCATTGGAACCAGTGATGTCCGTGAGTTGATTCGAAGGAGGCCAGTTGACGGCCTGCAGCCAACCTGTCTGCGTGCTATACGCACTGGACTTGTACTTATGGTATGGGATGAGACATCGTATGACAGCAGGAGCACTCTTGTGGTTATCCCACACACCATAACTGCAAAACTTTACGTCATTCTCGTGATTCAACCTATTGTAACGTCATTCTTGAACAGCATTCTAGGGGGTGTTTTCCAACAGGATAACGCTCACCCACATGACGCTGTTGTAACCGTACATGCTCTTCGGAATGTCGACATGTTGGCTGGGGAGGCTTGATCACCAGATCTGTCTCCAATCCAACACGTATCTACATCTACATATACATATACAGGGTGTTACAAAAGGTATGGCCAAACTTTCAGGAAACATTCCTCACACACAAATAAAGAAAAGATGTTATGAGGACATGTGTCCGGAAACGCTTAATTTCCGTGTTAGAGCTCATTTTAGTTTCGTCTGTATGTACTGTACTTCCTCGATTCACCGCCAGTTGGCCCAATTGAAGGAAGGTAATGTTGACTTCGGTGCTTGTGTTGACATGCGACTCATTGCTCTACAGTACTAGCATCAAGCACATCAGTACGTAGCATCAACAGGTTAGTGTTCATCACGAAAGTGGTTTTGCAGTCAGTGCAATGTTTACAAATACGGAGTTGGCAGATGCCCATTTGATGTATGGATTAGCACGGGGAAATAGAGGTGGCGCGGTACGTTTGTATCGAGACAGATTTCCAGAACGAAGGTGTCCCGACAGGAAGACGTTCGAAGCAATTGATCGGCGTCTTAGGGAGCACGGAACATTCCAACCTACGACTCGCGACTGGGGAAGACCTAGAACGACGAGGACACCTGCAATGGACGAGGCAATTCTTCGTGCAAGTGACGATAATCCTAATGTCAGCGTCAGAGAAGTTGCTGCTGTACAAGGTAACGTTGACCACGTCACTGTATGGAGAGTGCTACGGGAGAACCAGCTGTTTCCGTACCATGTACAGCGTGTGCAGGCACTATCAGCAGCAGATTGGCCTCCACGGGTACACTTCTGCGAATGGTTCATCCAACAATGTGTCAATCCTCATTTCACTGCAAATGTTCTATTTACGGACGAGGCTTTATTCCAACGTGATCAAATTGTAAATTTTCACAGTCAACATGTGTGGGCTGACGAGAATCCGCACGCAATTGTGCAATCACGTCATCAACACAGACTTTCTGTGAACGTTTGGGCAGGCATTGTTGGTGATGTCTTGACTGGGCGCCATGTTCTTCCACCTACGCTCAATGGAGCACGTTATCATGATTTTATACGGGATACTCTACCTGTGCTGCTAGAGCATGTGCCATTACAAGTACGACACAACATGTGGTTCATGCACGATGGAGCTCCTGCACATTTCAGTCGAAGTGTTCGTACGCTTCTGAACAACAGATTCGGTGACCGATGGATTGGTAGAGGCGGACCAATTCTATGGCCTCCACGCTCTCCTGACCTTAACCCTCTTGACTTTCATTTATGGGGGCATTTGAAAGCTCTTGTCTACGCAACCCCGGTACCAAATGTAGAGACTCATCGTGCTCGTATTGTGGACGGCTGTGATACAATACCCCATTCTCCAGGGCTGTATCTGCGCATCAGGGATTCCATGCGACGGAGGTGGATGCATGTATCCTCGCTAACGGAGGACGTTTTGAACATTTCCTGTAACAAAGTGTTTGAAGTCACGCTGGTACGTTCTGTTGCTGTGTGTTTCCACTCCATGATTAATGTAATTTGAATAGAAGTAATAAAACGAGCTCTAACATGGAAAGTAAGCGTTTCCGGACACATGTCCACATAACATATATTCTTTCTTTGTGTGTGAGGAATGTTTCCTGAAAGTTTGGCCGTACCTTTTTGTAATACCCTGTATACTCCCCTAGCCACAAAGCGGTCTCTGGTAGAGGGCACAATTCGCGCCAAAGTCGTATTTCCCACTTCTTTTCCACTCGCGCATCGTGCGAGGGTAAAACGACTGTCTGAACGCCTCAGTTCGAGCTCTAATTTTCCTTATCTTTGAGTGGTGATCATTGCCCAATTTGAAAGTTGGTGGTAATAATATATGCTCTACATCCTCGGCCAAGATCGGATTTCGAAATTTAGTGAGCAGCCCCTTCTGTTTAGAGCGTCGTCTATCTGCAAGTGTGTCCCACTTTCAAGTTTCTATGAGATTTGTAACGCTCTCTCGATGGCTAAATGTAGCAGTTACGAATCTTGCCGCTCTTCTTTGGACCTTCTCAATCTCTTGAATCAGACCCAACGGGTAAGGGTCCATTACAGACGAACAATTCTCTAAGACTGGAAGAACTAACGTATTTTAAGCAATTTCCTTTATTGAAGGACTGCATCGCCTCAGGATTCTACTAATAAAACGCAATCTAGAGTTCGCCTTGTCCGTTACTTGTGTAATCTGATCATTCCATTTGAGATCATTTCGAATAGTCACACCCAGATACTTGGCGGATGTTACCGCTCCCAAAGACTGGGCATTTATTTTGTATTCGTACATTAATGGGGATTTTCGCCTTGTTATACACAGTAGTTTGCACTTACTGATATTGAGAGGTAGCTGCCAGTCATTACACCACGCATTTATTTTCTTCAAATCTTCATTGATTTTTTCACAATTTTCGTGTGATACTACTTTCCTGTAGACTACAGCATCATCGGCAAACAGTCTAATGCCGCTGTCAATACTATCAACCAGATCGTTTATGTAAATCGTAAAAAACAACGGACCTATTAAGCTGTCCTCGGGCACACCTGAAGTTAGGCTTGTTTCTGTTGAGGTCACCCTGTTCAGGACGACATACTGCTCCCTGTATGTTAGAAAACTGTCTATCCAACCGCATATGTCATCGGACAGACCGTAAGCGCACACTTTTTGGAGCAAGCGACAGTGCGGAACTGAGTCGAACGCCTTTCGAAAGTCGAGAAATATGGCATCAACCTGGGAGCCAGTATCTAGGACCTGTTGTATATCATTCACAAAGAGGGCCAGCTGTGTCTCGCATGACCGCTGTTTCCTAAAACCGTGCTGGTTTCTGCAGATGAGCATCTCAGAGTCTAGAAAGGTCATTATGTCTGAACACGAAATATGTTTCATGATTCTACAACAAATTGATGTCAGTGATATTGGCCGGTAATTATGTGCTTCCGGTTTTCTCCCCTTTTTATAGATTGCTATGACCCGGGCCTTCTTCCAGTCCCGTGGAACTTTCCGCTGTTCCAATGATCTCTGATAGATGATGGATAAGAATGGTGCTATACTTGTAGCATAGTCAACATATGATCTTACGGCGATACCGTCTGGGCCAGATGCCTTCCTGGCGTCTAAGGATGTTAACTGTTTTCCAATCCCAGATACACTATGTAAGCCATCCTTGTGTTTGTTCGATAAATGAAAGGGCGAATGGTGCTGCAGTCCTCTACCGTAAACGAGTTTTTGAAAGCTACGTTTAAACTTTCGGCCCTATGTTTATCATCATCCGTTATATTACCGGTACTGTCAGCAAGAGAAGGTATTGAATTATTTGTAGCGTTTATAGATTTTACGTACGTCCACAATTTTTTGGAGTTATCTTTAGAATCTACAGAAAAAATATTGCTTTCAAATTCGATAAAGGAATCTCTCATTGGCCTTTTGACAGCTGCTTTCATTTCGCATAATTTCTGTTTGTCAGCGGGATAGTGACTAAGTTTAAAACGACTGTACAAAATTCTCTGCTTTCTCAGTAACTTCCTAATACGTTTGTTGTACCAAGGTCGATCCTTTCCCTCCCCTATATTTTTGCTAGGCACATACTTCTCTAGTGGTGGACCATACCTTTAAATTCCGGCCAAAGATGCTCAATATCTTTGTGTCCCTCGGTGAATACTTGGAGCTGACTGTGAAGATATTTATTAATGACACTTTTATTTCCTTTCCCAAACAAGAAAACTCTACTCTGTTTCTTCGTTTTTTTTGCAACTTCTACTGACATAGAAACCACAATGACATTATTGTCGCTAATACCTTCTTCTAGATTAACTTCCTCAAAAAGATCACGTCTGTTTGTCGCCAAGTTATCTAATATGTTCCCATCTAGGGTTCGTTTTCTAGCCAATTGCTCAAGGTTGTATGTTGAGAATGTTCCTAGAATATCTTCACACGAGTCTTTGTTTCTGCCCTCTGTGATATGGTACAAATGGCTCTGAGCACTATGGAACTTAACATCTGTCGTCATCAGTCACCCAGAACTTAGAACTACTTAAACCTAACTAACCTAAAGACATCACACACATCCATGCCCGAGGCAGGATTCGAGCCTGCGACCGTAGCAGTCGCGCGGTTCCCGACTGAGCGCCTAGAACCGCTCGGCCACCGAGGCCGGCCCTCTGTGATAAACGTGTAATTTTCCCAGTCAATGGATGCCAGATTAAAGTCTCCACCTATAACTAATGGATAATTTCGATATTTATTTCCTATGTACTCATGACTTTACCTGAAACGTTCTGCGACGTTTGTTGCGGATGCTGGTGGTCTATAAAACATCCTTGTCTGACTGACGGCTTTATCCAGACTATTTCACAGTCCGACGCAGTATCGATCTCAACTGCGTTTAAACAGCTTTTAACTGAAATGAACACACCATCTCCCAGTTCTATCCTTCTTAAACGTTATCCAATCCGAGTTCAAAATTTCACTGCTCTTTACGTCTGGTTTCAACCAGCTTTCAGTACCTAATACAATATTGGCATTGCTACCGTTTATTTCGGAGAGTAACTCAGGGATCTTCCTACAGACACTTCGACAATTTACTTACATGAGATTAAGCATATTTAAATCCTTGGGAATGACCTGTTTAGGCGAAATAACAATTTTCACAATTGGCACACACACATCAGTGTCATGAACTGGTAATTTTTCAGGTCAACGGTTTGTTTTCCTTGGGGAGGAACCTAATCTAAAAAAAACCATGTTCATGCCACAAGTACTGTGCTACCCATGTAGCTGCTTCCTGTGTGTAGTGCACCCCTGATCTATCGAGGGGCGTCCTACAACCTTCCACCCTATAGCGTAGGTCGAGAAATCTACAACCATTTTCGTCACAGAGTCGACGTAGCCTCTGGTTCAGATTCTCCACTTGATTCCAAACCAGAGGACCTCAGCCCACCCTGGGTACGATGCTGCAGATCATCAGCTTGGCTTCCACTCATCGACAGATGGAGGCCGCCTTCACCAATTTAGCCAGCTATCGGAAGGACCCAAGGATTTCCTCGGAACCCCGACGACAGGCATCGTTGGTGCCGACATGTGCAACAATCTGCAGCTTGCTGCACCCCGCACGCTCGATAGCCGCCGGAAGAGCCTCTTCCACATCCCGGACAAGGCCCCCTGGCAAGCACACCGAGTGAACGTTGGACTTCGTCTCTGCCCTAGCCGCTATGTTTCTGAGGGGCTCCATGACCCGCCTAACATTGGAGCTCCCAATAACTAACAAGCCCTTGCCTCCACGTGCCTGTCCGGACCATGCTGAAGGAGCGGCCACTATCCTGGCAGAAGGTGCATTCTGATCCGGCTCAGCTTCCTCCCCAGCATCAGATAGCACACTGAATCTATTAGCAAAGTGCATGGGATTGGCCAGGAGCCTGCGTTTCCCATGCAGCCTTCACCTTGAGGCTCGAGACCTCTACACAGCCCGTCACCCACACTGAGGTGAGAGAATGGGCTGGCCGGCTCAGTCGCACCTGAAGACGGCTCCGTGACAGAGAGCTGTGACATCCCCTCCTGCACATCTAGTACAGCAGGGGCTGCTCCAGGCAACCCATCCCCACTGCACCTCAAGCTGGTACTCTGGAGCTTGTTTACTGTGGCCAACAAAGCTTCCAGCTGCGTTTGGACTATGGCCAACTCCTCCTGCATTCGCACACAACTGACAGTCCCTATTCATCTAGCTAGTAACTGATTTACTATAAGAAACTTAAGGAAACCTACGACCACAAAAAGTTAACAGCTACACTCTAGTTGGCAGAAAGAACACTCAGCAATGAAAAACAATAAAAATATATGGTAGAAGCTAGATCTGGGGTGCTTATTTGCCTGATAGGGGCTGTCTAATTAATACTAAAGAATAAGACAGTGACTTACAGTAAATTGCTAGGGGCTATCTAGTGAATATTATTGACGAATTAAACAGTAACATACGGTAATCTACACCTACTGATTATCCCCCGTATTTATAATGTAAACAAGCGTTTACGTACACGCGAAAATGACGTAATAAAACTATAAAAACTGCTACCTTAAATGCACCGAGTGTAAATGACACTAATAAACGTAAATACTGAGTATTGTACACTGACAGATCCAGATACAAAACAAAATCTTTAGTTAATAATAAGAGTTCATTGTACAGCACAAATACGAACTCTACTTTATGGGAACCGATGGGCCTACAGTACACGATCACTAAGGCCCACAACAAACTAAGTAATTTAAGCACACGGCGAGATGAGTTTTAGCTTTCTGCTAACTAAACAGTATGTAAGAAGGACTCAGAAGTTGTATTCTAACACTGATTTACTCAGATATTGTAGTGTAACACTAATTTACCACATATTTTACGTTTGCTTAACGTACATCATCGGACGACAACTCCAGCGTCATCCGCAAACAGCATTGACCGTCTCTGTACTGACCGACCAAGTGCAACTGGCGTGGAACGTCAACCACAAATTGACATCCGGGACCTGTACAACACAATGCATGCACGTTTGCATACTTGCATTAAACATTCCGGTGGTTGCACCAGATACTAATGTACCAGCATTTCACATTTTCAATGGTTTATCTCGCGCTTATATTAACTTTTGATCTTGCAATGTTAATCAGTTAAATATGTTACCTGGACAAATGTATTCCTAAAATTTCATTGCTCTACATTATTTATTTATTGGTGCTACGATTTTCCTTTCTCCCATCAGTGTAGTGCGAGACGCAATGGCCAATATAGGAACGATTTATTTTCCGTCATCTCTTATACAGCGACTTACGATGTATCTGTGTAGATGCAGATGTATGTGTAAGAAACACTACAGCCAGAAGGGTGACACTATGATACGGCGAAAATATACATTTAGGACAAACTACACAAATAGAAAGAATACTTGATGAAACAGATCGGAAAGGAACCAAGGCAAGAAAGTAAACTGACATACATCTTCAAATAACTCACTTGCAGAATTAAGATATCGAGACAAGTCTTTGGTTTGTTTTTATGTGTGTTCGCAGAAATCTCATTAGATTTACGTATCTCAGAAACAGACGTCGGCAGTTATCTCTTCCTTGTAGCTTACTGAGTATCTGACATGCATCAGACGTAAAGTCACACGACACGATTGGCCAATGTTTGAATCCACACTGATTACGCGATGGAACTTGAGCAACTTTGCCGTCCATGTGACTGAGGAAAGTAACAGTGTTGTTCAAAGTTTTAAGAAGAGTGACAGCAGAGATGTGCTGTGCTAGAGAACTTTATCATTGACGACAAATTGTGCTACAATTATGTTATATGTGTTGTTCTCATGTATTAATATCCTTTGGGAATTCGAAAACTCTGTGTAAAAATCTACACTGACATTGTAAGCACCGATCTTTCGATATTCCAAATTGGGATAGTTATAGTTTTGTAAGTGGTAAATGTGTCAAGACACGCAGCAAAACTTTACTAAATGCCTTCTCTGAAAACTGTTCAGAACAGATATTTCGGGAACACCCTCGGGATGGAAGTTAGACCGAATAGCAACAAATGGACCTGACCGTGAAATGATTCGAATATTTGGATTTGCCATGGTGCAGATGAACGTGTGATAATGAGGCAGTATTATGCATTACAGATATATATTTTAAAACAGTCCATGACGCTAAAAAGAAAGATAACAGAGGAACGATGTAATGTACATTTGGCGGGGGACTGATGACCAAGCAATTTGGTCCCTTTCCCCACTTTTCAACCAACCAAAATTTGGCGGCTATTAGCTCTTGGTCGCGGCCTGGGGAAATTTCGTGCAATGGTCGCCTCTTGGGGCAGCAAGAGGGTGCTAGACCTTTAAGTTCAAACTATGTGATCACAAAGGTGATGTCAGTCACATACCTCATGAGAAATGCACCTTACCATAAAACTTAACAGTGACAAATTATTTTGTAGCTCCTGTGGGAGGAACGCGCTTACGAGATCAGTTGCGTTGGCAAAATTGCAGCAGCCAGTGTGAGAGGTTCATGTCTGTATGTCCGAAGGAACATTGCATCGTACTTTTTCAAACACAGGCACTGCACTTTCATTCTTACTGGCCAAAAACGGGTCTGCGACTTACACATAAAACGGCTCCACTGAATAGGAATAACATTAATGGGATGTACGAGTACAGGTGTTGCACATGGACGACGACATATGGAAGTTTCGATCGGGTTGTGGGTGGTGCTAGGATAGCCGAAGTGGAATATTTCGCCTCGAGCGCCGAGCGGAAGGTTGTTAGTTTACTGCCTCACCATAACGTCACATACTCCTGGACGGATTTTCCTCAATCTTTTTTATGGCTTCGTGAGTGTCACATAGTGGTCTGGTCCGCAACGTTAATTGTTGTGCGTGTCCGCTCGTAATGTTCCCCATGGGTTCTAAATGTATTCCAAGTGAAGATAGAGTCAGTTTTAGTTTCAAAAGATCCACGTTTTCCGTGTAGCCCGGATCTTTGGAGATTTCTGACTGACTCGTTGCCACCGTTCATGTAACATCTGAGCAGTTTCATACTGCCTATTTGGCCTGTGATAACTATGTATTTTTCGTTAAGTTTTTGGACCATTACAAGTAGAAAGGGTACTTTGGCATCATGTTTCTCAATTTCCCTTCAAGCATCGTTATGGTCCCATAAGTATGGTGCTTCTTGCTAACCCGAAACAGGATTATATCAATGTTCGATGTTCAGTTTCCCGCCGTAAGTTGATGACATTTTACTTAAGGGGGTTTTACTTCCACATGGCGATGTGAAGGATATACGAGGTAACCGTTGGTTCTCTCTACACCGGTTGCAATGTAATAGCGGAATCCGTTCAGTCGAGATGGTAGTCAGACGTAACATTCCTTCTCATCTGCAAGTCTATGGTTACCACATTAATAAAAGCGTACAGTGAGGAAGTGGGGGCGTGCTTTCTCTGTAATGAAAGTGGCCACGTTAGACCTAACTGCCCACGGCGCGTATTCACATTGAAGCCCTCATTTTAACAGAGTCGAAACTGAATTTAGCTGATCTCGTTTCTACTGCTCCCGTGGTTGGTGCCATGCCTTCGCCGGCTGCAGTGGCACAACGGGGGGACGCACAGCTTACTGCTCCCGACATTCCACCTTTACCCTCGCAGCACGTTCCTGAAACAGTTGTTTCCAAGCCAGCGTTGTCTGCAATGCAACATAAGAGACTGCGCAATATGGTGAGAAATTGAGGAGTCTGATACGTCTACTACTCACCCACCCCTTCCTGAAGTAACTTTGTCGGTTGACGTATCTTGTAGTGCTGAGTTATGCATCCATGATGGGGTCAATGGTGCGAAAACAGCTGCTGAGGTCTCTAGTGTTTCTCCTAGCAATCCTCTGGCGGATGAGATAACTCCTCCAGAATCAGCCAAGGGAAGGGAGGTTGATAAGCCTTTTGATATGCAACAGCAGCAAATTGAGGCGCTTCTAAAATTAACTGTCCTCTTGCTGTCACCCATTCAGGTGAAGTTGGAACGAAAACTGTTGTTACTCCTGTGGAGGCAATTAGTGGTCAGGAAAAACTACCTGTCGACGCAGAATGTTCCTCTCTTGTGCTTCGACACGAACTACAAGGATCCCATCCTGCGCACTGGGCTTCTGAGGCTCCTTGTTTGCTATCTACTTTCGTTATAGAATGAGATTTTTACTCTGCAGCGGAGTGTGCGCTGATACGAAACTTCCTGGCAGATTAAAACTGTGTGCCCGACCGAGACTCGAACTCGGGACCTTCGCCTTTCGCGGGCAAGTGCTCTACCATCTGAGCTACCGAGGCACGACTGACGCCCGGTCCTCACAGCTTTACGTCTGCCAGTATTTCGTCTCCTACCTTCCAAACTTTACAGAAGCTCTCCTGCGAACCTTGCAGAACTAGCACTCCTGAAAGAAAGGATACTGGGCAGACATGGCTTAGCCACAGCCTGGGGGATGTTTCCAGAATGAGATTTTCACTCTGCAGCTGAGTGTGCGCTGATATGAAACTTCCTGGCAGATTAAAACTGTGTGCCCGACCGAGCCTCGAACTCGGGACTTTTGCCTTTCGCGGGCAAGTGCTTGGTAGAGCACGGATTGCGGACACCATGTATGTAAAAGCTCAGTTGTTGCAGTTGAAGCAGCGTCATATGGAAGGGCCAAGGATGCAACGAAAACCACGTTCCATGGGAGCAATGAACTGACTTCTCTATATCATCTTTTTCGACATCAGACGCGTTGTCGACGTGCGTGTATCACTTCTCTCAAAATGACGGCGGAGTTGTGACGGCACAGAAGGACATATGCCATGCTCTGCAGCAGTTCTATGTTGGGCTGTTTGAGGCACCCGTTCCTGTCGATATGCCATCAGGTTTGTTTGTTTGGACTCTAGATCGTTGTACGTCCTCATAATGCTGCATTTTTAGATGCTTTTCAATGTGACTATGTCTATGACCTAATTGTCAGATCGGCTTCTCGTAAGGCGCCGGCGTTGGATGGGCTGCCTAAGAAATTTTATGTGCGTATTTGGCGTTTGTTGGATACTACTTTCACATTGCTTTTTGAAAGAAGTCTTGAGAGGGAGGTTCGTGCAATACTCGTTTAAAGTCGGTAAAATTCTGTTTTCCTGAAACTTATGGTCAGACAGCAACTGATAAATTTCGCTCAATTACCTCATAAAATTTTGATTATAAAAAATGACTGTGGCAGAAACAGTGACTAGCCGGATGATAGATTTGCTGGAGGAAGTTGTTGCTAACCATCAAAGTTATATTCTTGGTCGTACTATTCTGACCCAGGTGGCTGAATGTAATTATGTCATGCTGGTGGCCGCTGTTATTTCTGTTCCTGGTGCTCTGGCACATTAGAACTTTGAGAAGGCGTTCCGCCGAGTCAGCCATGGCTGCCTGTTGTAGGTCGTGGAAACCGTTGGATTCACAATTAGTGTGCACAGGGTCTTATATAATTTGTTTACGTGTGTCACAGCATCGTTGGCTGTCAATGTTCAACTGACACCCACGATTACAATCCGAAGGGATTTTCTCGGGATTGTCTGCTTTCAGAGTCATTGTTTGTTCTATGATTTGAGCCCCTTCTTCGAAGGATCGTGTCTCGGTTACAAGGATGGACACACATGGGCGAGACGATCTCGGTGCGTGCATATGGGAGTACTGTTACTCCGTTCTTCTGCTAAGATTCCATTGCTCAAGGCTATGTTGGCTGCCTTTTGCCCAATATTTGGCGCCCGCATTAATGAAGGCAAATGTCGGTTGATGAAACTAATGGGTTTTGATAATGCTGTCATTACTTGGGCGATGGTGGTCGATAGGCATAAATCCTTGGGAGTCATAATTGATCGTCCTCCACTCTAGATGGCTACATTTTATTAGAAGTCAACTACAGACAAGATACAAGGTGCAGTCCAGGAACATGAACAGCGTTCCCTCCTCTAGATTTTTTATTTTCTTTATCTTCTATTTTACAAGCATAAATTTTCGCTCTTAAACCACTGTGCTCTAACATGGTTTTCCACAGTTTTCATGTTTTCTTTTTCCTACACCCTTCTGATTTACTTGATGAAACCCATAAATAATATTTTCAGAATAATCACTAGTATCAAATTTATCAATCTTCGATTTCATATCTTTTATAGACATCTGCTCTTCTTATATCATAAATGAAAGAGTAAGTATCCATATAACAATAATCAATATTTTTACCATATTTTGGTTTCATAACACTGTAATGAAAATAATACATTTTTATTTTCGAAAGAACTAGAACACTCATTCCTAAATAAATTGGTTTATTTAACATTATATTAAGTTTCTTCATATGAACAGCTACCAAATTTTGTGAAATTCTGTACTATGTTCATCATCTGATTTTGAAATATAATAAGTATATTTTCCTGGATCTGTTATGATCCTAATTTTTTGTCCATTTCTAATATTTTCCATTGTTTTTC
The DNA here is from genome assembly GCF_023864275.1 of Schistocerca cancellata. NCBI lineage: Eukaryota > Metazoa > Arthropoda > Insecta > Orthoptera > Acrididae > Schistocerca > Schistocerca cancellata. Next base: position 463,439,022 of record NC_064629.1, read on the forward strand.
CTAGCACTGAATTCTTCATCATTTTGTAGAAATCGTTATGTGCCTTTTTTCTCATTTCTGTATTAAAATCAATGTATTTCTTCAACCAATCTGATTGTTCAAATGATAAGGTGCTATGTACTTCCATTAATTTTAATCTATGATGTAAACATATGTTAAGATTTCTATAATGTAAAGCATTTTTCTTTATTATTTAATGTTGTTAATAATTTCTGTCCTCTATTGTGATGCTAAAGGTAAATTTTTATGTAACTCTTGTAATTTTCTTTAATATTCTAAATCAACTTCGAAAATATAACCATATTTGTAATCATCTGTCCACTCCAGTTTTTGAAATGGTAAAAACTGAGACTTTCCCAACCATATAAATTGTTTGCATCTAAATATGTAATATAGTTTAATTGTTCTTTTGTTCAAAATATTTCATTTATTTGCTGTTCGATTTAGCATATCTTATTATAATATTTTCTAAATTTCCACCTCAATTTCATTCTTCTATAAATAAAATTACATATGTATCATGCAATGAATCTAATTAAGTTTTTGTCATTTCTAAAATAGCATCTCAAATAATCCTGGTGCAGTGAAATGACAAGATGAATCAGATTTATAAGATTAAATAAATGGATCTCTAAAATATTCGAAAATATCTGCTAAAATAAAAAACATCAGATGTACTATATAATATTGTACATTCATCTAAATTTTTAACATTAAATTTGACCCAAACTAATTTTACACAATTATATTCTTCATCAGAAATATCTGATTCATTAAGTCTGAAATAAAAATATTCCAGTTTGGGTAATTTTGTTTCTTTAAATTTTTCTTCAGAACTCATATATTCATAAGGGTAAACACCTTTCTTGGTTATTGAATCTAATTTTCCGCCTTTAAAATATTTTGATGTTTCTCTAAATTGTTGTTTTGTTATTTCCCTAAATTTGTTTTTTGTTATTTCTCTTTATTTTCTTCTTTTACGTTTCGAAATAGTTCCTTTGGTGAAACAATTTTTAATTAATCAATCTATTTCTTCATTTATAAAATCTTTTGCTGTTTCTCCAAGTTGTTCATTTACTATTTTTCTAATCTGGTCTGTTGTCAGATTAGAAGATAATTTATCAGTACTTGAAGCTATAAATTTAAATGTGTCTAGAAATCTTAATGTTAATCTATCTTTAACCTGTTTACTAAACAGGATACATTTTTATTCATTATTTGGAATTGTATCAATATATTTATTATCTGTTGCAAATTATTTGGTAAACAAATGAATATCTTAATTGGTTAAACTATGAACAGAAGAATTTTCATGGTTTGGTTTACAAGTTAGAATATCTTTTAATAAACATTTGAAATCTGCATAAATTACAAAAGGAACTCTTAATAAATGGTTACTATCTTGAAATTCAATTTTTTGATTTGTAAAAGAAATATGTATTCTTAGTTCTTTATATTCTTTACAATTGCTTTCATGCACACCTAATTTTTTTCAATAAAAATATTTTAAAGATGGATCACACAGATAAATTTGTTGATCATGTTTGTTTACTAATTAATCTAGATAAATCTTTTATCCTACAATAGTGTAAATTTAATTTCATTTCAAAACAATATTCTCTATTTTGTGTACAGTAAAGACAGTATAATTTAAACTTCCTCAGTGCCTCCATATGTGAAAAAATTAACTGAAATATTTGATAGCTCTTCAAATTTTGGGATGTCTGTTAACTGAAGAGGAAACTTAGTTTTCTCATATACAAAAATTTTATATAATTCTATCCAATATTTTTTAAATTATTTACTCTTTCTAAATTTTTATCTACAGGATATAATGCAGATTTTATTGCCCACAGAAAATATTTTTTCTCTTTGTTTCTTACACTAACTACAGCTCTTTTTATCTTTAATTACTTCTTATAAATTATGTAAGAAGAATGGAAAATTGGATGTATCTATTAATATTTAAGTCTAAGCTGTCTATATAAAATAAAGACCAACCAAATTTTTTCCTTTGCATTTCATCCATTTCAATTAATAATTTACTCATGGATTACTGATCAGTTGTTCTTAACAAAACTTGATTAGTTGTTTTAAAATGAAATTCTTGTATCTCCTTTTGTCATTTAAGATTACAATAATATTTGATGCCTACTTTAATTGTTCATATTTGAATAAAAACATTCTTAATTTTGGTGATTATTTCTTTTTACTGTGATTAAAAAAGTTCTTGTGGTCCCACAATAGCATCACTATTGTTATTTCTATAAGTTATTATTCTTGTTGCTAAGGCAGGAGCTTTTCTATAAATTCGTTTAGTTGATTTGAAAAGATCTTCATCATCAAGAGAATTGAAATGTGGTAGATTTTTCTGATAACATTTTTGTTTAATTTCTTAATATATATTGGCTAGAAGCTTTTGAAAATAATTCTTATTACTGTTATTAGTAGTTTTTCTCAGACTTTTCTAAATTTAGCAAAATATTTTATATTTTTTGGTTTACAAATTTGATGGATTTCTTATAAAGTTCTTTTATTCAATTCATTAGCAGTATCAGTGTTATTAATATGGTGAACAGAATTTGCAAGATCAATTAACTGATTTTTCGAAGTTTAAAATAATTCTACAATTTGTCTGCTTTATTTATTTGTTTATTTATTTCCTATTAAGATAATCAATAAATTGTAACAGATATTATCTAGTTATATTTGAGTAACCATTTTCTTTACAATAATTTTCTAATGCTTTATAACTCAATCCATACTTCCCTTTGCAATAAATTTGTAAGCTTTTAAATAGCAGAACTTTCTTTGCCCTTACTTGTTGTGCTTGTATAGAGGGAAATTTCGTTTTTTTATTAAATCATATAGTGTTATATTTTACCTTTGAGATTCTAGGTTTTAGGTTCTTATTTATAGAGAATGAAATTTATTAGATTTGGAAATTTTTAAATAAGAAATTGATAAATTGGGTTTTTTGATGTAGGCAAATGGGATATTTTGGTTGTTATTTATTAAGAATAAAATTTATTAGACTTGAAATTTTTCAAATGAGTGAATGGGAATTTGGTTTCTCGATATAGGTAAACAAGATTTTTACAAATTTTGTATTTTTCTTTTAATTTATTAAGATTTCCTTTACTACAATTTTCTAAGTTTTTAAATGACTCAAGTATGTTCACAATTTTTTCATTGTATTTATGCAGAATTTAATTTTTTGGAATAGGGAAATGAGATTCCTTGAATGGGGGGGGGGAACTGGGAAATTGTATTCTTGGTTGACATCCTGCAAATTTGACTCAGAAATACTCTTCGTGCTAGAATCAGCATGATATAACTACTGTTTGAAGTTGTTCCTTTGAAAGTGTAATACAAGATTATATTACTTTCACTGCGTGAATGTGTCTTTTTACTTTTTGGACTTCCAACACATCCAGTCTTTTTCTTTGTCTGTATGAAGCCAGTAAATGTGGTACAAAAGAAGGAGTCTGATTGCACTGGGGGGGGGGGGGGGGCGTTTGGGGGTGACAGTGTGAATGGAATAATTAGATTCCTGATAGGTAAACGAGATTTTTACAAATTTTGTATTTTTCTTTTAATTATATTAAGATTTCCTTTACTACAATTTTCTAAGTTAGGGTGACAGTGTGCTATTTCTTCACATCAGCACTCTTCGAAAACAGTTGCTGAAAATGATGAAGAGAAACCTAAATGACAAAATTGGTCTTTGTGGTGAGTAGAGACATGTGGTGGGAAATGATGACGTAATCGGTGCTTGCCGCTACCAACAGAAACTGCAAACAATAGTTTCACCACGCAGTTTTGACACTACCACTGCCTGGCCGCCCATTCAAAAAAAAAAAAAAATACTGTTCCAGATAAATCCGATATGTAATGAAACCGTGCGACAGACCTTTTGTTGGGCCACTTACATGCAATTACCATCGTTAGTAGAGTGGTTATGGCCAAGTGTCAGTATGCATCATTTCTGAAGCAGCCATGAATGAATTCCATAGAAATGTAGAGATAGGTAATAATGAAGACAGGGAAAAATTAGATTTACTGGACAACAATGATAATGTAAACGTAGGATGCGTGGTTCCCATTCAAAATGAAATGATTGATTGGAATGATGATACCAGACAAAATGACTCTGATGTCGACATGATGATCAGGATATAAGGTCTATGCTCAAGTTAATATTGGAAGAACGAAAAGAAAATAAGAAGGAATTAAGTAAAGCACGAAAAGAAAATAAGGAGGAATTAAGAAAAACTCAAAATAAAATAGGTAAGTGGTTACAGGAAGTCAGTGTAGGAGCAGCTCAATTAACAGTAAGTTCAATGCTTTGAAACAAAGGGTTGCAGATCTTGAAGCTAAAATTGAGTGAAGTTGCAGGACAATAGAATATGAACCAGAAGAATGCGGTAAAAAATTAGAAGTTTGTAACTCAGAAATAAATCAAAACGTTGACCATGAAATCAAAAAGTTAAATAAGAATTTACAGGATCAGAATGGGATGATAGTAACAACAATTAATGAAATAAGTAATCTAAGACAAGAAAAGCAGAGCTATGAGGGAGTGAACTTGAAGTCGTAGTATTGCACATGTAGAAGCCTGTTGTAAAGGCAACACAAGTGAAATTCAGGGAATACTGAGAGAAACCGAGTAAAAATACTCTCTGAGATGCAAGACAAAACAGGAAATGAAGTTAAACGAAATGTCCGAATTGGGTGTATACAAGAAAGAAAGAAAGTTATTGTCCATGTAGGTGATGTAGAAAATCACGCTAATGCGTATAAATTCCATCATTTCTCTAGTAACAGAACTACTACACAGTAGCCGTCATTAAGTAGTTTGAGGGGGTCATTCCTGCAAAACATGAGTGAATAACAAAAAATCTAATTCGTGGCCAGCTGGTTAGAAGCAAAAGCATTGTCATGGGGAACAAGGGTTAGTAACACATGTAACAGATATAAAGAATTTGTTGAAGCATTCATGAATCAAAACTGGTCTTGCAGCACACAAAGCAGAGCGAGAGGTGAAGTAGCTGTGAACAGAAGGTATGATGGTGGAAATGCCATCATACCATAAATGGATGGGAGTAAGATAGTAGAAGGTCTTGTACCGAAGTTCAGTGGCGTCAAGATATCAATAAACATAGATTTGACAGCCAGCTTGTCAGAGGCCATTAGCAAAAAATGGGCCAATGTATATTACATCCGTCTATGGCAGACAAAGTTATCAGTTCAGTTCTAAGAAGCATCATATGGGGTAGGTTACGGGGTTGAATGTTAGAAAGTTGTGAATAAAGTGCCTCATTCTACCACAGAAATACCGCTACAACAATTACTAGATGATGTCTACGTCAGTGACAGGAAAACATATTATGAATAGTAACCTATGGGGGCAATAATGTTCTCTGTATTGCTAGGTAATTGACGCTTACCAGGTGTCAGTGTTAACCAACAGCATACTTCATTTTCTATTGTTGCCGTTACTTCTTCCTCTTCTTTCATTCAGAACTATGATCTGTTTTCTTCAATATTCTTCACTGTTAATGTTAAGATGAGGAAATTTTCTTACAGTGAATGTGACAACAAAGAAAGAAGCTATGACACAAACAAAGTAACCCAGCAGCCTAAACATATGCACAGCATGGGTTAAAAACAGATACATAACTTAATATATGTGGACAGGGCAGTATATTCAACGTATACGATTACAGATACATCAGCAATAGAACACAGTATATAGTTACAACAAGATATTAGTACCATATTAATGCACATGACACAAGTAGAGGAACAGTTTTTAAATATTAACAGCAATGATAAACAAACCCTCATGTTTGAAAATACTTTAAGAATAGGAAAGCAAGACGAGGGCTATTATATATAACACAGATGAAATAATTCATGAAAATAAGCTGAAGACTGCAGAAGAAGAGGATGATGCTAAACCAGGTACGTGAATATGACAACGTACAACAGCAGAAATTCTGATGGCATAAATAATAGAATAAATGTTGTCTTCCGATGATGTACAGATTGTGTCAACATGGACATACTGTTACTCCTTAGTATGAATAGAAACGGCGAAGTGGTTTCCGCTCTAATGAATAATGATACACTGATAGGCTTGGAATAGTCCTACCAAAGCAGTTCATGGTAAATGGAGAATAATGGTTATTAGGTAACAGAAAAGTTGGTCAATTATTTACGAAGAGAGAAAATAGGTAAATGGAGAGTTATAGACTGGGCAACAGAAAAATCGGCAAATTATGTACACAGAGGAGTTATAGATCGCACAATAGAAAATATGTACATAGAGAAAAGTGAAGTATTATTATTAGGTGACAGGGAAGTCGGCCAATCATTTATGAAGATTGTGGGAGGAAAGGCAAAAGGCGACATTTAAGGCAGCCGTTAATTAGCATTTACAAAATGGTTCAAATGGCTCTGAGCACTATGCGACTTAACTGCTGAGGTCATCAGTCGCCTAGAACTTAGAACTAATTAAACCTAACTAACCTAAGGACATCACACACATCCATGCCTGAGGCAGGATTCGAACCTGCGACCGTAGCAGTCCCGCGGTTCCGGACTGAGCGCCTAGAACCGCTAGACCACCACGGCCGGCTAGCATTTACAGACAAAGTGGTTTCCGCCAATTATTTTATGAAGTACAAGACTGTAGACGTAGAAATCTCATAAAAGACGTAAACGGAGTACATAAGGTTTAAATAGATGGTTATGTAATATGAAGGATAGAGAGAGGGCAATGCTACACACTGGTTTTAAATATGAAACGAATTTGGAATGAAGGCCTATCTAAGAATAAGGTAATTAGCCCCTACATATTACAAAATGGCTCTGAGCACTATGAGACTTAACAGCTGTGGTCATCAGTCGCCTAGAACTTAGAACTACTTAAACCTAACTGACCTAAGGACATCACACACACCAATGCCCGAGGCAGGACTCGAACCTGCGACCGTAGCAGTCGCGCGGTTCCGGACTGCGCGCCTAGAACCGCGAGACCACCGCGGCCGGCCTACATATTACAAAGTCACGTAAGGCTCGTATGTGAAAGTCAGTAGAAAATACCTAGTGATTACATGAATAGAGTTCAAATGGCTCCGAGCACTATGGGACTTAACTTCTGAGGCCATCAGTCCCATAGAACTTAGAACTACTTAAACCTAACTAACCTAAGGACATCACACACATACCAGCCCGAGGCAGGATTCGAACCTGCGACCTTTGCAGTCGCGCAGTTCCATACTGTAGCGTCTACATCTACATCTACATCTATACTCCGCGAGCCACCTTACGGTGTGTGGCGGAGGGTACTTATTGTACCACTATCTGATCCCCCCTTCCCTGTTCCATTCACGAATTGTGCGTGGGAAGAACGACTGCTTGTAAGTCTCCGTATTTGCTCTAATTTCTCGGATCTTTTCGTTGTGATCATTACGCGAGATATATGTGGGCGGTAGTAATATGTTGCCCATCTCTTCCCGGAATGTGCTCTCTCGTAATTTCGATAATAAACCTCTCCGTATTGCGTAACGCCTTTCTTGAAGTGTCCGCCACTGGAGCTTGTTCAGCATCTCCGTAACGCTCTCGCGCTGACTAAATGTCCCCATGACGAATCGCGCTGCTTTTCGCTGGATCATGTCTATCTCTTCTATTAATCCAACCTGGTAAGGGTCCCATACTGATGAGCAATACTCAAGAATCGGACGAACAAGCGTTTTGTAAGCTACTTCTTTCGTCGATGAGTCACATTTTCTTAGAATTCTTCCTATGAATCTCAACCTGGCGCCTGCTTTTCCCACTATTTGTTTTATGTGATCATTCCACTTCAGATCGCTCCGGATAGTAACTCCTAAGTATTTTACGGTCGTTACCGCTTCCAATGATTTACCACCTATGGCATAATCGTACTGGAATGGATTCCTGCCCCTATGTATGCGCATTATATTACATTTATCTACGTTTAGGGAAAGCTGCCAGCTGTCGCACCATGCATTAATCCTCTGCAGGTCTTCCTGGAGTACGTACGAGTCTTCTGATGTTGCTACTTTCTTGTAGACAACCGTGTCATCTGCAAATAGCCTCACGGAGCTACCGATGTTGTCAACTAAGTCATTTATGTATATTGTAAACAATAAAGGTCCTATCACGCTTCCTTGCGGTACTCCCGAAATTACCTCTACATCTGCAGATTTTGAACCGTTAAGAATGACATGTTGTGTTCTTTCTTCTAGGAAATCCTGAATCCAATCACAAACCTGGTCCGATATTCCGTAAGCTCGTATTTTTTTCACTAAACGTAAGTGCGGAACCGTATCAAATGCCTTCCTGAAGTCCAGGAATACGGCATCAATCTGCTCGCCAGTGTCTACGGCACTGTGAATTTCTTGGGCAAATAGGGCGAGCTGAGTTTCACATGATCTCTGTTTGCGGAATCCATGTTGGTTATGATGAAGGAGATTTGTATTATCTAAGAACGTCATAATACGAGAACACAAAACATGTTCCATTATTCTACAACAGATTGACGTAAGCGAAATAGGCCTATAATTATTCGCATCTGATTTATGACCCTTCTTGAAAATGGGAACGACCTGCGCTTTCTTCCAGTCGCTAGGTACTTTACGTTCTTCCAGCGATCTACGATAAATTGCTGATAGAAAGGGGGCAAGTTCTTTAGCATAATCACTGTAGAATCTTAAGGGTATCTCGTCTGGTCCGGATGCTTTTCCGCTACTAAGTGATAGCAGTTGTTTTTCAATTCCGATATCGTTTATTTCAATATTTTCCATTTTGGCGTCCGTGCGACGGCTGAAGTCAGGGACCGTGTTACGATTTTCCGCAGTGAAACAGTTTCGGAACACTGAATTCAGTATTTCTGCCTTTCTTCGGTCGTCCTCTGTTTCGGTGCCATCGTGGTCAACGAGTGACTGAATAGGGGATTTAGATCCGCTTACCGATTTTACATATGACCAAAACTTTTTAGGGTTCTTGTTTCGATTGTTTGCCAATGTTTTATGTTCGAATTCGTTGAATGCTTCTCTCATTGCTCTCTTTACGCTCTTTTTCGCTTCGTTCAGCTTTTCCTTATCAGCTATGATTCGACTACTCTTAAACCTATGATGAAGCTTTCTTTGTTTCCGTAGTACCTTTCGTACATGATTGTTATACCACGGTGGATCTTTCCCCTCGCTTTGGACCTTAGTCGGTACGAACTTATCTAAGGCGTACTGGACGATGTTTCTGAATTTTTTCCATTTTTGTTCCACATCCTCTTCCTCAGAAATGAACGTTTGATGGTGGTCACTCAGATATTCTGCGATTTGTGCCCTATCACTCTTGTTAAGCAAATATATTTTCCTTCCTTTCTTGGCATTTCTTATTACACTTGTAGTCATTGATGCAACCACTGACTTATGATCACTGATACCCTCTTCTACATTCACGGAGTCGAAAAGTTCCGGTCTATTTGTTGCTATGAGGTCTAAAACGTTAGCTTCACGAGTTGGTTCTCTAACTATCTGCTCGAAGTAATTCTCGGACAAGGCAGTCAGGATAATGTCACAAGAGTCTCTGTCCCTGGCTCCAGTTCTGATTGTGTGACTATCCCATTCTATACCTGGTAGATTGAAGTCTCCCCCTATTACAATAGTATGATCACGAAACTTCTTCACGACGTTCTGCAGGTTCTCTCTGAGGCGCTCAACTACTACGGTTGCTGATGCAGGTGGTCTATAGAAGCATCCGACTATCATATCTGACCCACCTTTGATACTTAGCTTAACCCAGATTATTTCACATTCGCATTCGCTAATAACTTCACTGGATATTATTGAATTCTTTACTGCTATAAATACTCCTCCACCATTGGCGTTTATCCTATCCTTGCGGTATATATTCCATTCTGTGTCTAGGATTTCGTTACTGTTCACTTCCGGTTTTAACCAACTTTCCGTTCCTAATACTATATGCGCACTATTTCCTTCAATAAGAGATACTAATTCAGGAACCTTGCCCTGGATACTCCTGCAGTTTACCAATATTACGTTAACTTTTCCTGTTTTTGGTCTCTGAGGACGGACGTTCTTTATCAACGATGATAATGTCCTCTCTGGTAAGCCGTCAGGTATTTTATCGTTTCGCCCAAGGGGGGGTCCCTCTAACCTAAAAAACCCCCGTGTGCACGCCACACGTACTCTGCTACCCTAGTAGCTGCTTCCGGTGTGTAGTGCACGCCTGACCTGTCTAGGGGGGCCCTACAGTTCTCCACCCAATAACGGAGGTCGATGAATTTGCAACCATTATAGTCGCAGAGTCGTCTGAGCCTCTGGTTTAGACCCTCCACACGGCTCCAAACCAGAGGACCGCGATCGACTCTGGGCACTATGCTGCAGATATTAAGCTCAGCTTGCACTCCGCGTGCGATGCTGGTTGTCTTCACCAAATCAGCCAGCCGCCGGAAGGAACCAAGGATGGCCTCAGAACCCAAGCGGCAGGCGTCATTCGTTCCGACATGTGCTACTATCTGCAGCCGGTCACACCCAGTGCGTTCAATAGCTGCCGGAAGGGCCTCCTCCACATTACGGACGAGACCCCCCGGCAAGCACACCGAGTGCACACTGGCATTCTTCCCCGACCTACCCGCTATTTTCCTGAGGGGCTCCATAACCCGCCTAACGTTGGAGCTCCCTATAACTAATAGGCCCGCCCTCTGTGACTGTCGGGACCTTGCCGGAGAATCGGCCACTGGCCCAACAGGCGAGGCATCCTGTGGTGGCTCGGAAACGATGTCATCACCACTAGGAAGCACCCCGTACCTGTTGGAAAGGGGTAAGGCAGCTGCCACGCGGCCAGATCCCACCTTCGCCTTTCGGCCAGGCACGCGAGAGCCCACCACTGTCCGCCATTCACCCTGGAGTGATGGCTGACCGGTAAGATGCTCACTGCCGGAAGACGCAGCGACATCAGGGGTTCCATGTGATTCCAAGGCCACCGAAGTAGGCATAGGTCTCACCACAGTTGCCCCAACGCCACTACGAGCCGACGCCTGCGCCTCGAGCTCGATGAGCCTAACAGACAAAGCCTCCACCTGCCCCCGAAGAGTGGCCAATTCTCCTTGCGTCCGCTCACAACAACCACAGTCCCTACACATGACTATGTTTACCCTACCCTATACGGTGACAAATTCCCAAGATAATCTTCTGATGAGCTGCTCTGATAATCAAGAAACACTCACTGAAATACGAGACGCGAAAACTACGCTAGGTTTCCCAGAAAAACTATTTAAAAGCTAAGCGCAGCAAATAAGTACAAAAACGCTTTATACAAACAGTACTGTGCTGCTGCTGGTGCTCTCGCTCTCGCTGTCACAAGACAACTGCTGATTCAAGTGACTAGTGGCTAACGGCCGCGAAACAAACAAAGACGGTTTTAGGGCGCTTTCTGTTCTAAACGATCAAGAAAACACTAAGAAATCTAACACGAAAACTACGTAAAGTTTTATCAAGAACTGTTAGTTACTATGCAGAGCAGATAAACACAAATAGAATCCCTTCCTTAGTGGAAGGTCGTAAACAAAATGCAAAATAAACGCTTTATACAAACAGTACTGTGCTGCTGCTGGTGCTCTCGCTCTCGCTGTCACAAGACAACTGCTGATTCAAGTGACTAGTGGCTAACGGCCGCGAAACAAACAAATGACGGTTTTAGGGCGCTTTCTGTTCTAAACGATCAAGAAAACACTAAGAAATCTAACACGAAAACTACGTAAAGTTTTATCAAGAACTGTTAGTTACTATGCAGAGCAGATAAACACAAATAGAATCCCTTCCTTAGTGGAAGGTCGTAAACAAAATGCAAAATAAACGCTTTATACAAACAGTACTGTGCTGCTGCTGGTGCTCTCGCTCTCGCTGTCACTCCGGCAATAGAGTTAAACTAGTACTTTTTTTTTTTTTTTTTTTGGCAACAATGTCTTCAAAATGCAGAACGAATGATACCTCATATTGTGGAGTGAAGCAGCGATTTGATAAATGAGTGTTAATGCATTATGTTGGAAACAAGATTCTAAAACGTTCTCTCTGTGTATGTGTGAATCGAAATTTTGAACCTCCATAGGTAAGATTTAAAAAGCAAAGAAGCTGATGCTACTAGTGGCGTGAGTCATTTCCGAAGCTTGTCAGTAGTCAACAGACGGGGCAAGCATGCACAGAGCACTTAAAGACTGCGAAGGGCAATGCCCCACTGTATGTAGCTGCAGCTGTGACCACAACAGAAACATTGAGGGACCATTGTCGTAGTTCGATGTAAACAGTGACATTGTTTATAAATACCCAAAATCAAAATAAAACATTATGTATTACGTATTTATATTTTAATAGTGTATGACAATATGTGTATTTCAAATTTGTTTAACATTATTAGGAAACTAATTTAAAGCATTTTGAATTCTTTCGTGGAATTGTACTAGTGCTGTATGTTGAGGTTGGAGATGGGAGAATGGACTTGCTGTTGTTGATATCAGCACCAGTTGGGAAAGTGGAATCTCACAATGCAAGACCATATCATGGACAAGAGAAGCATCAAGATGGGTTGCTGCTGTGGGCTGATTGCGTATGTTCTGGTAAAATGTGTGAGTGTGAAGTTCTTCTGTGTTCAAGTATTTGAGAAAAGTTTAGGTGCTATGTTTATTCTATTTTTAACCATGCAAAATTTACGTCTCTATGACGCGTTCAAACGTAAATAAATGCAGAACAGCATGATGCTGACATAACAATAAGGAAAAGTGTAAAGTAGAGAGTGTCTCATTGAACTGAAAGGATGGCAATGCGCCGATAGTAGTTGTATAGCAGTGTGACATTTTATGACAAATAATCGATCAGTTTAAAAGAACGGAATGTGCCAAAAGTGTATATGTGTAAATTATTCATTTTTGTTGAAGCTAAAGGAAGACAATTCGCCGATAGTAGTGGTTTAACAACTTAAATTTTGTGAGAAGTAGTTCACTGAATTTAATGGATGGCAATGCCACTGATAGCAGTTTAGCAGCAGTATGAATTGTTGTGATTGAAATTTCGCTAGGAGATAGCGGACTGCTGTAGAGTACTGTGGCACAGATGATATATGGCAAGTTATCGAAAGGCTGCCAGCAACATAAGGGCAGAATAATGATAGTTTAAAAACCTTTACTATTAAAAGAGTAATGTAAGTAATAGAGAAAGTGTAACTAAATATTAGTGATTTTGGGATAACGTTTTAAAGGAATACATTGAGGGTAATTATCAGGTTTTTTAAATCACAAAATAATTAAGCCTATGATTATATAAATTAATTTATAATTTCAGAATGAAAAATACAAAGCAGATTCAAGTTTTAAAAAACAATAACGAATCACAAGAGTAGCGGAATGGTATTGCTGTTGAGAGACGATAACTGAAAAATTTATAAAAATTTGCTTGTTTCTAATATAGATTGTTATCTGCAAGAACATCCCATGTTTGGAAACCTCAGAACGATGGGTGTGTATAATATTTCTGGCTTTGTAGCCATCATATTCAGCTACTAGAATCACTTCTCAGACCAGTTGAGAATACAGCAGTAGGAAGATGACATAATGTGATGTAAAGCAGCGATGACATTGGGTTTGTTCAGTGAGACCGCCTAAATTGTGGACCTTCTCTGTGACTGGTATTCAGAAGTTGTGGGCAAAATGATAATCTCCTGTTACTAATTTTAGAAAAATTTAAAACTGAGTTTAATTTTATTTCAAATGTTCAAATGTGCGTGAAATCTTAAGGGACTTAACTGCTAAGGTCATCAATCCCTAAGCTGACACGCTACTTAACCTAAATTATCCTAAGGACAAACATACACACCCATGCCCGAGGGAGGACTCGAACCTCCGCTGGGATCAGCCGCACAGTCCATGACTGCAGCGCCTATGACCGCTGGGCTAATCCCGCGCGGCAATTGTATTTCATATAAAAGCATCTCTCAGTAGCAGGCTATCATTCTGTTATTTCCAAAGTGTTAATTACTGGCAGTATAATAAACAACTGCTGAACAAAAAGGCAGACGAAGAACTTTGGAGATTTTCGGATTGCTCTTAACTTGGATGGCTGGTGAAATGGTTTGACTATATGATCAGAGCTAGTTTAGCACTCTCTGAGGACAGACATGTTGTCTGCTGTGGTCTGTATCAGCTCACACTTAATTAACAATGTCTGTTTGTTTGGACATGTAACTGAAAATAATTTGATGGGAACTATGCAAATATGCAATTCATTGTTTTGTTCAGTTTTGTGGATGTGTCAAGAATTGAAATGATTTGTGATTCATAAAGTGGAATATAATTTTGCAGTTTCTCGTATTCTGCTAATAAAAAGTGAGTGGCATACCATATAAACAAACTTATTGAAAATTTTATTATTCAAACAGTATTATTTCCTCACTAAGAATTTATTACAGCAGCAAGACAATGGATTAACGACCTACGTGCTGTTTTCTGTGCAGGGGACAACAACTTTAGAACATTGGTGAACATTCCTAGAACTTATGCATTTCACTCAGGACGGTGAAATCAAATACGCAATTCACATTTACTGCAGTCTTAATACAAATGAGATCACTGACGTGTCATTTGTGGTAACACAGAGGTGGTATGAAAGAGAGAAATTTTCGAGGGAAAGAGTTTAGAATACGCTAGTATATTTCTCCCTCTCTTTCTTTTCAACTTGCCATAAATGTATGCAATCAATACAAACAAAATGCACTTGAACCCCCTTTGTCATACCACTCCACTCATATCTTACATATCCCCAACATTCAGTAATGATTGGAACCAAATTGTCACAATGGAGGGATGTGCTATCACGGGTCCCACAACGAACAGTATTGAGACCAACACAATTCTCATTATACACTGAAGAGCCAAAGAAACTGTTATACCTGCCTAATATCGTGTAGGGCCCCCGTGAGCACGCAGATGAGCCGCAACACGACATGGCATGGACTCGACTAATGACTAGTGCTGGGGGGAATTGATAAGATGTATTCTGCAGGGCTGTACATAAATACCTAAGAGAACGAGAGGATGGAGATTTTTTCTGAACAGCACGTTGCAAGGCATACTCAATAATGTTGATATCTGGGGAGTCTAGTGGCCAGCGGAAGTGTTTAAACTCAGAAGAGTGTTCCTTTAGCCACTCTGTAGCAATTCTGGACGAGTGGGATGTCCCGTTGTTCTGTTGGAATTGCCTATGTCCGTCGGAATGCACAATGGACATGAATGGATGCAAGTGATCAGACGGGATACTTACGTACGTGTCACCTGTCAGAGTCGTATCTAGACGTATCATGGGTTCCATATCACTTCCACGGCAATCGCCCCACACCAGCACAAGCCTTAAGCTGCTTCAACACTCACATACTGACATGCAGCGTCCGTGGAGTCATGTGGTTGTCTCCATATCCGTACACGTCCATTCGCTCGATACAATCTGAAACGAGACTCGTCCGACCAGGCAACATGTTTCCAGTCATCAACAGTCGAATGTCGGTGTTGATGGTCCCAGGCGAGGCGTAAAGCTTTGTGTCATGCAGTCATCAAGGGTACAAAAATAGGCTTTCGGTTCCGAAAGCCCATATCGATGATGCCTCGTTGAATGATTTACACGCTGACACTTGTTGATGGCCCGGCACTGAAATCTGCAGCAATTTGCGGAAGGGCTGCACTTCTATCACGTTGAACGAATCTCTTTAGTCGTCGTTGGTCCCTTTGTTGCAGGATCTTTTTCCGGCCGCAGCGATGTTGGAGATTTGATGTTTTACCGGATTATTGATATTCACGACGGTACACCCGTGAAATGGTCGTAAGGGATAAATCCCCACTTCATCGCTACCTCGGAGACGCAGCGCTCTTCGCTCGTGCGCCGACTATAACACCACGTTCAAGCTCACTTAAATCTTGATAACCTGCCATTGTAGCAGTAGTAACCGATCTAACAACTGCGCCAGACACTTGTTGTCTCATAAAGGCGTTGCCGACAGCAGCACCGTATCCTGCCTGTTTACATATCTCTGTATTTGAATACGCATGCCTATATCAGTTCTTTGACGCTTCAGTGTATGTTAATCATGTGCCAGCTATTCTCTCCTATTGCAGATATCACCTATATACTGACGACATTCAGTTGTACCTAATGCCGATGTAGTTGCCACGTAAGTGGGAGCAGAGAGCATAGATGTGAAACAAAATTGTTAAGGCTTTCGTGGCCACTTGTTGACAAACTGCCTATTGGCTTCTGTCTCGGGTTCTTCGGCCGACGTTCATCTAATGATTTTTCTGACGTTTCGCCAGCACGAGTGGCTGGCATTGTCAAAGCTTCACCCTCCATTGCCGGTGGTGAACTGGAGGCGAGCTCGCGGCCGCAGGTTATATGTACCTGGCGCGCCATCGTCCGAGAGCTTCTCCGCGGTCATTTCCGGTGCGTTTCTCCTCTTGCTACCTGCGACGGTCGTTCGCTGCAGTACGGGAAGCCAGGATCCGTTTACCTTAAGGCTTTCTTCTTTCTTGTTGAAACTGTTCGCGTGTTTTTGGATTTCTACAGATTCTCTGAACAGGCGCGTGTGATAGTGCTTCTCTACAGACAGAACTTCCGTGTCGGCGAATTTTATTACGTGGTCGGTCTCATTCAGTGCGTGCTCTGCCATAGCCGATTTCTCCACCTGCCCCAACCTGCAATGTCGCTTATGCTCTTTGATCCTGGTGTTAATGGATCGTCCAGTCATTCCGACATAAACTTTTCCGCATGTGCAAGGTATACGGTATATTCCCGACATTGCACATGCGGAAAAGTTTATGTCGGAATGACTGGACGATCCATTAACACCAGGATCAAAGAGCATAAGCGACATTGCAGGTTGGGGCAGGTGGAGAAATCGACCGTGGCAGAGCACGCACTGAATGAGACCGACCACGTAATAAAATTCGCCGACACGGAAGTTCTGTCTGTAGAGAAGCACTATCACACGCGCCTGTTCAGAGAAGCTGTAGAAATCCAAAAACACGCGAACAGTTTCAACAAGAAAGAGGAAAGCCTTAAGGTAAACGGATCCTGGCTTCCCGTACTGCAGCGAACGACCGTCGCAGGTAGCAAGAGGAGAAACGCACCGGAAATGACCGCGGAGAAGCCCTCGGACGTTGGCGCGCCAGGTACATATAACCTGCGGCCGCGAGCTCGCCTCCAGTTCACCACCGGCAATGGAGGGTGAAGCTTTGACAATGCCAGCCACTTGTGCTGGCGAAACGTCAGAAAAATCATTAGATGAACGTCGGCCGAAGAACCCGAGACAGAAGCCAATAGGCAGTTTGTCATAGATGTGAAACTTTACCCATCTAAAACAAAAGCAAACTTTGTCGTTCACCAAAGACTTGTTAGCCCTCAGTTCAGAGAATCTCTTCCATCATTAATCATAAACGTTAAAGAAATTACCCAGTCTGTCTCTGCAAAGAATTTGGGGATAATTTTGGACCATCAGTTAGACTGACCGAACACACAACTGTAGCCGGTAAGAACGTGTCAGCGTCAGTTCACTCACTACAGAAGTATAAAAAAACTTATTTCCTTTAGCGCTTAAAAAGAAGAAGGTAGAGACACTAGTACTCCCCAAATTTGACTATGGTGATGCTATTGTCCAAGGACTTTCGTACGAAAGGTCACGCAGGCTGGAACTTGCGATGGTTCTTGTGTACGATACATGTGTGACATACACGATTTCGACCATATCACACCAACTTATTAACAATTATCCTGATTACGTGTGGATAAGGGTGGAGACTATCATACTCCGTAGTTGCTCTATCACCTTCTTAATCGTTGCACTCACTCTTATTCATCTTCACCTCTTACTCCACTATCTCTACAGCACACCAGAAATACTCGTTCCCTACAAAGAAATATTCCTCCTGTACCACCACATAGCATTACCATATTCTCTAAATCATTTTTGTATGCGGAAGTCGACTTTGGAACTACCTTTCTGAAAGTATTAGATAAATTAAACTTGTTCCAAACTCCTAAAGGGTGTTCAGTGTCCATCTTCTTCACAACAGTTATCTCTCCAACGTTCTGCGCAGCTCACTCTCGTCAGTCTCCCTCCCAAAAAACCTTTCCCGGCTCCTTGACGGCAGAATCCTCTATTTATATTCGGTTATTTCCTAACAGCCTCTGTCACTGTCATTTCAATCTTCTCCTCTCCACTGCACTTCTGATAATAATAAATATGGCTTCAAATGTTCTAAGCTAATCTATATGATTGTAAATGCCCTTTACTGTTATTGTTCTTGTTATTAGTGTCAGTTATTATTACTATGATTATTTTTATATTACTATTTTTATTATTACTGGGGTGGTTTCTAATATTTTTGTTATGTGTTCCTTCTGGTCAGTTGGAAGTGACGGCTTTAAGGCCCTAATATGTTCAGGCTAAATAAGCAATAAATAAATAAATAGAGGAACTATTGAATATATTCAATGCCTAAATGTTTTACACATATTTACGTTATTTTAACGAATGTATGTAGGAAGACTGATTTGGAATACTACGTGAATCTTAGTTTCTTTGTGTGCTACCATGGGACTTCAAAAAGTAAGTTATACTTTATTATCGTAGGCTAATTAAGTTTTATTGAATACTGCACTACTTTTCAGAGAGGCACACATACATGACACGATTTCTCGAAATAGTCACCAAATTTCTGTAAAAAATTTCAGAAATTTCTACCAATCGCTCAATTCCCCCTCGACAGATATCCGCTCCTTGGTTACGGAACAATTCGAGAACCCCAGAGTGAACGTCATCGTCGTTGGATAATCTGTGACTGGTGCTAATCAGTTACTCGAATGCCTGGAAATTGTGTTCTGTGTACGATGGTGATGGCATTTCTTCCGATCAGCATCACTCACAGCAGTGCAACCTTAGTCATACTGTTAGCACTAGTTCACTACGGCTGGCCGCGACGTTGAGTTTGGTGCATATACGACCACAATTTCACGGTGAATCTGTATGCAATTTAGACGTTTTGCCCATAAGAATCGAAATGTCGTGCATAGTTCAGCTCTGGAGTACGTTTCGGTTTGTCGCACCTTTTTACTCGCACACTGTGATGCTCCTGTTTTCCATACTGCAGCAGAACTGTGTCTGTAGAAAAACCACAAAATGTAATCTCTTCTGACGATGCACTGCTCTAGTTCTGCAGTGGTCTTAGGTTGGGACGAAATGTGTAACTTACTACAGCCCTCTCTTGCTACAGCCCTCTCGAACCTCCTTTCTTCATTCATTCTTCGCTGATGAAATGTTCGCGGAGGGCGCATGATACTTCTGTCTGTCTTCTCAATACACTGAGAACTACTAAACAAAATATTTCAGTAAGGGCCTGCAAGAGAAAAAAAAAAACAGCAAGAATGCAAATAATTTTTGTAGATTTGATAAATACCGTGTGGTTATAATTAAAGTGATGCCATTCAAGGAGGACCAGTGGGGGCTATAATTATCGTATTGTAGCGAAACCTGGTAGATATGCTAATGCGGAACCGATTTACAGTGGAAAAAGTTAGTTCCAATTCTGGCCACCAGGTGCAAATCTGGTGGTGTACACTGTTTGTATGATGGTTATGATATCAATACTGTCATTTGAGAAGCCATAACTTGAGTGAGCAGTATGGCTATTGAGAAGAGAGGCCTTGTACTATTAGCGATATTGTTTCAAGTGAACGGCAGCAACTGTAGTACTGCATTGAGCGCGAAAGGTCTTAGGAAAGATATTCTGTGGAATAACGAGCCACATTTTACACTACAGCGAGTAGTTACACGGAAGTGCCGCATTTGGGATACTGCTAAACTGCCTATTGTGCATAAAGATCCATTGTACTCACCGTGTGCGTCTGTGTGGTGTGTATTCACAAACACATTAATTCCCAGTCCGTTCTTCTTTGAATAGAACACAGCCAGAGGATCTGTAACGTCTACCATGACGTCCGCATGTTGTCGAGACCTCCTTGTACAGCCTGTGATTCCTGCTTTCGAAGAGCGCGACTGTGTGTAAACCACTATTTTCATGCAAGATGTCGCTCGCCCAGTGAAATATCCACTTAATCCTACCTTCCACGAAGATGTTATTTCCAGAGGGTTTTCAGATGCATGGCGTGCATGATGACCTAATCAGAATTCATGTGACTTTTGGCTCTCAGAATATCTAAAAGAACACATTTACTACGGACACGTCCTGTCTCTGCCTGATCCGAAGGCCAGTATAAGGGAACACAATGCTCGACTCCACCGGAACTGTTGCTACAAACTATTGATCACGTCATTCGACGGGTGCAACATTTCGTCAACGTCCTTGGTGCTCATACTAACAAATTGTGTAAGTTGCGATTAATCATACAGTCAACATTATGCTTTTCTCACTTGTTTCACTTTCTCTGCCCCATTACATATGGCAACATGTCCATACATCTTTCTTGTATTTAAAGTGCCAGATTTGCACCTGGTGACCAGAACTGTAAATAATTTTCTCCAAAGTAAATTAATTCCGCATTAACGCGGCAGAGCATCTACCGAGTTTCACTGCCATACGATAATTAAAGGCCATACTGAACCTCTGTGAGTAGCTGCACTTTAATTATAACCACTCGGTGCTTCGCGAGATCTACCACATGAAGGTTTACCTTGGTATTTCTCTCGATTTCATCCTCTTTTTAGACCGCAAACACACACACACAAGTGAGTGAGGAGTCACATGCACTGCTGGAAAGTGCTGTTAATTACAGTGCAGTATCTACCATTAAAATGCAGTTTATTATTAGTAATACCGGTCATTATACATTCACGCGAGACCCTTTAGGAGTTGTTATTTTTCTGGCACACAGTTTGATCAGTACACTTACGTGCTGTACTAGTACATGTCGCTGCGCTACGAGGTTATATTTTACTCGTTTTAGACGTCTTACAAGTTATAATCGTCACAATCGTCCAAAACATAATTACTTTTACAACACCAGTTATAAGAGATGTTCCGAACAAGATCGGTAACGATAGCCACTGATACTGTTTTACATGGGCATGGGCCGCAGAAGACTACAAATTTTAACAGACACTGACGAATAAACACAAATGTTTCCATTTATTTAGGGATGGAAGATTATATTTTAATGTTCCGCCAACGTCGGGATCATTAGAAGTAGAGGCGTGTTCTTCATTAAAAAGTTATCGTTCCATTTTTTAAAGGAATTTTCTTGGATGTCAGTTAACAAATGGTTCAAATGGCCCCGAGCACTATGGGACTTAACATTTGAGGTCATCAGTCTTCTAGAACTTAAAACTACTTAAACCTAACTAACCTAAGGGCATCACACACATCAATGCCCGAGGCAAAATTCGTGCCTGCGACCGTAGCAGTCACGGGGTTCCGGGCTGAAGCGCCTAGAACCGCACGGCCACCGCGGCCGGCTGTCAGTTAACATACATGAAAATTTCTTGTAAAATAATCGTACCAAGCTGTGTAAAATAATCATACTAAACTGTTAAAAATGTTTCATTGGTTACTCTATAAACTGTTTTGTATCTAAATGGTCACTTCTTAGTTTTGTATGCTAGGTATCACATATCTATATTTTGAAAAATAATCTATTTATCACTGCACGAATATAAAGCCCTTACGTGCAACATGACATCGTGATGTTTACGTATGCTGTGAAGGTATCAACATCTGAAGTATTCTAAAGGCTTTTCGCCATGCGCCTTTTAATTAGCTCGGTGGATTTATTTACATGGGTGTGTCCTTAATATGTGAGAATTTTAATTCCATGAACATCTATAAGAAGTGACTGGGGTTTAGTATAAATTCGACCTGTAGTGTGACAGAATAATGAAACGGTATTTAATGAGCTACCGTGGCCGGCCGAAGTGGCCGTGCGGTTAAAGGCGCTGCAGTCTGGAACCGCAAGACCGCTACGGTCGCAGGTTCGAATCCTGCCTCGGGCATGGATGTTTGTAATGTCCTTAGGTTAGTTAGGTTTAACTAGTTCTAAGTTCTAGGGGCCTAATGACCTCAGAAGTTGAGTCCCATAGTGCTCAGAGCCATTTGAACCATTTTTTGAACTACCGTGAGTTAATAGTTCCCCGTGAAAATCCCAGACTTGCTCCGTGGGTAATACATAATGTGAAGGGGGCAGAGTTGTCAAGCCACCGTAAGCTTCCGTTGACTTCCGTACGTAAGCGTAGATTACCTGTAGACTGCCTATTGACTACCTTTGATCATTATAAGAAACTTACCATTGATTAAAAAAATAACAACAATAATTATACAGGGTGAACATTAAGAAAACCGAAAAACTGCAGGAACGGAATCGTGACTGGGAATGGAGGAAAAAAGGTCCTGTGAACATGTGTCCGGAAATGCATCGTTGCCACAGTAGATGACGTTGACGAATGACAGTTCTTCTGGCAACGTGCTGTGTGTTCCTTGTGTTTCAGGCTGTGTGATTGACGCAGGTTACTGTAAGCAGCAGAGTGGTCCTTTATTTATGCCGGGAACACGCCGAAACGGTGTTTGTGTATGGTCAAGCAGATGGAAACGGCCAAGAGGCAGCACGGATGTACCAGAACAAGTACCCTCACAGACACCAACCACTTCACCCTTTGTGGGCGTATGTGATCATGGGTCCTTTTAGACAGACGAACGTTCAGGGAAGCTGCAGACTGTGCGTACGCCATATCTGGAAGACCGGGTTCCGGGTTCTACAAGATTGTGAGACGAAACCTAGAAGAAACTCCAGCCCAGTGACCGCCAACATGGTTTAAGTCAAAGTACGATTACGTGTATCCTGCACGAGAACCGCTGCTATCCCTATCACCTGCAAACCAATGGAGACCACTTTGAGCAGCTGTTGTGACTTGGATGCGATGTAGCTCTGCACTGTGTTCCGGGACGATTTGTTGTCGTCCGTTTACGGACGCATGTTCATAGGCCCTTTTTTCCTCCATTTCCAATCAGGAAACCGTCCCTGCTGTCGGTTTTATTAATGTTCACCTCGTGTTTGTGGAAGTAATCTATAATTGCATCAAAAGTAGTTATTTTGGTTATACACGGCCAGCTAATATTTATTACTTGTTGTTGTTGTGGTCTTCAGTCCTGAGACAGGTTTGATGCAGCTCTCCATGCTACTCTATCCTGTGCAAGCTTCTTCATCTCCCAGTACCTACTGCAACCTACATCCTTCTGAATCTGCTTAGTGTATTCATCTCTTGGTCTCCCCCTACGATTTCTACCCTCCACGCTGCCCTCCAATATTAAATTGGTGATCCCTTGATGCCTCAGAACATGTCCTACCAACCGATCCCTTCTTCTGGTCAAGTTGTGCCACAAACTTCTCTTCTCCCCAATCCTATTCAATACTTCCTCATTAGTTATGTGATCTACCCATCTAATCTTCAGCATTCTTCTGTAGCACCACATTTCGAAAGCTTCTATTCTTTTCTTGTCCAAACTATTTACCGTCCATGTTTCACTTCCATACATGGCTACACTCCATACAAATACTTTCAGAAATGACTTCCTGACACTTAAATCTATACTCGATGTTAACAAATTTCTCTTCTTCAGAAACGCTTTCCTTGCCATTGCCAGTCTACATTTTATATCCTCTCTACTTCGACCATCATCAGTTATTTTGCTCCCCAAATAGCAAAACTCCTTTACTACTTTAAGTGTCTCATTTCCTAATCTAATTCCCTCAGCATCACCCGACTTAATTCGACTACATTCCATTATCCTCGTTTTGCTTTTGTTGATGTTCATCTTATATCCTCCTTTCAAGACACTGTCCATTCCGTTCAACTGCTCTTCCAGGTCCTTTGCTGTCTCTGACAGAATTACAATGTCATCGGCAAATCTCAAGGTTTTTATTTCTTCTCCATGGATTTTAATACCTACTCCGAATTTTTCTTTTGTTTCCTTTACTGCTTGCTCAATATACAGATTGAATAACATCGGGAAAAGGCTACAACCCTGTGTCACTCCCTTCCCAACCACTGCTTCCCTTTCATGTCCCTCGACTCTTATAACTGCCATCTGGTTTCTGTACAAATTGTAAATAGCCTTTCGCTCCCTGTATTTTACCCCTGCCAGCTTTAGAATTTGAAAGAGAGTATTCCAGTCAACATTGTCAAAAGCTTTCTCTAAGTCTACAAATGCTAGAAACGTAGGTTTGCCTTTCCTTAATCTTTCTTCTAAGATAAGTCGTAAGGTCAGTATTCCCTCACGTGTTCCAGTATTTCTACGGAATCCAAACTGATCTTCCCCGAGGTCGGCTTCTACTAGTTTTTCCATTCGTCTGTAAAGAATTCGTGTTAGTATTTTGCAGCTGTGGCTTATTAAACTGATTGTTCGGTAATTTTCACATCTGTCAACACCTGCTTTCTTTGGGATTGGAATTATTATATTCTTCTTGAAGTCTGAGGGTATTTCGCCTGTTTCATACATCTTGCTCACCAGATGGTAGAGTTTTGTCAGGACTGGCTCTCCCAAGGCCGTCAGTAGTTCCAATGGAATGTTGTCTACTCCGGGGGCCTTGTTTCAACTCAGGTCTTTCAGTGCTCTGTCAAACTCTTCACGCAGTATCTTATCTCCCATTTCATCTTCATCTACATCCTCTTCCATTTCCATAATATTGTCCTCAAGTACATCGCCCTTGTATAGTCCCTCTATATACTCCTTCCACCTTTCTGCTTTCCCTTCTTTGCTTGGAACTGGGTTTCCATCTGAGCTCTTGATGTTCATACAAGTGGTTCTCTTATCTCCAAAGGTCTCTTTAATTTTCCTGTAGGCAGTATCTATCTTACCCCTAGTGAGATAAGCCTCTACATCCTTACATTTGTCCTCTAGCCATGCCTGCTTAGCCATTTTGCACTTCCTGTCGATCTCATTTTTGAGACGTTTGTATTCCTTTTTGCCTGCTTCATTAACTGCATTTTTATATTTTCTCCTTTCATCAATTAAATTCAATATTTCTTCTGTTACCCAAGGATTTCTAAGAGCCCTGGTCTTTTTACCTACTTGATCCTCTGCTGCCTTCACTACTTCATCCCTCAAAGCTACCCATTCTTCTTCTACTGTATTTCTTTCCCCCATTCCTGTCAATTGTTCCCTTATGCTCCCCCGAAAACTCTGTACAACCTCTGGTTCTTTCAGTTTATCCAGGTCCCATCTCCTTAAATTCCCACCTTTTTGCAGTTTCTTCAGTTTTAATCTACAGGTCATAACCAATAGATTGTGGTCAGAGTCCACATCTGCCCCTGGAAATGTCTTACAATTTAAGACCTGGTTCCTAAATCTCTGTCTTACCATTATATAATCTATCTGATACCTTTTAGTATCTCCAGGGTTCTTCCATGTATACAACCTTCTATCATGATTCTTAAACCAAGTGTTAGCTATAATTAAGTTGTGCTCTGTGCAAAATTCTGCCAGGCGGCTTCCTCTTTCATTTCTTAGCCCCAATCCATATTCACCTACTACGTTTCCTTCTCTCCCTTTTCCTACACTCGAATTCCAGTCACCCATGACTATTAAATTTTCGTCTCCCTTCACTATCTGAATAATTTCTTTTACATCATCATACATTTCTTCAATTTCTTCGTCATCTGCAGAGCTAGTTGGCATATAAACTTGTACTACTGTAGTAGGCGTGGGCTTTGTGTCTATCTTGGCCACAATAATGCGTTCACTATGCTGTTTGTAGTAGCTTACCAGCATTCCTATTTTCCTATTCATTATTAAACCTACTCCTGCATTACCCCTATTTGACTTTGTGTTTATAACCCTGTAGTCACCTGACCAGAAGTCTTGTTCCTCCTGCCACCGAACTTCACTAATTCCCACTATATCTAACTTTAACCTATCCATTTCCCTTTTTAAATTTTCTAACCTACCTGCCCGATTAAGGGATCTGACATTCCACGCTCCGATCCGTAGGACGCCAGTTTTCTTTCTTCTGATAACGACATCCTCTTGAGTAGTCCCCGCCCGCAGATCCGAATGAACCATGGACCTTGCCGTTGGTGGGGAGGCTTGCGTGCCTCAGTGATACAGATGGCCGTACCGTAGGTGCAACCACAACGGAGGGGTATCTGTTGAGAGGCCAGACAAACGTGTGGTTCCTGAAGAGGGGCAGCAGCCTTTTCAGTAGTTGCAAGGGCAACAGTCTGGATGATTGACTGATCTGGCCTTGTAACAATAACCAAAACGGCATTGCTGTGCTGGTACTGCGAACGGCTGAAAGCAAGGGGAAACTACGGCCGTAATTTTTCCCGAGGGCATGCAGCTTTACTTATTTATTACTTGTGAAATGCAATTTGTATTCTATATGAATATAAAATACACACTGGGCTAACACTGAAATACTTGCGGTTCTAATTATGTGCCAAAAAAGTTACGAAAGAGAAATCATCAACTCCCACTTTTTGTCTTACACATTCTTTTATATATCTTCCCTACCAATTCTATCAGTGCTACCGGTAGTCGTACCATTTACTACGTCTTTTATGTAGTGCACCAAAACTACCGAACCGTATGTTTCGGTATAGCGCAACTCTAGAAGGGGGAGATCCGAGTAGACGCTGTGGAATAAGTACTTTCTCGTTAGAACATAGCTTCTGTAATGCATTTAGGTAAACCATTTCGGACTCTACAATTTCTATTATGTAACGAGCGTTGCTGACAATACGCACACTCGTAACAGCAGATGTCCTAGGCTACACGTAACGCTCGAAAATGAGCAGCATTCGTTTTTGTGCCGTCTCGGAAGCTCGTAGCCATCACCGTATACAAGACCGAACAGAGACTAATCAGGAAAGCTTGTTTATCAACAAACGGGCACTCTGACATCGGCGTGGAAGTGTTCATTGTACCCACAGCTGTGGTGTGACATTTGGTTTGGCGCTACAGTTATACTGTGCAAAGGTCGCGGTTCACGTAACAACTGACGTAGGCGAACTGTATGCACAGACAAAGATACATCTGCACTACAACGCTCGCTGATGCGGAAGAGTATACGCTTGCTCCAAGGTCGCTCTTCCATGTGACCCCTGAGTTTCCCTTGTACAATAGTGTGTGGTACCGGTTTTACGTTTACTCGTCCGAACAGCGGAGCGTGTTAACGAAACCGCTTCCGGCAGGGGTAGGTGCACCGGCAGCGGATAGAATCTACCCGGCGGATAAACGAGGATGATTGTACCGACAAGCTTGGATATGGTCTTTATGGTATTTCCCTCATCCCTCTAGGTGACTAACGGCATGTGTCCAAATTCTACATCTACATACATACTCCGTAATCCACCGTATGGTGTGTGGCAGAGGGTACACTGTACCACTATTAGTCCTTTCCTTTCCTGCTCCATTCGCAAATAGAGCGAGGGAAGACGACTGTCTGTATGCCTCCGTACCATCGCTACTCTCTCTAAACTTATTTTCACAGCCCTCACGAGAAATGTACGATGGCAGCAGTAAAATCGCACTGCAGCCAGCCTCAAATGCCGTTTCTCGCAGTGGTTACTGCACTGGACTAGCTTTCGAGAGGTCCACGGTTCAAATTCGAGTCTCGCCATCTTGATTTAGGTTTCCCGTGTTTTCTCTAAATCGCTCCAGTCAAATTCCTGGATGGTTCCCTTCAAAGGCCATGCCCGATTTCCTTCCCCATCCTCGACACAGTCCAAGCTTGTGCTCCGTCTCTAATGACCTCTATGTCGACGGGATGTTAAACTCAATTTTCCTTCTTTCCCATTCTGGTTCTCTAAATTTTCTCAATCGTGCTACCGAAAAGAACGTCTCCCTCCCTCCATCGATTCCCATTTGAGTTCCGGGAGCACCCCGTAATACTGTAGTTGCGTGTTGTTCTAATCTATTGGTAACAAATCTAGCACCCCCCTCTGAAATGCTTCAATGCCTTCCTTTAATCAGACCTGGTGTAGATCCCAGACACTCGACCATTACTCAACAATGAGTCTCACTAGTGTCCTATACAACCACTCACTTGACGAAACGTCTGTTCCTAAAGACTGGAAAGTAGCACAGGTCACACCAATATTCAAGAAAGGAAATAGGAGTAACCCATTAAATTACAGACTTATATCACTGACCTCAATTTGCAGTATGATTTTGGAGCATATATGTTCTCGAACATTATGAATCACCTTGAAGAAACTGACTTATTGATACATAACCAACAAGAATTCAGAAAATATAGTATTTGTATTCCTAGATTTCCAGGAGGCTTTTGATACCGTTCCGCATAAGCGATTATTAATCAAATTGCGTGCATATGGAGTATCGTCTCAGTTGTGTGACTGGATTCGTGATTTCCCCTCATAGAGTTCACAGTTCGTAGTGATAGACGGTAAATCATCGGGTAGAACAGAAGTGATATTTGGCGTTCCGCAAGGTAGTGTCATAGGCCCTCTGCTGTTCCTGATTTACATAAATGATCTAGATGATAATCTGAACAGCCCCCTTGGATTGTTTGCAGATGACACAGTAATTTACCGTCAATTAAAATCATCAGGCGATCAATTCCAGTTAAAAAATGATTTAGAGAGAATTTGTGTATGGTGCGAAAAGTGGCAATTGGCAGGAAACAAAGAAAAGTGCGAGGTCATCCACATCGGTAATAAAAGAAATCCGATAAATTTTGGGTATACGATAAATCGCACAAATCTAAGGGCTGTCAATTCGACTAAATACCTAGGAATTACAATTACGAGCCACTTAAATAGGAAAGACCACATAGATAATATTGTGGGGAAGGCGAAACAAAGATTGCGCTTTGTTGGCAGAACACTTAGAAGATGCGACAGACCCACTAAAAAGACAACCTACATTACACTTGTCCGTCCTCTGCTGGAATATTGCTGCGCGGTGTGGGATCCTTACCAGGTAGGATTGACGGAGGACACCGAAAAAGTGCAAGGAAGGGCAGCTCGTTTCGTGTTATCGCGCAGTAGAGGTGAGAGTGTCAGTGATATGATACGCGAGTTGGGCTGACAGTCACTGAAACAAAGGCGGCTTTCTTTGCGGCGAGATCTATTTACGAAATTTCAATCACCAACTTTCTCTTCCGAATGCGAAAATATTTTGTTGACATCCAACTACATAGGGAGAAATGATCATAATAATAAAATAAGAGAAATCAGAGCTTGAACGCAAGGATTTAGGTGTTCCTTTTTCCCACGCACCATTCGAGATTGGAATAGTAGAGAAGTAGTATGAAATTGGACCGATGAAGTCTCTGCCGGGCACTTAAGTGTGAGCTGCAGAGTAAACATGTAGTTGTAGGTGTAGATGTAGATGCAGTTCCTTGTACAGATGGACCACACTTTGCAAGAACTGTCGCAATAAACCCAAGTCGACCATTCGCCTTTCGTATTACAGTCCTTACATGCTCATTCCATTCCATATTGCTTTGCCACGTTACGCCTAGATATTTAATCGACGTGACAGTGTGAAGCAGCACACTAGTGAAAATGTATTCGAATATTATGGCTTTGTTTTTCCTACTCTTCTGCATTAACTTACGTTCTTCCACTTTTTGAGCTACCCCTCATTCATCACACTAACTCGAAATTTTTTCTAAGGCATGTTGTATCCTCCTACAGTCACTCAGGACGACACCTTCCCATACTCCACAACATCAGCAAAGAGCCGCCGACTGCGGCTTACGTTGTCCGCCACATCATTTATGTATGCAGAAAATAACAGTGATCCTATCACACTTCCCTGGGGCACTCATGACGATACCCTTGTCTCTCATAAACACTCGCCATCGAGGACAACATATTGGTATCTGTTACTTACGAAGTTTTCGAGCAATTCACATATATGGGAACTTATTCCGTGTGCTTGTACCTTCGTCAACTGTTATATCCTAGCCAGTAATGCCAACCGAGCCCGCTGCCAAAAGGTTGGCAGCATCAAAGTCCGGACGCCGTCCGCATAAGCAGCGCCAGCGATACAGGAAATCGCCGCAAGTCTGCGCGCGCCACCGCTGGCTTCTGGCTTCTTAAGCGCTGGAGTCGCGAGCGCTAGGACAGTTCTGTATTCGCCGCTCAGTTGTATACTCGCCACCGATTTGTGTACTTGCTAGTCAGTTGTGTGTTCATCGCAGCAGAGTTGTTGTTTGTCGTCAGCCGACGCTGACCTAGCCGCTCCGACTCGAACTAGACAGATTTCTGTAGACACGGAGTTCACTACTGTGTTTCTGTATCTTCGTTAATAAAGATAAGTACCGACTTTTATTTAATCAGAGTGTTTGGGTTTTCATCTTTCTGTTCACTGTTCCAGCGGACCGGTCGGCCCGCTATTAAAAGTGTGGCGGTGACTTCGTAAGCCGTTTCTACAGCGAAGTGTTTGTCGCTACGAACGCCGCCACAAAATCAACAGTCTGCAGTAACGATTCGCAGATTATTTCGAAATCTATCGCTCATTTTCACATGCCTAACGCTACGCGCAGACGGTTGTGGTACACATATACCACCCCAATATGTAAAGGGTGGCGACAAGAGGAGTATCCGGCCGCCCCTTAAATATGTTTATATCTATGGCGACCCGGTGCCGATGCCGGACAAAGCCACAAGAAAACGAAGAAGAGTAGTTCTACGTTTGGCACAGTTTGCTGTAACAAAGTAACAATATTTGAATTTTCTCTCGGTGTAGACAAACACCACCACCTTTGGTGAAGTATGTGGCGAAGTGGGTAGTCATTTCGACGCATCTGCTGGCCATCTCTGACCACAACCAGCTTTGCAGTGGCTACATTAGGATACAATTCCCATTCCGGCTTTTTCAGGAACTACGTAAGACAACACGCTGGATGAAATCAGCCACTCGCTAGTAGTCTCTCCGAGTCAGTCTCAAATACACCCTGAAGGGGAGGAGAAGATAGCGATGACAGGACACGGGCTCTCCAGCTTCCCCAGCACGGAAAATGAGCGGGAAAAAGTGGCTAGTATGTGTACTGGGGTAAGTTGTCGCCAGCTCACCGACGCCGCCAGTGCCCTCTCAACCGCAAGTATCTAGATCGCCGCCGCTGAACGAAGGGCTTAGTCTCAGGCTCCAGCGCAATCACTCAGTCACTAGCTCAGTCTCTGACTCACCAACTCGCACTCCAGTTTGGCGTCTGTGATTCATTGCATAGCGGGACTTGTACTTCACAAGCAGTCAGGCTAACGTGGACTATTACGGAAGAGCTTGTACCACAATACATGGACTCTCTTAAAGACAAGTAGCTTCCTAATCAAAATATCCACGAGTGTACTGCCGGTCTACAGTGTCCAATGGGACACTGTGGACCGGCAGTACACCCGTGGATATTTTGATTATCAAATACGCCGGGAGAAACTCAAGAATCACAAGTAGCTTCCTGTTCATTTAAATAAAGAAACCTGTTAATCCATGTGTGCAGTTGTGTTGTAGGAAGAGGATACTGGCCATCAAACAACATCCTCTCGCTTGATTCCTGTGGTACAAGACTCTGTAGTGGCGACGAGGACACTACAGTGACAATGAAGACACATCAGTGACGACGAGGATAATTCAGTGCAGATCGAAGATAATCAACATGGCCGAAGATTTTGCTTAATTCTCTTGTGTTTTAGCTTGCAGGGGTGTTCATTTCTATTTGCTCGATTGTCGCTGTGTTCTTGCACGTATTCCTGGAGGACAGACGCAGAACTAATCAAATATCTCTTTTCAGAGGCTTTGCATACTATTTACAGTAACGTATGTATGTAAACCATGGCTAGCTACCCCGCCTCAATCTCCCCCTGTCACCGCGCCTCAGCCGCAGACGGCCAATGTGATGGATCTAACACAAGTTTTTGAGTTTCAGAACCAACAAATTGCTATGCTATCGACGATGATACAACACAAGCTGCAAGCTGCAAGCTGCGTCGGCCGCAACACCAACCAACCAACCAGCCTAACAAGTGCCGTCGACCAGCGCACCAACGTTCCGGCAATTTAACGACACAGAAGGGGAAAGGCTCGAATACCTGATTCAGTTCCAAGCACATTGGCAAGTTCATCGTGTTCCACATACTGTAAAGTTACAAAACCTCCTTTTGACTGCGGGATCCCCAGTGTTCAGGTAAATACAGAAACTGTTCCCAACCGCATCTCCCGACGGACTCAGCTATGACCAAGTAACCTCTGCACTAACTCAATACTTTGACCAGCAAATCCAAGTAGCTGCAGCTAGATATCAGTTCTTTCGCTTGCAGAAAAAGTGGGAACAGTCGTACTGTCAGTGGTATACAGAATTAAAGGGCATGACTAGGAAGTATAAATTTATGTGTAGCTGTGGCAACTTTTACAGTGATTTAATGACAAGGGGTGCAACAGCATTCAACGTCCCAGATACTATAATACGGGAACAGATCTTAAGGTACTCAGATCCATCACTTTCGTAGGTATTGTAAATCTTAGAGCAATATGATTCGGGTGCCATAGCGGCCAATAAATCTGACTAGGCTCCGATCTGTCGGGTCGAGTCGCCCCTTGGTAGCGCCCGCCCCACGCAGCCACAACAACGAGAGCGTACACAGCCGCGCGGACAGCCACGTAGACAGGCAAACAGGCCTGTGAATTTAGGGAAGTGTTGCCCTAGATATTTTGCTCGACATAAAATATAGAACTGACCATCACGTAACGCAACGTGTTACACGTGTGGAAAAAAAGGCCATGTCCAAACAGTTTGCAACGGCACAAAAACGCCAATTTAGCCCGCTTCTAGAAAAAACAGGCTCGTGCACATGCACTGAACGCTATGTTTTCCAAACCTACAACAGTTTCTAACAAAAGTAAGATTAAGTTTGTGCCTCCTTCTCGCCCTAGTGCAACGATACTCTAACAAACTACGTGTCTCAATTCGAATTGCTGGCCACGTACGAACAGTTTGGCTTACCACGCCTTTCTCTAGCAGGCACCTCACTGCTTACAACGGACAGGAAATTCCAGTGTTTGGACAGTGTAGTTTGCCTGACACTCACACTAGGATGGTGAATTTCAGTGTGCTGAAATCAAGAGACAGTGGGAACATATTCGGTTTAGATGCCTTTGATTTGTTTGGCCTTGGCATCCAAGACAATGTGTACTTTCAGTATCGGATTTTACACTAAAAGACAGAGTCGCTAGCTTGCTTAAAGAAGTTCCTGAACTATTTTCAGAAGGAATGGGAAAAGCTGATAACTTTGTAGCGCATGTTACATTGAAAGAAAATGCACAGCCTAAGTTTTTCCGGGCCCGCCCGTTCCAACGGCTTTAAGACACAAAGTAGCTAGTGAATTGGAAGAATTCCGAGATAGCGGTGTAATTGCTCCCATTCAAGCTAGTAAATGGTCAAGTCCTCTCGTTTTGCTGCCTGAGCCTTCTGGTCTCATTCGCGTTTCTCTTGACTTCAAGTATAAAGTCCACTCACAGACAGTAGTTGACACTTACCCGTTACTTCGCCCTGAGGAACTCACGGACAAGCTTGGTGCAGGACGTTACTTTTCTAAGACAAATTTGCGTGAAGCCTACTTGCCAATTCCGTTGGATTAAGCAGCACAGGAAGTGTTTGCGGAAAACACACACTTAGGACTATTCGACCATTATCGTTTGCCTTTCGGCCGTGCTTTCGCACCCGCCATTTTTCAACGTTACTTGGACCAGCTGACTGCAAAAGTGCCATTTTGTTCAAACTACCTCGACGATATTGTCGTCTCCGGTCGTACACCAGAGGAACACATTGCCAATTTGCGTACTTATTTTCGAGTGTTGACAGAAGCAGCACTCAAGTGTCGTCCAGAAAAGTGTGACTTTTTCAAGCGGAACCACAGTACTTAGGTCAGGTGATAAACAGGATGTGCGGCCCCTCCAATTTCATTTGCTTACAATCCGTGACCTGCCTGTTCCTCGCAATGTCTCTGAACTGCAGTCAGTACTAGGCAAGATGACATACTACACTCGGTTCATACCTAATGCCGCTCAGGTCGTGGCTGCATTGCATCGCTTGCGTCAGAAAAATGTGTCTTTTGTGTGGACGTAAGACTGTCAAGACGCATTTCAGAAACTCAAAAATTCTTTGCTCAGTGACAGATCCTTAGTGCATTTTGATCCTGCCAATCCAGTAGTTCTGCAAGTCGACGCTTCTTTCTACGGAATCGCCTCTGTGCTTCCTCACAGATTTGGTGCACAAGACAGACCCACTGCTTTTGCCTCAAAGTTGTTAACTGAAACTCAGAGCAGTTATTCTAAAATTTAAAAAGAAGCTCTCGCTGTTGTGTATGATGTGACAAAAATCCATCTCTATTTGTATGGTCGCATGTTCATTTTAGTGACAGATCACGAGCCTTTGTAGTCCTTGTTTCATCCGTCAAAGACGATTCCTATACGCACTGTTCAAAAATTGCAACGCTGGACTTCGTTGCTTTCGAATTATCAGTATGAAATTGTGTACAAAACTACGGCAAAGCATGGATGTGGAGACGCCATATCTCGCCATCCGATTGGCCCAGACTCTGATCTTGATGCATCTGCCGCATCTGGTTGCCAAACCGATGCGCAGGGCTCTGAATTGCTGCAAACGTTTCCCTTGCACTACAGACCAATTGCGCAGGCCACGGAAGCAGACCCAGATCACAAGATTTTGTTGCATTACATTGGCATGTCTTGGTCTTGTTCATTGAACAGTATCCAGAACTTAGTTGTGAGCCTATATTTTGCACGTCGACATAACCTTACAATTCAACAAGTTGTGATTCTAATTCAAAATGAAAGTGGACAGTCGCGTGTGCTTATTACCCAAGTGTTGCAAATGGAAGTACGAGGTGCATTCAAGTTCTAAGGCCTCCAATTTTTTTTCTCTGGACTGAAAAGAGATAGAAACATGCGCATTATTTTAAAATGAGGCGGCGTTCATTGTCAATACGTGCCAGAGATGGCAGCACCATACGGCAGATGGAATTTTACGCCAGTGGCGAGAATGAGAACTGTTTTAAACACTTAAAATGGCGACGTTTTCCTTACTTGAACAGCGTGCAATCATTCGTTTTCTGAATTTTCGTGGTGTGAAACCAATTGAAATTCATCGACAGTTGAAGGAGACATGTGCTGATGGAGTTATGGATGTGTCGAAAGTGCGTTCGTGGGTGCGACAGTTTAATGAAGGCAGAACATCGTGTGACAACAAACTGAAACAACCTCGGGCTCGCACAAGCCGGTCTGACGACATGATCGAGAAAGTGGAGAGAATTGTTTTGGGGGATCGCCGAATGGCTGTTGAACAGATCGCCTCCAGAGTTGGCATTTCTGTGGGTTCTGTGCACACAATCCTGCATGACGACCTGAAAATGCAAAAAGTGTCATCCAGGTGGGTGCCACGAATGCTGACGGATGACCACATGGCTGCCCGTGTGGCATGTTGCCAAGCAATGTTGACGTGCAACGACAGCATGAATGGGACTTTCTTTTCGTCGGTTGTGACAATGGATGAGACGTGGATGCCATTTTTCAATCCAGAAACAAAGCGCCAGTCAGCTCAATGGAAGCACACAGATTCACCGCCACCAAAAAAATTTCGGGTAACCGCCATTGCTGAAAAAATGATGGTGTCCATGTTCTGGGACAGCGAGGGCTTTTTCCAACAATGAAAGACACTCTCCGTGGCCGCACATTCACCAGCCGTGCTGCTATTGCCTCAGTGATTTTCCAGTGGTGAAAACAGACTCCTAAAGAAGCCTTCGCCGCTGCCATGGAATCATGGCGTCAGCGTTGAGAAAAATGTGTACGTCTGCAGGGCGATTACGTGGAGAAGTAACGCCAGTTTCATCTATTTCGGGTGAGTAGTTAATTAGAAAAAAAATCGGAGGCCTTAAAACTTGAATGCACCTCGTATTGTGATTGCTCCACCACGGGTATTAGGGAATGGTTCGCGCTATACAGTTAGCGCGACGTCACTGTACTTGGCAGGGCATGGACTCCCATATTGAACAGATGAGGTCACAGTTTCGCGCATGCTCGGGAAACCAGTCCGCTACGCCACAGACATTCGCAGCTTGGCCTAAGATTGTATCGCCATGGCAACGTTTGCACATAGACTTTTCAGGACAATTTCGTAGCACTCGTTGGCTCATAGTGATAGAATCTTTTAGCAAGTCTCCATTTGCGGTGCCTATTAACTCTATCACATCACGTGGCACCATTCAAGCGTTGTCCTCCATATTTGGCATAGAAGGATTGCCAGAAGTACTCGTGTTGGACTACGGACCACAGTTCACTTTAGCGATTTTGAAAAGTTTTGTGAGCGAAATGGTTTTCGTCATCTAATAAGTGCTCCGTTTCACCCACAGTCCATCGGAGATGCAGAGCGCTTCATACGCACTTTTAAGCAACAGATGGCCAAGCTTAGCACCACCCACACACGGGAACAGGCGCTGCAACTGTTTCTCGCCTCCTATCGCTCCCACCCACGAGACCGACCATCATCGGAGCACATTCTGCATGTCCGCCACCATCGGACGCTGCTGCACTTCCTACTCCCACCGCAGCATTCAGCGCCGTCAGTGGACCACAAGTATCGCTTTGCGTCACACGATCTCCTTCTTCTCAGGTTTTATGGCAACCGTGGGCGCTGGAAATGAGGCGTGATCCAGGAACGCATTGTCTCGTTTACGTACTTGATTGCAGGTCACAATGGTTTGCAGCGCCGCCATCAGAACCAAATTTGTGCGTATCATTTGCCCCGTAATTCTGCCTCTATTCTTGCCCCACATTCACGGCCTCACGGGACCGTACGGCCTTCGCAGCCGCCCGCTGGTGCCACCAGGGCATCCCAGGAGGAGCAGATGGACTATGCGCCCTCCCCCCTCCCCCCCTCCCCCCGCCATCACCGCTCGCCGACCCAATGTATGTGGACCAATTGTCGCCGTCGCCGTAGCCGTCGCCGTCACCGTCGCCGCCGCTTTTGGCGTCATCACCTCAGCACACGATCTCAGGCCTGGACATGTGCCCTGGCAGCAGTTTTCTGGAGGATGTTCCTGTTGCCTCGCAAGTCAAAATCAAATGGTTCAAATGGCTCTGAGCGCTATGGGACTTAACTTTTGAGGTCATCAGTCCCCTAGAACTTAGAACTACTTAAACCTAACTAACCTAAGGACATCACACACGACCATGCCCAAGGCAGGACTCGAACCTGCGACCGTAGCGATCGCGTGGTACCAGACTGCAGCGCCTAGAACAGCTCGGCCACCCCAGCCGGCCCTCGCAAGCCAGACGGCAGGGTACGGTCGGGAGTAAGGCGTCCTCCAGAGTCACGCCTCCCATCTCATCTCTGCACCCAGCGTCCTGCCTCCCTCCGTGTTGTCGTTCACATCTTCCCTACACGGCAAGGGTGTGGCATATTGAGGGGGGAGAGGAGGAAGGTGCTGGCATAAGCTGTCGCCAGCACACCAGTAGGCAAAGATGTCGCAAGAAGATCGATAATAGGCGCTGGATTAAGCTCGCCTATCGGGAGAGAGGCCATAGGCAGTCTGGCAAGCAACACGCCGCCAACGCTCTCTCAACCGCAAGTATTTAGATCGCCGCCGCTGACTGGAGGGATCAGTCTCAGCCCGCATCTCGTGGTCGTGCGGTAGCGTTCTCGCTTCCCACGCCCGGGTTCCCGGGTTCGATTCCCGGCGGGGTCAGGGATTTTCTCTGCCTCGTGATGGCTGGGTGTTGTGTGCTGTCCTTAGGTTAGTTAGGTTTAAGTAGTTCTAAGTTCTAGGGGACTGATGACCATAGATGTTAAGTCCCATAGTGCTCAGAGCCATTTGAACCATTTTTTTGATCAGTCTCAGGCTCTACCGCAGTCACTCCGTCACTATCTCAGTCTCTAACGCACCAACTCGCACTCCAGTTTGGCGTCTGTGATTCATTGCATCGTGGGACTTGTACTTCACCAGCAGTGAGGCTAACGTAGACTATTATGGAAGAGCTTGTATCAAAACACATGGACTCTCTTAAAGATAACTAGCTTCCTGTTTATGTAAATAAGGAACTCTGTTAAACCATGTGTGCAGTTGTGTTGTAGAAAGAGGATATCGGCCACCAAACAACATCCTCTCACTTGATTCCTGTGGTACAAGACTCTACAGTGGCGACAAGGACACTACAGTGGCAACGAAGACACATCAACAAGATACTAAAAAATTCTATAAACTTCAGTGCAGAGGCTAACAACGCATTATTTTACAAATGTTTTAAATGTAACTAATATTCTGTAAATGTAGCTTCCGATACCGGTCTCTACCAATAAAATACCGGGTGATCAAAAAGTCAGTATAAATTTGAAAACTGAATAAATCACGGAATAATGTAGATAGAGAGGTACAAATTGACACACATGTTTGGAATGATATGGGGTTTTATTAGAACCAAAAAAATACAAACGTTCAAAAAATGTCCGACAGATGGCGCTTCATCTGATCAGAATAGCAATAATTAGCATAACAAAGTAAGACAAAGCAAAGATGATGTTCTTTACAGCAAATGCTCAATATGTCAACCATCATTCCTCAACAATTGCTGTAGTCGAGGAATAATGTTGTGAACAGCACTGTAAAGCATGTCCGGAGTTATGGTGAGCCATTGGCGTCGGATGTTGTCTTTCAGCATCCCTAGATATGTCGCTCGATCACGATACACTTGCGACTTCAGGTAACCCCAAAGCCAATAATCGCACGGAGGGAGGTCTGGGGACCTTGGAGGCCAAGCATGACGAAAGTGTCGGCTGAGCACACGATTATCACCAAACGACGCGCGCAAGAGTTCTTTCACGCGTCTAGCAATACTTTTTTTCTTTTTTGTTCTAATAAAACCCCATGTCATTCCAAGCATGTGTGTCAATTTTTACCTCCCTATCTACATTATTCCGTGGTTTATTAAGTTTTCAAATTTATACTGACTTTTTGATCACCCGGTATTATAAAAATTTTTTGCGGTGGAAACTCATAACTACTCAATTGTCTATTAACTTCTACAAACGTGCAGACATAGACCTTTGTGTAAATTACATGGAGAGTTTGGATAAAAAGAGGGCCGTCTGTATCCTATGGCTCCAGTTATACTCTTCTGTCTTTCCTTACTAGAATTCAAGAATGCTTTAATTAATATACATTCTTTCGGATAAACCAAGGTTTGAACTAAAAACCACACAAAAGGTGATTTCCTTGTAAACAGTGAAGTATTAAACTCTTCATTGTCCACAAACAAGGAGCCATAAATAAATTTGAAACTGAAGTTGAAGAAGTGGAAATTTTGTGAGTCCTGCAATCTGTACTCCCTGCTATAGGTGTTAGATTGTATACTAAGAAATATGTAAGGGACGGTGAAGCACAAATTATCAAACTACAGACTTGCTTGTTAAACTCCGATTCTCAAACTTTACCGGAGGCTGTGTCTATTCGTAGAACTACGTGTCCTCTAGATCCTTACGTGACGTCTGCCGGCAGTGCTTTAATTTCCTCAGATTCATGTACTTTAGCAATCCATAGAGGCATCAGATGGGATGTATCAAATGTATTGGGCCTCATTCTATAGAATCCCGCGCATTAGCTATTGCCATTTGTGCTCTTTCTTGGGGCACAACACCCATCCATGGATCTGACCTGCCCTGCCTAACATAGACAGGATTTTTTTGTTTTTTTTTTTTGTTTTTTGTTGTATGGACATAAGAGCGACTCTCTTTTAGAGATTTTCCTTTTTGGGTAAAGGGTACACATTTAAAATGTTCTAATTATTTATTTATGACGTCGAATAACTCAAGAACTACCTACGTATAATAACGTTGACCTCAGGGATGCACTGAAAATTACTCGTATGCCAATCAACGTGTTTGTGGCCGGTGGACCACATTTCCTGCCGGCGCCGGTCATTACTGCTCGAACGAACGACAGTGCTCCGGATTTCCAAAATACACAAATTTTCCCGTCGCTGTCCGCCCCAAGCATACAGAGTCAACAGCGCGTAAATAGGAAAGGAACTTAATACGTGGATGTGCCTCTGCGGACAAACATAGCTCATCGACGTTATTAGCTACTAACGGAAGTGAGCAAACACCGTAGCATACATGTGTAGATTCAGACCTAGACCTGCTACACCCACGCAACATGCAGCAACAGCTATAAATCAGAATCTCTTTCTGTCTGGTGCCCACCTGTCAGCAACTTCGCAAATACAAAATAAACGACAGCTTCTAGTTAAAGTTGAACGGATCGATATGAAGCCTATAAAAGTATTGCAGTGGGGCGCTAGAACAGGGAAAGCTTCCAAAGAGGAATATTGATAACTCAGTCTGATATAGTCGTTTAATGCAAAGCACGGTTCAAGTATCACCAGACTGTTCGCTTTAAAAATTATTTCGGAATAAGGGAGGACCCCCTCAGTGGGAAAGGTGACGTTGTTACATTTCTAAAACAATCTCTGCCGCACAGAATATACCTGCTCAGTGTAAGAAAGAACGGAATCGAAGTAGTCACAGTGCAAATTTAATATGCTCTCAAAGCTTCTACAGTTGTCTCAGTGAATAGTGATCCCTATTATAGCATCGTGAAAGATGACTAAAGACACCCTTCGTATCAGATGGTGACCTGAATTCCTATTACGTAGCATTGGGAGGAGATACAGGAACGGCAGGGCTTTGATAAATGTTCTCGAAGACAGTAACTTAGTGATAGCCAACTATGGAACTCTTACAATGGTATCTTCGCCTCTCAGTAGTTCTGTAATAGATGAAACGCTATATACACTTGTTTTACTGAACTTTTTAATATACAAGTTAAAACAATTTCAGTGGGACCAGATCATCTCCCAACTGAGCTGTACATCAACATTAATATTAACATTACCATTGATACTAAACAAATACATCTCGCTAATAGTAAGTGAAAAATTTCAGAAACCAACTGGCACAAATT
The DNA here is from genome assembly GCF_023864275.1 of Schistocerca cancellata. Taxonomy (NCBI): domain Eukaryota; kingdom Metazoa; phylum Arthropoda; class Insecta; order Orthoptera; family Acrididae; genus Schistocerca; species Schistocerca cancellata. The sequence goes on from NC_064629.1 coordinate 463,480,107, forward strand.
CGTCGAAACACTTTGAAGAAGCTCGAAATTATGGGGGATGACTTACAGGAAAAAAACGCCTACCAAGCTTTATGTAATTAACGTTATGGAAGTCGCAGCAGCGGATGGCAGCATTCCAAAGAAAGAAGAGCTTACTATTCTGAAGAAACATTCCCCTCCTTAGTGCAATTCCGAATGCTTCAGAGAAATAGAAAAACACAGACATTCTTTGAAGAGCTACCGCCAGAATTCTAACTTAGATAACTTCTTGGAGATGAAAAAAGTAAATGCGCGTGTGTTTCTCTTTTCCTTCTTCCTTTTTTTTAAAGAAATTTGTATTAAATTTTGTTCCTCAGTAAAGCAATAATTATGAGAAGCATTTGGTATAAAACAGAGGCTTTTATGAACAGACCACTGCCCTCCACTCTTCCTATCACAAATGGATAGAGGAATTTATCGATACGCTCGCTCCCTTCACGGTCCCATTCCTAAATCATCCATTTCCTCTTTCAGGTGACTCTCATTATATCCCGTTTTGTCCTTTCTCTGAAGAAGGACTAAATTATGCTATTAAATCATCGAGTGAGTGCTGTCCTGGTATTGATTTCATTCGCCATTATATGCTTCAGAATTCGGGCATGAAAGGGAAAGATTTGCTCTTGTTCATTTTCTGTCAGAACTGAGTGAATCAGGACCTAATGGAAACATGGAAGATGTAAGTTTTAATTCCAGTTTTGAAAAGTGGGAAAATAAAATATTGCCTTTAATTATAGACCGAGGGCGTTGTTGTCTTGTGTAGAAACGACGCTGGAGCAAATGGTAAAAGTGAGAATCAAACGATGACTTGAAAATAGTAATTTGATACCTCACAGTTAATGCGGAATGAGAAAAGACAAACAGACTGTGGACAATCTGTGTTCACTTGGCATGGATATCATCTCAGACTTTCAAAAGATAAAAACGGTCGTCGCTGCTTTTCTTGACGTTAAGGGGGCTTATAATCTCGTTTAGATAGCAATTCTCTTGAGCAAGCTGACAGAATTCGGAATTCCTTCGAAAATGATATGTGGTATCAGCATCCAGGTCGCTCAAAGAACGATCTGTATCAGATCCAAAGGAATCATGCTCGAACCTGTCCTCGTCTCCCAGGGCTTGCCCCATGTCATAATTTTAAGTCCCCTCTTGTATACTCTGAATACTCATGATCTGGAATGAACACTAACTACATCCACAATAATACTACAGTATGCAGACGATGTGTGTGTTTGTTCAACTACAAACTCGTATCTTCGCTCAAAAACGGAATTACTTTTCATAGGAGAACACGCCCATGAATATCTGTTTACCAATGGGTTCAAGATTCCGGATGACAGTCGTTGATCCTTCCCTTTTAAAAAGCGAGTGCTGATTACATTGGCGGTCATGCTATGAAGAACACAGTGAACGTATTACTGTAACAGCACACATACGCAAGCAACACACACCACAATACTACAAGTTTATACACTCCTGGAAATGGAAAAAAGAACACATTGACACCGGTGTGTCAGACCCACCATACTTGCTCCGGACACTGCGAGAGGGCTGTACAAGCAATGATCACACGCACGGCACAGCGGACACACCAGGAACCGCGGTGTTGGCCGTCGAATGGCGCTAGCTGCGCAGCATTTGTGCACCGCCGCCGTCAGTGTCAGCCAGTTTGCCGTGGCATACGGAGCTCCATCGCAGTCTTTAACACTGGTAGCATGCCGCGACAGCGTGGACGTGAACCGTATGTGCAGTTGACGGACTTTGAGCGAGGGCGTATAGTGGGCATGCGGGAGGCCGGGTGGACGTACCGCCGAATTGCTCAACACGTGGGGCGTGAGGTCTCCACAGTACATCGATGTTGTCGCCAGTGGTCGGCGGAAGGTGCACGTGCCCGTCGACCTGGGACCGGACCGCAGCGACGCACGAATGCACGCCAAGACCGTAGGATCCTACGCAGTGCCGTAGGGGACCGCACCACCACTTCCCAGCAAATTAGGGACACTGTTGCTCCTGGCGTATCGGCGAGGACCATTCGCAACCGTCTCCATGAAGCTGGGCTACGGTCCCGCACACCGTTAGGCCGTCTTCCGCTCACGCCCCAACATCGTGCAGCCCGCTTCCAGTGGTGTCGCGACAGGCGTGAATGGAGGGACGAATGGAGACGTGTCGTCTTCAGCGATGAGAGTCGCTTCCGCCTTGGTGCCAATGATGGTCGTATGCGTGTTTGGCGCCGTGCAGGTGAGCGCCACAATCAGGACTGCATACGACCGAGGCACACAGGGCCAACACCCGGCATCATGGTGTGGGGAGCGATCTCCTACACTGGCCGTACACCACTGGTGATCGTCGAGGGGTCACTGAATAGTGCACGGTACATCCAAACCGTCATCGAACCCATCGTTCTACCATTCCTAGACCGGCAAGGGAACTTGCTGTTCCAACAGGACAATGCACGTCCGCATGCATCCCGTGCCACCCAACGTGCTCTAGAAGGTGTAAGTCAACTACCCTGGCCAGCAAGATCTCCGGATGTGTCCCCCATTGAGCATGTTTGGGACTGGATGAAGCGTCGTATCACGCGGTCTGCACGTCCAGCACGAACGCTGGTCCAACTGAGGCGCCAGGTGGAAATGGCATGGCAAGCCGTTCCACAGGACTACATCCAGCATCTCTACGATCGTCTCCATGGGAGAATAGCAGCCTGCATTGCTGCGAAAGGTGGATATACACTGTACTAGTGCCGACATTGTGCATGCTCTGTTGCCTGTGTCTATGTGTCTGTGGTTCTGTCAGTGTGATCGTGTGATGTATCTGACCCCAGGAATGTGTCAATAAAGTTTACCCTTCCTGGGACAATGAATTCACGGTGTTCTTATTTCAATTTCCAGGAGTGTATGAGTACTAATTTTGGAGATGGTGAAGAAATTGAAAAAACTTATAATGCGATAAAACAAATTATTTAGTTAGCTAAGGGACACGTAAATTTGCTTGTGATAGGGGACTGGAATTTTTTAGTAGGAAATGAAAGAGAATGTAAAATGGTAGGAGAACATGGATAACATAGAATTTTGTTGAGAGCACAATTTAATCCTTGATGACACTTGGTAAAAGAGTCATGTGAGACTGTTGCACATTACTTGTGGAAGAGATCTGGAGACATTTAAAGAATTCAGATGGATTATATAATGGCAAGGTGTGGCTTTGTAAACTAGATTAGAAACTTTGAAACATTTCCAGGTGCAGATGTCTATAACATAATTAACTAAAGACGTTTTAGAAAGATAGGAAATCAAAGAGATGGAACTAGTATAAAGTGAAACAGTCAGATGTCGCTGAATGTTTTAAAAGGACCACTAGTTAACGATTTACTGTCTAAGAGGAAGGGAATACAATAGCTGACCCAAGGGTTAGCTTTAAGAGATGAAATAGCAAAGGTAGCAGAGGATCAAATATGTGTTGTACCAAAGGAAGATATATGGGCGAATATAAAATTTTTTAAAAATTTTCCCAGCCAGCACCAAGCGATGACAAGGCAGTCTCGAGTGCAGTAGCAACCAGAATGTCAGGAGTGTCGATACTGTAATACTGTTGCACATAACCGAGGTAATTACCTAACATAGCTTGCGTGAGAGCTATGAACAGCAATTCAACAAGATGACTTCGATGTGAAAGGAACATAACGTCATTTTGACAGCACTGCAAAATGCCGTAACAACGCCTTTCAGCCTGCCGATACTGGTGAAATGCACCGTGGTAATGAGCTGAAATCCACTATTGGGACAGCAAAGTGCAGTGAAAATCGCTGACGAACAAAGAGAAACAGGCCACATTCAGTCATCCTTACCAACACATGATGTCGTTGCCTCCATGAGACGATTGCAAATATTCGGCCCCCCGAGCCCCTCTGTATCGCAGTTGCAGTGGGTCCGCATCGAGGTAGTATCTATGATGTACTGTCTACCGTTTGACGGATGACTACAACCTTCAGAATTGTAGCCAGCCTGGTCTGCTGGCCTTAGCTGCTGCGAGATGCCAATCTCTCATTTGCTGATATAAAGCCTTGGAACCATCAAGCACTGGCTCTCTGGGACCGGACTGATGGTGCTTGACGCACTGTCACACTGTCGCTGTACTCAGGAGGCACGTTAGCTACTGTTGCCCCTGTCTCGCATCTATGAGCTGACAGTAGCGTCCAAAGTCTTCCTAGGGTGGAGAGGACATGCTGTAGCTCTGCACCACCATCGCCATCCTGTGCATAATGGGGAACTCCCTACGAGGTCCTAGAGTGTGCTCTAGTCAAAAGAGTCGTGAGCTGTCGGACATTGACTCCACATGAGCAACGTCTGCAGTCATGTGAGCAACGCCTGCAGCTAGTTGGGCGGGCTGCACTCCACGGGCCGCTCTGCTGTGTGAGCTGCCGTGTTCTCACATACGGCCTCGACTGACTGCTGAGAATGCGCGTCAACGCGTTCCATTCTGCCTACTGTGCCACTGTGCTTCCGCTGAGAAGACAATTCAGTTGTAAAACATAGTTGGTAAACGTATAATTCGTTAATGCAGTTTCATAGCATGCACGACGCCCGACAGGCCCTCACCACCATTCTCCACGCTTGCAATCCTGCATCTGCAAGTGTCACAGCCCACCAACCCTTTGATACTGGTGTAATATTTGGTTATCAGTCCAGGATTTCAGGGACACTCGAACCACATCTATAGCATCCGTCGTTGTTGCTGTCTGTACTTCCAGCCAAACACAATACAATGTGACGAGTGAGCATTTCTCTATTGGCCTTTTGTGGTTGTGTTTATTTTTGTGTGTCCAAACTGGGTTATAGTAACATTAACAATGCAAGTCGTCACTCGATATAATCAAACATATGTCTGAGTGAAGCTACTCATGTACCACCACAATAAAATAGTAACAGTGAATAGCATAGGAAGTATGAATGAGAACAGTGGCCTATTTAAGTTTACAAAAAATGCAAAATTTTATTAAACCTTTAGAAAATCCAATTACCTGATAAATCTTATATAGAAACGACAAACATGCATCATATAAGGAATGGTGTCTGATAGGCAATGCATAGCTATCCAAATTCTCCCATGAATTAATCCCTTTTACAACGCAATCTGACTTTGTTTACACGAATCCAGTGTGCGGCTTAACTCTGTTCAAATGGAATCAATTACGATCAGCTATAGCACAAACTGTGGTTCACCTGAGAACAGGAAGCTGTGAATATCACTTAACAACTTAACACCAGTGCGGCAGTAATTAACCCTTTCGCCTTGATTCAGGTGGTAGCAGAAAACGGCGCGCCGTGGGCGAGGATCGGCGCGCTGCGGCAGCTGTAATGTTCCTACGCGTCCACAAAAATAGGCGAACTATGCGGTCCCGCGTTCTGATTATCAGAATGCGAGGAACTTCCCTACCAGTGCCCTGAAATCGACGCAGATTTCAGTGTTAGGTGCACCTATTCGCTGGTCTGTCCAAACTAATTTGACTCACGGGAACGAGGGTCCATGTTGGAATTATCAAACGTCAGAGGGCCGACTCAGGACGAATAAGTTCATCCTCGTGACACGCGGTAAGTCACAGATGGTATGCAGTTCCACTATTGGTACAGTTGGAAACTGCCACAGGCTCTTAGTCCCTCACAAGATACAGACCACAAGTTTCACCCACTAAGGAAATACCTGAAGTTCTCCACCAGAGGAAGACTGGAAGAAAAAGACGCCAAAGAATCACAGTCACTTTCCATCAAGCCTCGGTACATGAGCTTCGTTAGCAAAACGAAAACAGCCCCCACATTGCACAAACCAATCACACTGTATTCTATTCATTGAATCTCCTCTCTTGACCGTTCTGTTGGCCTGGTAACCAATCCGGACACAGCACCATGGTTCCCATGCTGGGGTAGCAAGACTCCTCTTTGCATATCCTGAGAGGAGTCAATCAGTGACTCCGAATCTGTCTTGTCCGAAAAAAAGATTTTAGGCTAGGGATGCGTCGTTCTCATGGTAAGAATGGCCCTGTTTTGGGAAAACAACGTCTACCTAGATTTAAGGAGTGATCTAATTTTCCCAGGCCAACCATTTCCAATTTCTGAAAGATAGCTGTTAAGTTTCCCAGACAGTCATGCCCATGAAATATTTTTTTTTTTTTTTTGCCGCTCACTAAAAGAACCTGTCGACTCACTGGCATCAGTTGGGGTGAAGTCCTACATCCACTAGAGACGTACGCCAGTTGCCCTGTCCATGTAATCTGAGTTTCTAACATGAAAATGAACAGAGTTTTATGACCTTCCCACCTTTTGGACAAAAGCTCAGCTTACAGAGGTCACTCTTGAATGGCTTCCTCCACACACTTTCAGCCATCTGTCCATCTGTTATGATGGAGTGGCGCATGGCCCAGGTAATATGTTTTGTGAACTAGCACCCTTCTGCCTGACACTAAGTAGAAGGAGAAGAGGGCTTCAGCCAGAAGTCACTCTGCTGGTAGGAACCACTGACCACTGTTTCCCAGAATCGCACGCATTGCCAGGTTGCTGCGCTCAGCATTTATGGCTCCCAGTTCATCTTGCTCCCTGTTCTCGATCGCCTCTGCTGTGGCACCCCGGCACAAGCTCTCTAGAGGCTACACATGCAGTTACAAGAACATTCTACCCACAATTTCCTTGTGTAGAAAAAGTCATTAACCACACTTAGAAAATGTAGTACTGGGTAACACCGAGATTAGGTCCTAAAATATGATTGTTCATCTGCGTGACAATGTTATTAGAGTGAGAGAGTGGCGTCCCACATCTCAACAGTACGCTCAAAGTTACTTTAGTTAAACCGCAGGAGCGTCCAGACTAATTATGGGAAATTGAATGAGAGAGTATTTAATGCCAGTGGCATGTACACTTTGCAGCTTATCAGGACATGAGTTACCATGAGCTAAGTCAGTGACGTTTGTATACGATTAGGTCATTTTCGCAGGACTGTTTTGAGCCTCGTTGGGCCATTATCTGGAATAAAGCTAATTCAGTTCATTTTTTCGTGCGTGCATGTGTGTGTGTGTGTGTGTGTCTTTCTCCCATTGTTTCTGACATTGTAAAGTAATTTGTAGGATAAAAAATGCCTGAAACAGGTTCACCTACCATGGGTGACAGTGTTGTCGCTTTATCGGAACGAATGACTTAGTTGTAGGCAGTAAATGCTCAGCAGAAAGAGTACAATGAAGAATTATGTAGGCAAGTAGTATTGAGAGCCTTCCAACTGTCAGTATCAAGAGAAGTAAAATGATCTGTCAGCAATCAAGCCGATAACGCATTTTCTCCGGAAAAACAGCAGAGGATGTAGCTGCACTCATTAACGATGTCATAACTACCGCTAAACTGAGTAATTGGACAGATAAAACCTGTTTACATGTGGCTAACTTAGGGTTAGTGGGCTAGGCTAAAATGATTGTGATGAATCATGGAGCACTTCGCAAGGCAGAATCATTTCAGGAGCTAGATGAACACCTTCGCCAGCGCTACCGTAAATAGAATAGCATGAAATTTATTAGGGAAGAACTAAACTGTCTAGCACAGAAGCACTACTAATAGGTGGAATCTTCCAATGATAAAACTGAAAGATAAATGCACACACGTATGTTTTGATGTGAAATTCAGAAGCTGATGCAGACACCTTACGTAAGCTGAGAACAAGTCTCTTAATGTCTTCTTGCGGGATATCCCCATTGACGTGCCACCCAGAGTCAGTATGGAGAATCGATCTGATCTGAAGGCAGCTATTAGAATCGCCACTCAGTTGGAAGAAATTGATATTGCTACAAAAGGATATAATGACCATCAGGTCTTCACCTCTGAAGTGTTACAGACGGGGACATAAGGCTCATCTACTAAACCAGCGACTTAACCGGAGTGCCATGAATAGGTCATAAGACACTAGAGTGCAGGATTAAGAAGCAAGGAAACCAACAACCGAAAAAGCATCCGTTAAACAGAAACGGGAATGAATGGCCCTTCGGAAAGGTTTCTCGGTAGAACATAATAGTGCACAGAAGCATGCACAGAAGGAATTCTGCTAATTAGACTTATTATAGGGCAAATGAACACAAATTTTTAGTGGACGCAGCTGTGCGCTTGTTAGTCGTTAGTCTATAACTCTTGGGCAGGAACAAACACAGGTCTCCACGTTATACAGTAAAACGCCAAAGAAACTGGTATAGGCATGCATATTCAAATACAGATATATGTAAACAGGCAGGATACGGCGCTGCGGTCGGCAACACCTACATAAGACAACAAGTTCAGACGGTTCAAATGACTCTAACAACTATGGGACTTAACATCTGAGGTCATCAGTCCCCTAGACTTAGAACTACTTAAACCTAACTAACCTAAGGACATCACACACGAATTCCGGACATTTGCCACGCCGGACATCTGCCACACTTGCCCCTTCGGCAGGTAGCTTGAGTAGCGATCCCTCAGGTAATGGACGCCCCTCCTCGTACTTCTTCTGTCCGCTCTCAAACCGCCGTCTCCACATCTTACTCGATACAACCAGTACGTAACAGACCTTCTTCTTCGACATCTTGGCGAAATACAGAGCTTCTTTTTCGAAATCGCAATATTTTTAACTGTTGGGAAACGAAAGCAATGCCGACGATTATGTCAGTATGTAATTAGTTCTGCCAAGTATAAATATGGATCCCTCTGTCTGTACGGTAGCTTCCTTTCACGCTTACTGATTGCGATATAAACAGTCCATCGCCATGGGAGCAACGAGAAAGGAACGATGTAAAGAGAATGCGAATGTACGCTAATCATTTCTTTTTGATCACTGCATTTGTGCCTACTTTAATTACTACAACTACATGCCCAAAAGACAATAACGAAAGAAGAAATGGGCATGTGAATGTTTGAAAAGAAGAATAACATACTCCATATTAATTTACTCTCTAAAATTCGATATCCTTGCGGCGAATTAGTTAATAAAGTGTAGCGGGACAATGTTGAAACCATGACCGAAAATACGTTCACTAAATAGAGATAAGAACATCTATTATTGACATGTCATCTAAACTCGACGCACAATTTTAAAATGTTAGAAATAGGGAAATGATTGGCAGTGACTTCAATCTACCTTCCGTATGTTGACAAAAATATATTTTCAGACCCTATTGTAGATAGAAAACAACTTCCGTAATTATTCTAAATGAGTTTTTTAAAATTATTTTGAACAATTAGTTCACGAGGCCATTCAAATTGTAAATGGTTACGAAAACACACTTGACCTCATAGCCACAAATAATCCTGAGCATCACGACGGACACAGGGATTAGTGAACACACAGTCGTAGAGAGGCTCAATTCCGTAACAAAGAAATTCACCAAAACTAAACGCGAAATACATCTGTTTATAAAAGCAGCTAAAAATTCGGTTGACTTCTTTCTAAGAGACAGTCTCCCATCCTTCCAAACTATGTAAGTGAAGACCATATGTGGCTTAAATTCATAGAAATAGTATCAACAGCACTCGAGAAATTCATGCCAAATAAATTAATAAGATACGGAACTGATCCCATATGATACACAAAACAAGACAGAAAGCTGCTGCAAGAGCACTTAAAAAGGCACGTATAATTTAGATGAACGCAAATACTACAAGATTGGCGAAGTTTTACTGAGACTCGAAATTTGGTGCGGATTTAAATACGAGATGCATTTAATAGTTTCCACGACGAAACTCTCTATAGAAATGTGGCGGAAAATCCAAAGAGACTCTGGACCAATGTTAAATAAACCGGCGGAAAGCCTCAGTAAGTACCTTCACTACGCTACAGTATCGGTAATGTTACTGACGACAGTGCCACTAAGTAGAATTACTAAATGCAGTTCTAGGGGTCGGGCGACAGGTGAGGAGGAGGAGGATGGGGAGACAAGGGACGCAACCCATCGGAGCAAGTAAAATCGTGGCAGATGTGTGGTGTCACCGTCAGACACCACACTTGCTAAGTGGTAGTCTTTAAATCGGCCGCGGTCCGTTAGTATACGTCGGACCCGCGTGTCGCCACTATCAGTGATTGCAGACCGAGCGCCGCCACACGGCAGGTCTAGTCTAGAGAGACTCCCTAGCACTCGTCCCAGTTGTACAGCCGACTTTGCTAGCGATGGTTCACTGTCTACATACGTTCTCATTTGCAGATACGACAGTTTAGCATAGCCTTCAGCTACGTCATGTGCTACGACCTAGCAAGGCACCATATTCAGTTACTATGTCTTCTTAACAGATAATATTGTGACTCATGTACCTTCAATGCGACGTTCATCATTAATGGATTAAAGTTAAGTATCAAACTAATTGCGTCCGCTTTCTGAATTCTAATTCCATGTCATGTTCCAGACCACGTGTCAGTATAGTTCTTCCCTCCTCACGCCAGCCTGCGTGAGCTAAAACGTGTGCATTTCGGCCTCCGCTCGTAACACGGTGTTGGCTCTTCAGCAAACGCAACAAGATGTCAGGCGTGGCAAATGTCGGGGGTGTCATATGTCCGCACACCACACACACACCCATGCCCGAGACAGGATTCGGACCTGTGACCGTAGCAGCTGCGTGCTTCCGGACTGAAGCTCCTAGAACGGTTCTACCACAGCGGCCGGCTGACAACAAGTGACTGGCGCAGTTGTTAGATCGGTTGCTGCTGCTACAATGGCAGGTTATCAAGATTTAAGTGAGCCTGAACGTGGTGCTATAGCCTACATCTACATCTACATGTACATGTACATCTACATCAACATGTGCATCTACATCTACATTTATACTCCGCAAATCACCTAACGGTGTGTGGAGAAAGGCACTTTACGTGCCACTGTCATAACCTCCCTTTTCTGTTCCAGTTGCGTATGGTTCGCGGGAAGAACGACTGCCGGAAAGCCTCCGTGCACTCTCGAATCTCTCTGATTTTACATTCGTGATCTTCTCTGGAAGTATAAGTAGGGGGAAGCAATATATTCGATACTTAATCCAGAAACGCACCCTATCGAAACCTTTACAGCAAGCTACACCGCGATGCAGAGCGCCTCTCTTGCAGATTCTGCCACTTGAGTTTGCTAAACATCACCGTAACGCTATCACGCTTACCAAATAACCCTGTGACAAAATGCGCCGCTCTTCTTTAGATCTTCTCTATCTCCTCTGTCAACCCGACCTGGTTCGGATCCCACACTGATGAGAAATACTCAAGTATAGGTCGAACGAGTGTTTTGTAAGCCACCTCCTTTGTTGATGGACTACATTTTCTAAGGACTCTCCCAATTAATCTCAACCTGGCACCCGCCCTACCAACAATTAGTTTTATGTAATCATTCCACTTGAAATCGTTGCGTACGCATACTCCCAGATATTTTACAGAAGTAACTGCTACCAGTGTTTGTTCCGCTATCATACAGTCATACAATAAAGGATCCTTCTTTCTATGTATCCGCAATACATTGCATTTCTCTACGTTAAGGGTCAGTTGCCACACCCTGCACCAAGTGCCTATCCGCTGCAGATCTTCCTGCATTTCACTGCAATATTCTAATGCTGCAACTTCTCTGTATACTACAGAATCATCCGCGAAAAGCCGCATGGAACTTCCGACACTATCTACTAGGTCATTTAAATATATTGTGAAAAGCAATGGTCCCATAACACTCCCCTGTGGCACGCCAGAGGTTACTTTAACGGCTGTAGACGTCTCTCCCTTAAGAACAACATGCTGTGTTCTGTTTGCTAAAAACTCTTCGGTCCAGCACGAGCGATGGGACACTGCATCTTCGAGGTAGCTAGGAAGTGGGGATTTTCCCGTACGACCATTTCACGAGTGTACCGTATCAGGCAACCTGTAAAACATCAAATATTCGACATCGCTGCGACCGGAATAAGATCCTGCAACAACGGGGCCAACGACGACTGAAGAGAACCGTTCAACGCGACAGAAGTGCAGTCCTTCCGCAAATTGTTGCAGATTTCAATGCTAGGTCATCAGCAAGTGTCAGTGTGCGAACCATTCAACGAAGCATCATCGATATGGGCTTACAGAGCTGAAGACCCATTCGTGTACCCTTGATGACTGCACGGTACAAAGCTTTACGTTTCGCCTGGGCCCGTCAACACCAACAATGGACTGTTGATGACTGGAAACGTGTTGCCTGGTCGGACGAGTCGCGTTTCAAATTGTATCGAGCGGATGTATGTGTGCGGGTGTGGAGACAACCTCACGAATCCGTGGATCCTGCATACCTGGAGGGGACTGTTCAGGCTGGCGGAGGCTCTGTAATGGTGTGGGGCATGTGCATTTGGAGTGATCTTGGACCCCTTATACGTTTAGAAACGACTCTGACAGGTGACACGCGCGTAAGCATTCTGTGTGATCACCTGCATCTATTCATGTCCATTATGCATTCAGGCGGACTTGGGCAATTCCAGTGGGACAATGCGACACGCCACTCGTCCAGAATAGCTACAATGTGGGTCCAGGAACATTGTTCTGAGTTTTAACACTTCCCCTGGCCACAAAATTCCCCTGACATGAACATTATTGAGCACATGTGAGATGCCCTGCAACGTGCTGTTCAGAAGAGATCACCACCCCATCGTACTCTTACGGATTTATGTACAGCCCTGGACGATTCATGGTGTCAGTTCCCTCCGGCACCACTTCAGTCATTAGTCGAGGCCATGTTACGTCAGGTTACGGCACTTCTGCTTGCTCGCGGGGGCCCCTCACGATGTTAGGCAGGTGTACCAGTTTCTTTGGCTCTTCAGTGTAAGATACATATGGTAGGTGACAATGACACGATGTCATTAGGGACTACACTGCTCTGCTATAGATTTGGAGCTGAGAATTTTCGTAAGCACATGGAAGTTTGCCACATGTTAATGAAGGGTATTCTGCAATTCTCGGACTTGGACTTCGTTGATAAACGCCCACCTGAACTCAGTGGAACTTAGTTTTCACTGAAGACATCATCATGAAAGCGAGACAATGTTCGAAGGTAAATCAATCAGGAAGGTGTTTAGAACTGAACTGCGAACACTGAGGATTGGTTTCCATCATGATAACGTACCTTCACGTACAGGGAAATTATTAGGATTCCTGTAGATACCGCGTTACCACAGGAGGTACTTTATGTTGTAGAACAACTAGAGACTAATGAAGAATAACGACAGCGACATTTCAAAATGCGGTAAGTCCACTCGCTACCGTAAAATTGCATGCTACTCTAGAAGAAGGGCCGCATCAAGCTACGAAGTTGTTTTAATTCAAAACTCAATTTTAAACTTTTAAATCCGGTGTAAAATTAGGCCTTTGTTGCAGAACACATTATGTCCAACTTAAAATTTTGGTTCCAATCGCAATAGATCCATCTATTCCCAACGGCTAATGTAAGTAATACCTGATATCCAATAAAATCTGTGACGTCTAAGAAGGAAGCTCACAGCAATGTTTCCGTTGTATTCTGCTTATTGTTGTGGCCAATGCATTGTTGCGATCAACGGGTATGCTGTCCTAGCATTGTGTTTTTGAGGGAGACTGCAGTTCATGTGAAATATGACGGACATGGAAGAACGTCTACGTGTAGGGGACTACTCTTTTGGATCTAGGAAGTGGTAGAGTGTCGTAGTGAAAAGAAAAGTGGACTAGATGGAAAGGTAGGTGATTATAAATGAAAATTTTTTTATGAAGTTGACTACTCAGTGGATGTTCTTTTTTGAATATTAAACGTTTCATTTGCAATATTTATAGTATTTATTTGATCCTACCGATACGTTTTGGGAGTCCTTATCCCAATTTGAAGTCACTTAAAACATAAACAGTGAAGCATCTACACCCTTGAGCCCATGAAAACCATCTAAGCCATAAGACGTCGCCATTTTGCTATACAGTGAGCGTTCAGTAACCAATGCAACACATTTTCTTCTGAAAGCAGGTTGATTTTATTCAGAATTCCAATACACAATATTATTCCCCACTCTTTGATCTACAAAACTTTATTTTTGCACATAATGCCCGTTCAATGAAACGGCCTTACGCCACCACACTGGGAAGGCTGTATGCCCTCATGGTACCACTATACTGGTCGACGTCGAAGCCAACATCTTGCTGCGTCAATAACCTCTGTATCATCCACGTACTGCTTCCCGTGGAGAGCATCCTTCATTGGGTGAAAGAGATGGAAGTCGGAAGGTGCGAGATTCGGGCAGTAGGGTGGATGAGAAAAAACGGTCCAATGAAGTTTCGAGCTCCACTCGGGTGCGCAGAATTGTGTGAGGCCTTGCTTTGTCATGGTGATCCGTCTATTACCTCGCACGAGAGTGTCCGCACGCTGTAATATTGCAGGAGTCACAGCTGTCTGCCGGCACGCATGAGACTTGATGGGCTTGCACGACCTTATTACGATGATGACAGACGCCTCGACCGACGACTCACCGTGCTATTGTTCACTGCCAGGTCTCTGTATACATTGTGCAAGCGCCTATGAATATCTTCGATGCTCTGGTTTTCCTCCAAAAGAAACTGAATGATAGCTCTCTGACTGAAAGGCACGTCCTTTACATACGCCATTTTGAAGGCTACGTATAGCGTCGCCTCCAATTGGAATTTTATGAATCTATAGGGGCTGAAGTGGGAATATTCCACGATGTCCCACAACAAATTCGTCATTTTTTCAACTGATATTGGCTGAGGGAAAAAATGACTTGCAGTACTCATTGGACGCTCCTAGCATATTCATGGTTAATATTAAACTACTCATTATGGCGAACAAGCGCTCTTTTGACTGCAGACAGAATGTTTCAAAAACTAATAGGTCTTACTGACCGTTAAAAAGAAAACTAATTTTCGTTTTAGTTACGTTTCGGCGGTCAGAAAGACACATGCTAGTTTTCGATACATACTGGTTGGGTTGGGGGAGGGGACCAAACAGCCAGGTCATGGGTCCCATCGGATTAGGGAAGGAAGTCGGCCGTGCCCTTTCTAAGAAACCATCTTGTCATTTGCCTGAAGCGATTTAGGGAAATCACGGAGAATCTAAATCAGTATGACCGGACGCGGGTTTGAACCGTCGTCCTCCCGAATGCGAGTCCAGCGTGCTAACAACTGCACCACGTCGCTCGATGATACATTCTGGCTTCAGTTAAAGGAGCACTTGTGCGCGAAGAAACCGTAAATGTATAGTATTATCAAATGACGACCCCTTATTTTTTATATAATTGTAATGTACTCTAGCGTGCCGATGCTTTACAGCTTACGCTTTCAGGTGACTTGAAAATGAGGTAAAGCATACATACTAGTACCGTAAGGACCAAATAAGTCCTGTAAATGTAGCAACTGGAGCGTTTAATAAACAAGACATAATCAACGAGGCTAAGTTGCGAATGGCTGCAAAAGTACAATCAGCGTACTTCATTAGGTTACTAGTATGTATTGCAACATCAGTTTCTAGCTTGAAACCGACCGTTACTTATTAACAGTTTCAGATACCGCGATAAGGACCGTGAAATGATTTAGTCTGAACCGACTTGTGGACACAAAGTGGAAAGACTTAATTGCTGCACCGTCACTGCCTACTGTCTCATCATGAATAGGAACAATAACACGTTTCTTGTAGTGGTCATTTTCGCAGCAGCTGTATATAAATTGCAGTTGTGTCAAAGAAAATGCCTTTTTAGCATGCTGCACATCGAAATTTTTAATTTTAATTATGCACCCAAACGCGTTTCGCCTGAACTGTTTTTAAATCTATAACCTAGATGTGAAACCGTAACCTATATGTAAAAATGGACAAATCATGTAATATTTCAGGAAACCCACTGAAGATGCCTTGTAAAAAAGGCGAAACGCGTCTGGGTGCATAAATAAAAATAAAAAATTCGATGTGCAGCATGCAAAAAAGGCATTTTCTTTGAAACAACTGCAATTTATAATAGGAAGAATGTCTGCATATCCTTCATCAAACAGCAAGACAGGATTTTGTATTGATTTATGGCTGTGTCCTGGCCAAAACGACGGCGCCCTACGAACGATTGTGGAAAACTGAATTATCTAGTTACAAAGTTTCAGATCGGAGTAAACGATGAACTAGTCCCTGTACGTTCAAAGTTTTTGAGTTGCATTCTGTATGAGAACAACTAGACTTAATGCCATTCACGAAACAAGTGGTGGGAACTACAGAACAATCCTAAACATTCCAAAGAAATGGAGCGTGACTGATTTCATCTTGAATTTAAAGGCTAGAGAAAGTCATTTTAGCAGACAAAAAGTAAAAGGCTGTATCCATTCTCAGAATTAAGCATTACAAAGCACTTAGCCATGTAGAAAGGGAGAGTTCCCGGCTCATTAATTTTAAAAAAGTGAAATAGCATCAGCCTTGATAGACGCTCTAAATAACCATAGATATCACGAATACACTAAAATATAAGGGCATTTTTGATGGCTGTCAGGGGCACAACACGAATGCCAATGTAGTTCATTGTCTCTACTAGTGGCTTTACAAAAATCTCCAGACTGAGTGAAAGAACTACACCTGAGAGGTATTCCATAAGTAAAGTCCGACAGGGTGCGAAATGAAAACCACAGTAAAAAAACCGATGAAACTTTGCACAGCTATACTGGGCGGTCTCTCTTTGACATCTGATGACGTCGCGACGCTCTTTTTAGTTCTGAGCGCACAATGAACGCTTGAAGATGCCTAGAAAGCTCTGTCTCTCCCTCCCCCCCTCCCCACTCCCCCACCCCCCAAGGATGAGGGCCAGGCGAGATATTTCGCCTGATGTCGTCGAGCCCACATAACATAGCTGTCGTGCGTTTCCTCCATCATGACAACTCTGGGCCGCACTTTGCAAAGGCAGTGATGATGCTCCTGTAGCGTTTTCGATATGAAGGGTTTGATCACCCGCAGTAGAGCCCGTAATTGGCTCCCCATGAGTTCATCTCTGCTGGCTATGAAAACAATATCTTGGCACAGACAACGAGCTGTAGAGCAGCGTAGAGAATTGGCGCAAAGCACAGACAGGTGCCTTCTATGACGAGGGTACTGGAAAGATGGTACAGCGCTACGACAATGTCTTAAATCGGAGCGACGACTATGAAGAGAAGTAGCTGGAAGGTGTAGCTGACTGTTGTAAATGAAACATTTTTGATTTTCACAGTACTGTCCATTTCGATCGGACCTTACTTTCCTAAGAGCCCTCTTATTTTTAATGCATGTAACACATACTTGCCTGCTGATCGCTTTTTCGGTACAGCGGAGAAGAATTTTCTTAACAGACTGAAATATTAACTCCTCAGCAACATCATAATATTTATTAGAAAATGGGGGATGTTCGAAGGCTTGTAGTTGAGCGGTATATTTTAAACTTTACTACCTCTGCCGTTATCTGAAGACGCTATTGGGAATAAGAGACACGAAAAGAATAATACTGAAAAAGAACTTGAAGGGAAAGAGAATGTACCACAGAACCCCGATTTACTGACTCCTCAGATTATTCGACCATTTGTCCGGCCATCCTTCTGCGCTCGGCGCGGAACAGCGTGCCATTAACTCTGGTGCCAGCGTTATCGATCGGTTTTACTCGCGTCACAACAGGTGTCCGTCTGAGTCACGCTCCTCACTTGTGCGCAGCTGACACGCTGCTTCACTGCCCGACTCTTCTCCTGTACTGTATTCTTTCAAATGTTTTATCTTTGCACCTTCTATTTTTTAAGTTACAGTGTATTTTTATACAGTTCATTAAGTTGTGATGGAGAGGTAAAAGGATTTCAGTAAAACTAAAAATCAATATAAATCAGAAAAGGAAACGTGTTGTGTGTACTATCGAACACAAACTAACTGTTCTACAAAGACTTGACAAGCTCGAATCAGTTTGTAATGCATACATGCGTTCCCTTCACGTGCTTAAGCCAAGTATTACGCACATTTATGCGATCGGGAATGCTCAGTACCTGCCAGGCTACAAGTGCATTTGACAATTAAATGTCAGCAAGGAGCATTAGTGATGAAATCATAGGAGGCAATGTTGTGCAACCTTAGTAGGGATCAATCCGACAATTCGGGAGTAGGATATTACAATCTGAGACAGTTTCCGAGACAAATTTCCGTGACAATGTCCGCAAACGTGACGTCAGATCTGCCTAGCAACAGCGATGTGTGTGAAACGAGAGAAGTGTCCTTATTCTCTGAGGGAGAAAGGTGGGGTTTCTCTTGTCCGTCGGGGAGATAGGGCGAGTTAATAGCGAGGCGCCACTCAAAAAGCAAGGTCGGCACACTGGGGGAGGCACTAAAAGAACGGTCGCGAGTAAAAATTCCAGCTATGAAACATGAGATAAAGTGAATGTTAGTTACCAGTGAACGCCACGTGTCGTGGGCATTGTGTATCACGATTATGGAATGTCAGAAAGGTGTTAATGTGTTGTAAAGGGTTGAATAACGGCGTAGCCAAGAGCCACCATATTTGAAATCCTGTGAAGTGTGTGTCGAAGTATTTTCTTTATTGAAACGAGTAAAGTACAAATCGTGGCTGACATTTAACAACTGGCATCCCGAAACACTCCACTTTAGCAGGATCACCTACATTGAACCTGGCACCTGAGCGCTACTACTGTGCGACGAGGGACGGACTACCGAACCAGCAAGACACCAGGTTAGTGATACAGAAACCAGAGAAGTAAGGCAGAGTCGCTTCCTTCTCGCTGCAGTGCCACTGAGGGCGTTGTAAGTAACTAAATTAGTCTCTGAAGTGGGTACTGGAGTGACAACCATTAAAGATTGGAAACATAACTGAAAAGATCTTGAAGCTTTTTCGCTAACTGGAGATGGAGAAAAATGCCTTAAAAACTAGCAAAGCATAGGAATAAATCGAAACTTGAGTTCTTGGATAACTTGTGTGGGTTTGGTTTTCTCACGAAAGACTTCACTCTCAGGTGCAGTCATAAAAGAAAGAGCTTTTCACTTGCATCAAAAACTGGAGAGCTGAAGAAGACAAATCTCGAGCAAGTGAAAAAGTGAAGGTTGGTTTCACCGATGGAAAAATCGTCATGGCGTTAAGCATGTTGCTATTTCAGGAGAAAACTTTCTGCTGATGGTATTGCAGGTAGAGATTTTTATTCAAAATTTGAAAAAAGTAGTCTAATAAAATAAATTAGTAGATGATCAGTTACATGACACTGACGACATGGGATTAAATTGTAAAATGATCCCTGAAAAAGCTTTTGCCCAAAGAATGAAACTGACACAGGCACGAAACTAGCAAAGGAGACGCTGACCATTGCGACATGCAGCAACGTAAGTGATTACCATAAATTACGGTTGTCTGTAACCGAAAAATATCTTTTGTGTGTGTGTGTGTGTGTGTGTGTGTGTGTGTGTGTGTGTGGTGTCTGTGAAGTGTAACCGACTTCGTGAATGTACTTCTGTGGGTGAGGCAGACGAGAAATATCAACTTCATTTATTCATCATAAGAACTGTGGTCTGTTTGTCCTTGAGCCCTTATATTATGCTACTTCTTCTGTAGGTGTCATGTCATTGCAGAACTTCTATGGTGGGACGAGGTACTTGAACTCGGTGCCTGTCTTCAGAGTTGGACGATGAGCTGTTAAATCTTATGTTGTTTGTTCTGGAAGTGAATGTTAAACAGTAGCTTAGCACCCAGTATGACACTCGACATGGCTGGTAAACGGATTTCTCGGTTGATGAGGATCAGTCTGGCGCGTAGTAGTGGACCCTTCCGAGCGAACATTACTGCCCTTGTTTTCGTGGCATTGACAGAGATCGAGTGTTCTTTGGCCCATTGCTCAGTGATTGTCAGTTGCCACTGTAAGCACGAGATAACTGCAGTCACTTGTCGACCACTGGTGAGAAGGGCAATGCCATCGATGAACTGAACGAGTGCCACCTGTGATAAGATCGGGAGATTGTTCACGTCTATACCGAAGAGCAGCTGACACGCAACTGATTCCTGTGGGATACCATCGGCAAGCTGTTGGCGACTGGAACTTTGCCCATCGATTTTTACCAAATTTCTTCGATGTATAAGGAGACTGTGGATGAGCAGTTTGCAGTAATATGGTAAAATCCGTAGGTTACGGAGCTTGAGCAGTAATTTATCCTTCCAGATCCTATCAAAGGCTTCCTCCACATCCAGGAATATTTTGCCAAAGTGTACTTGGAGACATCTAAATTAAAAGCTACATATTCTGAGATGCAGAGCGACTGCAGCTCAGCCGATAGTGTTGGCTGGAACACAGACTGGTCTGGGGAATAATGCAATTTTCCAAGACAGGTTGTCTGATTCGCTGTAGTCTGAATGTTTGATGAACTTGGATAGTGTCGACAGCTGGCTAACTGGTCAGTAGTTATCTGGTTGTGTGAGATCCTTGTCTGGTTTGTTCAATGGCGTGACCCTAGCTATCGGCCGTTAGGGCAGGAAGTATCCTAGCAACATACAGTGCTCGTAGATGCGGATAAGCAACACTTGTGGCTTTCTCGAGAGGTGCCTCAACTGATCGTTATTTATCCTGTGCAAATGATTTACTAATCGGTTGATGAACTTCTTCACCTCTGTCTTCATAGTGAGCTTGGATGTCAGATATTTGGCTAGCTCTCGAATTTATTGTTCCTGACGTCTTGTCTGAGCTACTTCCTCTTTGGTCTCGTCCAGTGCAAAGTTGTTTTCTGCCTTATATGTACTGGTAAAGTTTTCGGCCTTGCCCTGTGAGTCATATCGCTGGGCTGCAGGCACATGAATGGCTAGTTTCGGAGGTTTAAGGTCGCATAACGTCCCCACGACGCTCATTCGTTCATCGATTTCAGCATTAAGATGGCCATTTTGTCTTCGCAATGCCCCATTCGATGTTCTATGGCTTGGAAGTGGAGTTTTCTAGAAAGGCGCCTCATCCCTCTGCCATCTGCAGGATTATGGTACTTTTGTCACTGTCGAGGAGCGCTGTTCTTAGGGGCCTTAATATCTTGAAGTAATGCCGAAAAGGTCTCATTCTGGTGCACTTGATGGGTTGTTTGTAAGGAGGCTTGCTTTTATACCCTCTTGATCTTGCTTTTTAGGACCGAGATGGCTTCGTCAATGGCTGGCTTGGTGAGATATCTGTCACTGGACAAACGCTGTCATTTAGCCATGAGCTGAACTGTCACAGATGCAGAATGACGAAGGTGAGCAGAAGCTTCTTGGATGGTGCCAATGACTGGGTGATGATCCGAAGTAAGACCCTTGATATTCTTAAAGACATCATTAATTAGATATATCGATATTTAAGATAATATCTTTAATGGCCCTCGATACATCGGAAAAAAGTATCGATATATCGCCGGAAAAATACGTAAATACCGGCCTATAAAAATATGGGCTGCACATTATAAATTTACCGTCGGTTATAGGGTTGCATATTTAACTATTGACTTACTATTAGGTTTCTGTACATCAACAAACTATCCCCCGTAGACCAAGAATTGAAAGAAAAACGATGCATGTTCACGGTTGGCGATATCCACTTTACTAACAACGGTAACTGCATGTAAGTGGCACAATTAATGGTGTCCGATGGGTCCAACGTCAGGTTTAAACGTTGAAATTTCTATTGGTAGTGCCAAGAGCTGATTATGTCAGCATTTCCCCTCTCATGTCTCCGTCATTTAGATTTTTGTCCATCATTTTTAGCTATTATCTTCGAAGACGGCCGATGTGAAGTATTAGCACACCACTTGGGTTAAAAAACAATTTTTGCGTTAAAAATTGTTTTTTAACGCAAGTGGTGTGCTATTTCTTCACGTCGGCAATTTTATTCCATTCACACCGCCGCTCCCCAGTGCCAACAGACTTCTTCTTTGTGCCACTTATACTTGCTTCATACAGTCAGAGAGAAAGACTGGACGTGATGAAAACTCAAAAAGCAGTAAGACTCCTTCAGACAGTGACAGTAAAATTAAGTTCTATTACAATTTCAAACGAACTCTCTCAAATGTTTACCAAAAATTGCGAAAAAAATATAGTATAATATAATAATATCGGCACTTAATATTGCCGATGTGAAATCGATACATCGGGGAGAATATATCGTCGACATATTTCGATATAATTTTGGAAAAGTATCTATATATCGGTATTTTATCAACTGCACTAATCTGAAGACATATCTACAGGGTGAGGCACTAACTGTTGCCACCAAGAATAACTCCGAAAGTGTGATAGGAGCTGAAAAATGTGTAGGACATAAGTTGCATGGGACAACGGGGGCCATAGTACGACGTTGGTTTTTTGTTGCTAGGTGGGGTCGCTTCAGAGATATGAAGATCAACTTAGTTTTCTTTTAAATGGGATGCTGTGGTTTGTTACTTTATTTTCTGATAGTGGCTATCGAGACGGATCCAATGATACATAACAGTAAGGTCTTTGAAGATCATCTAAGGTCAAAAAGGTGACATGAATATCCATTTACAGAATGTGTTCGAAGTGATGACTATTCGTATCAATGCAGTGCCACAATCTTCTTATCACGGATTAAGTGGTGTTCCTTGGAACTTCGTCACTTATCGAAGCACATGCTCTGACAATTCTCTGTCGCATATCTTCAGGTGTAGTTGGAATGTCTTTGTAAGCAATGTCTATTACGTATCCCCACAAGAAAAAATCCAGAGGCTTCAAGTCTGGTGAATGAGCCGGCCACGACACAGCTCCTCCTCGTCCAGTCCAACGATTTGGCAATTGTCTCTGCAACTTATTTCTAGCCATCAGCGAAAAATGTGCCTGACTCCCATCGTGTTGATAACACATTTTTTCCTTGTTTATAAAGGCATTTCTTCTAATAACAGACTAATTATTTCTTGCAGGAATGTGGTGTACTTCCTATCATTAAGATTTCCTTCGATGAAATAGTGGCCTGTAATTCTGTCCTCCAGAATCCCACACCATACATTCACCGACCACGGATTTTAGTGGGCAACTTTCCGCAGCCAACATGCATTTTCAGTTGCCATATATTGTGCTATGCAAATTAACATTTCAATTGTTCATGAATATAGCCTCGTCAGTAAATAAAATCAAATTAATAAATGTGTCATCCCTCTGAATCTGAAGTTCAGCCCATCAGCAGAATTCAATGCGACGCATAAAATCCGTACCAGTTAATTCCTGGTGGAGACTGATATGGTAAGGATGATATTTATGGCGGTGCAGACCACGAACAACACTATTCTGTCTCATGCCAGATTCCCTTGCAATTTGCCGCAAACTATTACAAGGATCTTGAAGGAGTACCAATTTCCGTTTCCTCCTTAGTAACTTTCCTTTTCCGGATATGTTCCCGATGCGTTTAATTTCCAGTTGCTCTCAGGTTATCATAAACATATTTAAATGTACGACGTGTACGGTGAGTACGTTGAGGACATCTCTCAGCGTAAAAGTCCCTAACTCTCACTTAATTTATTTGGCATTCTCCGTAAATGAGAAGCATATCGACTTATTCTTCTAAGCAATACATCATTCACATTCGCTTGTTTCGACGATACTAGTATTACCACTCCTTTTAGCGCTCTATTGCGAAACTGTCGAATGGTGTTTACATGTCAATGGCACATTAGATGAATACGCCGTATTCGGCGAATATTTACTATTTGCCCGATATATGCTTCGATAAGTGCCGAAGTGGTAAGGGTTACTGCTCAATCCATGATAAGAAGATTGCAGCACTGTACTGATACCAATGGTCATCACTTCGAACACCTGCAGTAAATGGACGTTCATGCCGCCTTTTTGATCATCGCTGACCTTCAAAGATCTTACTGTTACACATCATTGGATTCGTTTCGATAGCAGCTATCAGAAAATAAGTTCCAAACTACAACATCCAATTTAAAAAAAACAAAGTTGACCTTCATATTTGACGCGACCTCATCTAGCAACAAAAAACCAACGTCATTTTATGGTCCCTGTTGTCTCATGCATAATTTGTCCCACAAGCTTTTCAGCTGCTATCATATTTTCAGAGTTATTCTAGGCGGCAATAGTTAGTGACTCACCCTGTATAACAGTGGTGAGCTGTAGATCTAGTCGCAGGTTTTTCAGTACTGCTACATCCAGCATGTCTGGTTGCTACTTGGTGTTAGTTGGGAAGTGGGTTGGCTTTCCAGGGCATATGATGATGACTTCTAGCCATTCTTCAAGGCCGTGGAGTTGTATTTCTCTTGGTTTGTTGCCCAGAGAGTTCCAACCGCAATGTTTGTCATTCAGACTCCACACTTGAGGATCTTGTCAAATCAATCAAACAGAGGCGTGAGATCTTGAAACTTCCTGGCACATTAATACTGTGTGCCGAACTGAGATTCGAACTCAGGATCTTTGTCTTTCGAGGGCAAGTGCTCTACCAATTGAGCCACCCAAAAACGACTCAGGACCCTCCTCACTGCTTTACTTCCGCCAGTACCTCGCCTGCTACCTTTCAAACTTCACAGAATCTCTCCTGTGAACCTTGCAAAAGAATTTCTGTGAAGTTTGGAAGGTAGGAGACGAGGTACTGGCGGAAGTAAAGCAGTAAGGACACGTCGTGAGTCGTGCTGGGGTAGCTCAGTTGGTAGAGTTCTTGCCCGCGAAAGGTTAGAGTCCCGAGTTCGAGTCTTTGTCCGGCCCACACTTGTAATTTGCCAGAAAGTTTCATATCAGTGCATACTGCACTGCAGAGAGAAAATTTCATTCTTGTGAGATCCTGTTTGTCGAACTCTCGTCGCGGGCTTGAGTACACAACCATCATCTTGACAATGACGTGAGAAGTGGAGACATTCACTGCTGTTGCCTCAAGAGAAGTGATCTGGGGAAGTACCAGTCACACCACGTGATGGCTTTGTAAAGAAATATGGATGTGCCACACTCCTAGCCATTGGCTCAGTCTGTCTTATAACCAACCATGTTCTGAAGTTTAAACGTTTGAGTTGGTCTCAATCAATTTTTCGTTAAGAACAGGATATCCACCTTCTCTGGAGTGTGAAAATCTTCCAGTTCCTGCTTCTTAGTACTAACCCTTTGCCATTAAATATACAAAGTGTGGGGTCTTGTAACTGTGAAACTCTATGGGCCGTTACTGAGAGGCGAATATCTTCATAGAAGTTCCGAAGCTGTTCTGAATTCGTCCTCTTCGGTAACGTAGGAAAGTTCTTCTGGTTGTCCACTTTTGGTTGCAGAGGAGCAGTAGCTGGTTCTTGCTGGCACACTTGAGCTGCTTGTCTTTGTACAGTGTACGTTTTGAGCGCTTGTTGAAAAATGGGACACCGCCTCTAAGTGGTGGGATGGTCGCCTTCACAGTTCACGCACTTAGGTTTATGCTTTGATGGTTTAGTGCAGGTTTTGGACGGGTGGGTTAATGGACTTGCTGCAGTGGTAACACTGGTTCCCTTCAGATCACCGAAATTAAGCGCTGTTGGACTGCGCTAGCACTTTTGTGCGTGAGCATCCGGTCTGCCAACTACTTGATTGAGAAGCAGCGTGTCTGGTCTCATAAACTGACGTATGGCTGGGAGACCGATGTGCTGAGCACATGCCCCTCCATATCCACATCCAGACACGCCTTTGGGCTGAGGATGACACGGCGGCCGGTCGGTAACGTTGGGCCCTCATGGCCTGTTCGGGTGGAGCTCAGTTTAGTTCAGTTTATTTTTTTGGACAGGTGGTGGCCGGTGAATTTGTTGCATCTGGGCGGTAGTGAGCAATAGTTGCCTGCATGAAAGTAGCGTCAGCAACACTTCCGCTGTGGTGGTCCATCTTTCTGGCGATACGTTTCGACCTGGATCTTGATGTTCATGATGTCGCGAGCGTCATACGCCGAGTCACTAATTGGTCCAGGTGGAAGTGAAACGCAGTGGACAGGTTGCATTTTTAGCTTGTCGGCTCATTCATCACGTGACTTGAATTAATGAAGAGAAGCTTCAGTGAATCCCATGGATGAAAGTTCCTTTTCAGCTTCCTCAGCGGTTATCTCAGCTGGCAACTACTTAATAATAACTTCGAGAGTATTCTCTGTTGACGAACGGTGAGTGGAAAACGGCATTTTGGAGTCCTGAAAGAATCGAAGTCCAGCACGTTAATCTGTCAGGGATTCAAAATGATGATAGATTGTATTACCGACTTCAGCGTTAGGTAACGCCCTGAGTACTGGATTGTGATCGGAAGTATTTCATTGGCTGATGTAGCTGGTTGTTGTATCGTTGGAGGTGAGGGTTCTCGAGATACATCGCCATTAGGGTGGCCAGTGAATTCCATTAGTTCTGTATCCACCTGCTGTTGAGTGAGATGGTTCGACGTTAGCGATGGATTCTGTCATTTAGTTAAGTCTTCCAGTTGTAATGGATTTTTCGTTTTCCGTTCGGCTTTCTTACGTTGGACGAATTGGAAAAGTTTTTCATCATTTTGAGTGTCCTGGTGATCTTAGTCGCCCGTCGGCTGCTGCGCAGCGTCCGATTCCGATACAGGTGCGTAGTTCTGCAGCTTCTCTTCCCCAGAAGAGTCTTCTTCGTCACATTCATGTGCAATTTTCTCGTATCGGGCGGCCCTGTCTCTGGCAAGTTTGTCACGAAGTGGGCGGTATTCATTAGTTATTTGATGAGTTGTGACGTCTGTGAAAGGTGGAATGCCCACAGAGAATGGCACATAGGTTGTGAGAGCTATGGTCCTGGCCGTAGAACGGTGCCTTGTCGAAGAACGGGATGTGGTCTTGCCACATTCGCGTGGGGACCTGGCCCTCCGTCGTACGCTACTCTTGCACTTCCTGTGTTTACCGATTCCATTGCTTGGCTCGTCAGCATTGAAGGCCCTTCTGCCCGATGCCATAGTCGCCATAAGTGGAACGGCCGATGGGGCCTTTGGCGGGGCAAGCCCGGCCGAACAGCGATCGACCGACTCTGGCGTGGCCCAGGGGCCCTATTCTGTATCTTTCCGCCATTTTACCTGTTGGTTTGGTACGCGAGCGCACCGTACGGTCCTGTTTTGGAAACAGAGCCCCAACATTATTCAGTAAGCATTTAGAAAGCGATGCCGAACGGTCCTAGCCAACCGAAACGCTGTTGTCAGTTCTCCTCGCGCCAAACAATAAAAAGCAAGCTACCTCAGATCCACCCATGGCCACTGCAGCGCCACAGTTTCACGAACTCAAAGCGGCTAGCAGCCGACACAGGCGTGTCATTCTTCACAGTACCGAAAAGAGTGGTCAGAGTACCCAATACTGCTCAAATTTCGCTGACAACAGCCTTCCATGAATGCATGATAACTATAGACTATTGACTTTGTTCTGGAAACTGTCGTAAATATCACATTATGTCATTTTATTCTCATTCACATCGACGTCTTGTGTTAGATTTTACGTTTCGGAATATGAGTTAGGAATGGAGTGTAGTACCACATTGAACAAATATATCTATAGAAACACCCGAAAAATTCGTCATTATTTCTGTTTTCCGTCGTTCCTTAGTTGCTTCAAAGTTCATGGAGGTACGGTCCGTCTGTGCAACTAATTGAAGTTAGTTTGTTTATTGCCATAGGCGTTCCTCTTCCTTTATTAGCGATGATGCTTCACAAATAAAAGAAGTGTAACGCGTATGGCAATAGACTGCCTTCAATTAGTTGTATAGACGAAACACATCTCCACGAATCCGAAAAATTGTTTAAGAGAGTATCAAAGAATAAGAAGATGCAGAGAATGAGGTTATAACTCGCTTCTAGAAAAATGGTTCAAATGGCTCTGAGCACTATGGGACTCAACTACTGTGGTCAAGCCGGCCGGAATGGCCGAGCGGTTAAAGGCGCTATAGTCTGGAACCGCACGACCGCTACGGTCGCAGGTTCGAATCCTGCCTCGGGCATGGATGTGTGTGATGTCCTTAGGTTAGTTAGGTTTAAGTAGTTCTAAGTTCTAAGGGGACTTATGACCACAGCAGTTGAGTCCCATAGTGCTCAGAGCCATTTGAACCATTTTTTGCTGTGGTCATAAGTCCCCTAGAACTTAGAACTACTTAAACATAAGTAACCTAAGGACATCACACACATTCATGCCCGAAGCAGGATTCGAACTTGCTACCGTAGTGGTCGTGCGGTTCCAGACTGTAGCGCCTTTAACCGCTCGGCCACTACGGCCGGCTCGCTTCTAGAGTTCCAAATGATGAAGTATCCTACGTCTCTGTATGAGTGCAGTTATAGAAGTCCGCTGTACTTCATAACATGCATCTGATGATTCAATATATTTGGTATATGGTGGTATAGTCTGAAAATATTGTGGCGAGAACCATTCATCTCTGTCTACTGTTGTTAAGGATTCGATCGCAGATAAATACTTGCGACGAGCTAGAGTATAAAGACGATTGCTGCTAGTTTCATTTGCAGTAATTTACGTTGTGCTCTCAGATTCCTGTCTGACCACACTCTCGCAAATCGTTATGTGTTCCGAAAAAAAATGATAGATTATTTGTGACAAGAAGTAGTAGAAATGTCACTGTCAGTTGTTTCACGGAGAGTAATTTCATCCTTTATTTCTTAAACATATGGAAGTCACGAAATCAGAGATACTCGTTACGGAGAAAGCGCGCTCTTACGTGTTAATTACAACGAGTATTTCAGAAAAATGCTTAACTTTGACGATTAACGAAGTTTCAGAATGTGTTGCAAACACGCCGGCCGGTGTGACCGAGCGGTTCTAGGCACTTCAGTCTGGAACTGCGCGACCGGTACGGTCGCAGGTTCTAATCCTTCCTCGGGCATGGATGTGTGTGATGTCCTTAGGTTAGTTAGGTTTAAGTAGTTCTAAGTTCTAGGGGACAGATGACCTCAGATGTTAAGTCCCATAGTGCTCGGAGCCATTTGAGCCATTTGTTGCAAACACGTAGAAGGAAAAAAATTGTTGTCACGGCAGTTTTTCGCCTTATCAACTTCGCTACTACAACTCGTATGCTGTCGGCACTTTATTTTATGTAATCCCATGCGAGAGACGCAGGTTGACTTCATTGCCGAATGCATGAAATTTTGGAAGGTTCCGTCAATCTGACTTCACAAAATTCCTTTGCATTGTTACTTAAAAGTTTTAAACGTGTTCGAAAGTTACTAAGTACACCATTTGCGGAAAAGAGTATGTGAAGTCCCTAGTAATTTCAACTAACACTCATATAATATACGTAAGCAGAGCCGAAATCTTGATATTTTATGATCTTTAAAATAACAGGTAATTTGAGAGAATATTGACCGAAAACCTGTTTTTTTTTGGGTGTTGTAATCATTCACAGTAACAACCTACCCTAACCATACTTCTAACAAAGGAAAATAGCCTATTATGAACTCACTTTCCAACCGGACACGTCCTGTGGTGATTCTTTAGTAACAAAATCACTAAATCCAAAGTTAAAACCGCTCAATAGGTTTAAAATAACAAATTATAGGTGTAAATAAACCACAGCTAACGACAGGGCCATACCGAAATCCAAAACACCTCAGTAAAAAAAAAAAAAAAAAAAAAAAAAGGCTCCAAGCACTATGGGACTTAACATGTGAGGTCATCAGTCCCCTAGACGTAGAACTACTTAAACATAACCAACCTAAGGACATCACACACATCCATGCCCGAGGCAGGATTTGAACCTGCGACTGTAGTAAATGGTTCAAATGGCTCTCAGCACTATGGGACTTAACATCTATGGTCATCAGTCCCCTAGAACATAGAACTACTTAAACCTAACTAACCTAAGGACATCACAAAACACCCAGTCATCACGAGGCAGAGAAAATCCCTGACCCCGCCGGGAATCGAACCCGGGAACCCGGGCGCGGGAAGCGAGAACGCTACCGCACGACCACGAGCTGCGGACTGTGACCGTCGTAGCAGCGCCGTTCCGGACTGAAGCTCTCGGTACAGTTGCAGAAAATTCAGCGGGAGGACCGTTCGGTAACAGGTCTCAGAAGCTTACTGTATGGTAAATTCGGATAAAGAACTGAAAATGACGTCACTAACGAGACCAACCTACTGCTCCGATCGGTATGAACGATATAGAATGGGGCCACAGGAAGCTGCATCGGCCGAACACGCGCCGCCGTCAGCTCGTCGCGGCATTGCGCACTCGACTTCCAAACCATCCCTTTTCAACAAGGTGACATAAAGGCTAATTCCTCTCTCCTAACCACCACGTGACTTCAGTAATCCAACCGTGGACTAGGGTGCTGCTGAGTAATTTAAACGACGCTCTGGGGGAAATATGTCAGCGTTCTGTTAGAGAAGTAGGTAGAGGAATGTGATATTTTTGAAGCAACGAAAAGTCTCACCAAAGAGATGCAAGCTACACAGCTACTCAAGCTTTGGGAGAAGTTAAGAATTCCACTCTACAAAAATCATGAGAAAAGGTTCGTCATGGTCTAAACCAACAGCACGAATTACTGTGAAAAACTGTGACAGACACTGTGGATTTAGTCATTGATTTGCAAGCTCTTCGGATCGATATCGAGCCTGCTAAAGTAGAGGAATAGCTAGAAGTAGGTGAAGTTGCTGCTGTTACCAATGAAGAACTTGAAGATGATCAGATCATCGATTTTGTATTGCAGCAGTATAGTGTTGAACAAGAGGTCAGACGATGAACAAATAGAAGAAGACCAAAACATAAGCCACTCTGCAAGATCCCCTTCATATATATTGTATTCGAGTAACTTCGAATTATGTGCGTGTATGTGAAACATCACACAACGTCCCTTAAGTTAAATGCATAGCAAAATTATGCAATGGATATGGATAAAGCGAGAAAGAAATTAGCCATATGACGTTCAACACAAGGTTGGGAATCGTGAGATATTAATAATTTCTTTCGACAAATTTTTAAAGAGAGTTACTCGTCCAATCAAAATAATTGTATGAAATTCAATCAGTGATTCTCTTACCCTGAAGAATCATATACAGACACAAATGATGACTCGTACTCGTAGCTTGAAAGAAAGGCAGTATGTTTTAAGAATTTACACATACATCTGGATGAAACCTTTGTCATCTGTCCCCACGAAACTGCATCAATGGATTCATTTCTGAAACATCTAAATTCTACAGTCACTCGAACATCAGTTTTACGATGGAGATGGAGAAAAAAGCGAATTTTCTTTCCTGGATGTGCTGGTGCGAAGAAATGAGGATGGCAGCATGGGTCACACTGTGCACCGTAAACTTACACACACGTACTTATACTTACAGGACACCTGCTGTAACCATCCTGCACAACGAAGTGGCGTGCTTAGGACGTTGGTCAACAGAACACGAGCCATATCAAATTCAGACAGTTTACCTGATGAGCTATACCACCTCCGTACCGTATTATTAGAGAATGGATATTCTGAACCGTTGTGCCTTAGATCCGCCGCGTGCTAGAGAAAATGAAAAGCTGGAAGGAAGTGAATAACAAAGAGGAATGGTCGTCTTGCCATATGCAGACGATGTCTTTCGTCCGTCAACGATACTCAGATCCCCTTTAGTCTCAGTGAAGGCTGATCTCGGTGTACGAAGGCCTGGTGTCCATAAGAGTCCCTGTAACTACGGGACATTGTGCACTGGACAAACTTGTCGCACTGTGGAGGACAGATGCGTCGAACCTTGATGACACACACGTGTGGACCAGTCAGGGAGATCTGCAGTGGCCGAGCGTTGTCTCAGTACAGGACATAGCATGGAATACAAAGAAAACTAAAAATTTCCCGTCGACGTCTTCGTACTGGGACAGTGTAATTAAAGAAGCAGTGGGAATTTGCAGCTCGACTACTCTGCTCAACAGGGAAACAGGATATCAACTCCGCACGGCATGGGGTCCATCGCTGGCCATGTTAAAATCACAGCGACCACAAAGAAGGACTGTTGGTCGTCAAAGGATGACGCTTCGGTGGCGACTTAGATATTCGGTTGACAACGGCGAGGATGGGCACACGCCAGCGCGGACGTGTATTTCTGCAGATGCTAGCACACCGTATGACTGCAGCTTCTCTCTCGCTACCGATCAGCTTATCTGCGCTATTGGTCACCGAATTTGGCGCGTTCACGTCTGCGCAATTTCTTCTTAGACTGTCATAAACAGGAGGCTTCGGTCACAGCCTCACCAGTGTGTTCGTCACACATGAAGATGTCGCCCACTTATGCCGACGAAATACTGTGAAAATTTCAGAACGATATCCAACGTCTCACCGGAGAACGATATTTACAGATTGTTCTTAAATTGTTTGTTTATAAATAAATAAATCTTCTGCTACCAGTCACGATTTTTTCTTTATTTTACTATTCGCACGACGCGTTTCGAGAAATAATTCCCATTTTCAAGTGCGTTTTTTTATGTGTGTTAAGCCATTTCTTTTGATGTTGTCAGTGTGTTTGAGTCTGCTTCATTTTGTTGACTTTTAAGTTTTCTAATGGTCCATTTGTGTAGAGTCTCACACACACTTAACATCACACACAACTCGTACACTTTACACATCGAAAATATCTTATATAAACAAAACAGTTACAAAGATCTTCTTACAGGTAGTTCACAGAGATAACATTATAGGTCTTCCACAGATTATGATATGCTTTTGTACAGAGGTTATTTATCTTAACAATTTGGCTCATGAATTACTTATATTGATTTTACAATTGTGCTAATTTCTATGTTTTACTATTTTTATTTAAGTATATTATCGAAACATCCGAAGAAATTCACTGATTACCTTTCAAGTTTTTCATTTAATATTTTATCTTCATATTTTCTGTAATGTGAATATATCTCCAGTTCTTCAAGCAAATCCATTTTATGTCCTTTATTTAGTCGGTGGAGTACTTTGACATTTTGCTCTATTTTTCCAATTGGGTGTCCTGTATTATGTATGTGTGTTGCTATTGCTGATGTAGTGTGTTTGTTGTGTGTGTATGCTCTAATGTGCTCTGTGTACCTGGTGTTGATATTTCGGCCTGTTTGTCCTATGTAGAACTTGGAGCATTCCTGGCATGTTATCTGGTATATTCCAGAGTCTGAATATGGATCATGATTACACTTTATATTATGTATTAGTTTTTGGTGTTGTTTATTGGATGTAGAAAACCCAATTTTTACTCTGTGATTTTTGAAAATATTTGCAATCTTCTGTGATATA
Source organism: Schistocerca cancellata (assembly GCF_023864275.1). Classification (NCBI taxonomy): domain Eukaryota; kingdom Metazoa; phylum Arthropoda; class Insecta; order Orthoptera; family Acrididae; genus Schistocerca; species Schistocerca cancellata. The sequence goes on from NC_064629.1 coordinate 463,513,277, forward strand.
TTGCCTATGTATGGAATGCTAGATATATATTTGTTTTTATCTTTTTCTTCTGTGGTGCAGTTTGTACCTGGGTTTCTCTTCACTTTGTCTAAGATTGTGTCAACCATGGAAGCATTGTAACCATTGGCAACTGCAATCTTCTTCACTGTGTTTATTTCTTGTTGCATATTTTCCTGGTTCAATGGTATTTTTGTTGCCGTATGCAGCATTGACCTGTATGCTGCCTGTTTATGGATATTTGGGTGACATGAGGTTGCAGGGATTGTGGTGTCAGTCATTGTGTTTTTCCTATAAATTTTGAATGTGCATGTGTTGTTGTGTCTTGTAATATTTAGGTCCAGGAAGTTGATACTTTTATTTTACTCATGTTCCACTGTAAATTTGATTTTATCATTTAGATTATTGAAATGATTAAGAATGTCTGTGATGGCTTTGGTATCTTCTTTCACTAACAGTAGTGTGTCATCTACATATCTCCTATAAAATTCTATTTTCCTTAGGCAAGGTTCTTGGCTGTCAAATAATTTTTGTTCTAAGTGATTTATGTACATGTCAGCTATGGTACCAGATATACATGATCCCATTGCTAGGCCATCTGGTTGCTTATAAATGTTGTCATTAAAGGTAAAGTAGTTGTAACTTAGGGTTAGCTGAAGAAGTTCCATAAATTCAACAATCTCTGTGTATGAAAGTTTCTTGTGTTGCATAAGGTTCTTTTGTATTACTGTTAGAGCTTCTTGTATGGGTACGTTTGAATAAAGGTTGATGATGTCAAGTGATATAAACTGTGCATCTTGGGGGAGCTTTCTGGTTCTTAGTTCTTTGGCTAGAATCATGCTGTTTTTTATGGAATATGTTGTTTCATATGTATAATTTTTCACCAGTATGTTATTCAGTTTTTGTGACAGTTTGTATCCTGGGCTGTTTGTAGAGTTGACCACGGGACATATCGGGTATCCATTTTTGTGTATTTTTGGCTGTGCTCTTAGGTGTGGTGCTTTTGGATTCATACATGTAAGGTATTTCTTTTCAGTTTCTGTCAACAGGAAATGTGTGTTATTTAGTTGTTCCTTAATTTTACTTTGGAATTGTTTGGTTGGGTCTTTTTCAATGTGCTGAATGTTATTAGCAGCAAAAAAATCATTTGTTTTGTCTATGTATTCTTTTCCTTTCATCAGGACTAATGTATTACTTTGGTCTGACTTTACAACTATGGATTGCTTGTTTTTCAGTTTATTATTTATAGATTTTAATGTTTTTGTATCATTTATTGTATATTTAGATCTAAACTTATCTTTATTCATTTCTTTCTCAAGAAGCTTGCTTACTTTGTGACCTATTGCTGCTTTTGTATTTGAATTTAATTTTGCAGCATCTGCTGCACTTTTAGTTGCAGCTATAACCTGTTTCAGTGTATGGTTGTTGAGGTTAGGTTTTACGTTGTATTTTAGTCCTTTTTGGAGTAGGTCGTTTTCTCTTTGGTTGAACTTTATGTCGGTGTTGTTCACCACTCTACTGTAAAATGTGTGTTTGCTTTTGTCAGTTATCTCAAGGTTGGATCTCTTGTCTTGTTTGGATGTCAAGGTCTGTAGTTTCTTGTTATGTGTGTTGCAAATGATCAAGTACTCCTTGTCGACTATTTCCTGGATATGCTTGCAAATGCTGTCATAAACTGTAGGTTCCATGTTGTTTGCTGCTTCTATCTGCATGTTGAGTAGCTTTCTGTTTATTAAGTCCTTTTTCTTATGTAACTGCCTTATTTCGGTTTTCAGACAGAGTTTTTCTGCTTCGTGTTTTATAAGTTTTGCTATGTTGCTGCTAGAACATATTTTCACTTTTATATATTTCGGAATTATGCCTAGTTGTTGACAGTGCTTGTTGAATCTTATGTGTGCAACTATTTTTAGTACTTTCATTTTGAGGTTTTTGTATTTATATATAGCTTCCATTGCCTGGCTTGGCACTAATAATCTGATTTGATCCATTATAAATGGTTTTTGAAAACCTGTGACTGTAGATATAATAGGTTTGTTTATAAATAAATAAATCTTCTGCTACCAGTCACGATTTTTTCTTTATTTTACTATTCGCACGACGCGTTTCGAGAAATAATTCCCATTTTCAAGTGCGTTTTTTTTAATGTGTGTTAAGCCATTTCTTTTGATGTTGTCAGTGTGTGTGAGTCTGCTTCATTTTGTTGACTTTTAAGTTTTCTAATGGTCCATTTGTGTAGAGTCTCACACACACTTAACATCACACACAACTTGTACACTTTACACATCGAAAATATCTTATATAAACAAAACAGTTACAAAGATTTTCTTACAGGTAGTTCACAGAGATAACATTATAGGTCTTCCACAGATTATGATATGCTTTTGTACAGAGGTTATTTATCTTAACAATTTGGCTCATGAATTACTTATATTGATTTTACAATTGTGCTTATTTCTATGTTTTACTATTTTTATTTAAGTATATTATCGAAATATCTGAAGAAATTCACTGATTACCTTTCAAGTTTTTCATTTAATATTTTATCTTCATATTTTCTGTAATGTGAATATATCTCCAGTTCTTCAAGCAAATGCATTTTATGTCCTTTATTTAGTCGGTGGAGTACTTTGACATTTTGCTCTATTTTTCCAATTGGGTGTCCTGTATTATGTATATGTGTTGCTATTGCTGATGTAGTGTGTTTGTTGTGTGTGTATGCTCTAATGTGCTCTGTGTACCTGGTGTTGATATTTCGGCCTGTTTGTCCTATGTAGAACTTGGAGCATTCCTGGCGTGTTATCTGGTATATTCCAGAGTCTGAATATGGATCATGATTACACTTTATATTATGTATTAGTTTTGGTGTAATTTATTGGATGTATAAAACCTAATTTTTACTCTGTGATTTTTGAAAATATTTGCAATCTTCGGTGATACGTTGCCTATGTATGGAATGCTAGATATATATTTGTTTTCATCCCAGGTACAAACTGCACCACAGAAGAAAAAGATAAAAACAAATATATATCTAGCATTCCATACATAGGCAATATATCACAGAAGATTGCAAATATTTTCAAAAATCACAGAGTAAAAATTGGGTTTTCTACATCCAATAAACAACACCAAAAACTAATACATAATATAAAGTGTAATCATGATCCATATTCAGACTCTGGAATATACCAGATAACATGCCAGGAATGCTCCAAGTTCTACATAGGACAAACAAGCCGAAATATCAACACCAGGTACACAGAGCACATTAGAGCATACACACACAACAAACACACTACATCAGCAATAGCAACACACATACATAATACAGGACACCCAATTGGAAAAATAGAGCAAAATGTCAAAGTACTCCACCGACTAAATAAAGGACATAAAATGGATTTGCTTGAAGAACTGGAGATATATTCACATTACAGAAAATATGAAGATAAAATATTAAACGAAAAACTTGAAAGGTAATCAGTGAATTTCTTCGGATGTTTCGATAATATACTTAAATAAAAATAGTAAAACATAGAAATAAGCACAATTGTAAAATCAATATAAGTAATTCATGAGCCAAATTGTTAAGATAAATAACCTCTGTACAAAAGCATATCATAATCTGTGGAAGACCTGTAATGTTATCTCTGTGAACTACCTGTAAGAAGATCTTTGTAACTGTTTTGTTTATATAAGATATTTTCGATGTGTAAAGTGTACAAGTTGTGTGTGATGTTAAGTGTGTGTGAGACTCTACACAAATGGACCATTAGAAAACTTAAAAGTCAACAAAATGAAGCAGACTCACACACACTGACAACATCAAAAGAAATGGCTTAACACACATAAAAAAACGCACTTGAAAATGGGAATTATTTCTCGAAACGCGTCGTGCGAATAGTAAAATAAAGAAAAAATCGTGACTGGTAGCAGAAGATTTATTTATTTATAAACAAACCTATTATATCTACAGTCGCAGGCTTTCAAAAACCATTTATAATGGATCAAATCCGATTCTTAAATTGTGTTTGGATGTGTTTGCACCCTTCTTGAGTTCCAACAAACTTCTCCTCTCAGTTACAACATCACCTCTGTTAAATATCATAGGAGACTTCCTTTCTCTTACACCGTTAGAAGGAAATTAGCAGAGCTCAGCTTACAGTACCGTCAATGCCCTTGCAGCGCCACACAGTCCACACGTTCATACAAGACCGGTCCGATGCAACAATAGATCCAGCCTGTATTTGGATCGCACCTCCTTGACTCTTGTCCAGAAATGCGTGTAGTACCCTGCTGCATACATTTTCAGTAAGCTACCATTAAAATTAACCAATCTTGGCAGTAATCAACGCACTTTCAGCTCTAAACAAAATAATTTCCTCATGTATCACACCTTCTTCCTGTATGGAGTTTCTGGAAAAATTTAAGCAGATTCCTGTATTATACTACTGATTACGCTGGTACGTACTCAGCAGTTTGTCGTCTGCGTAGGATTTACGTAAATCTTATCTTACGTATTATTAACTGTCTTATGTTAATTTCGTTTACTTACTCGTTCCAAGACGATGGAGATTTTCTCCTCCTCCTACGGAGCTAAAGTAAAATAACTAAATAAGCAAAACATTGGAAGCGTTGACCATCTCCCAAGGTCGCCGCCATACGCGTTGACTATTGTGTGTGTGTGTGTGTGTGTGTGTGTGTGTGTGTGTGTGTGTGTGTGTATGTGTATGTGTGTGTGTGTGTGTGTGTGTGTGTGTGTGTGTTTGTGTTTGTGTGTTTGGAGCTTATGGGTGGTCAACAGTGAGATTATCAGCGCCCTAACACTAATTCAAACAAACGAATGTGAATAAAACTTGCATCGACAATAGTAATCAGGGACCGTGTAGAACTATGAGAAGAATACGACACCATTCATTGGCAGACCATGCTTCGGGTCAAGGCACCACTCGAAACGCAGCCGCTTGTGTTGTGCTGATAACGCCAGCCTATGTGTTGGGCGGTAGGTCCCTAGACCAGTTGCTGCCAGTCTCTGACCAATGGTGCCGGACGACAAAGGATTTGCAAGGAGCCCATTACCTGTTCTCGGATGGCAGGCTCAGAGGGAAGGAATTACGATGTGCTTGGTGCATAATATGGCGATCCTCCCTTGTGGTGGTTGGATTTGGTCGACTGGAAGCTTAACGACGAGTATGTATGCGCTCCTGTTGTCATTCAGTTCAACGTCGGGCCACAATCACAACAGAATACCCCACAAATGCGAATATTGCACGATTCGATCAGCCGGCCTGATGGAGCCCCACGATGAGGCCCTTTGCAAACACCGTCAGGTGATGATAACCCTGTCTCATACGCGTACGTGGCATCTTCCTATCTTTCACAGTGATCACTCAATATCTGATGTTGTTCACTGCCCTTTCATAAGCTACCCAGCATGATAACAACAGTGAACACGAACAACACTGATGCACTCTGGCAGCTGTTCTCCGATCGGGCCTCTGAGAATCAGCATAGGGGCAGGTTAAACATCTGATGCAGTGGGATGAGAAAGTTTGCTGCGGTACTGTTAGAGACTAGGTGATTAATTCTTTCGACATTAAAGGAACCTTAACCGGTGAAAGATATGCAAACATCTTCCCCGAAGTGCTACGCACTCTGCCAGAGGTAGAAGGGGAGAGGGCTCTACCAAGGAGATAGTGTATCTAGGAACACATGATGTCTTTTCGCCGGTACTTGAGTCTACTAATTGATTTCAGCATCACGTGGGGAAATGTGCAGTAAAGTCAGCCATAAGCAATTTCGGCTATTTTGTTATTGCTACAGATGAGGTTGTGTTTTCTGCAGCGTCCTGTTCTACACATTTAAGTGCTGTATAATATATTAAAGCTATTTCGAATATAATGTTTATTCTTCAGGTACAGCAACTTACGGCGAATAAAACGCTATACATTTTTAGATATATTTATATAACACGTGGACAGGTAAAGTCATACTTCGTCGATCGTGCACCATCTTGTACGTTGTAACAGAAGAAAGTCTTTTATCATGGAAAACGGTTTGTCATTGGCACAATGTATAACAGGTGCAGAATCCAGCATCAACAAAATACGGACTTAAAACTATTACGCAGTGTAACGTAAGGCTAAAATTGTAATTAATCACAGTTTCCCTTATGAAAGCATGGTAACTAATTTGCCGACATATGCTTACAGCAGTGTATTAGGGCAAATAAAATCTCAAATGAAAGTATACTATATCAATCCTAGGCAGCCAACGACCTGTCCCTTATGAACAGCCAGGTAAAATACAGCATATTAAGCAACAAACTACTTTCATTATATGGTCATCAGGATATTGCTCTGAATGAGGTAAATGAGAAATTTTCTTCAATAACGTGTGTCTAGACGATTGCAGAGTACTTCTGAGTCCCCTAAAGTGGTAAATACATTCACACAACGTCAAAATTCTCTTATTCTTTACAGTACTTATATTATGTCTTATCTACATTATATCTTATTTATATTACGTCTTAACAATTTTACCCGTACTGAAAATGGAAACTTGTGTTACGTTCCAACAGCTTTCATTTGAAAATGTATTTAACTTGTAAATGGTTTTTGGTAATACTTCTGCTTAATTTGAATTCAATTACTGGTTATTGGTTTGTGGTAAATTAATAATGTAACAGAAAGACGATCAACAACAGTACTTACAAGGGTTCCTCGACTGAAACACTTTCAAACTTCAACAGAATATTTGTCCCTGGGTGCATGACTATGTTAAACCTTGGAACATGTTTGCACATTTTGAAAAACCTTAATTTTCCCGAAAATTTTTTGCAGTTTCTAAAAAAAGAAAAACTGCAGTACTTAGAAAGAGAACGCTATAATTTAAAAATGGATTAAGAAAAGACATTGCACCTCTATTACATGGTTGGCTAGAGACAAAAGCCTGAATTGTGTAGTGACTTTCAACACACTTCACTGACACTTGAAATATGTAGCTCTGTACTATGTGATCAAAGGTATACGGACGCTCGTATGCAGTGCGGAATTGACCCCTAGATGTCGTGGAAGGTAGGCACGCTAGTATAAAAGGAGGTGGGGAGTACTGTGTTGTCAGTAGAGAAGCAGTAACAGCAGAATCTGTCGATCTGAAGAGCGCAGAGACTTCGAACGTGGGCTACTCATTGGATGTCACCTGAGAAACCGTCCGCCCCCGGTAGATGAGTGGTCAGCGCGACAGAATGTCAATCCTAAGGGCCCGGGTTCGATTCCCGGCTGGGACGGAGATTTTCTTCACTCAGGGTCTGGGTGTTGTGTTGTCCTAATCATCAGCATTTCATCCTCATCCACGCGCAAGTCGCAGAAATGGCGTCAAATTGAAAGACTTGGACCCGGAGAACGGTCTACCCGACGGGAGGCCCTAGTCACACGACCTGAGAAACCGATTCATTAGCGATATTTCAATCCTTCTAAACGTGCCCTGGTCGACCGTTGGTGATGTGGTTGTGAAGTGGAAATGCGAAGGAACAATCACAACTAAACCAAGACCAGGCAGACCTCATGTATCGACGGGCAGGAACCGTCGAGCTTTGCGGAGAACTGCTCCAAAAAAATTACACGAAATCAGCAGGAGGAATAACTTCTGACTTTCATATTGGTATCGGCAGTCCAGCTATTATAATGGCTGTGCATAGGGAGTTAAAAAGAATGGGATAAAATGATCGAGCCGCTCCTCACACATTTCTGTAGTCAGAAAAAAGCAAAGCTTAAGGTGGCGTAAAGAGCGACGCCATTGGACAGTGGATGACTGGAGACGAGTGATTTAGAGTGGTGGACAACGCTGTACCCTGTGGCAATACGATGGAAGGATCTGTGCTTGGCGAATGCCTGGAGAACGTGACCTGTCATCATTTGTCGCGCCAACACCTAAGTACAAGGACGATGGTGTTACGGTATGAGGGTGTTTTTCGTGATTAAAGTGTGATGTGGAAGGATATGAACACAATTTGCAGCGTTGTGTGCTGCGTACAGTAGAGGAAGATTTCGGAGAAGATGACTGTTTGTATGGTCATGACAACGCACCCAGTCATAACGCAAGATCTGTGAGGCACTGGTCTATGGACATAATAGGCGCTTCAGTCCGGAACCGCGCAACTGCTACGGTCGCAGGTTCGAATCCTGCCTCGGGCATGGATGTGTGTGATGTCCTTAGGTTAGTTAGGTTTAAGTAGTTCTAAGTTCTAGAGGACTGATGACCTCAGATGTTAAGTCCCATAGTGCTCAGAGCCATTTGAACCATAATATCCCTGAAATTGAATGGCCTGCTCAGAGTCCCGTTCGGAACCCAATGGTTTTGGGATGAGCTAGAAAGATGACTTCGCTCCAGCTCCCAGCTTCCTATACCACTTCTTCCTCAGGTTTCTGCTCTCAGGAAGAACTGGCTGCTATTCCTTCACAGACATTCAGGCACTTCACTTGAAGTCCTCCCAATAGATTTAAAGCCTTTATAAAGGCGAAATGTGGACATACTCCGCACTAATATCTACTGGTAAGTGTCCAGATACTTTTGATAAGATTTTGTAGAGCATCTGCTCATGGTTAGAAAAGCGCTCTCCCAGGTCTTTCTTGGTCACCTTATTTGACGCCTTTTGAATTTTTTCTCTGGGGTACACCTAATACAAAGTCTATGCACGTATTACGACGATTAAAGAGCATTTAAATCATTGTATTGCTCAAATATGCCATGCCAACGAGGGAATCTCTTCAATTTGTACAGCGGTCTTTGCACTAGCGAATACATCTGCGTTGTGCTGTGGAATCTCAAACACTCGATGAAGTAAAGGGAATTTTGAGGGTGTGTGATCACATTCTTTAGCGATTTGCTTGTTGTTGTACGGATGTAATTTTGTAATGTAAATGTGTATCTTGGTATTAAACTCACGACTTGAAGTTATTACTAACAGTGTTTGTAACTCATTTACTTATTTTACAAATCTATTACATTATTTGGGTGTATGTTTCTTTCAAAGCCATGGAAGAAGCAAGAGCGTAACTTTTAACGCAGTTATCTTGTGGATCATGCTTAGACGCTACGTCCTTTGCCTTCTGGTTGGTCTGTCAGTCCAATCACATGTAGAACCATATAATTAATATCGATTTTAAACAAAACGTTTGCCCACTATTCCGATTTCAGAAGTAGGCTCTCCTAACAGAGTCGAGCTGGAGAACACTATAACCTGACGCTACAGTTCTATTTAACAAAATGAACTTCGACACACTACAGCAGTCGGTTTGAAAGGCGGCCGTTTCATTACACGTGGGTTTGCATGTATCATAGGTCGGCAACACACATGGTGTTACTCACTTGGTAACAGCAGAAAGTCGAATCGTATGTCGACTTACCAGCCCACGCGATGCAACTTGGTAAAATACAGAAATTTAGGGTTCTCTTACTCGGTCTGATCGGAGTTGGACAGTGAGAATGCAAGACGCGTGTAAGTTCGATTGGTTTCAGCTCGCTGTTTGACACACAAAGCGTTCAGCACTTCTCGCCTCTTATTCCGCCTGGGCAGCACGCTAGTAACAGGTAGTAATCCAGAAATTTGTTTTGTGTGCAGGATGGAAGCTTTTGGCCAGCACACTTCGATATAAATGTTGGAATGCTAACAGCCATGCACATTGCAGCTGCTTTCGTACGAATGAGGTTATATTACTAAATTCTGACAAAGAAGTCGCTCTTTATCGTTGCTATTCGCATGGAACTTTCGAGTGCTAAGTACAGGTCTTTGTTCACCCTCATGTCTGCTTTATAACACGTGGGGATCCGAATCCATTTGAACTATAGGTGTTTGTAACGTCGAGAGACTTGTAGGCAGTTCATTGAACTTTAAATAATGTTTATGCACTGGGTAGTGTTAATTTTGTGGTATGGTTCTAATATAATGCGCTGAAAGGATTTTAAAGATAGTCTGTTTCGAATGTCTATTCGCAATAATCAACTCTGAATTGTAAATTTAACTTCTTTGTCAATTAAATAGGAACTGAGTTTAATTCGTCCTTGGAAACTGATTATGTTACACCACTTTTCCTGATTTCCAACAATGTTGTTACACCACTTTTCCTGATTTCCAACAATGTTGGAATTTCAAAACCTGTCGCATGGAATTTCGTATTGCTGAATGTACGCTGCACTCAAGCGTCACACTGCACTCGCGTTGTCTCGACGTATTTTTTCAATGTATTGTTTGTAAGTGATTATCAGCAGTCAAGGTAAGTTCAGTGCTGATGCAGCAACCCGAAATTATCCGTATGTGGAGACGACATATCTGCAATTAGTAACTTCCGTTAATAGGCTGGTTCAAGTGGCTCTGAGCACTATGGGACTTAACTTCTGAGGTCACCAGTCCCATAGAACTTAGAACTACTGAAACCTAACTATCCTAAGGACATCACACACATCCATGCCCGAGGCAGGATTCGAACCTGCGACCGTAGCAGTCGCGCGGTTCCACACTGAAGCGCCTAGAACCGCTCGGCCGATCCGGCCGGCTCCGTTAATAGGAATTATGATCTCACGTCATTAGGTGGTGATAAGTGGCTGCTAGTAAGATACATTACTTGAGCTAATTGGATCTATAAGGAGTACCTTACCACACTTTGAATTTGTGCAGAGTGGAGTTTACAGCTTCCACTACATATTCAGTGTTCTAATTCTATTGCGACCGATTACCTTTCCCACGTCGTTGGGCGTTGAGAAACCTTTGCCATCTGCGTATTACCAGTCGAATGTCAGACTGCGACATCTATAAATCAGCTTTTATGTTTAGGTGTATCAGGCCATCAACAGTGCCAGTATTCCGGTACGAACACTTGTGGATAATTCAAGAAGCTGTGGCTGCTTTCAGGTTTCATGTTTAAATAGATAAATCTTAAGTTCTGAATATTGTAATATCTCCAAAGTTACTCATGGGATTTTGAAGAGTGAAACTCCGTTGAATTCGTCTTTTGAAACTACGATGCTAGCACCAGAAAATACTATGGATCCACATAAAAAGCAAATTTGCACCCATCTTTTCCATCCTACGCTGTGCAGGCTGAACATCTGCCACTCACACTGACGGTAGCGCAGTGATCGGCGGCAAGTCCGGAGTGTAGCAAAGTCGTCTCAAGCGTATACAGCAATCAAGAGAGCAATCGAAATCACAAACGTAAATTGGGCTATGTCAAGGCATTTTTTTTTTTAAATTTGTGGTAAGGTATTATGAGACAAACTGCAGAGGTCATCGATCACCAAGCCTACACACTACTTAATCTAACTTAAACTAACTTACACGATGGACAACACATAGACCCATGCCCGAGGGAGGAATCGAACCTCCAACAGGGGGAGCCGCACGGATATTGACAAGTAGGTCAAGGCATTACTGTTCAATGGCGCGTAATTAAGCTTCAGTGACTAGCACGGGGCTGACTAGCACGAGCCGGGACGCGACTGTTTACCGGAACACGAACGTCAGCGGCCGGCACCGCGTGACGTGCTTGCCGCAGCCGCGGCGCTTGTTAGGGGGCGTTGGCTCCGGTTTTAATATAGTGAGAGACAAAATTCATGGGATAGCACATGTACAGATGGTGGTAGTATCGCGTCCACAAGGTACAAAATGGCAGTTAACTACCGGAACCGCACGACGGGAATTAACAGACTTGGAACTAGGAATAGTAGTTGGAGCTAGACGCATTGGAAATTTGATCTCGGAAGTCCTTATGGAATTCAGTATTCTGAGATCCACAGCGTCAAGGGTGTGCAGAGAATACTAAATTTTAGGCTTTATCTCTCACCACGGACAGCGCAGTGGCCGTCGGTCTTCACGTAGCGACCGAGAGCAGCGGTGCTGTGTACAGTTGTTAGTGCTAACAAACAATCAGTACTGCTAGAAATAAGCGCAGAACTCAGCATGGGACGTACGACGAACATATCCGTTAGGATAGCGCTGCGACATTTGATGTTAATGGGCTATGACAGCAGACGACCGAAGCGAGTGCCTTTGCTAACAGCGCGTAGTCGTCCGCAGCGTCTTCTCTGGACTCGTGATCATGCCGGTTGGAACCTAGACGACTTAAAAACCGTGATGATAAGATGAATCCCAATTTCGCTTGGTAAGAGCTGATGGTAGGGTTCTAGTATGACACAAACCCCACGAAGCCATGTATTCACCTCGTCAGTTTGGCACTGTGCAAGCTGATGGTGGCTCCGTAATGGTGCGAGCTGTGTTTACATGGAATGGAATAGGTTCTTTAGTCCAACTTAACCGGTAACTGATTGGAAATCGTTAAGTTCGCCTATTTCGAAACCATTTGTAGCCGTTCGTGAACTTAATGTTCCCAAACAACGATGGAATTTTTGTGGATCTAAATGCGGCAAGTCAAACTATTGTTTGCGACTGGTTTGACGAACATTTTGGACAATTCGAAAGAATGGCTTGGCCACCCAAAGTTTCCCGGCATTAATCCCATCAAACAATTATGAGAGGTCTGTTCGTGCACAGAATTTTGCACCGACAACACATTCGAAATTATGGACGGCTATAGAGGCAACATGGCTCAGTATTTCTGCAGGGGACTTCAAACGACTTGCTGAGTCCACGCCATGTCGAGATGCTACACTACGCCGGACAAAAAGAGTTCCGACACGGTATTAGGCGGTAACTTAGCAGTAGATATCCTCGGAGTAGTGAAGCAACTTAAATCACTTAACAGAAGCTAGTCTTCTGGTCAGTGTATGCCAGCTAGGTTCCTTTCAGAGTATGCTGATGCAGAAGCTCCGTACGTAACAATTATATAAAACCGATGTATCGAAGAAAGATCGGCACCCAAAGACTGGGAAGTTGCACAGATCACACCAGTATTCAAGGAAGGCAATAGTAGTAATCCACTAAATTACAGATTCATATCACTAACGTCGATATGCAGCAGAATTTTTAACACATATTGCGTTCAAAAATTATGAATTAGCGCGAAGAGAGCGGTCTATTGACGAACAGTCAGAAAGGATCGTAGAAAACATCTTTCTTGTGAAACACAGCTAGCTCTTTACTCACACGAAGATATGTGTGTTATCATCAACGGACTTCAGAAAAATCTAATGGCTCTGAGCAATATGGGACTTAACATCTATGGTCAGGACTCCCCGAGAACTTAGAACCACTTAAACATAACTAACCTAAGGACATCACACACATCCATGTCCGAGGCAGGATTCGAACCTGCGACCGTAGCGGTCACGCGGTTCCAGACTCAAGCACCTAGAACCGCACGGCCACACCGGCCGGCTCAACGGACTTCAAATTGATGCGTATTTCAGGCTTTTGACTCTGTAGCTCGGAAGCAGCTTGTAATCAATTGCGTGCTTACGGAATATCATATCAGTTATCCGACTGGATTCGCGATTTCGTGTCAGAGAGGTCACCGTTCGTAGTAATTGACTTCTGGCGGTCCCCAAGGTAGTGTTACAGACCATCTGGTCTCTCTTATCTATATAAACGTTTTAGAAGACCATCTGAACAGCCATCTTGGGTTGTTTGCAGATGATGCTGTCGTTTATCATCTAGTAAAGCCATTAGAAGATCAAAACAAATCGAAAAACGATATAGAAAGGATATCTGTATGGTGTGAAAAAATTCAGTTGACTCGAAATGATGAAAAGTATGATGCCATCCACCTGAATGCTACAGAGAATCCGTTAAACATCGGTTAGACGACACATCAGTCAAATCTAAAGGCCGTAAATTTAACAAAATCCATGACGCTACTCCATGAGGGTTAAGATGCATGTGCGCAACGGAAAATATTGAACACTAAAATGATGATTTGGCCCTGTCTGACCACCCCCTGAAGAAGATATTAGGATCTCTTAATGCTCTTTAACATATGAATTACATACTAAACATTCTCGAATGAGAAGCATACAAATTTACAGTTGTCATACACGTCAACAAATATATACACACAAATTGTATTTATATTACATGTGCCCAGTACTTTGCAACCTCCAAGGCGCTTGGAGTGGCTTGCAGGAGATCAATCTTCGTGTAGGATGTAGGGCACAAAAGGCACTGGAGCATATGGCTTGTCGTTTGTTCTTGTCCACAATCACAGGACGTATCTTCTGTTGTGAAGCCCCATCTCTTCAGGTTGTCTCTGGATCGTCCAAATCCTGATCGTAATCTGTTTAAAGATTTCCACATGAATGAATGAGTAAAGGCAACTAATACCACTAAATGATAAATGTTATTTCTCATTATACATTTATTATAGATTAAAAACAACCCTTTATATTACAATTGTCTATATTTCCTGACTAAAAATTGCTGATCAGTTGCCCAACTCTGCCATTTTCTATGGCCATGCGATCGAACATAAATAACGCGAAATGACTGACATCATCTACCTACCAAGCACTAGAAGACACTACTTTCAAAGTTGACCTACGGTGGTGGGAAACCTCAGTGTAAATAAACTAGCGTGATCACAGCTGTTTAGCTTTATAGCCCTAATAAGCCGAAGCAATTAGCAATATCACCATATGTACTGCATCCAGTGCGTCGGAGTCATGGTTCTCGTACACGTCTGCGACAATGGAAGAACTCCCGACACAGAATAGAAATCTTTCAAACACTAGGACGGCAGAAGGCGGCCCTCTGACTAATATACTCTAATACTGTCTTCTCCTCTCTGTGTTCTACAGACGAGAAACGTGAACTCCCAGCCAGAAGGATGGAGTTCAAATAATGTCTCAAAATAAGTATAGGTACAAGAACTGCTCACAGTCACTGAACGCTGCGTACTCAACGACGACTTCCTACCCGGAGACGAAGTCCAGAATCGTATAACTTCGCAGCAGTACAGTGCCTAACCGTTCTATCTATAAGTCTCCTGAGAGCAGAGACAGCAAGTCCGTCTGTACAAACAAAGCTGATACTGAGTGACCATCACACACGGGCACTGGAAACGGAAGACCTCTTCCTCTCCACCGCTGGCTTCCCAGCAAGAGTCGGTTCCCCTCCCTCGTAACTGCAGAAGGCGAATCATCTTCACGAATCCAGGAAATATTCACCCTCTCTACAGATTCTTCAGAACACCGACCAACCGTATTTTAGTCTTTTGTCGTCCAGCGCAGAAGGTTTGCAAGGAAATACCTATACTCCTACAATGGTAAGCTTGTGAGTAAAAATTTTTGGAAATAACCCAGCCAGGTGATTTCCGAGGTGACACTTCCTCGTTTCTCTCAGCTGTGTCCAAGATTTTCAGATTTCCCACTTTCCTTCTGGCCTAGCTACAGAACCCACCAGCCATCACTGTATTATGCCAGGTGTCCAGACTGTCCATCTTGACACTTCCTGTGTTATGAAGAACCAACACACCTGTGCAAGCTTTTTCCACCCAGGGCTTGAGTTCTGCCTGCTGTTTCATCTCCACTGGCGTTCCAACCTCTACTAGTATAGGCAATCATTCATTATGCCATTTTGATAATAGAGACACTGTGTCACCTTTGATGCAATAGCATTAACAATTATTTACAAGGCATATGTGACAGTGTCAATATTCTGTAGAGGGAATGTAGGATGAGGATGGAAACTGTCAGGATACGCCATGTTAAAACTTGTCCGAGTTTCCCAAGTGATTTATTATTTCCAGCTACAGTGCACCCTCCCCTCTCAGTCTGCGTCACCAGGTCCTGCAATGCTGAGGACACCACTTTGCCACAGGGTTGCCCGCCGCATGCTTCTTTGTCGTCGTGGTTAGGATCGGGGCGACAAGTGCCTGCGATCCGACAGCCAAATCTGTGTCCCTCGCCTTGGGAGGCCTCAGGCGTGTGTTAGGAGCCAACAAGACTGCACGGGGTAGCGAGCCATCGAGTGGCCTGCTGTTGGCTGGCTACGGACCTCGCATTGACCTCAGAAGGTCGAACCAGCGACCTACTGTGGACTGGAACACTGGCGCCACATCTGCTGCTGCATGTAGCCGGTGGTGTGACATGCTCCACCATCCCAGAGAGCTGTCACACTTGAATGCCTTGTTAGTGAACCGGCACCTATTTATAAACAGCTGTGAAATTCTGCTCTGCTAATGTGCCTCTCCGAGTTGTGTAGTCATAACAGCTAGGTAGGACAGTGGGCCCCTTCTGTGTATAACATGTGCCATGCAAACTGCTTCATTTACTATTTTCAGCAGGTCTACATCCCTGTGGCTTCAACTCTACTTCACAACTGTTGGTAGCGTAAATTACTGTCAATAGGCCCACGCCTGGCTGTAACTAGTGCACTCAGAAATATTGCACCAAAGCTAATCTTTTCCCATTTTAAATGGTGGTGTCGCTACAGTATTCCCCCCTTTGGAGAGACCAGGTCCCTGGGCCGATCTCTGACTACTCTTAAATTTTAAACTTGTTTGGGTCGGCATGTAGTTAGGCCATATTTACTCCTACTATTAGAAAACTCTGATGTGTTAGATGTGGTCTAGTCCCCTCAAAACACATGACATGAGAGAAAACGTAAAAATTCCTTACTGAATTACCACTCCTCTTAACGCTCGATCAACCCCTTACCTACCCGTCTTATATCCTTGTTATCCAATCCACTGGGATTTGGACTACTGTCAGTTCCCTCTTGGAACTGGCTCTCTGCCTGATCCGAAAGAAAACAACACACAACAAAGTTAAGGCTGCGATGGCACTTGGCTCAGAGGTGCTCAAGATGACCGTTACTTGTCGTTGCCTTTCCCTATACTGGGCGACATGCTGCACAAGCTGTTTGGCTGATACGTGCCCCTCTTGCTCTGTAATGAACTGGTTTATGGAGCCCAACAGACCTGACTCCAGTGTTTGATTTAACAAGATCAGATTCTTTCTTGGCAAAAACTATAAAGTTGTTTCTGGCCAGCACAGCTGTGGCTGTGTAACATTCAATTGCGAGACTCCTGAAATTGATGCTGGGAGATGCAAGATTGGTCCTATTATGTTCTACTTAGTTCCATTGATTAAAATTCCGTTTCCCTCGAGCTCTATACGTTTCGCTTCGGCCAATGCTACCTGCTAAAAACAACTTGCTACTACTATTAATTTTTCGTAGGTGGAGAAGATCCAATGTATCCCGACCAGTTGCAAGCTCAATTTTGGCTCCGTGATGTCCATTGGTCAGTCTATTTCTTTCCTCCTGGCTAAAAATAACTGCACCGTGGACGTGTCCAGATTGGTGGTTATCACCCTTCCCTCTATGGCAGCTTCGTAATTCCTCCCTTGTCATTTTGGCGTACCGGATGTCAACTGCCGAGATCAACAGTACCTCCTCAGTTTTTACTTCCACAACCTTGCTCAACGCTCCCCTGTTCAGTGATCTGAGGACAGGGATCACCATCACTCTTCCTCTCTCTTCAAAAAGACTGCTATCCCTAGCATACTCACAATACTCGAAAACACATACAACATATGAATGTTCAATGCAAACCCTATGATACATAAAAAGAAAACAAAACCTACAAATACCCCACTACTTTCTGGATCGCAAAGCATATGGTACATCATGCTGTATTCTATCTTCCTGGTTTTCTCTGCCATGAACACGTATCTTCACACTCTGTTTCTTTCTCTTCCCTTCCTGTGACATACCTGGGACCACATCGGGACAACCCTTCAATGGCCATAACTGGCCAGTGTGTACTATCGTTGTTCTAGTTGGCAGTTGAAGTTTAACGTTAACGGGGGATGTGTTTTCAACTACTTGGTATGGCCCTTGATACTTCGTGACGAGCTTCTTCTTTTTCCCTTTTGGTGTATAGGGGCTGGATAGCATTACCCATTGCTCTACTAAATACTAAGGTAAACTTACTTTCCGCTTCACTGCGTCTTACTGCCTTTCCAAAGCCTTCGTATTCGCTTTCTGTAACCGTTTCCAAACATCCTGAGTTGTTCTTGCGAATTGATTTACAGATTCACCGGTCCTTCCTATCTGTAACTTCACTAAATCAAACGGTGACGATATTTTTAGCTAGTACACTGCCACATACGGAGACAGACCGGTAATGTTATAGACTTTTGCATTGTATGCACATACAATATGCTTCAAATACTCGTCCCACTGACAGTGATGAGAATCCACATAAAAACTCAGCATCTTCCCGATTGTTCTGTGTACCCGTTCTGCCCTTCCGTTCACCTGTGAATGCAGTGTGCTCGTCCTCTACGTTCAACAATTTACACAGTTCCTTCATTAAATCCGACAAGAAGTTGGTCCCTTGGTCAGTAATTATTGTCTTTGGTACACCAAACTTCAAAATCCAGTTATTTATTAACGCTTGCGCAACCATTGCTGCCTGATGATTTGGCATAGCCACATGTCCACATACCTCGAGAAATGGTCTGTTATTGTCAGAACGAATCTTTTCCCCGATGGTGTTCGACTGAATGGTCCTAAGACACCAGTTCCCACATTGTCCTCTCAAATTTCACATCCTTCTGTAACAACTGCATCAATGGCTGTGCTAATTCTGCAAAACCCTTCACGAACTTTCGATCGAAATTGAAAATTCCGACGAATAATTGCACTTCCTTAACTGTTTTCGGCTCCCGAAAATCCCTTACATCTTGTACCAACCTCGGATCTGTTCGCACTCAGTCCTTACTGATGATAAGACCTAAATATTTCACTTCTTCCAATACAAAATGACACTTCTCCAGGCTCAACGTCAAACGAGCTGCTCTTAACCTCATAAAGACTTCCCTTAACCGCTGTCTATGCTGCTCCATGCTACTTGAAAACACTATAATGCCATCCAAACAGACAAGACACTGTCGTGGTTTCAAACCCCTCAACACACTATCTGGCAACCTCTGAAACGTTGCCGGAGCGTTTTCCAAACAGAACGGCATTCTGATGTACTGGTAATGACCTCCAGCTTTTGGACGATCCCCTGGAGCCACCTGATGATAACCACTTGTCAAATCTATCGTAGAAAAGTACTGACACTGTCCTAAGTGACCCAAAGTCTCCGATATGTTTGGAATGGGCTATGCATCCGTTACTGTCTTATTACTGAGGTATCGGTAGCGACAACAGAACCTGTATTTCGTAGTTCTATCGACAGATTTTTTAAGCCAACGACAATGTCCGCTCCCCAGCAACTATTAATATGCTCTATAATATCGTCCGCAAGCTGCTGATCAATGAAATCCTCCACAATCGGCTGTAAATACATGGGTATTCTATATGGTTTACAGTAAACAGGTGCTTCGTTCTCCTGTGGTATCCTATGTTGAACTAATCGAGTAGCTGGTAACGGCCCTCGCGGAAAAAACAAATTCTCAAATTCACACAACAGTTCTTCCCTGTGCTCTTTTTCTTCTCCTTTCAAATGCTTAACTTCATTACGCAGTGCAGTTCTATCGGCAGATAGCTGTTGATCGCTACGCCTACCTCTCCAATACCAGTCTTCATCATCTGGTACATCCAAATTCACTACTAAAACTCTCAATAACACATACCGCAGCCACAGGTAGATTTGACTCTACACTTACCGAAAGCGACTCCCCAGTGCCACTAGACCCACACTCTTGTGAATTAAGCATTGTTGCTAATGTACATGGTTCAAATGGTTTGTTCATTACGTTGAACGGTCCTCGCGACAGCTTTGCATGGACAACAGTTTCCCCTAGCTGAAATAACGCTCCACAAAGTTCCTCAATTCGTTGTCCAAGATCAATTTTGGCACGATGTTGATGCAAGAAATCTACTCATAGGATCATGTCATAGCCCTCTTTTACCCACGGTACTACCTCCATGCATGCGTCAAATCGGATTTCCCCTATGTGAAAGTCAACTGTCACTGACCCAAAAGGTGTGACCTCCTTATCCCCCAATCCACGCAACCTATAACGTGGTGGGTCTAATTTCCCATTAAACTCTTAGTAGCGACTGTGTCCAACAAAATATTAAACGTTTTAGTTCCTATGGATCCCACCACTGCTACGCTCGCAGGTTCGAATCCTGCCTCGGGCATGTATGCGTGTGATGTCAAATGGCTCTGAGCACTATGGGACTTAACATCTGAGGTCATCAGTCCCCTAGGACTTTGAACTACAGTACTTAAACCTAACTAACCTAAGGACATCACACACATCCATGCCCGAGGCAGGATTCGAACCTGCGACCGTAGCGGTCGCGCGGTTCCAGACTGAAGCGCCTAGAACCGCTCGGCCTCTAGCGTCCTTAAGTTAGTTAGGTTTAAGTAGTTCTAAGTTATAGGGGACTGATGACCTCAGAAGTTAAGTCCCATAGTGCTCAGAGCCATTTGAACCATTGAAATTAAACGGGAGCTCCCTTAGGTGGGTCTTGGGTCTCCTCTGCCGTTTAACGATTGTCCACCTCTACTAACTACACTTCTCCATCCTCCACGCTGCTGATTTCCACCCCTTCCTCTATTCCTTGGTGACTGGGTACATTGCCTCTGCACTTGTCCTGTACGACCACACTTATAACATTTTATACCCGCTGTAAACACTGCTTGTCTATAACGTACCCCCATTGCCAAGTCTATTTCCTCATGTTGAATTACAGGCTCAGTGGCCGAATACAAATCTTTCGGAGTCCCTTTGCGCACTTTCCGCGACATATGCGCCGGTTATCCCCTCAAAAATACATCAAGTGCACTTTGTTCGGCCTCCTGCGACAGAACACAATTTGCTTCATCGCTCTGACCCAACTCGTAAGTATACTCGTTAATTTCTCTTATCCTGTCCGCAAATTTCTCTACCGTCTCCCCCTGCCTCTTCGTCATTGTACTCAACATCTCCCAGAAGTACCAAGTGCTATTCTGTTCCTTGTACCTCTGTAGAAGCCCCTCCTTCAGCTGCTTGAACTGTCCTGCGTTCTTTAAGGCCTGAGAACACCTTAAATATGCCTTCAGTTCTCCCGTTAATCTAATCTTGGCTTCAGGAAACAACTGTCCATCAGACCAACTATTCATCACAGTTGAAGTTTTCAAGTCCTCCACAAACAAACGCACATCCACAGATGTCTTGCCAGAAAACAAAATAATCAAACTCGAGGAAGCTACACGCAACAAGCGGCTACACGGGTAGCAGGGGTTGTGTGGCGTGGGCTGGGCGGTTTTTTAGGTTAGATGGCCTCGGGCAAGTGCAGAAAGGGCAACAGCCTCAACGGGTGCGGGGCAAAGTCAGGACATGCGGGGACCAAGCAGCAATCGGTATTGTAATTGTAAACTGTCGAAGCTGCGTTGGTAAAGTACCGGAACTTCAAGCGCTGATAGAAAGCACCGAAGCTGAAATCGTTATAGGTACAGAAAGCTGGCTGAAGCCAGAGATAAATTCTGCCGAAATTTTTACAAAGGCACAGACGGTGTTTAGAAAGGATAGATTGCATGCAACCGGTGGTGGAGTGTTCGTCGCTGTTAGTAGTAGTTTATCCTGTAGTGAAGTAGAAGTGGATAGTTCCTGTGTATTATTATGGGTGGAGGTTACACTCAACAACCGAGCTAGGTTAATAATTGGCTCCTTTTACCGACCCTCCCGACTCAGCAGCATTAGTGGCAGAACAACTGAGAGAAAATTTGGAATACATTTCACATAAATTTTCTCAGCATGTTATGGTCTTAGGTGGAGATTTCAATTTACCAGATATAGACTGGGACACTCAGATGTTTAGGACGGGTGGTAGGGACAGAGCATCGAGTGACATTATACTGAGTGCACTATCCGAAAATTACCTCGAGCAATTAAACAGAGAACCGACTCGTGGAGATAACATCTTGGACCTACTGATAACAAACAGACCCGAACTTTTCGACTCTGTAAGTGCAGAAAAGGGAATCAGTGATCATAAGGCCGTTGCAGCATCCCTGAATATGGAAGTTAATAGGAATATAAAAAAAGGGAGGAAGGTTTATCTGTTTAGCAAGAGTAATGGAAGGCAGATTTCAGACTACCTAACAGATCAAAACGAAAATTTCTGTTCCGACACTGACAATGTTGAGTGTTTATGGAAAAAGTTCAAGGCAATCGTAAAATGCGTTTTAGACAGGTACGTGCCGAGCAAAACTGTGAGGGACGGGAAAAACCCACCGTGGTACAACAACAAAGTTAGGAAACTACTGCGAAAGCAAAGAGAGCTTCACTCCAAGTTTAAACGCAGCCAAAACCTCTCAGACAAACAGAAGCTAAACGATGTCAAAGTTAGCGTAAGGAGGGCTATGCGTGAAGCGTTCAGTGAATTCGAAAGTAAAATACTAGGTACCGACTTGACAGAAAATCCTAGGAAGTTCTGGTCTTACGTTAAATCAGTAAGTGGCTCGAAACATCATGTCCAGACACTCCGGGATGATGATGGCATTGAAACAGAGGATGACAAGCGTAAAACTGAAATACTAAACACCTTTTTCCAAAGCTGTTTCACAGAGGAAGACTGCACTGCAGTTCCTTCTCTAAATCCTCGCACCAACGAAAAAATGGCTGACATTGAAATAAGTGTCCAAGGAATAGAAAAGCAACTGGAATCACTCAACAGAGGAAAGTCCACTGGACCTGACGGGATACCAATTCGATTCTACACAGAGTACGCGAAAGAACTTGCCCCCCTTCTAACAGCCGTGTACCGCAAGTCTCTAGAGGAACAGAAGGTTCCAAATGATTGGAAAAGAGCACAGGTAGTCCCAGTCTTCAAGAAGGGTCGTCGAGCAGATGCGCAAAACTATAGACCTATCTCTCTGACGTCGATCTGTTGTAGAATTTTAGAACATGTCTTTTGCTCGAGTATCATGTCGTTTTTGGAAACTCAGAATCTACTATGTAGGAATCAACATGGATTCCGGAAACAGCGATCGTGTGAAACCCAATTCGCTTTATTTGTTCATGAGACCCAGAAAATATTAGATACAGGCTCCCAGGTAGATGCCATTTTCCTTGACTTCCGGAAGGCGTTCGATACAGTTCCGCACTGTCGCCTGATAAACAAAGTAAGAGCCTACGGAATATCAGACCAGCTGTGTGGCTGGATTGAAGAGTTTTTAGCAAACAGAACACAGCATGTTGTTCTCAATGGAGAGACATCTACAGACGTTAAAGTAACCTCTGGCGTGCCACAGGGGAGTGTTATGGGACCATTGCTTTTCACAATATATATAAATGACCTAGTAGATAGTGTCGGAAGTTCCATGCGGCTTTTCGCGGATGATGCTGTAGTATACAGAGAAGTTGCAGCATTAGAAAATTGTAGCGAAATGCAGGAAGATCTGCAGCGGATAGGCACTTGGTGCAGGGAGTGGCAACTGACCCTTAACATAGACAAATGTAATGTATTGCGAATACATAGAAAAAAGGATCCTTTATTGTATGATTATATGATAGCGGAACAAACACTGGTAGCAGTTACTTCTGTAAAATATCTGGGAGTATGCGTGCGGAACGATTTGAAGTGGAATGATCATATAAAATTAATTGTTGGTAAGGCGGGTACCAGGTTGAGATTCATTGGGAGAGTCCTTAGAAAATGTAGTCCATCAACAAAGGAGGTGGCTTACAAAACACTCGTTCGACCTATACTTGAGTATTGCTCATCAGTGTGGGATCCGTACCAGATCGGGTTGACGGAGGAGATAGAGAAGATCCAAAGAAGAGCGGCGCGTTTCGTCACAGGGTTATTTGGTAACCGTGATAGCGTTACGGAGATGTTTAACAAACTCAAGTGGCAGACCCTGCAAGAGAGGCGCTCTGCATCGCGGTGTAG
Organism: Schistocerca cancellata; assembly: GCF_023864275.1. NCBI lineage: Eukaryota > Metazoa > Arthropoda > Insecta > Orthoptera > Acrididae > Schistocerca > Schistocerca cancellata. The sequence goes on from NC_064629.1 coordinate 463,537,062, forward strand.
CTTGCTCGCCAGGTTTCGAGAGGGTGCGTTTCTGGATGAGGTATCGAATATATTGCTTCCCCCTACTTATACCTCCCGAGGAGATCACGAATGTAAAATTAGAGAGATTAGAGCGCGCACAGAGGCTTTCAGACAGTCGTTCTTCCCGCGAACCATACGCGACTGGAACAGGAAAGGGAGATAATGACAGTGGCACGTAAAGTGCCCTCCGCCACACACCGTTGGGTGGCTTGCGGAGTATAAATGTAGATGTAGATGTAGATGTAGATGTGAAGCTGGATCAGTCTCCTGCTGCGGCATCCTGGGCAAAAACGACTGATCCAATGCGGTTTCCCGCTCACTTTTAGATGTTAATTCACTTCTCAACTGCGTGTTGCCGCTGTCAGTTGTACTACATTTTCCAACAAAATCCGTACCGCTTCTGGTTCCGACTCACTTTGCGTCCCTGACTCTGCCATTGTATTGATGTCGTTCCCATTTAGTCCTGAAACAATACATTTAAGTACAAGAATAACCTGACTTCCTACAGCTCCAAACCATCTAACTCTGTATCACCATAAACCAATACAAAAGTAATCAAATGCCACGAAAAACAACATCTTACTGCCCCAACACACTAACACTTATTCTGACACAAAAAATAATATGCATACGTAAAACATCTAATATGGTCTGCCAGAAGCCATACTCAAAACACAAACAAAAAAGAAAGAGAATTTCCAACACTCAAAAAGAAAAATTGGTCAACGCTCACTACATTTTGTTGCTATGACGGAGGTGGTGGGCTCGAACGCCGAACCGTACAGATGACGCCCGCTGTTCTGACGTCAAATATAGAGGGTATGTTGGACGAGGATGGAAACCGTCAGGATGCGCTGTCCAAGATTCCCAAGTGATGTATTATATCCAACTACGGTTCCCCCATTCCTCTTGGTCAGCATCACCAGGTCCTGCCATGCTGAGGACACTGCTTCACTGTCTGCTAAACGGCTTGGTGCGGAATGGCTGCCTTAGCAACCCATGCAGCACACTGCTGTGTGTCGGCCTTATACAGCCACGGAGTTGCGACGTCAGGTTGTGCCAGCAGTCGACCCAGCTACCTTAGCCCCTGTTGTCTCAGCGCAGCTTGCAGGAAGCCGCAGGACAGCCGGCCACATGCTCCTTCGCCATCTTGGTTAGGATTGCATCGACAACAAGCGCCTGCAATCCGACTGCCAAATCTGCAGCCTTCGCCTCAGGATGCCTCCGGCATGTGTTGGGAGCCAACAAGACTGCCTGCAGTAGCGATCCACCGAGTAGCCCACCGCTGGCTGGCTACGGACCCCAATTTTGCCTTACAGGGTCGAACCAGCGACCCAACATAGACTGGAATGCTGGCGCCCCATCTGCTGCTGCGTGTAACTGGTAGTGTGACACGCCCCGCCATCTAGGAGAGCAGTCACACTTGAATGCCTTGTTAGTGAACCGGCACGTATTTATACGCAGCTGTGCGCCTCTGCTTTACTAACGCGCCACTCCGAGCCACGTACTTATAACACCTAGATACGCCAATGGGCCCCTTCTGCCTGTAACTTCCTCCATGAAAACCGCTGCATTTACTCTTTTCAGTGGGTCTACGGCCCTGTGGCCTCCATTCTACTTCGCAACCACTGGTAGCGTAACTTACTGTCAACATGCCCGCGCCTGGCTGTAACTTGTGCACTCTCAAATAATGCACCAAGGCTAACAACATTTTCCCATCTTAAATGGTCGTGCCGCTACACTTCTTTCAATATTCATATATACGATGTACAACCTATCAAATGATACCTAGTTGTGGTTGTAGATCACGTGAAAGTATGTAGATGAGTGCTAGTAAGTTGCGAAATTATATCCACCTTACAATACCCCCACCCAACGAACTATTTTGTACTAGGATGAGATAATTCATATATTATTGTCTCATCCAGTACAAAATAAAATATAACGTCAATTGTCTGTACAAGCAAACTAATAAGAATATGAGGGCAGAGGAACACTTGAATCATGACATGTTCTTCTACAGTCATTCTGCATTCATTCATTGGTTTAATGCTTAAATTTACTTATTACATGTTAATTAGAATCTGTCTGTCCCTTATGTTTGGAACATTTTTCCGAGACGTGATCACTGGAACATACAATATCAAAAGAAATTTAATTAATATTACAAAATTTTTGTGCTCTTTCAAAAATTGGCAGTTCCAATCTTTCTTTAGACATTAGGCCCATGCTTTTTATCATTCATCCATCTCTAAGACATAGGTTGAGGCAAGAAATATTAAAGTAAAGCATCCTAATCTTTTCAAAGTGGTCGTCCAATAAATTACATGTGCATCATTTAGCAATATGCAAAACAAGCAGTTACGTCAATTACTCAAGATGTTATCTATTGGTCATTATACACTCCTGGAAATTGAAATAAGAACACCGTGAATTCATTGTCCCAGAAAGAGGAAACTTTATTGACACATTCCTGGGGTCAGATACATCACATGATCACACTGACAGAACCACAGGCACATAGACACAGGCAACAGAGCATGCACAATGTCGGCACTAGTACAGTGGATATCCACCTTTCGCAGCAATGCAGGCTGCTATTCTCCCATGGAAACGATCGTAGAGATGCTGGATGTAGTCCTGTGGAACGGCTTGCCATGCCATTTCCACCTGGCGCCTCAGTTGGACCAGCGTTCGTGCTGGACGTGCAGACCGCGTGAGACGACGCTTCATCCAGTCCCAAACAGGCTCAATGGGGGACAGATCCGGAGATCTTACTGGCCAGGGTAGTTGATTTACACCTTCTAGAGCACGTTGTTTGGCACGGGATACATGCGGACGTGCATTGTCCTGTTGGAACAGCAAGTTCCCTTGCCGGTCTAGGAATGGTAGAACGATGGGTTCGATGACGGTTTGGATGTACCGTGCACTATTCAGTGTCCCCTCGACGATCACCAGTGGTGTACGGCCAGTGTAGGAGATCGCTCCCCACACCATGATGCCGGGTGTTGGCCCTGTGTGCCTCGGTCGTATGCAGTCCTGATTGTGGCGCTCACCTGCACGGCGCCAAACACGCATACGACCATCATTGGCACCAAGGCAGAAGCGACTCTCATCGCTGAAGACGACACGTCTCCATTCGTCCCTCCATTCACGCCTGTCGCGACACCACTGGAGGCGGGCTGCACGATGTTGGGGCGTGAGCGGAAGACGGCCTAACGGTGTGCGGGACCGTAGCCCAGCTTCATGGAGACGGTTGCGAATGGTCCTCGCCGATACCCCAGGAGCAACAGTGTCCCTAATTTGCTGGGAAGTGGCGGTGCGGTCCCCTACGGCACTGCGTAGGATCCTACGGTCTTGGCGTGCATCCGTGCGTCACTGCGGTCCGGTCCCAGGTCGATGGGCACGTGCACCTTCCGCCGACCACTGGCGACAACATCGATGTACTGTGGAGACCTCACGCCCCACGTGTTGAGCAATTCGGCGGTACGTCCACCCGGCCTCCCGCATGCCCACTATACGCCCTCGCTCAAAGTCCGTCAACTGCACATACGGTTCACGTCCACGCTGTCGCGGCATGCTACCAGTGTTAAAGACTGCGATGGAGCTCCGTATGCCACGGCAAACTGGCTGACACTGACGGCGGCGGTGCACAAATGCTGCGCAGCTAGCGCCATTCGACGGCCAACACCGCGGTTCCTGGTGTGTCCGCTGTGCCGTGCGTGTGATCATTGCTTGTACAGCCCTCTCGCAGTGTCCGGAGCAAGTATGGTGGGTCTGACACACCGGTGTCAATGTGTTCTTTTTTCCATTTCCAGGAGTGTACAATTATCTGAAATTCTATGAAACGTCCTGTGTAATTTTACTTGGCCATATTTATGCTCTTGGTTTACATTTTAAAAAACATCATTCCACAAACTGATCGACCAAGTTTTTTGATTCCCTAAAAATATTTCAAAAATCTTATGTTCTAAAGCGTTATTTGACAAATTGCATTTACATATACTTTGAGACCTAATATTTGTAATAAGAGTTTGGATAGACCACCAATTTTATCTAATGTTCTGGCTCACAGTGTGTAAAAGTGTAATACATTAAAATATAAAAACCAATGGCATTATTATCAAACAACAAACAATAATTTTACATAAATAAATACACAAATATTTTCTTAAGACTACTCTGAAAAATAAGGGCAAGATGCTTACCAACTGATAAATATTGGAAACCGTTAGCTTGTGGGTGTAACTGTTCAGTGTTCACAAAATTTTGTCAAGAGTCACTCACTGATTCGGATTTCACATCACAGTTTCATCTTCATTTGTGTATGGGGATGGAAGCTACAGTTTATTGTGAAGTTTAGGAAGCGACGATTGTTTGAGATCAGTCATGCAGTCAGTCAAGTCAGTCTTTGGACCCTTAGCCCATAGCCAATCCTGTCAGGTTACCAGTCTCTTTCAGAGTTGATGATATGCAAGGGTCCTCAGAATATACAGCAAGGTAAGTGGGTGTACGTTTTGAAAAAGCCAAGTTTTTCGTCGAATTTACACGCTGTATGAGGGACGTACAGTCAGTCAGGATCTTTGTATGTCAGCTAAAATTCTTCTGCATCGGCTAAGAGAAGTGTAAGTGTATCTAGTCTTCAGTTCTTTGTGTTTCTTTTTTTTTTTACTATGTTTGTGTTTGTATTTTTCTGTTCTTCGTGTCGCTTCTTTCTCTTGATATAAATATTGTGGACAGGTAGGTTATCTGTTTGGTGACACTATACATGGAGCTAGAGTAGTGAGTGACTCAGATTCCTCAGAATTAAGTGCCGGGTGACTGATTGCTACAGATTATGATGTTTATCAGCCTCTGTCTGACAGAGGACCACAGAAGAAAAGCAAATATATTTCACAGTTCCATACAGCTATTAGCAGTTGTGCTGTAGGCTTAACTGACTGTATTATGTGTGCAATTGGTCTATCTCGTCTCCACCATATAGTACAACAGTGGAGACAAGTCATTAGTGCCGTTTAAACACCCAGCTTGCCCCGACCCAGCAGGGATGCAGTGTCTCGTGCCTGTTACCGGCTCCGCCATTGTCTGTCATCCGAGGACTTCTGCTAGTCGCATGAATAGGCCAGCTCTATGTCCGCATCCGCGACGTGGCCAATGGCGTCCCTTGCTTCCAGTCTGTTCCATCCGCACATCACGTAGTTGCTTCCAGTGTGTCCCACAAAGTTTTTTTTTTTTATTGCATCCTGTGCCCACTGTTATCCACATTTAGTTTCTGATTCACACAAATACTATACAATACATAACACAAAATCACTGACATTCCTATGTTATGAAATATAGAATTTTGAAATGCATTCACTAGTGAGGTTATTTATCTTTACGTTTATTATTGTTCTATTTGTACAATCAGCCAAGACGCTCACTTATTTACTACTATTATTTTGATCAAAAACTGATGTCCAACTTAATGTTAATAATAAAAGAACATTTCACAACCTTTGTCGTTTTTAATTATTAAATATATGTCGGTACCTGTATACCTATGAAAAATACATGTTTATTAGTTGTCCATACAACAGTAGCATTATAATTCTCATCAAATTCCAATGTTAATAGTTGCAAATACTACTTGTTAAACCATTTGTTATAGGCCTACTACTGTCCAGTAGGATGTTTATACTAGTCTAACAAACACCCTGTTCAAAGTACTACTGTCATTGGGTATCCCAAGGTTGTCCAATCTCATGGCTCTTGGGTTTATCGTGGATGTCGTCGTGAATATCTGTGAACAATAAAGTGCATGTCAGCATAAACATACACAAATGAATGGTTATGTAGGCCTCTTCTTCATTTCATGCTTTGGCGTGCAATCATGAACTACATAGCAAGTTTAGTACAAAATTACTGATTCTTTCTTTAATCACACTTCATGTACCTTTCCTCATGGCTTCATGGCCTTACGCAGTAAAACCTTCTCTGTCACTGTCCCCTTTTTCCAGAGCTGCAGCTATTACCTTTATCTGGTGTTCTCTTCCTCTCATGTTAATAAAGGTACATTTTATTTTTACTAGTGGTACCTGGAAAAGTAAGGATTTTAGTACATGATATAAAATCACTGCTCATCAACACGACTTCCATGCCCTTATGCATTACCCACTATGCCTTGTGCTATGAACGTACAGCATTCTTATTTTCCTTTATTAAATTTTTACGTTTCCTTATCCCCTTATTTTACTTCCATTTTATGTCGTTATAACACTCAAACAATATTTCAGTACGCTCATACGGTATTCCGCAGAACTGGCCACCATGTACACAATTATTCCGTCTCTCTGACCATCATAAAAACATTTCCATATACAAATAACGGTGCGCTCTGCAGAAGCCACGTGGAGCAGGCCACCTATTGAACTCTCGTTTCTCTGAATGGAGACATGGAAAATAGACACTCATTTCTTGAAGTAGTTCTAAAATTTCTTTTTCAAAATGCTGACATTCTCTGCTAATACGTTCCACATCAATTGGGTACCAAACTTATCTATTGACACATCCTTACAACATTTTGCAGCACCACACGTTTCTCATTTTTACTTTATTCCTTGAAGGACAGATAGCACATCTTAAACTCTAAACACCTTCTAAAATTGTACTCTCGGCTTGCTGCGCACGTAGTTGTAGTCTACACAAATAAACATACCGTAAGTTTCTCACCCGCGACATCCTGCACTTTTATGTACTGTAGTACCTCTTTTAACATAATAATAGCACAGAAAATATTGATAAATCTACATATCCCTTCAGTGCAGTAACTTAACTCAATTGCTAACTATGTACAATATATTTTACTTTCGCCATACAAGCTCACTTCCTAATTACTATACGTCATTTTGCCCTACTCTCTCAGGGTTAGGTGGTCTAATTTTAACTGATTGTTCCCGATTCCTGTTGTTGTTCATTCCACCCCATCCTTGGTCCGACCGTTGAAGAGTTTCTCTACTGTCGCCCCATGATGCGCCATTAGTTTGTGGCTCCCATCTGCGTTCATTTTGTTGCCTATGTTTTCTGCCATAGTTCTTTCGCTGTACATTGTTCCCACTACGTTATCTATGGTCCATGTTTTGGTAAGGCGGCAGATTTACATTGTTTCGCCAATTATGGCCTCTGTTAATCCCTCCATTGTTCTCCCTTCTTTCACTTTGCACGTCTCTCTGCCTACGTTTTTCTCGTGCCTGATGCTCGCTGAAAGCGAACTCCAGCTCTCTTAGGATATCCTAGAATCCTTCTTCATCACTTCCATATTGGCCGATGAGCGTTTGCTGGTAGGAAATTGGCAACTTCATGTAACACTATCTTATGATCTCAGTCGGTGTGCATGGGTCGTCCAAATACTGATTTTTCTTGGTCAAGTTTCCGAAATACTTCACCGGACTACGGAGCCCTGAACTGTCCAAGTCTCTGCTCATCATTATTTCCTGTTTGATCCTGTCCTGTGTCTCATTGGACCAGTATCTGTTTAAAAATGCCTCACGAAACTCTTCGTTTGACGTGCACGGTTTTGCAATGTTCCACATGCATTCGGCCGATATTCTCTCGATATGTGAACATACGAAGTCCAGTTTGTACTCTAGAGGCCAGTGAGGAGGTGAGGAGGTAATGATAAATCAAATTGTCCAACGAAAGTTTTTGGGTGTAAAACATTGCCGTCGTCTTTGTAATGCTGGAATTTTCGTACAGAGATGAAATGCTTAAAATCGAAAATTTCATTAGAATTTTTTTCCTGCTCGGCCTACCACATTCTCACGTGGCGCTAACGTTTCCGGTCTACCGTTAATTTGGGCATCCTATCTTCTACTCCTTGTCAAGTTTTCATCACTGGAAAAATTTTCCGTGGTGCGCATTATCGGGTAACAATTATGCATATGAAATATTTCATTGCTGTTCTCCGTATTCCAATTTGCGACCCAGTCGTTCCCTGTGTAGACGCGGGGGACATATCTCTAGCGACATTTCGTTGCTCTACAGATACTCTTTCAGACTGTAGTTGACGAGCAACTCTTACATTCGAGCACATTCTAATATTTTCTGGACTTGGACGTGATCGTCCTGAGTTTGAACTGGCTTTTTCGGTTTCCGTTGTTTCCAAATCACTTACTATTTCTTTTCAACTGGTTCAAATGGCTCTGAGCACTATGGGACTTAACAGCTATGGTCATCAGTCCCCTAGAACTTAGAACTACTTAAACCTAAGTAACCTAAGGACAGCACACAACACCCAGCCATCACGAGGCAGAGAAAATCCCTGACCCCGCCGGGAATCGAACCCGGGAACCCGGGCGTGGGAAGCGAGAACGCTACCGCACGACCACGAGATGAGGGCACTACTATTTCTTTTCTGATATGTGATTTATGACTAGGTTGCGACCTGACTTCCTGAGATAATTGCTTAATTTCACTTTCTATGTTTTGTTTAAACTGGGAGAGCTCCGCGGTCAATACCTTATTTGGTGCAATGTCTGTCTTTTGCAGCTGCGTTATTTCTACTTGTTTCAAGTGCCTCTGCAACTTCGTTAATGCGCCTTTACCTTTCTTCGTCGTCCACCTTCTCTAATGTTTCAAGAGCAATCCGCTTTCCCTCTTCGATTGTAATAACACATCGTTCACAATTCTTCTGACCTCCGCAGTCTCTCGTTATAGTTTTGTTCGGAGCATCACTACCTCATTTTTCACTTCCCTCGTTTCATGTTTTATCGACTGAATCTCGACACTAAGGTTTCGAATTTTACTTCCCATTTCAGAGCTAACGTTTTGAATTTTACTTCCCATTTCAGCACTTCAGTTTTGAATTTTATTTCCCGTTCCAACACCAACGTTTTGAATTTTACTTCCTATTTCAGAGCGTACTTCATCATTCCCCTTTTTTATTTGTTCTCCCCATTCAGCCCTGACCTTTTGAATTTTTTTTCCCATTTCTGAGCTGACCTTCTGAATATAACTCCCCATTTCCTTTAGGTATGCTAGGTTGTCCGACACACCTGTGTTATCTAAATATTCTTTTCTATTCCGACTTCCTCTTCCTCTACTCTTAGGTGATCTCGCCTTTTTCTTTTCCACTTCTTGGTATTCAAGAAAGTCATTACCGCGTACCCCTGATATGCTGCCTGGTGACGATGTCACTGATGGCGATCTACTACAATTCTTAGAATCTCCGTGTTCATTTGGACTCCCGACATCATATTCCCGTATCTTTACGATTGCCTCAGTGTGTCGTTGTTCCTCATCTTCGTTATCAGATTGCCCTCCACGGGCTTGACTGTGTCTATCATCCTCAAAAAATTCCCTTGGATCGGTATTCTCCTTACCTGTGCCTTGTGCTGCTAAAGTAGCTAACTCTTTCTCATTCCATAGGCGCTCTTGACTACCCCGTGTATCTGCCATTTCTATATTGTTCTAACTAGTGATCTGTTGTGCTATTAAGCGAGCTTTCGTCCTAGTTATCATGGACTGATCATTGATAACAGTTGTCTCTTAAAAATACTCACATTTTACACTATCCACATTTATTATGTATCGGACACGTAAGACAAAATATCTACAACAAAGAAGCTAAACTAATGGCAACGTCGTGAACGAGCAGTGTCGTTACAATACAAACAAAATGCACTGACAAATGAGATAACATAAATCAGTAAATTGCGGCCAGCGGACTGAAGCGCAACGCCTCTGAAAAGAAATACAATAATATACACAAATATTATTTTTAATGTTATCGCGTGACTTTATCACTGCAAAATATAGCCTACACGCAAGCTGGTCATCACTATTACTAACACCTAAACATGAACTCGGAAAAAAATTTTTTTTTTGAAAATTTCCGGCGTTTCAAACCACTTTATGACTACTATTAGAAGACTCTAAGTAGGATCCTGGTAGGGTAAGCCATATCCATGGTGCTACTCCACACGGGTGTAAGATGCATGCGCGCAACGGAAAATATTATAAAATTCCTCTATGATCCCCTATTCAGTGCTAACATTGGTGCCTCTTCTGATGTTAAGCTTATTACTTCATAATCATTCTTAACCGAATCCAGGTACCTTCTCCGTGGTCTACCCCGACTCCTCCTACCCTCTACTGCTCTTGGGTAACCTCGCTTCTCCCATGCGTGTAACATGACCCCACCATCTAAGCCTGTTCGCCCTGACTGCAACATCTATAGAGTTCATTCCCAATTTTTCTTTGATTTCCTTATTGTGGACACCCTCCTGCCATTGTTCCCATCTACTAGTACCTGCAATCATCCGAGCTACTTTCATATCCGTAACCTCAACCTTATTGATAAGGTAACCTGAATACACCCAGCTTTCGCTCCCATACAACAAAGTTGGGTGAAATATTGAACGGTGCACAGATAACTTAGTCTTGGTACTGACTTCCTTCTTGCAGAAGAGAGTAGATCGTAGCTGAGCGCTCACTGCATTAGCTTTGCTACACCTCGCTTCCAGTTCTTTCACTATGTTGCCACCCTGTGAGAACATGCATCCTAAGTACTTGAAACCGTCCACCTGTTCTAACTTTGTTCCTCCTATTTGGCACTCAATCCGTTTATATCTCTTTCCCACTGACATTACTTTCGTTTTGGAGATGCTAATCTTCATACCATAGTCCTTACATTTCTGATCTAGCTCTGAAATATTACTTTGCAAACTTTCAATCGAATCTGCCATCACAACTAAGTCATCCGCATATGCGAGACTGCTTATTTTGTGTTCATATATCTTAATCTCACCCGACCAGTGTATTGTTTTCAACATATGATCCCTAAATAATATGAACAACAGTGGAGACAGTTTGCAGCCTTGTCTTACCCCTGAAACTACTCTGAACCATGCACTCAATTTAACGTCAACTCTAACTGCTGCCTGACTATCCATGTAAAGACCTTTAATTGCTTGCAAAAGTTTGCCTCCTATTCCATAATCTCGTACAACAGACAATAACTTCCTCGTAGGAACCCGGTCATATGCCTTTCCTAGATATATAAAACATAGATACAATTCCCTGTTCCACTTGTAAGACTTCTCCATTATTTGCCGTAAGCTAAAGATCTGGTCCTGACAACCTCTAAGAGGCCTAAACCCACACTGATTTTCATCCAATTTGTCCTCAACTAATACTCGCACTTTCCTTTCAATAATACCTGAGAAGATTTTACCCACAACGTTGATTAAAGAGATACCTCTGTAGTTGTTACAATCTTTTCTGTTTCCATGTTTAAAGATTGGTGTGATTACTGCTTTCGTCCAGTCTGATGGAACCTGTCCTGACTCCCACGCCATTTCAATTATCCTGTGTAGCCATTTAAGACCTGACGTTCCACTGTATTTGATGAGTTCCGATTTAATTTCATCCACCCCAGCCGCTTTATTGCACTGCAATCTGTTGACCATTTTCTCCACTTCCTCAAATGTGATCCTATTTCCATCATCATTCCTATCGAAATCTGAAACATTACTGATCGTATTTTCACCTACATTGAGCAACACTTCAAAATACTCCCTCCATCTGCCCAAGGCATCAACAGGATCCATCAGAAGGTTTCCTGACCTGTCCAAACTACATTTCATTTCTTTCTTCTCGCTTTCGAAGACTGCTAATTACACTCCAGAATGGTTTTCCAGCAGCTTGACCCAAAGTCTCCAACCTGTTTCCAAAGTCTTCCCAAGATTTCTTCTTGGAGGCTGCAATTATCTGTTTGGCTTTGTTTCTTTCTTCAACATAACTTTCTCTGCTACCTGAGTTATAGTATGTAGCCATTTTTGATACGCCTTCTTTTTCCTTTTACAGGCTGCCTTGGCTGTGTCATTCCACCAAGCTGGTTGCTTCATCCTAACTTTACACACTCTGTTCCAAGACATTCTTTAGCCACTTCTAGTACTGTGTCCCTGTACCTTGTCCATTCCTTTTCCAGTGACTGTAATTGACTACATTCAACTAACTGGTACCTTTCTGAGATCACTGTTATGTACTTCTGCCTGACTTCCTTATCCTGAAGTTTCTCCACTCTTATCCTCCTACATATGGACCTGACCTCCTGCACTTTCGGCCTCACAATACCAATTTCACTGCAGATTAAATAGTGATCAGTGTCATCAAAGAATCCCCTGAATACACTTGTGTCCCTCACAGCCTTCCTGAATTCCTGATCTGTTATTATATAGTCAATGACAGATCTGTCTCCCCTGCCTTCCCAAGTACACCGGTGAATGTTCTTATGTTTAAAAAAGGAGTTTGTGATTACTAAGCCCATACTGGCGCAGAAATCCAAGAGTTGTTTCCCGTTCCTGTTGGCCTCCATATCCTCTCCAAATTTACCCATAACCTTTTCCTACCGTTCTGTTCGATTTCCAATCCTGGCATTAAAATCACCCATGAGCAGAACACTGTCCTTGTCCTTTACTCTAACAACTACATCACTGAGTGCGTCATAAAAACTATCCATCTTATCTTGATCTGTCCCTTCGCAATGCGAATGTACTGACACAATCCTAATTTTCTTGCTAGACACTGTCAAATCTATCCACATCAGTCGTTCGTTCACATGCCTTATTGCAACTACGCTGGCTTCCATTTCTTTCCTGATGTAAAGCCCTACACCCCATTGTGTTATTCCTGCTTTGACTCATGACAGGTAGACCTTGTATTCTCCCACTTCCTCTTCGTCTTCTTTCTCACCCCATACCCGAATGTCACTAACAGCTAAAACGTCCAACCCCATCTTACTTGCAGCCTCTGCCAGCTCTGCCTTCTTCCCAGAGTAGCCGCCATTGATATTAATAGCCCCCCATCTTGTTACCATTCGTTTGCCGAGTCGTATCTTAGGAGTCCCTGGTTTGTCAATTAGAGGTGGGACTCCGTCACCTCCAAAGGTCCGAGGCATTTTGCTCTGATTGTTGCCAGCATCATATTTAAAGTACCAGGGAAGCAGGTTGCTAGCCTTACTTGCCTCGGGTCCCATTGAGTTTTACTCCTAACGGTTGAGGGACTAACCGGTGGATATGGTAGTCTTTGCCGTCTGAGCACAAAGGTGACCACGACTCAGAATATGTCCGAGATGCCCAGCCTTATTCCAAAGTAACTGGTATCCCGACTGTCAGGACCACTTACTTGGCCATTCATACGTTGCCCGTGGTTCATGAACTAGGACATGACAACAGGAACCCACCCCATGAACCACGATTAAAAAACAAAACCTTTATATTACAGTTGTCTATATTTCCTGACTAAAAATTGCCGATCAATTGCCCAACTCTGCCCTTTTTATGGCCATGCGATCTAACATAAAAAACGCGAAATGACTGAGATCATCTACTAGAAGACCCTACTTTTAAAGATGACCTACGATAATGTGGAACCTCAACGGAAATAAACTAGCGTGATCACAGCTGTTTAGCTTTATAGCCCTAATAAGCCGAAGCAATTAGCAATACCACCATATGTACAGCATCCAGTGCGTCAGAGTGATGGTTCTCGTACACGTCTGCGACGATGGAAGAACTCCCACCCCGGAATGAAAATCTTTCAAACACTAGGACGGCAGAAGGCGGTCCTCTGACTAATATACTCTAATACTGTCTTCTCCTCTCTGTGTTCTACAGACGAGAAACGCGACTCCCAGCCAGAAGGACAGAGTGCAAATAACGTTTCAACGTAAGTATAGGCACAGGAAGTGCTCTCAATCACTGAACACTGCATACTCAACAACGACTTCCTACCTGGAGGCGAAATGCAGAATCGTCTAAGTTCGCAGAAGTACAGTGCCTAACCGTTCTAACTATAACTCTCCTGAGAGCAGAGACAGCAAGTCCGTCTGTATCAACAAAGCTGATACTGAGCGACCGTCACACACGGGCGCTAACAACGGTAGACCTCTTCCTGTCCACTACTGGCTTCCCAGGCAGATGCGGTTCCCCTTCCTCATAACTGCAGAAGGCGAATCATCTTCAAGAAACCACGAAATATTCTCCATCTCTACAGATTCTTCCGAACGCCGACAAACCGTATTTTAGTCTTTTGTCGTCCAGTGCAGAAAGTTTGCAATGAAATACCTATACTCCTACAATGGTACGCTTGTGAGTAAAAATCCTTGGAAATAACCCAGTCTGCGTGATATCCAAGGTGAGGCTTCCTCGTTCCTCTCAGCTGCGTCAAGATTTGCAGAGTTCCCTGTTATCCTTCTGGCCTAGCTACAACACCGGCCAGCCATCGCTGTATTGTGTTTCCGCGGCCAGGTGTCCAGACTGTCCGTCTTGGCACTTCCTTTGTCAGGTAGGACCAACACACCTGTGCAGCCTTTTTACACCCAGGGCTTGAGTTCTGCGTGCCGTTTCATCTCCACTGGCGTTCCAACCTCTACTAGTATAGGCAATCACTCATTTCGCCGTTTCGATAATAATGACACTCCATCACCTTTCATGCAAAAGTGTTAACAATTACTTAAAAGGCATACGTGGCAATATCAGTCTTCTTTAAATATTCATATATGACGTACAACCTTTCAAATGATACCTAGTTGTGGTTGTAGGTCTTGGCAAAGTATGCAAATGAGTGCTTGTAAGGTGCGAATTTATATCCACCTTAGAAAAATACCTAGGAATTGCAATTACGATCAGATTAAATTGGAGAGAACACACAGAAAGTATTGTGAGGAAGACGAACCAAAGGCTGCGATTTATTGGCAGGACACTAAGAAGATGCAACAGATCTACTAAAGAGACTATCTACACTACGCTTTCCATCCTCTTTCGGAGTACTGCTTCGTGGTGTGATATCCGTGCCAGACAGGATTAACCGACTACATCGACAAAGTTCAAAGGAGGGAAGCACGTTTTGCATTATCAAGAAATAGGGAAGGGAGGGTCACGGACATGATACAGGATTTTGGGTAGACATAACAAAGGCGTTTCTCGTAGCCGAGGGATCTTCTCAACAATTTTAATGACAATCTTTCTCCTCCGAATATGAAAATGTTTTGTTGACTCCGAGCTACATAGGAAGAAACGACTATCATAATATAATAAGGGAAATGAGAGCTTGCACAATAAGATATAGGTGTTCGTTTTTTCCTAGCGCTCTTCGAGAGTGGAATAATAGAGTATTATTGTGAAGGTGGTTCCATGAATCCTCTGCGAGGATTTTTTCTTAGCGTGATTTGCGAGTATCTATGTAGATGTAAATGTAGGTGTATCTCATGACTTTTGGCACCTCTGTATATGTTGCCCGAGTATTTCTGCTCTCCCTGTTGATACTTGAACTGAGCGGGGAATGCGAATCACTGTCAGATATCAAATGATCTATATCTGTGCAATTAATACAGCTACGAAAAGTAACGATACGTTGTTTAGTAAGGATTTCTTCTCAATTCATTTGAGTGACTAAAGAATTATGATATCTCGAATGGTTCCGGAAATATATGAAGTGAATAGTTTAGATGAATCCACCAATATACCTGTTATGGTTTTGGTTCTGATCTTACACTCACATTAACTAAAATTCTCGCTGGCGATTGGCAGAACGTGATAATATTACTGAAAGGGAAAACACGTCGTAACGTTCTGCAAATTTGTATTTACTTGGTCATGAGCCGGCTTTCGACTTCTGAGGCTATTTGAAGGTGACCACAGAATGTCGTAAACACAGATAAATATGATGTGGTACTTCCACAGATATTATTAGTAGATAAGACACAAAAATGACAAAGTGTTACAAATGAAAACAATGCCGTAATTACCTTAACTAAAAGGGCGTAAACAAAACTTTTGCGTGGAGATACATTTAACAAACGATGAACAATAGTATGAATTTACAGTCTGAATCCAGGATTCGTAACGAAAACTTAATTTAACAAAAGTTATGAGGGAAAATAAGTCTGATCATTTAATACTCGGCTGGCATTCTGTGTCATGTGTTTTCTTTATAATATTGTTAATTTATCTATTAAGATTGTAGGTCATAAATGAAATATTGTGTGATATACCCGTAAGATATCATAAATGAGCAACTGTAAATCGGGATTATACGCTTGCCCAGACCACCTTAAGAGATATCTGTTTCTCTCGTTAGCGATAACCTGCCCGAGTAGGAAGCATAAGGGCTTATAATTTTACTGAAAGACTGAGAAAACAGAGGACTAGATGTTTCGAAATCAAACTTTCTTAAAGAAAAAACAAAACTATCTTAGTTTACGATACAAGAAAGAAGTAGAAACAAACTTGTGGAAAAAATAACCTCAGGAGACGAAGATGCATCCTAATATTTCTTTAACAAAACCAGTAACGCTAAGCAAGAGAAGGAAGTGTTGGACCAACGAAAATATTGCACGAAAATTCTTTGGAATGTACTACAGCAATGTAGCTCTATCAAATTCGATTCGATAACAGAAGAAATCTTCAGTTTTGGAAAGTGGTTTACAGTTTGACTAAAAGCGGCCAAAAATTGCAATTGAGAAACGAAATCATGAGTTTGTGAAGATGGCACGTGTCGGTAGAGTAAATAATGTGACAGCTGTAGTCTGTTGCACAGCTGTTGGAAGTTTTGTGCTGTTTTCTATCAGTTTCAAAGTGAATACACCTTCATAATCCAAATGAAGCTCCATACATCACGGATTTGGCATTCGTTTGACTTCAGAGCAAAAGCAAATTTCATAACACTGCTGGTCCCTCTTCATTTGTCGTTTGTAATTTAGTGGCAATCAGACAATCTGCTAGTGTATCTACCTCCAGGTGATCAGTCTCTGAAATCGTTCTATATCCACGAATTAAGTCTAGCAACGTACTGAACTGTAAAAGAACGATCAGAGCACTTCTGTTGATACTAGGTCGGTCAATAAAGGTAACGCTCCTTGTGATTTATTCACTACCTTGTAGTGCTCAGACTGAAATCGGTAAAAGGGTCATTCGATAAGAGGCCAAAGACTTTACGTATGATTCCATGAAATCTCTGTAGAACCTATCGGTATTTTATTTGTGGAAAAATGTAACAGAAGTTCTGTTTTCAAGAGAAACAGTACTTCTGTTATTGTAAAGTAAGTTAAAAGTTTTCCTTCTTGTTATCACAGAAGATACTATAACGCACATTATTACGCAGATAATATTTGAAAAGAAAACTATCCTGTAATGACAGTGTAGAGTGTATGTTCTCCCAGATTTTAATAGTTTCAAAACGTAAACTATTTCTTACACTGCGCCTTGCTTTTGTTGCAAATAAAAACTCCTTATTCTCTTTTAAACCCGTAAATAAATAATACGAACACACTAATTTATTCATTTAAAACTCACATATACACGTATCAGAATAGCTGCAGTGGTCAGAATTATCCCTTGATTTTTCATATTCGTTCAGTTTGTTGTTATGCAGTTATGTGAATATTTTACAATAGAAGAGTTAACTAAAATAGTCCTACTCCATAATACTCTAGGCTATACTGAAGGGCATACTCTTTCCAACTACATTCAGCTTGTTTGGGAAAGCATACGTTTAAAGAGAAAGTTGAATGTGAAATGATCGGAAGAGACCCGGGCTGCCGTATATTGGCTTGACAATTTCCTTCAAATGTTGCTCCTCAATTCATGCTGGGCCTGTCACTTTGAAATTTGCGTGCCATACTTTTCTTTGAATGTTCTACTAATTAAACATGACTTTATAATGACGTTATATATATATATATATATATATATATATATATATATATATACACTCCTGGAAATTGAAATAAGAACACCGTGAATTCATTGTCCAAGAAAGGGGAAACTTTATTTACACATTCCTGGGGTCAGATACATCACATGATCACACTGACAGAACCACAGGCACATAGACAGAGGCAACAGAGCATGCACAATGTCGGCACTAGTACAGTGTATATCCACCTTTCGCAGCAATGCAGGCTGCTATTCTCCCATGGAGACGATCGTAGAGATGCTGGATGTAGTCCTGTGGAACGGCTTGCCATGCCATTTCCACCTGGCGCCTTAGTTGGACCAGCGTTCGTGCTGGACGTGCAGACCGCGTGAGACGACGCTTCATCCAGTCCCTAACATGCTCAATGGGGGACAGATCCGGAGATCTTGCTGGCCAGGGTAGTTGACTTACACCTTCTAGAGCACGTTGGGTGGCACGGGATACATGCGGACGTGCATTGTCCTGTTGGAACAGCAAGTTCCCTTGCCGGTCTAGGAATGGTAGAACGATGGGTTCGATGACGGTTTGGATGTACCGTGCACTATTCAGTGTCCCCTCGACGATCACCAGTGGTGTACGGCCAGTGTAGGAAATCGCTCCCCACACCATGATGCCGGGTGTTGGCCCTGTGTGCCTCGGTCGTATGCAGTCCTGATTGTGGCGCTCACCTGCACGGCGCCAAACACGCATACGACCATCATTGGCACCAAGGCAGAAGCGACTATCATCGCTGAAGACGACACGTCTCCATTCGTCCCTCCATTCACGCCTGTCGCGACACCACTGGAGGCGGGCTGCACGATGTTGGGGCGTGAGCGGAAGACGGCCTAACGGTGTGCGGGACCGTAGCCCAGCTTCATGGAGACGGTTGCGAATGGTCCTCGCCGATACCCCAGGAGCAACAGTGTCCCTAATTTGCTGGGAAGTGGCGGTGCGGTCCCCTACGGCACTGCGTAGGATCCTACGGTCTTGGCGTGCATCCGTGCGTCGCTGCGGTCCGGTCCCAGGTCGACGGGCACGTGCACCTTCCGCCGACCACTGGCGACAACATCGATGTACTGTGGAGACCTCACGCCCCACGTGTTGAGCAATTCGGCGGTACGTCCACCCGGCCTCCCGCATGCCCACTATACGCCCTCGCTCAAAGTCCGTCAACTGCACATACGGTTCACGTCCACGCTGTCGCGGCATGCTACCAGTGTTAAAGACTGCGATGGAGCTCCGTATGCCACGGCAAACTGGCTGACACTGACGGCGGCGGTGCACAAATGCTGCGCAGCTAGCGCCATTCGACGGCCAACACCGCGGTTCCTGGTGTGTCCGCTGTGCCGTGCGTGTGATCATTGCTTGTACAGCCCTCTCGCAGTGTCCGGAGCAAGTATGGTGGGTCTGACACATCGGTGTCAATGTGTTCTTTTTTCCATTTCCAGGAGTATATATATATTTCCAAATACCAGAGTAATTTCTTTCCTTTGTTAAAAGATAGTCTCTGATGCATCGCTTGTATCCTCTGCTCATGTTTTATTTTACTGTCAATTGTAGTGCAGTGCCTTATTAATTTATTAATAACACTCGGTTAGTAAATATGTGTGTATAATTAACAGTGAAGACTGAAGTTTACAGATTTATTTCATAACGTTTTGTTTAGGTGTTGGACTGTTCCTCTCGTCCGTTACTGAGAGCTTCAGGAGCGTCAGGCGAAATAACACTCGCGGCTGCAGCCACAAGTGGTGTATCGTCCATTCTTGGCGATGTGCAGCGCGCGAGAAAGGTACTCGACGCACTGCTCCGCCAGTTAATCAGAAAAATTTGTTATCGGAGTCGGATTAAGTTGTTCACTGCTACGCATGTAAAAACTGGCTAAATATGGGGCGTCAGCGTTGCTTTGACCCGAGTGACACTGAAACTTCTTACAGCTTCAAAGTCAATAATTAATATCACTGTAGCTATGTGACAACTTACAGCAAAGATTCCGAGATCGGACAACTGGACTGGGTATGTAAGCCGCCTCCAAATGGCTACTAGAAACTCCTGCCGATGATCACCACAACAACAGAAACCGTGTACAGTCCATGGTTAGTAGGGGAAGAGGTACACAAAAGCATCACTCTCAAGTTTCCTTGAAAACTAATATGATTAATTGGCTTCTGCTAAACCTCACCAAGTCCGTCTCCTTCACTAAACCACTAACGTCCAATTAGTTACTGGTTTCGTGATCAAATGTGAGGACTCTGTGTACCGAGGACGTACACGATCATTTAAAGGGAATTCTCGCCCAGAAAACCGGAAAAGTTCACCCGGAAATCCACGCCCGCGCACGTGAACGCATTCTCGGAAAAACCTCTCAGTTTTCCGTACCGCAAGAAATCTCTCTATGGGTTACCAAGAAACATTTGTGGCTTCTAAAATACACTACAAAAACAGCACACGAATTCTACACATGATGAGGGCTGCCGAGCAGCTCCTCGATTTAATGAGCTTCCCAAACATTCCGCGGAATTATTTAACCATTATGCATTCCTGTCAATAAGAATCAGGAGCAGAATGTGGCTATTTTCATTGGGCACATCTTGCTCTCTCGTAATGCACTTCTCTAAGGTGCTGCTGCCTGCAAGGACTTTAAACTGGGGAAATCGCTCGATCTTGAGCTTTTTTCTTGTATCCAGGACACTATCCGTTTAGGAGGATCAGGGAAGACCGCCCCTTGAGCTGTAGGTTGAAGACAGGCTACTTTTTCTAGAAACCGATCCTTTCGTAGGAAACAGCCAAAAGAAGAGAGCGCACAGGCGCGGGCACGAAATGAAACGTTACACCCTGTGGCTGCTTATTGTAATTACGTCCTCTTCATTCGATTCCGAGTTATAATAGTATATGACGGCATCTTAAATGTTTGTTATCTAGAAGACCACTCCACAGGCCGTATACAAATTCACCGTAAAATTTTCTTCACGTAGATTATAACATTTACGAAACAGTACTATCATGGCACGATTTCCAGTACGTTGCTTGTGAACTTATGGTTTCGTAACACAGTATTTTCCAAAGTTTCATAGAGGTATACACTGCAAACTGCGCTGGTTTGCACTTGATATATTGGAGATTAATTTCCGCTGCCTGAACGGACGGTCGATAATGTATTAAGCTCTCACTGGTACGTTAGAAGTCACAGGATGCGGGAAACCCTCCTTTTTGATCTTGTCATGTTTCTTCTTCATACTCCCATGATACGCCTCTTCCACTTTTCATCCCTCCGAAACGTCATCTGCCTTCCTTCTTCCTCCTCCTTCTTCGAAACACACACACACACACACACACACACACATATATATATATAAATATAGTGCCATTTATAGCAAGATTTTTAGAGATGAATTAAACTACGTATAAGTAAATTATTGTAATTTCCTTTTTACAGGAAGAAATACATATTTATTCGGCCGCTAGCGCTCCGTAAGTACTAAAAGTGATCTACTATTTACATTTATCTTCTGAAATATTAAATTTTAAGGGTAATAAAGGTGACAGTTTGAAAAAAAAAGAACATACCAAACAAATACATACATATTTGTCTACATTGAGTAGCCGCGGTATTCTTATTTATACAATCTTGTCTCATATATATTCAGTCTGTCAGCTACAGAATGAATATAGTAGATAGTTGTGTAAGAAAACGTACGCCGATGTCGAGATAAAACGCTTGGCAACATAAGTGAAGTACCCAGAAGTCGTGGTCGGATGTCAGTGTAACTTCGTACACGTACACAACATCGGCTTGTATTTAAATGCCTAGAATCGCAATTGTCTCTGACAAGTGAACAGGCAACCAGATTGCGTTAGTGTTGTTCGTGTTTGTTCTTGTTCCGAGGACTGGTAGTGTTTGCAAGAAAGGATGAACTGCGTCGGATTTTGAGTGATAACAGTCAAGGACACGAAAATGCCACGTACTCGTGTGAGACACTGTTGTCGACACCTGGCTGGTCGAATCATGCAATATCCAGGTTTTTTGGGCATACGGATGTATCAGTGGCCCGAAGTTAGACGGCATGGGAACGTGAGGGCACACAGATTCGTCGTCAAGGTTAGGGTCGTCTACAATTGACCACCATCAGGACCGATCACCGTATTGTGCACCAAGCACAACGTAGTCGCTTGACATCAGAGCATGGCGTCCGAGAGCAAGTAATGGACTCCGTGGAACATCCGTATCATTCTGCACTATTGGTCGGAGACTGGCAGCAGCAGGACGAGGGTATTACCGTCCCGTCAACGCCACAACACGAACGGTGGCGTTTGGAGTGGTGCGGTGACCGAGAAAAGTTGACTGCTGATGAATGGCGATGCACTGTACTCAGCGATGAATCGTGGTTCTACACTATCCCGGACAACTATCGCCGACGACTTTGGCTGCGTCCTGGGGAGAGTTCTTTTCCTTCCAATGTTTTCGAGAGGGAGAGAGCCATTACTTCTAGCGTTATATTGCGGTGAGCTTGCGGGTATGAATGCAGCTCACGGTTGGCAGAGATTGAAGGTATACTGACGACACAACAGTACTACATGGACATGATGCGTCCACGCGTGTTACGTCTCATGCGACAGTGTCTTGGTGTTATGTTTCAAATGACAGTGCTCGTCCGCACACAGCACGTGTCTCTACGAATTGTCAGCGTAATGTTGAGTTACCGTAATGGCCATCAAGATCCCCACATCTGTCCCCGACAGAAGCAGTGTGAGACCAGCTGGGACGTCAACTCAGTCCCTGTGCAAGTATCTAGAATACCAAGGACCATTTACAACAGTTGTGGTCCAACTTGCCTCATGATAAGATAGAATGGCTTTATAACTGTGGTGTCACCGCCAGACACCACACTTGCTAGGTGGTAGCTTTAAATCGGCCGCGGTCCGTTAGTACATGTCGGACCCGCGTGTCGCCACTGTCAGTAATTGTAGACCGAGCGCCACCACACGGCAGGTCTAGAGATACGTACTAGGACTCGCCCCAGTTGTACGGACGACTTTGCTAGCGACTACACTGACGAAGCCTTTCTCTCATTTGCCGAGAGATAGTTAGAATAGCCTTCAGCTAAGTCCATGGCTACGACCTAGCAAGGCGCCATTAACCATTTCTAGAGAGAGTCTCACTTGTATCATCAAGAATGCTGTATACAAATGATGGATTAAAGTTAAGTATTCCAGCAGCTACGTACTTTTCTTTATAGCATTCATTACGTATCCTGTTTCAGACCTAACGCCAGCCGGCGTGTGTAAACGCGTGCCTTTCGGTTACCTGTCCCTGTGGACTGGCTGTCTTGTCAGTCCACTACAATAACACCCTTGTCAACCGAATCAGTGTATGCATCCAGACCAGACGTTGTGCAACGTCATACTGATAAGTCAGCTCAGACTGCAAAGTTTTTGTAAGTTTGACTCGATATTTTAACATCACAGAGCATCTCAACCGGTTAAGTTTCATTTTGTTTCCTCCTCCCCTCACTGATGTTTCACTTTAAATGACTGAAAACAAACGCGACGCTCTTATAATGTTCTACAATATTTATTATTTATTTCAGAAATCGGTTTTCGGCTGTTACGCCACCAGCAGGTACAAAGATGAAAGTGCGTGGCAGTGAAATTTTTGTACGATCTTAGATTTTAAACTACAGAGCGTCTTGGTTTCCAGAAAGACAATAGTTAATGTATGACGTAAGACTAAAACGAGAGAAATTATTTCAGTGAAAATACGATGTAAGATTATTCAGCTTAGATAAAATACGTAACGCATTAACTAATGAACTATGTAACCAATTCTCACAATTGTTCTCAGAAGGAAATTAATTGAACAATAAACTTTGGTGACAGATTCCAAGGGAATGGCTGAACAAAATTATCTTGTCTTTAATAGGTCCTAAATTACAAACAGATAAGGTATACAGGTGAGATTGAGCAGGTAAGTGAAGCAGCTCTGCTTATAAAAAGAAAAACGAAGTTAACAGAGAAAGTGAAATTATAGTAACTGAAATAAAGGAGGAAATGGGGCATGTGAGTGGGTCAAATGGCTCTGAGCACTATGGGACTTAACATCTATGGTCATCAGTCCGATAGAACTTAGAACTACTTAAACCTAACTAACCTAAGGACATCACACAACACCCAGTCATCACGAGGCAGAGAAAATCCCTGACCCCGCCGGGAATCGAACCCGGGAACCCGGGCGTGGGAAGCGAGAACGCTACCGTACGACCACGAGCTGCGGACATTGAGCATGTGAGTGTGGGGGATAATTTACAATGTGGTCTGGAAGGTATTATGAGTAGTATTTGCAGTT
Organism: Schistocerca cancellata; assembly: GCF_023864275.1. Taxonomy (NCBI): domain Eukaryota; kingdom Metazoa; phylum Arthropoda; class Insecta; order Orthoptera; family Acrididae; genus Schistocerca; species Schistocerca cancellata. The sequence continues at coordinate 463,561,141 of NC_064629.1, forward strand.
AGAAGTGGTGAATAAGTGAACTGTGTTGGGTATCTAGTGCTAAGCTTCGGCAAATGGGCAATTATTCACTAATTTCCATTACATATTTAAACGTATGTCCGTTTGCCCCAAGTTTAGCACTGGATGTCCAGGCAAAGTTCCCTTACTCCCCATTTCTAACTGAAAATACTGCTCATAATCCCTTCCAGGCCATGTTGTAAATTATCCCCCTTACTCACATGCCCCATTTCTTCCTTTATTCATTCACTATAATTTAATTTTTACCGGGTTAATTTTTTTTTGTATGAACATAGCTGCTTCACGTGCCTACATAATCTTACTAGTATACCGTATCTGTTTGTAATTTCGGACCTGTTAAAGCCAAGATAATTTTGTTTAGCCATTCTCTTAGAACCTGTCACCAAAGTTTACTGTTCAACAGATTTCCTTCTCAGAACAATTGTTGTAATTGGTTACATAGTTCATCAGTTAATGTGATAACGTATTTTATCTACGCTAAATATGGTACATCGTATTTTCACCGAAATAATTCCTCTCGTTTTAGTCTTAAATCAAACATTGTCTTTTTGGAAACCGAGATGCACTGTTGTTCAAAATCTCTGATCCTACAACAATTTCACTGCCACACACTTTCATCTACATCTACATCCATACTCCGCAAGCCACCTGACGTTGTGTGGCGGAGGGTACCCTGAGTACCTCTATCGGTTCTCCCTTCTATTCCAGTCCCGTATTGCTCGTGGGAAGAAGGATTGCCGGTATGCTTCTGTGCGGGCTCTAATCTCTCTGATTTTATCCTCATGGTCTGTTCGACAGATATACGTAGGAGGCAGCCATATACTGCTTGACTCTTCGGTGAAGGTATGTTCTCGAAACTTTAACAAAAGCCCGTACTGAGCTACTGAGCGTCTCTCCTGCAGAGTCTTCCACTGGAGTTTATCTATCATCTCCCTAACGCTTTCGCGATTACTAAATGATCCTGTAACGAAGCGCGCTGCTCTCCGTTGGATCTTCTCTATCTCTTCTATCAACCCTATCTGGTACGGATCTCACACTGCATAGCAGTATTCAAGCAGTGGGGGAACAAGCGTACTGTAACCTACTTCATTTGTTTTCGGATTGCATTTCCTTAGGATTCTTCCAATGAAACTCAGTCTGGCATCTGCTTTACCGACGATCAACTTTATATGATCATTCCATTTTAAATCACTCCTAATGCGTACTCCCAGATAATTTAATGGAATTAACTGTTTCCAGTTGCTGACCTGCTATTTTGTAGCTAAATGATAAGGGATCTATCTTCCTATGTATTTGCAGCACATTACACTTGTCTACATTGAGATTTAATTGCCATTCCCTGCACCATGCGTCAATTCGCTGCAGATCCTCCTGCATTTCAGCACAATTTTCCATTGTTACAACCTCTCGATACACCACAGAATCATCTGCAAAAAGCCTCAGTGAACTTCCGATGTTATCCACAAGGTCATTTATGTATATTGTGAATAGCAACGGTCCTATGACACTCCCCTGCGGCACACCTGAAATCACTCTTACTTCGGAAGACTTCTCTCCATTGAGAACGACATGCTGCATTCTGTTATCTAGGAACTCTTCAATCCAATCACACAATTGGTCTGATAGTCCATATGCTCTTACTTTGTTCATTAAACGACTGTGGGGAACTGTATCGAACGCCTTGCGGAAGTCAAGAAACACGGCATCTACCTGGGAACCCGTGTCTATGGCCCTCTGAGTCTCGTGGACGAATAGCGTGAGCTGGGTTTCACACGACCGTCTTTTTAGAAACCCATGCTGATTCCTACAGAGCAGATTTCTAGTCTCCAGAAAAGTCATTATACTCGAACATAATACGTGTTCCAAAATTCTACAACTGATCGACGTTAGAGATATAGGTCTATAGCTCTGCACATCTGTTCGACGTCCCATCTTGAAAACGGGGATGACCTGTGCCCTTTTCCAATCCTTTGGAACGCTACGCTCTTCTAGAGACCTACGGTACACCGCTGCAAGAAGGGGGGCAAGTTCCTTCGCGTACTCTGTGTAACATCGAACTGGTATCCCATCAGGTCCAGCGGCCTTTCGTCTTTTGAGCGATTTTAATTGTTTCTCTATCCCTCTGTCGTCTATTTCGATATCTACCATTTAGTCATCTGTGCGACAATCTAGAGAAGGAACTACAGTGCAGTCTTCCTTTGTGAAACAGCTTTGGAAAAAGACATTTAGTATTTCGGCCTTTAGTCTGTCATCCTCTGTTTCAGTACCATTTTGGTCACAGAGTGTCTGGACATTTTGTTTTGATCCACCTACCGTTTTGACATAAGACCAAAATTTCTTAGGATTTACTGCCAAGTCAGTACATAGAACTTTACGTTCGAATTCATTGATCGCCTCTCGCATAGCCCTCCTCACACTACATTTCGCTTCGCGTAATTTTTGTTTGTCTGCAAGGCTTTGGCTATGTTTATGTTTGCTGTGAAGTTTCCTTTGCTTCCGCAGCAGTTTTCTAACTCTGTTGTTGTACCACGGTGGCTGTTTTCCATCTCTTACGATCTTGCTTGGCACATACTCATTTAACGCATATTGTACGATGGTTTTGAACTTTGTCCACTGATCCTCAACACTATCAGTACTTGAGACAAAACTTTTGTGTTGAGCATCTTTGTGCTTGACGGTGGCGTAACAGCCTTAAACCGATTTGTGAAATAAATAATAAATATTATAGAGTATTATACCAGTGTTCAGTGTGTTCTCATTAATAATGTATAAAATATTGCACCAGGAACCTACGGAACGGTAACACAATGCTCCTATTATATGTTGGGTTTTGTACTTGAAAGACACTTCAGTTAATTCACTAATCAAAAAAAAGTTCAGAAAATATCCAATTTACGCAATAGTAGTCATTATGGACGTCTCTTTAGTGCGAATATCTAGGAAGATGGTAGTGCACATAACGCGTACTCGTTCGTCGCTGCCACTCTGCCGCAGCAGGAGCCGTGCAATCACGGCTTGTAAAGAAACTCAATACACCAGAGCTGAGTTCTTGTGAATTCAAAGTTTTTCGTGTGCTTCGTAGTGCAGCACAATGCCTCGGAACAGGTTCACCATGGCACGCCGTATCAAAATCATTACATTGAGAGGAGAAAACATGAGCAAGTTGACGTTGAGAATATTGTTCACGTTAATCAAAGTATTGTCTCCAGACAGTGGAAAAACTTCCTGGAACAGCATTCAATTGCGGATCGACATCGCGAACTCCGTCCATGTAAAACTACAGCAGCTGACGACCAGTGTGTAACGATATCTGCACGGAGACACCCTACAAAGACAGCGACTACTCCGCGCCACGAGCTTGGAGAAGCCACAGGGGCTACAGTAAGTACCCAAACTGTGCACAGCAGACATCATGATGGGAGGTTGTATAGCCTAAGACCTCTGAAGACTCCACCACCCCGTCCACATCACGGGGGGGCTCGTGTAAGATGGGCTACAGCACATCAACACTGCGCACCATACCATGTATGGCCGTCGCTCACCACTCGTTCCAAGTGAAGTTAACATTACTGCTGCAGTGTATGAAAACAACATTCTCCGATTCATAGTCAGTGGTTTTGCAGATACTGTAGGGGAGTGCCAACTCTATAGGATGATAACGCCCGACCCCATCGTGCTCGAAGTGTGTGTTGGTATTTGACAGGACGTGGGATCCGAAGACTGGATTGACCAGCGTGCTCAGCGGATACGAATAGCACAGAGCTTGCTCAAAAGAGTGATTTCTAGTCGTCGTCATCCTCCATTAACGATTGAATCTCTCAAGAATGCTGCCATTGCGGGATAGGACAACAGATCGCAAGACGCCTGCAACGAGTTGGTACTGAGTATGTCCCGTCGCATTCAAGAGCGCCTGAGGGCTCGTGGAGAACTTAAAAACACGCTGTTGAACAGCACACTGAAGACATCAGTTTATGTTTTTTGATGTCGTGGGACGTTGCAACATTTTGTTTTTTCTAATAATACTCCTTTTTCATTTCACAATCGGTTCAAATGGAACATACTATAATGTAGTTTTCCTTTGCGGAATGCTCTATATTATATGAAAAAAATTACAGTATAGGACATCTATCTCATTTCAAGATACGAGAACCAATTTTATGCTTAACATTTTTTTGATGGGTGTAAAATGAAGTAAGGAAGCACCACATTTGTGAAATACAAGGGCATTATTCATACTTATATTAGGGTATCTGCTTTTGAGCGAGGTATGTTCATTTGCGTTCGATTTGGTGAAGAATAAAGATACATTATACGATTCAAATTCCGCACTTGGGATGAGAAAGAGGAGCTACCCTAGTAGCTGCCCTCATCGTATTTTTTCAGGTTAAAAGGTTCGAAACTACTTGTTTTAGTCATAATAAAACGGCGGGTAGTTTGAGACATTGATACTTTTAAGTGCTTGCAACCAGGAATGTTTAAATGAAACATGCACGTAGTTCATCGTAAATCTATTTCTTCCTTTTTTATTTGCGTCCTCCCCCTCACGTCATTAATGGATCCCGTTATTGCGCTACGGACATTTACTACCAGCTGCAGAAAACTTAGGAGCAATACAGCTTCATTTTGGATGATAAATAAACGTAAAAATATTCTACACTTGATACGAACTTGTTATTGATGTAGTGTCGATCTCTATTTCGTAGCATTTGCCTGTACTTCTTAGTCTTAGAATAGCTTCATCTGCAACATCTAAGTGTTTTTGGGAATAGAGAAGTGCTTTCGTCTACATATAAGGTAGGGAGTGTTCGGTTAAGGGGAGGGGGAAGGGAAGGGGCGTTAGGGTTTATGAACGTAGTCCTTTAGTTGACATTTCTTGCTCTGACGTGACGGTTTGTGATTTAATTAAGCATATTAGCTTTGCAGAGCCACCCAACTAGAGGTATGAAAACCTTTCGCATTTTTAAAAAATTTTATGTGTCCTTAATGTCCTGCCCTCAGAGACAACAGTCTGTTAAAATCTCACGACAATAACGGTACGATATCGTCAGTCACTTTTTACAAGTGAAACACAGGGAAAAGAAATTAATGTTGTCAGATCATCAGTTCAATCACTGCACTGTCTAATGAACGTTTTCCCCTTACGCCTGAGGCGCCTGCCACCATACCGACAGATTACGGTACAACTACTATCGAATTGTTGCAAGCATGTTTCACAGATGCAAAGTTCATTTTTAATTAAGAAGGATGACAGTAAGGGACTGTTTGGAATACCCATCTTGTGATATTAAAACTTAAAGTTTTGCGATGCAGTGAGAAACTCTCCTTAGTGGAATAAAAGGTCGATACCAACGGTACCGGAAGTGACACTGACATCTCAGGGAGATTTTACGGCAGCGCTTTGCCGCCGTCCACGTCCGCCGACAGGCGGCAGGATCAATAGTGACAACTCCCAGCGGACTTCATGGTCCTCGCTGGCGAAAAACGAGAGGCCGACAGGATTCAGTCGACTGAACGGAGACGACGCTCTCGTCTTGCCGGCTCTTCTGCTCGTGGTACACAATGGCTGACTGGCTGACTCAGCTAAGATATCGTGGGAAGACAAAGTGCACGAGGACATACGTGTCGTATTTAGATCGTAATTTGGCACTTGTGCAGGACAATTATGGGCATAATACCAAGTCCTGCTTAAAATAAGAAGTTTTCAGACACACATGAAGTTAAAGTGCAGTAACATACTCGATAATTTTCGACAGTTCCTAGGCAGTATCGCACTGAATGTTCTACTTTTATTAAAACGTTACATATTGTATTTTAAAGGGTTCATGCCGATACTGCACCGTGTTTTATTTCATTGGAGTGGTTTTGGCCTCAAAAATATGCTCGAAAACTCAGGTAACTGCTTTTTTATAATATTGTACATAAATCTCTCAGAAATCAAATTTCTACTATCCACTTGTTCCTCTAATTGTTTGTAGAACTGTATTAACTCCCTCGAATTGTGTTGACTCCCTGTTGTAAAGTTTTTCACATTATTCAACTAACGCAATAATACCCTGATAATTAAAGTAATAGAATGTCCCCTCACTTTCCTCCAATGAGCGTACCTCCATGTTCTGGTTGGAGAAAGTTAAAATCAAGCTTGCCTCGCAGGTTCTTTTTCCGCTTTATTAGTACAATAAGTGTGGCCTGTTCTTCATCACATACGCAACAATTCTTAGATGTTATTTTCTGTCTTCCGTCGTGGACAATGAAGACGTGAGAATTTTGATAGCTGCGTATTCAGTTGATCCACTACAAATGTACAATTGACAAACCTGTATTTTTACGGGCGTAGGATTACCAATACTTGTATATGTTAGTGCCGCCAGAAAAATATATTTTTATGGTCAAAGAAAGCATTTTAGGCGTTACTGTCGGTGAAATTTCCTGCAAATCTTCTCGCCTTAATCATTTCAATACACATCACATGGCTTCAACAGTAAGAATCCCTTTCCCCTTCGTTACTAGCGTTTGTCACTGTATGGCATAAATTCTCACCGCCATTTGTCTTCCTTCAAATTTTTGTTCTACTGCTTTCATAACGAAATCGTCAACATTTGTACCTATTTCATCTAGCGACTTCATTGTAATATTAATGGCTTTTGCTGCGCTTAATGATTTAATACAGTAACACCGTCCTGCTTGCTCTGAACATTCATATTAACATCAGTTTCTTCCTAAAATGTTTATAATGTCAGTAAGGTTTTCGTTATTTGGCTCTCAAACGTATCCCACTGAGTCTATGTCTTTGTCCGTAGTTTTAGTACAGTTGAAGCGGGCAGCCCTAACTCCACCTGTGATTACATGTCACGCTCGCTCCACTAGTAGTGTTCCGTTTTCTCCTTTCTATACTCCCACGACTTTTCTAATTCATCGAACTTGTACACAGGGTGTTTCACAATTCCTATTACAAATTTACAGATATTGCAGTCGGGACTTAGTAGATGAAGTGTTGAACAGGAAACAATGTCTGGAAGTGTACCTTTCTGATGTAAAATAAGATTGAAGATTGGATCGCTTTCAAATCTCCCTCCTCACGATGTACACAATGACCTTTGTGCTCTGCAAGGACCAATGGCGTTGGCAATGTTTCGATTGTTCGTTGTCGGATTCTCTTCTGCGTAACGAATACCGTCCTCTTCAAAGTTTAGAGTGCAGGGCGTTCGTGGAACACCACGGTCAACCCTGCTAGTAGCGAAAATTAATATTTTCTCGCAGCAGCTTTTTAGTCTGGTGAAAATGTGATGTCATAATTTCAACAGAGACTGATGAACGTGCCCTCTTCTCAGTTTGTGTACGTACCGTGAAGGGGAGACTCGAAGATAACCCGATCTTAAAACTTATTTTATATCGAAACGATACATTTCCGGTTACGGATTCCTTAACAAAACTTCATCTACTATGTCCTCTCTACAACTCTCTTGGGGACACCGCCTTACGGTACGTATCTTCAGTGCCAGGCTGAAGTGTTTGCGTGCTACCATGACGCCGGGACTTATGCGAGAGGTAGCGTACCTACTGGTAGGGACACCAAAGCCGGAGAGGCCTTAGCTCAGGGGCCTGACGAAGAGCGAATAGTGTTCCACGCCATAGGTAAGGGGAGAAGAGGCGTTACTGACCATCTAGCAAAAATGTCATGTTCTTAGGCTAAAAGCTGGCATCCCATCAAAGTACTCCGCGACTGCGGACTGACGACCAGCAACCCATAAAACACATTGTTTAAGAAACTTCAAGAAGAAAGAGCCGGACGGACAATTAGGTGGCCAATTTTCGATTAGAATTGACTACGAGAATATGATTTTGGAACTATGGACCATCTGCGAGAGTGAAAAACTACAACAAGCCGTAGTAGAATTGAACAACTAAAAACCAGACTTAAGGGAGCTCGTTGGTAAACCGAATGTAGATAATGATCATATGAATGGTGCTGGTATAATGCTAAACAAAACGGCGAAGAGTAGTCCTCTGGAATGAGAACCAGTATCTGACATAATTATGACTACGTTGTTTAAATCTCGGGTACGGAATGTAGGTATTATTCATCACTAAGTTCCAACTTAAGAAGCAGAGACGATCAACTCAATGGACTAGAAGCAGCAATGAAAGGTGCTAAACGAGGTATTGTCGTTTGAAGGGAGACGTCAATGAGAAAGTGGGTGTAGAAAATTCCGGGATGGAGATCACAGTGGGAAGACACGGAGTTAGAGAACCTAACGCAAATGGTGATTTCTTTATTGAGTTCTGTGCAGACAATGAACTAGCCGTAGGAGGAATGCTGTTTACGCACAAAAATATCGGAAAATCTCGTGGTGTCATCGACCCACAGTAAGCAGAATCCGATTGACCACTTTCTGATAAGTAGGAAATGAAAAAGATTGCCGGCCGGGATGGCCGAGCGGCTCTAGGAACCACGCGATCACTACGGTCGCAGGTTCGAATCCTGCCTGGGGCATGGATGTGTGTGATGTCCTTAGGTTAGTTAGGTTTAAGTAGTTCTAAGTTCTAGGGGACTGATGACCTTAGCAGTTAAGTCCCATAGTGCTCAGAGCCACTAGAACCATTTTTGAAAAAGATCATTGCTAGATGTTATGAATTAAAGGGGAGCTGATATAGGCAGTGCCCACCATTTGATGCCAAATAAAGTGCACTTAAGCATGTTAGCTACAAAGAAAATATTTGACGTTTACAAGAAGTGGTTTGTTACCTCAAAGTTAAAGGACCCTCAAGTCAAACAGGAATTTAAAGTAGAAACGCGAAATAGGTATGGAGCACTAAACATGGTGGAGTGGCAGACGACGAAGGAATCTTAATGCATATCCATGTGTGAGGCGATCTCATCACTTAGCCGCGCGATCTGAGGCGCATTGTCACAGTTCGTGCGGATCCCGCTGGCGGAGGTTCGAGCCTCCGTCAGACAAAGGTGTGTGTGTGTGTTGTCCTTAGCATATGTTAGTTTAAATTAGATTAAGTAGTGAGTAAGTCTAGGGACTCATGATCTCAGCCTTTGGTCCCACAGGAACTTACCACAAATGTCTTCATTTAATTTTCCGCCGCCTGAAGTGCCACGTCACGTGCTTCCATTTAAATCTCGTGTTAGTACACAGCATATAGCTCAGATCAGTGTCTCTGCGTTGACAAATTTCAGGAGAGAAATTTATTTCTGTCTTAAGAGCTAGCGGATCTTCCAATCTTAGGATGTATTAAGTGCTCCACACAGCAGATTTTTTGTTTTTTGTTCTCTCGTTTCTATTCTGCCATCGTTCCTACCTCAGTAGCGCCGCAAATGTTTAGTTTCTCTTTGTGGACCTCTGTTTGTACTCCTCAGTTACTCGTCACTGCTGGTTCTGTATTCTTGAGATCCTATTCAGTTTTATTGTTCTACTCAGTACAATAAGGATAGCGACTGTGCTAGATGTTATGAATTTGATGCCAAATAAAGTGCACTGACACAAGGAGAACTGGCTGTTGTCTGTAAACAGCTGGAAGCAGCACTGGCCATGGTCAACAGGCTTCTGGTCAATGTTCAAAGCTGAAGCGACATCGAGGCGCTGGTGACGATACCTGCGACACCTTGATTCCATTGGAATCTCCTGGTCACCTGGTTGTCAACGCGGCCTCCGATATGCAATGTATGACCTGTGGGCGCTAATTAGAGTGTGTGGCGGACGATGGTGGGTTCGCCTGTCATCGGACGGAAGGCAAAAGAGGGAACGGCACCACGGTTGGCTCCTTACGCCTTAGCGACACGTACGAGGCTCTTCCCAGTATTGATAATACTTCCGAACCAGATCGAGGTGCCTCTCCTGTTGGGTCAGCGGCCGATTTTTCTGCCCAGTCCAGACAAGTGCAGAAGGCAAGTATGCTAGTCATTGGGAGCTCCAACGTTAGTCAGGTAATGCAGCCCCTTAGGGACATAGCATGCAGGGAGGGAAAGAATGCCAGTGCGCACTCGGTATGTTTGCTGGAGGGTCTCGTCCATAACGTGGAGGAGACCATTCTTGCGTCTATGTAGCACACTTGATGCTAGCAACTGCAAATAGTGGCTCATGCCGGCAGGAATGACGCCTGCCACTTGGTTTCGGAGGCCATCCTCGGCTCGTTTCCACTGATAGCTCAGTTGGTCAAGGCAACTAGCATGGCACGTGGGTTGCAGTCTAAGCATGTAGCATCACACCCAGGGTCAATCGAGGTCCTCTGAAGCTGAGTGGAAAGTCTAAACCAGAGGCTCAGACGACTTCACACGCGAAGTTCTCGACCTCCTTGGTCGGATGCAGGATTATAACTGTCGCATTAATAGTTCAGGTTTGCATTACATTCAAGAAGTGGCTACTTAGGTAACAGGATGCGTGTGGTGTGCATATGGCTCTTTTTTTGGGTTGAACTGTGGGAGCAGAAGTATCCTGATCCTCCCGAATGGATAAAAATTGAGGAAGAATTACCATATGGTCGTGAAGAGGGATGGTGTACGTGGACGTCCTTAAACAGACTGCGCAAAGACGTTGCAAGTTCCAAGAACAACCTCAAGAAGTGGGGCTTCGTGGAAGATGGAGACTCACTGTGCGAATGTGGGGAGGAACAAATTTCTAATCATCGTATGAAGTGCCATCATTGTCCGGATTCGTGTACAGGGTTGGAAATTGCACTGACTAAAAGCAATGCCTTCAGTCTAGCCATATATTGGTCACAGCTTGTATGACTATTGTATGTAGTGTAAATATTTGATTACGTCCGTGTCTGTTCTGTGTAGTGTGTTCTATCCTTCTGTTTTAATTTCTTTGTTTATAAATTGTCAGTTCATTAATTTGTCCAAGTATAATTTATAGTCTCTGTATTCAGTATCGGCTGATTAGGTACTTCAGATACGAATAAACGGTAAAGAAGACCTATGTATGGGGCACGTAGGGCAAGTCTTCAATTATCATTTTTCTCATGGCTGAGAGCGCTATTTCTTGTGGTGATGGTTTCATTACTATAAAATCACTAATTTCATGGGAGGTCAAGAGGAAACGACACTTTAATATTATCCATTACGGATGTGAGCTGACGTCATATGGTCCAGTGTGGTTTTATTCCATTTTATTTTGTGAACGCCGCAGTTGAGTCGGTAGACTTTCTAGCGTTTTAACATCATGAGCATCTGAGTTTTACAAGCTGATGGTGAGTGCATTGTCTCTCAAAACGCATTGTTAAGTTGTGTGTAGAACAAAAATTATGGTTCAATGCTACTAATTATTACTGTATAAAGCGACCTCGTTTCAGCATTTTCTTAACTTCTGATTGTGCTTAAGGGTGGTACCTTGTTGAATTTCTAATATATTATTTCTGTTAAAAAATTCTGGGTACTTATCGAGGTATTTATGTTCATACATGATAACAATAGAAGTGACTATGTCTGTTTTCGGTATCAGTGCTTTGTTCTCTTTGAGTTTCAATTTTATCTCCTTACGTGTATTCACAAATGGTTCAAATGGCTCTGAGCGCTATGGGACTTAACATCTGAGGTCATCAGTCCCCTAGAACTTAGAACTACTTAAACCTAACTAACCTAAGGACATCACACACATCCATGCCCGAGGCAGGATTCGAACCTGCGACCGTAGCGGCAGCACTGTTCCAGACTGAAGCGCCTGGAACCGCTCGGCCACACTGCCCGGCCGTGTATTCACAGGATTGATTAAATTTAGCAGCCGTTCAGTAACGTAGTTTGTCTTATGGGACAATGCCAAGTTTGGTCGTAAAGCTTAAGTTTGGCAGCTCCAGGTGCAGTTTTCTGCAGACCACCTGGCACCTGGGTTCAGGATAAGTTTCAGATCTCTATTTAAAAACTTAATTTATTTGTTACGAACGTTAATAGCAGTTTCATTTAATACTCTATCTTAATATTTGTAATCTTATCTAGAAAAAGTTCGTGCATTTCTATCAGCTTTTCATGGTGTTAAGGATGTGAGTTTCACGTTGTGTCAGTCTTATATTCTTATCTCCCCTTTACTGACGATGAAATCAACATTATTTAACATCGTGCTGTAACCTCACGTGTAAAAAAACTCCGGACTGTGCTTACGAATCATGGAGCTCATATTTCGGTAGCCACACTTACGAACAGGAAGAAAAAATTCCGAGTGTTAAGATCAAATGTTAGACGTAATATCTGTTTTATGTAATCATCTAAATGTGCTCCTTCCGTATATTCGTGTGAAATCATCTGAAACTGGTAAAGAGCAATAAAATAAATTTGCTTACAAAAGTAGTGACTGTACGCTAAAATACCTTCTACATTAATACACGACACAGTCGTGGTGTTCCTTCACCCATTATGGAAAAAAATCACAAACACAGTTACAAAGTTTTTGATAAGTTGCAAGTTACACTGAGTAGGTTGGCCGAAACAGTCACCAAGGCAACGCTAGATACTAGTGCGATTCGCAAAAGTAACAGAGAACTCGACATCTATTGAGCTATCGAGATATGAGTTACGACATGTCCACAAAGCTTCACTTCAGCCACTGTCTCTCTTCAACTTGCCAATCTTCACAGACGTTCTCCTAGAGACTTCGTAGGGATACCACACCTGCAAGAAAAGATAGTGGCGGAGGAACTGACTTAGCCACAGTCTATAGCTAGGCCGCTGAAGCTTTGAACCTGACTTGCGCATTTCAAGTTGGCAGTGTATCAGTGTAAGTAGTGATCAACGAGAGATGCGTGACGTACCGTGACGTCCGAGCTCCTGCGTTGCCAGTTTCGTTTGGTATGAACATTGTGTGCGTTGTGTAATGTTTCTACGGCGCACTTGCGTAGTAGTGTGTTTTGTTTCGCTGTGATTTAGAAAGTTCTGATACTTGGAAAATGCCACCGGGAAGACTTAGTTCGTTAGTGACAATCCTTGGCGTCGACGTGTGGCGCTAAACATTTAGGCATTGGTCTCACTACGGAGAACTCGTGAGATTTACGAGCAGGAGACACAATATGACAGCCATCAGCTCTTGCCGCTGAAGTTATGGAACAAACATAAAAATCAGTTGGAATTCGTGCAAGAGTAGAAGTAAGGAAGCGAGTGTTAATGCAGGAGCTGAAAGGTGTATAACCGTTCCGAGCCGTGTATATCAAGACATTTTCAATATGAAAACATGGAGCACCCAAGAATTGACGAGTGTTTAAGGTACCTTTTAAAACAGGTTCCTGTCTCCACAAGAACTACACTACTGGCCATTCAAATTGCTACATCACGAAGGTGACGTGCTACGGACGCTAAATTTAACCGACAGGAAGAAGATGCTGTGATATTCAAATGATTAGCTTTTCAGAGCATTCACACAAGGTTGGCGCCGGTGGCGACACCTACAACGTGCTGACATGAGGAAAGTTTCCAACCGATTTCTCATACACAAACAGCAGTTGACCGGCGTTGCCTGGTGAAACGTTATTGTGATGCCTCGTGTAAGGAGGAGAAATGCGTACCATCATGTTTCCGCCTTTGATAAAGGTCGGATTGTAGCCTATCGCGATTGCGGTTTATCGTATCGCGACATTACTGCTCGCGTTGGTCGAGAATCAATGACTATTAGTAGAATATGGAATCGGTGGGTTCAGGAAGGTAATACGGAACGCCGTGCTGGATCCCAACGGCCTCGTATCACTAGCAGTCGAGATGACAGGCATCTTATCCGCATGGCTGTAGCGGACCGTGCAGCCACGTCTCGATCCCTGAGTCAACAGGAAAGAGACGTGTGGAATTAATTGCATATTAAAAATCTTTGTTTGGGAAATACTGTACATGTGCGAAGAGGGAGATAAAGAAAAAGTCTGATTTCTAAACTAAAGGAAACACTTCACAGCATCACTTCAGAACTGCTACAAAATCGCGGGGCAATAGACCGCGCCGGTCGAACTGTCAGCACAAGTGGCACTGCTAAGAGAATCCTACGACTTCCACATCGCTGGCAACAGGTTATACAAAATGCGGGTGACTACTTTGAAGGTCAGTAAAACTTTGAAACACGTATGTATTGTGTACGAGGTGTAAATAAATAGTGGCTACTATTAAAGTTCCAACCCTCGTATACTGTATTATGACGACCCCAACAAGCTATTAGATCGACTACGGCTGCTCATGGCATCAGCTGCTGCAGGTAAGACAGCTCATTCGAATGAGGCTGCTTCAATAATCTATGAGATTCGAGAGAGAGGTGTCATGGAACAAGTATGGAAACTAGTTCGATAACTACACAAACCAGCACGCAAAACATGCCCTTGTAGGCATGTTATGATTAAAGGTTTGGATGATTTGAATACAAAAAAATGACTCTGAGCACTATGGGACTCAACTGCTGAGGTCATTAGTCCCCTAGAACTTAGAACTAGTTAAACCTAACTAACCTAAGGACATCACAAACATCCATGCCCGAGGCAGGATTCGAACCTGCGACCGTAGCGGCCTTGCGATTCCAGACTGCAGCGCCTTTAACCGCACGGCCACTTCGGCCGGCATTTGAATACAGGCTGATCTTGTAGGTATAAGGGAATATTCACATGAGAACAGTGGATTCAAATGTATTTTAATGGTTACTGATCCACACTCCAAATTTGCCTGCGCATAACCTTTTAAAACAAAAATGGGTAGAAATGTTGCGTATGTGTTTGACCGTTTGCTGCAGACAGGGACGAATCAATGCCCAGACAACCTCCAAACCGATCACGGTGGAGAGTTTTGTAATAGGTTTTTCAAGGTGGTGATGCAGTGGTATGGAATACATCACTACTTAACATTCATCCACCTGCAGGCAAGTATCGTGGACCGTCTGAATAGAATAATAAAAGCTCAAATGGTTCAAATGGCTCTGAGCACCATGGGACTTAACATCTGAGGTCATCAGTCCCATAGAACTTACAACTACGTAAGCCTAACTAACCTAAGGACATCACACACATCCATGCCCGAGGCAGGATTTGAACCTGCGACCGCAGCGGTCACACGGTTGCAGACTGAAATAAAAGCTCAAACGTGGATGCGTTTTAACCTTCGTGGCTCATAAATATGGACAGATATCCTACCAGAAATAATTGCTCAGTATAATCGAACCAAACATAGCACAATAAAAATGAAACTAATCGATGTTCGTGATAATGCGCTAATGGATACGGTGTACTAAAGCATTAAAATGCTCGACCCACACAGATAGAATTTTAATGTATGTGATTTGGTACATATCTCAAAACACAAGACAGCATTTGAGATATTATACCTACTGAACTGGTCAAGAGAGATATTTACTGTTTCAAAGGTGCAAAGAACGAATCCTAGAACTTATATCTTGAAGGAAAGTAAAGGTGAAGAAACTGCCGGTTGCTTTTACACAGAGGAGTCTCAGGAAAGCTTAGAAACGTATGTATTTGTCGTGAAGAGAGTCATAAGACGTCGGGTAAATAGAGCACTAGTCAAATGGCTTGGTTTTCCTGCAGCACATCACAGTTCAAATGGTTCAAATGGCTCTGAGCACTATGGGACTTAACTTCTGAGGTCATCAGTCCCCTAGAACTTAGAACTACTTAAACCTAACTAACCTAAGGACATCATACACATCCATGCCCGATGCAGGATTCGAACCTGCGACCGTAGCGGTCACGCGGTTCCAGACTGTAGCGCCTAGAACCGCTCGGCCTCTCCACATAACGTATTTTCTTTCTTTGTGTGTGAGGAATGTTTCCTGAAAGTTTGGCCGTAGCTTTTTGTAACACTCTGTATATACGAGGGCAGTTCAATAAGTAATGCAACACATTTTTTTCTGAAACAGGGGTTGTTTTATTCAGCATTGAAATACACCAGGTTATTCCCCAATCTTTTAGCTACACAACACTATTTTTCAACGTAATCTCCATTCAATGCTACGGCCTTACACCACCTTGAAATGAGGGCCTGTATGCCTGCACGGTACCATTCCACTGGTCGATGTCGGAGCCAACGTCGTACTGCATCAATAACTTCTTCATCATCCGCGTAGTGCCTCCCACGGATTGCGTCCTTCATTGGGCCAAACATATGGAAATCCGACGGTGCGAGATCGGGGCTGTAGGGTGCATGAGCAAGAACAATGCACTGAAGTTTTGTGAGCTCCTCTCAGGTGCGAAGACTTGTGTGAGGTCTTGCGTTGTCATGAAGAAGGAGAAGTTCGTTCAGATTTTTGTGCCTACGAACACGCTGAAGTCGTTTCTTCAATTTCTGAAGAGTAGCACAATACACTTCAGAGTTGATCGTTTGACCATGGGGAAGGACATCGAACAGAATAACCCCTTCAGCGTCCCAGAAGACTGTAACCATGACTTTACCGGCTGAGGGTATGGCTTTAAACTTTTTCTTGGTAGGGGAGTGGGTGTGGCGTCACTCCATTGATTGCCGTTTTGTTTCAGGTTCGAAGTGATGAACCCATGTTTCATCGCCTGTAACAATCTTTGACAAGAAATTGTCACCCTAAGCCACATGACGAGCAAGCAATTCCGCACAGATAGTTCTCCTTTGCTCTTTATGGTGTTCGGTTAGACAACGATTGACCCAGCGGGAACAAACCTTTGAATATCCCAACTGGTGAACAATTGTGACAGCACTACCAACAGAGATGTTAAGTTGAGCACTGAGTTGTTTGATGGTGATCCGTCGATCATCTCGAACGAGAGTGTTCGCACGCTCCGCCATTGCAGGAGTCACAGCTGTGCACGGCCGGCCCACACGCGGGAGATCAGACAGTCTTGCTTCACCTTGCAGCGATGTTGACACACGCTTTGCCCAACGACTCACCGTGCTTTTGTCCACTGCCAGATCACCGTAGACATTCTGCAAGCGCCTATGAATATCTGAGATGCCCTGGTTTTCCGCCAAAAGAAACTCGATCACTGCCCGTTGTTTGCAACGCACATCCGTTACAGACGCCATTTTAACAGCTCCGTACAGCGCTGCCACCTGTCGGAAGTCAATGAAACTATACGAGACAAAGCGGGAATGTTTGAAAATATTCCACAAGAAATTTCCGGTTTTTTCAACCAAAATTGGCCGAGAAAAAAAAAGTGTTGCATTACTTATTGAACTGCCCTCGTATATATATATATATATATATATATATATATATATATATATCCCCACTATTCAGTTTTGTGTGTGTAATGCAATATGGGGTAAATATTTTTTTTGTGAATAATGACAACAAAGACGTATGGTGACGAGCTTTTCTTCTTCGTTTATTCACTTCACACAAATACCATTTATTCAGTTCACACAAATATAATATAGTTCATGAGGTACAATATAATAGTTTATGGTACAAATTGACTCTGGTATTCCAATGCAAAGATACTTTTAACTTACACGCTACAACAGTAACAATGGTTGGGAATCTTTTTTTAAAGAATTTTTTTCCCAGTCACACTGGAATTTTTTTAATAAATATACTCTAAAAACTAATGTGGAGATACTTTCCTTACTACAACTAAATTCCTCAGTCCCAGTAACGTAGCTTTTACAATAATTCTGATGGACTGTATATGCTTTGAATCTAATTTCAGCAGCCCGAATATCAAACGTGTTTTACAATAACAATTCTGATTTACTGTGTGCTATATAGATATACAGGGTGAGTCACCTAACGTTACCGCTGGATATATTTCGTAAACCACATCAAATACTGACGAACCGATTCCACAGACCGAACGTGAGGAGAGGGGCTAGTGTAATTGTTTGAAACAAACCATACATAAATGCAGGTTTGTGTTAAAAAACATACTTCCGTGCATTTTTGTATGGTTTTTATTAACCAATTACCCTAGCCCCTCTCCTCACGTTCGGTCTGTGGAATCGATTCGTCAGTATTTGATGTGGTTTACGAAATACACCCAGCGGTAATGTTAGGTGACTCACCCTGTATATGCACTTAAAAACTATTCTGACTTGGATGGCTAGCAGCAGGTGAAAAATTTAGGAACTATTCTATTTACAGGAGGCACATGGTGCGTAGATGTATATATACGAGTATATTTACAGGCTAGACATATGTTGCTTATGACAAATAAATATGTATACAAATATTTTTTCTCTTTATGCATTTTTAATATTTTTGTTGATATTTTTAAACTCTTTTCTTACTCACATGGTGTGCAAAACTCCACAATTTGCAATCCATTCACCTCGTCCTTCATAAGCCGATAACCTTATTGTTCTGTCTAACAATACCATAAGTATTAGAGGCCTTGTATGTGGACATGTCGAATTCATTACCATGGTACCCCATTATTTCATATGGATCGCAGTTCTTCACCCATTACACGAAGCTATCTGTAGCCTTACAAATCAATTTAGGGTCTGTGGAATGAGCATTCACAAACTCGTAATGAAAGTGGTACACGTGGAATTTAGATACGTCTATCACGCACATCCCCACATAAATAGGTTTCGAAAACTCTACAGCAGTCTTCGCCCTCTCCACAACAACAAAGTTCTTATTGCTCATGAACCATGGACCTTGCCGTTGGTGGGGAGGCTTGCGTGCCTCAGCGATACAGATGGCCGTACCGTAGGTGCAACCACAACGGAGGGGTATCTGTTGAGAGGCCAGACAAACATGTGGTTCCTGAAGAGGGGCAGCAGCCTTTTCAGTAGTTGCAGGGGCAACAGTCTGGATGATTGACTGATCTGGCCTTGTAACATTAACCAAAACGGCCTTGCTGTGCTGGTACTGCGAACGGCTGAAAGCAAGGGGAAACTACAGCCGTAATTTTTCCCGAGGACATGCAGCTCTACTGTATGATTAAATGATGATGGCGTCCTCTTGGGTAAAATATTCCGGAGGTAAAATAGTCCCCCATTCGGATCTCCGGGCGGGGACTACTCAAGAGGACGTCGTTATCAGGAGAAAGAAAACTGGCGTTCTACGGATCGGAGCGTGGAATGTCAGATCACTTAATCGGGCAGGTAGGTTAGAAAATTTAAAAAGGGCGATGGATAGGTTAAAGTTAGATATAGTGGGAATTAGTGAAGTTCGGTGGCAGGAGGAACAAGACTTTTGGTCAGGTGATTACAGGGTTATAAATACAAAATCAAATAGGGGTAATGCCGGAGTAGGTTTAATAATGAATAAAAAAATAGGAGTGCGGGTTAGCTACTACAAACAGCATAGTGAACGCATTATTGTGGCCAAGATAGACACAAAGCCCATGCCTACTACAGTAGTACAAGTTTATATGCCAACTAGCTCTGCAGATGATGAAGAAATAGATGAAATGTATGACGAGATAAAAGAAATTATTCAGGTAATGAAGGGAGACGAAAATTTAATAGTCATGGGTGACTGGAATTCGTCAGTAGGAAAAGGGAGAGAAGGAAACATAGTAGGTGAATATGGATTGGGGGGAAGGAATGAAAGAGGAAGCCGCCTTGTAGAATTTTGCACAGAGCATAACTTAATCATAGCTAACACTTGGTTCAAGAATCATGAAAGGAGGCTGTATACATGGAAGAAGCCTGGAGATACTGACAGGTTTCAGATAGATTATATAATGGTAAGACAGAGATTTAGGAACCAGGTTTTAAATTTCCTGGGGCAGATGTAGATTCTGACCACAATCTATTCGTTATGAACTGCAGATTGAAACTGAAGAAACTGCAAAAAGGTGGGAATTTAAGGAGATGGGACCTGGATAAACTGAAAGAACCAGAGGTTGTAGAGAGTTTCAGGGAGAGCATTAGGGAGCAATTGACAGGAATGGGGGAAAGAAATACAGTAGAAGAAGAATGGGTAGCTCTGAGGGATGAAGTGGTGAAGGCAGCAGACGATCAAGTAGGTAAAAAGATGCGGGCTAATAGAAATCCTTGGGTAACAGAAGAAATATTGAATTTAATTGATGAAAGGAGAAAATATAAAAATGCAGTAAATGAAGCAGGCAAAAAGGAATACAAACGTCTCAAAAATGAAATCGACAGGAAGTGCAAAATGGCTAAGCAGGGATGGCTAGAGTACAAATGTAAGGATGTAGAGGCTTGTCTCACTAGGGGTAAGATAGATACTGCCTACAGGAAAATTAAAGAGACCTTTGGAGAGAAGAGAACCACTTGTATGAACATCAAGAGCTCAGATGGCAACCCAGTTCTAAGCAAAGAAGGGAAAGCAGAAAGGTGGAAGGAGTATATAGAGGGTTTATACAAGGGCGATGTACTTGAGGACAATATTATGGAAATGGAAGAGGAGGTAGATGAAGATGAAATGGGAGATAAGACACTGCGTGAAGAGTTTGATAGAGCACTGAAAGACCTGAGTCAAAACAAGGCCCCGGGAGTAGACAACATTCCATTAGAACTACTGATGGCCTCAGGAGAGCCAGTCATGACAAAACTCTACCATCTGGTGAGCACGATGTATGAGACAGGCGAAATACCCTCAGACTTTAAGAAGAATATAATAATTCCAATCCCAAAGAAAGCAGGTGTTGACAGATGTGAAAGTTACCGAACTATCAGTTTAATAAGTCACAGCTGCAAAATACTAACGCGAATTCTTTACAGACGAATGGAAAAACTGGTAGAAGCCGACCTCGGGGAAGATCAGTTTGGATTCCGTAGAAATGTTGGAACACGTGAGGCAATACTGACCTTACGACTTATCTTGGAAGAAAGATTAAGAAAAGGCAAACCTACGTTTCTAGCATTTGTAGACTTAGAGAAAGCTTTTGACAATGTTGACTGGAATACTCTCTTTCAAATTCTGAAGGTGGCAGGGGTAAAATACAGGGAGCGAAAGGCTATTTACAATTTGTACAGAAACCAGATGGCAGTTATAAGAGTCGAGGGGCATGAAAGGGAAGCAGTGATTGGGAAAGGAGTGAGACAGGGTTGTAGCCTCTCCCCGATGTTATTCAATCTGTATATTGAGCAAGCAGTAAAGGAAACAAAAGAAAAATTCGGAGTAGGTATTAAAATTCATGGAGAAGAAGTAAAAACTTTGAGGTTCGCCGATGACATTGTAATTCTGTCAGAGACAGCAAAGGACTTGGAAGAGCAGTTGAACGGAATGGACGGTGTCTTGAAAGGAGGATATAAGATGAACATCAGTGCTAGATCAGAAATGTAAGGACTATGGTATGAAGATTAGCATCTCCAAACGAAAGTAATGTCAGTGTGAAAGAAATATAAACGGACTGACTGCCAAATAGGAGGAACAAAGTTAGAACAGGTGGACGGTTTCAAGTACTTAGGATGCATATTCTCACAGGATGGCAACATAGTGAAAGAACTGGAAGCGAGGTGTAGCAAAGCTAATGCAGTGAGCGCTCAGCTACGATCTACTCTCTTCTGCAAGAAGGAAGTCAGTACCAAGACTAAGTTATCTGTGCACCTTTCAATCTTTCGACCAACTTTGTTGTATGGGAGCGAAAGCTGGGTGGATTCAGGTTACCTTATCAACAAGGCTATTTACAATTTGTACAGAAACCAGATGGCAGTTATAAGAGTCGAGGGGCATGAAAGGGAAGCAGTGATTGGGAAAGGAGTGAGACAGGGTTGTAGCCTCTCCCCGATGTTATTCAATCTGTATATTGAGCAAGCAGTAAAGGAAACAAAAGAAAAATTCGGAGTAGGTATTAAAATTCATGGAGAAGAAGTAAAAACTTTGAGGTTCGCCGATGACATTGTAATTCTGTCAGAGACAGCAAAGGACTTGGAAGAGCAGTTGAACGGAATGGACAGTGTCTTGAAAGGAGGATATAAGATGAACATCAACAAAAGCAAAACGAGGATAATGGAATGTAGTCAAATTAAGTCGGGTGATGCTGAGGGAATTAGATTAGGAAATGAGACACTTAAAGTAGTAAAGGAGTTTTGCTATTTAGGGAGTAAAATAACCGATGATGGTCGAAGTAGAGAGGATATAAAATGTAGACTGGCAATGGCAAGGAAAGCGTTTCTCAAGAAGAGAAATTTGTTAACATCGAATACAGATTTAGGTGTCAGGAAGTCGTTTCTGAAAGTATTTGTATGGAGTGTAGCCATGTATGGAAGTGAGACATGGACGATAACTAGTTTGGACAAGAAGAGAATAGAAGCTTTCGAAATGTGGTGCTACAGAAGAATGCTGAAGATAAGGTGGGTAGATCACGTAACTAATGAGGAGGTATTGAATAGGATTGGGGAGAAGAGAAGTTTGTGGCTCAACTTGACTAGAAGAAGGGATCGGTTGGTAGGACATGTTCTGAGGCATCGAGGGATCACAAAGTTAGCATTGGAGGGCAGCGTGGAGGGTAAAAATCGTAGAGGGAGACCAAGAGATCAATACACTAAGCAGATTCAGAAGGATGTAGGTTGCAGTAGGTACTGGGAGATGAAGAAGCTTGCACAGGATAGAGTAGCATGGAGAGCTGCATCAAACCAGTCTCAGGACTGAAGACCACAACAACAACATGGTGAGCCACTTAAATTTGGTAGGGTAATGCATTCTTTTACGCCATAACGCTCATCCCATTCAGTTCTAATCAAAGTTTCATGTCGTACCCTCAAATTCTCCATTGTTTTAGCTAAAATTGAATTATTCATTAATTTGTAAAAATCTTTCTCAACGTAACACATCACAGAAGCTCTCTGTCTCGTATTCAAATCGGTATACTCTTTCTACCATGGAGACTGCTTTAACAAAATAGCTTGGGTGATTATAACCAGCTCCTTACACAGACTGAGATGCTGCTGGAGATTACGATAAAGAATAATGTATCTCCGCTTATTCCCTAGTGTTGTCATCAGTTTTGGCATGGAGCCTCCTCATGGAGCTAGTTGTTCTGGACACAGTGGAAAATCGGGGTGCACATCATGCAAACTAGTAGGGTACGTCAGTTCTGCCTCCACCACATACCCTACATCAGAATCAGCTGCCAAACTCCCCATGATTTTTCCACCGAATCCCATGCATTCATCTTGGAGCACCCACTGAAACTCACCAACGGGCAGTGATTGCTGCAAGATGTGAACGTATAAGTTATTTACGTCCAGACACACTATGTAACTCGAATCAAGGGATGCATTGAACCTCTGACCCATCCGCTGGTTATTTACCTTTGCATGCAAGCAATTAAAGGTCTTTACATGGATAGTCAGGCAGCAGTTAGAGTTGACGGTAAATTGACTTCATGGTTCAGAGTAGTTTAAGGGGTAAGACAAGGCTGCAACCTGTCTCCACTGTTGTTCATATTATTTATGGATCATATGTTGAAAACAATAGACTGGCTGGGTGAGATTAAGATATGTGAACACAAAATAAGCAGTCTTGCATATGCGGATGACATAGTTGTGATGGCAGATTCGATTGGAAGTTTGCAAAGTAATATTTCAGTGCTAGATCAGAAATGTAAGGACTATGGTATGAAGATTAGCATCTCCAAAACGAAAGTAATGTCAGTGTGAAAGAAATATAAACGGACTGACTGCCAAATAGGAGGAACAAAGTTAGAACAGGTGGACGGTTTCAAGTACTTAGGATGCATATTCTCACAGGATGGCAACATAGTGAAAGAACTGGAAGCGAGGTGTAGCAAAGCTAATGCAGTGAGCGCTCAGCTACGATCTACTCTCTTCTGCAAGAAGGAAGTCAGTACCATGACTAAGTTATCTGTGCACCTTTCAATCTTTCGACCAACTTTGTTGTATGGGAGCGAAAGCTGGGTGGATTCAGGTTACCTTATCAACAAGGTTGAGGTTACGGATATGAAAGTAGCTAGGATGATTGCAGGTACTAGTAGATGGGAACAATGGCAGGAGGGTGTCCACAATGAGGAAATCAAAGAAAAGCTGGGAATGAACTCCATAGATGTAGCAGTCAGGGCGAACAGGCTTAGATGGTGGGGTCATGTTACACGCATGGGAGAAGCAAGGTTACCCAAGAGACTCATGGATTCAGCAGTAGAGGGTAGGAGGAGTCGGGGCAGACCGAGGAGAAGGTACCTGGATTCGGTTAAGAATGATTTTGAAGTAATAGGTTTAACATCAGAAGAGGCACCAATGTTAGCACTGAATAGGGGATCATGGAGGAACTGTATAAGTGGGGCTATGCTCCAGACTGAACGCTGAAAGGCATAATCAGTCTTAAATGATGATGATGATGATGCCTAGTGACAAATTGGCAAATTCCCCCATGGATCCCTCGCTCAAAGAAAAGAAGCATGTAAGCATCGGTCAGTAATTCATTGCTGCACTTTGTTATGTTGAGAACTGGGTCCCAAGACAACCCAGGAGCCGTTAATAAAAGGCAGGATTCAGAGAATATGTGCTCATTCGTAGACTCCGGAATTTCTCGAGAACGTCCTCAAGCAAGTGCACATCTAGGTCCATGTAAAGCTGTGCGTACTCTCCTAAAGTGGAGATGTTGAATTCCCACCATACATTCATGGCCTGTTCATAATCTGCATCCGTTATGACATCGCCTGTAAGGTATCTGGAGAATGCAGTTATGTCGAGTAGCCTGGTTTCATTGAGGTTGGTTCTGAGCACTATGGGACTTAACAGCTATGGTCATCAGTCCCCTAGAACTTAGAACTACTTAAACCTAACTAACCTAAGGACATCACACAACACCCAGTCATCACGAGGCAGATAAAATCCCTGACCCCGCCGGGAATCGAACCCGGGAACCCGGGCGTGGGAAGCGAGAGGTTTCATTGAGTTTCGCAATACTATTCACATATTCGTATGAAAAAAGCCCCTTCCTGCTCCTCATTATCACGCCATTTCCCCCCAGAGATAATGAAGAGTTGTATCTTCACCACCAGGGGGAGGGGGGGGGGGAGGAGCGATAGTTCGACGCAGAGCACCACACAGCATTCTGTGCTGGGATACCATGGATCATTGACTACTTTGAGAAGCTCCATTTCAATGACAGGAAGAAATGCCCTTAGAAAACCGACAGGGTCGTGATACCCTCCTGCCGGGTTCTCGATCATCATGAACAAGGTTCGCTCTTCAAAGGCGTCAGCAGTCACCGAGTATTCTGACTGTGGTATGGTATCACTGACCTAATGTCCTTCACTAAAAGGACGGGAGAGAGAACTGCCACTAGCCACAGGATCTTCTCTATTACTATTAATTACTATTACTATTAATTGTGTTCACTATGTTGATGACAGTGCTGGAGAGGGGCTAGTTGGAATGTGCCAAGGCACACGTACCTTGCATTTATGCCGATTCTGACGAAGCTGATATGATGATGATTATGATGGAGGAGCCTACTGCAGTCCTACTGGGTCAGATCAGTGGGAACAGTCAGGCTGTGGCAATAGTTCCTCATGCTGTTGTTGCTGCTGCAGACCTGACCTGGTGACATACGAGTGTTAGTGCACTACATTATTTCGGCTGTTTAAGCGTTGTGAGCGTGTTTGCAGTGCGTTATACATGCATTATTTTGCCAGTTTTACGCATAGTGAAGGTGTCCGTACATCAGTGTACTGCATTATATTGTGAACACCTCTGTTGGCTCTGCAGTGCATTATTTCTACAGTTGACAATTAGTGTGCATGTTTGCAGATGGTTTTACATGCATTATTTTGACAATTTAAGTGTTTTTTGCATATCTGTACATCAGCGCACTGCATTATTTCGGTAATTTACGAGTAGCTTACAGGTCTGTAGGCTATTTATTGTGACCCCAAGCATGTCGAGGCGAATGTTTTGTGTCAGCATAATAAATAAACTACATGAAACCCATCCCTAAATAAACTGTCCTAACTTCCCACTGAAAATAAATAAAGGACCCTTCTTCCTCTCCAGGAGCTGGACGCCGACTGAGTCCTTTTCCCCAGACCGCCATCTTGGATTACATCATGGGAGGGATGACAGCACCCTCTGGTGGTGGTACTGTGTAGTAGGTCAGTTGGACTCTAGACCTCATGGTGAACACACTGGATGGAGCTACTGCCTATGACAACTAAATTGTTTAAATAAACAATGTATGCAAAATATCTCAGCAACTCAGCACAGCCTTTCCCACCAACTCCAAGGAAGAGTGGTGATTGGATGACCTAAGTTAGTGGAAGTAGCCCAATTGATGAATTTTTCAGTAAAAATTTTCCTACCATTTTCTTAGGTTAGTGGAGGTAGCCCAAGTGAAGTTTTTCCCCACCATTTTTTCACCCCATTTTCTTGTGGAGGGGAGGGGACAGGGGAGGTGGTAGGGGGTTAGGTTAGTGGAGGCAGCCCAAGTGACCTATTATCCTCCAAAAATTTAAACTTCCCACCATGGCACCATTGTGACATTGCCACATATATCGCTGCCATCTTGAGTAAATTTGACAACAATGCAACATGTGGTGATGCTCTCTCTGTCCCACTACTCACAGGAACCTATCCATGTCATGATGTCAATGGTACTGGCTTCAGAACTGTGGCTCCAGTGGATTCACTGCCGGTACAACTGCCCCTCTTCTAATACAGCATGCCCAATCACTCCATCGGTTACGAATAAATTCTGTAGAACACAGAGGATATCATCAAATTGTCGTACCATGGGACCAACTGTACCAACCATAACTCTGCTTTTATCTTGCTACAACAAGTCCCAGCTCCTATCCACCACAATTTCACAGACTCAGTCAACAGAGTGATGTTGCCACCATGCACTGTGGAGCTGCAGAATGCCAACGCAGTGGGAAAATGCCAGCGGATGTATTAGATTCGGAAAACCTTACAATATTAAATGATGGCTCGCGCACACGAATAGTCCAACCAAATTAAGCCCCGACGGCAGCGGACTTTTGCATAGCATCCCTTGCATTGCCTACTGGAGCAACGTGGGAGGTGATGCCAGATATTCTGTATTCGCATGTCTTACCAACTTAAATACTAAAAAGGTACAAACTAGGGAGGCTGTCAAACACATCATCAGCCGGAGATGGAACACAAACAAAGCCAATTGTAACCTATACGAAAGACTCCTGGAAGACAAACTGGAATTAGTCGTTGAAACTGGAAATCCCGAAAGAGAGGTCGTGGCATAGCTTAGCAATGAAGCAATGGAGGTCTCAGTACATCAGAAAGGACATAAGCGGACTGCTCATCACCCATCACCCTGTTGGTTGGATTCAGAATGAGGTACAGTCCTCAGTGAACAAATGGAGGCATTAAGAAAATACAAAAATCTCTCTAATGATACTAACTTTCTTGCCCTTAAGAAAACACAAGATCAGCCAAGAAAATATTCAAGCGCAAAAAAGAGAAAATCGTAGCACATTTCCTGCACCGCAGTCTGCAAAGAAACTCCTTTAACAAGCACCTAGATTGGTTAAAACTGGTCTTACAATAGACATGCACGAACTTTCAGAATCGTTCTTGTATATGATAGCTCCACCTGACGTAAAGGACAAGGAAGACAAGGCGGGATATGACGAGGACAACAGTGTCATTACACAACACTTTCCGCTGGAAGATCTCCAGAATGAGCTACCCCAGGGGGCGGGTACTGCACCTGACAGATTTTATTGACTCCAAAATGTTGCAACACATTCCACTCAAAGGGCAACTATTGCTGCTCAAACTTTACGATAATGTACGGACACGAAATATCAAAGTTGACTCGGCAAAAGCATGTTGTGTCGTCCCCATCCAGAAACGGGGAAAAACATGTGATAAACCGAAGTAATACGGCATACATCCTTACTACCGTGTTCGGAAAAGGTAATGTAAAGAATGTTTAGCAACGGTTAGAATGTTGGTGTGAAAACAAGGAATATATTACCAGAAAAACCATGGGGATGGGAAAAGGCAGAGTTAAAATCCTTTTACGCTTAGTTACTGACTTACAGTTAATTTGATTATGGACGCATATGCTACAGATCAGCATCAGATAGCGCGCTTCAGAGACATGATACTATCCAATAGAAGGCCTTGCGTATACACTCCTGGAAATGGAAAAAAGAACACATTGACACCGGTGTGTCAGACCCACCATACTTGCTCCGGACACTGCGAGAGGGCTGTACAAGCAATGATCACAGGCACGGCACAGCGGACACACCAGGAACCGCGGTGTTGACCGTCGAATGGCGCTAGCTGCGCAGCATTTGTGCACCGCCGCCGTCAGTGTCAGCCAGTTTGCCGTGGCATACGGAGCTCCATCGCAGTCTTTAACACTGGTAGCATGCCGCGACAGCGTGGACGTGAACCGTATGTGCAGTTGACGGACTTTGAGCGAGGGCGTATAGTGGGCATGCGGGAGGCCGGGTGGACGTACCGCCGAATTGCTCAACACGTGGGGCGTGAGGTCTCCACAGTACATCGATGTTGTTGCCAGTGGTCGGCGGAAGGTGCACGTGCCCGTCGACCTGGGACCGGACCGCAGCGACGCACGGATGCACGCCAAGACCGTAGGATCCTACGCAGTGCCGTAGGGGACCGCACCGCCACTTCCCAGCAAATTAGGGACACTGTTGCTCCTGGGGTATCGGCGAGGACCATTCGCAACCGTCTCCATGAAGCTGGGCTACGGTCCCGCACACCGTTAGGCCATCTTCCGCTCACGCCCCAACATCGTGCAGCCCGCCTCCAGTGGTGTCGCGACAGGCGTGAATGGAGGGACGAATGGAGACGTGTCGTCTTCAGCGATGAGAGTCGCTTCTGCCTTGGTGCCAATGATGGTCGTATGCGTGTTTGGCGCCGTGCAGGTGAGCGCCACAATCAGGACTGCATACGGCCGAGGCACACAGGGCCAACACCCGGCATCATGGTGTGGGGAGCGATCTCCTACACTGGCCGTACACCACTGGTGATCGTCGAGGGGACACTGAATAGTGCACGGTACATCCAAACCGTCATCGAACCCATCGTTCTACCATTCCTAGACCGGCAAGGGAACTTGCTGTTCCAACAGGACAATGCACGTCCGCATGAATCCCGTGCCACCCAACGTGCTCTAGAAGGTGTAAGTCAACTACCCTGGCCAGCAAGATCTCCGGATCTGTCCCCCATTGAGCATGTTTGGGACTGGATGAAGCGTCGTCTCACGCGGTCTGCACGTCCAACACGAACGCTGGTCCAACTGAGGCGCCAGGTGGAAATGGCATGGCAAGCCGTTCCACAGGACTACATCCAGCATCTCTACGATCGTCTCCATGGGAGAATAGCAGCCTGCATTGCTGCGAAAGGTGGATATACACTGTACTAGTGCCGACATTGTGCATGCTCTGTTGCCTGTGTCTATGTGCCTGTGGTTCTGTCAGTGTGATCATGTGATGTATCTGACCCCAGGAATGTGTCAATAAAGTTTCCCCTTCCTGGGACAATGAATTCACGGTGTTCTTATTTCAATTTCCAGGAGTGTAGTTACTGGGGCGTGCACGTCAACCACAACCGACGATTTACTGACTGAAGCGAACGAACCACTGTTATGGTTGCGTCGAATATTCCTCTAAGAAAACCCTCCTGTTAATCTGTTTCGACGAGTATGAGCACCATGACAAAAAAAAAGTACCGGGAATTACATCGCACTGCGTGTGCGGAAGATATTAGATAAATAAGCAACTTCCATCCGTGAAGAAGTAGACATTAAGGCACCAAGTGTGGCAAAGTACTACTGCACCACAACAGGTCGTACGAAATATTGACTCTGCTGATTGATGCCAGGGCCAGTTTAACGTGTCAGTACAAGAATCTAACTAACACAACAGCAAGGCACAAAGGAATGAACGACATTAGGCTGCGTAGTGGGCACTGATTTACTGGGGAAAGTTGAAAATTTGTGCCAGACTGGGATTCCAACCAGGGATTCCTGCTTACTAGGCAGATTCTCTGATCACTAGGCCTTCTGGACACAGTGCTTATCGCAGCTGCACGGGGTACCCTAGCACGTCAGACCCAAATTATCAACTTATCCACACATTAAAGACATAGTATTCCTGCCCATTATCCTCACTGCTCGCGGCGTTTCTCCGATTCCCGTAACAGTTCGAGCGTCATGTGCATCTGTACTTTAATGATTATTGATCAGTCTCGCCTCAATTGCACATGCGGTGCCTGTTTTTTCGGACATGTGGGTAAGTTGAGATTTTGGGTTTGGCGGGAGGCGTGCTTGGTTAGTCCGTGCAGTTGTAATGACTAGTGTGTCCTGACAACTTCGTGGCCAGAGAGTCCGCGTTTAAGCAGGCGTCCTGGGTTCGAATCCTGGTCTGGCACAATTTTTCAACTTCCCCATTGATGTAAATTAATGCACACTACGTGGCTAAATGACGCTCGCTCCTTTGTGTCTTGATTTATGATGGATGCAGGATCAAAATGGTGGACAGCAAGGCCTATACCATCTGGATCCACACTCCACTATTATGACAGCCCGTTATGGAAGCCCTAATATTCACACAGACATACATACCATACATAGTAGTTATCATTTCTCATATTACGTCAGCCCTACAATTGATTAGAAACCATCGTAACAGCTGTTACAACCCCACATTTGCAGATATTGTCGAAGTTGTGTTTCGGCTGTACAGAAACTGTCGCAACATCGTGAAAGTATGGATTAAAGGCCTTTCCGGAATACCTGGAAATGAACAGGTAGGTGCCCTAGCAAAGAAGGCATCTCTGCATGGACTAATTAAATACCACAAAGTTTCTCTCACAGATATGATACCTATGCTCAGACAGCAGTCGTCATCGGACTGGCAAGAGGAATGGTCGCGGACATCTAAAATCAAAGGCAGTCACTACGCACTAGTTCACCACACGATTCCAAGAGTACCGCGGTACAATAAGGCACCAAAATCAAGGAGTTTCACGAAAGTTACAGCACGGCTGAAATTTAATCACTGGAAACTCAACGAACACCTCTATCGGCTCAACCTGAGCGTTATTCCTCTACGTGTTTGCGGAGAGGAAGAAGAACTCAACCATATATTTCTACAGTGTTCTCGGAACATGCACCATTAAACGTCCTTGCTAGTAATCTTCGGACTCTTGGTCATCAGTTGCCAAGCAACCGCCAAACCTTGGTAGCATCCAACGATGTTGTAAAGTATAAACTGCTCTACGAGTTCGTCAACAGTGCCAGCATCAAGGTACAGTTCCTTGGGATGCTAATCTAAAGCTCCTGGTACTTGAGAATGCCTAGGGTAGACCAAATCGCAATTAACTGACTATATCCCTATATGTTATGTGTTACTCTGTAGAATATGAGACGGTCAGCTTTTAAACGTACGTCACTTTGTACCTTCTATGAGTACGAGTCTGACTACAGGTGTAACGATACGTGTGGCTGTAATACATGATTCTCGTTCTTGTGTAGATGGTACTTATAGACCTGTACAAATATTCACTGCTCTATCTGCAAATTTCTAAACAATTCCCACAAGACATGCACAGAACACTTTATTGTTAATTTAGATATATAGTCTTTAAAGTGGACTGAATTGGAAATATCGTAAATGTGTACAACGACGATTTATCATTTCTTTTTGTGTCAATAGTAGGATTTTTGTAGTATACTACTAGTGTGTATCCTGTGTTCCATTTTCGTCTTGTTTACATGTTTTCTTGTAATCTTATTGTAAATCTTATTTTATGTCGAATCAGTCCTTTGTCAAACCTATGTTACATTGTACCAGGATATTGCTTAAATAATGTCTCCCAAAGATGGTCAAAAGCCGGCCGGCGTGGCCGAGCGGTTCTAGGCGCTACAGTCTGGAACCGCGCGACCGCTACGGTCGCAGGTTCGAATCCTGCCTTGGGCATGGATGTGTGTGATGTCCTTAGGTTAGTTAGGTTTAAGTAGTTCTAAGTTCTAGGAGACTGACGACCTCAGAAGTTAAGTCCCATAGTGCTCAGAGCCATTTGAACCATTTGAACCATGGTCAAAACGAATTGTAATGTGACATTTTCTGTGATTATCTGGCTGTAAGGGCAAGTTCCGAAAGCCAACAAAGTAAAGAAAAGAAACCATGTGGAATTTTAGGAAGGATATAGAAGCTCAAGGAGAATTAATAAAAGCTTTTGCAGGGACATCGAAGGACAGCTAAGGACTGAGAAGAGCAGCTGAATGGAATGGATAGTTCTTTGAAAAGAAAAAAAAGTTCCAAGATTATTATCAACAAAAGGGTAATGGAATGTAGTTAAACTGAATCGGGTGGTGCTGAAGGAATTATATTGGGAAATGATATATTAAAAGTAGTAGATGGATTTTGCTATTTGGAAGAAGTATCTGGCTCATTCCGACTAAACGAACGGCTAGGTTTATAGGATTTATAGCTTTGTGGTATAGTGGTAAAGCATGTGTCTGCAATCCGAGAGGTAGTGTGATCGAATCTGGTTCAGGCCACGGAAATTTTTAGTGCGTCTGTGATCTAGTCTTCCCCTGTCAACTATGTAAAGAGTAGCAAGGAACGACAGATCGTTCCCAAGCTAGGTAAGTGGGGTTGATTAGGGACACGAAAGTCGCGTCCAATTAAAAGACTTAGCCTCGACCATGGATCCATTATTGTAGGACACGTCCTGAGGCATTAAGATTAATCTGAATATGAAGCGATGTACGGGGGGTAAAAACAGTAGACGGAGACGTAGTCTCGACCGTAGCAAGTTGGTTCAGATGTATGTAGGTTACAAAGAGATGAAGAGGACGGACTGTGGTGTCACCGCCAGACACCACACTTGCTAGGTGGTAGCCTTTAAATCGGCCGCGGTCCGCTAGTATACGACGGACCCGCGTGTCGCCACTGTCAGTGATGGCAGACCGAGCGCCGCCACATGGCAGGTCTAGTGAGACGTCCGAGCACTCGTCCCAGTTGTACAGCAGACTTGCTAGCGAAGCTACACTGACAAATACGCTCTCATTTGCCGAGACGATAGTTAGCATAGCCTTCAGCTACGTCATTTGCTACGACCTAGCAAGGCGCCATTTATCCTTTGCTATGTATCTAATGAAGCATGAACCATCTGACCGATGTACACCAATTATGGATTAAAGTTAAGTATTACATCAACTCCGTACTTTATTTATTAGACTCAACTCCTTTAATTGTTCCAGACCTCACGCCAGTCTGCGTGAGCTTAAACGCGTGCATTTCGGCCTCCTCTAGCTATACGGTGTTGGCTCTTCTGCCAACACATCACGGACTAGCGCGGAGAACCGCAGCGAACCAGTTCCTGGAGCGAATCTCACAACAACATACGTATGCACCACTACTCTTCGATAACACCTACTACAATGATATTTCTCAGTTTAGCGTGAGCGCGAGAAGTCATAGTTTGATTAGTAGATCTAAATAAGAACCACATCGAAAATTTCATCACGACATATTATGTCCAGAAGCGACTGCAGGGTTCTTTAACTATTCAACATTTCCCATAAATGTCTTGTATGTTTTCAGAACAGTAGTGCTGTAC
This sequence comes from Schistocerca cancellata, assembly GCF_023864275.1. Classification (NCBI taxonomy): domain Eukaryota; kingdom Metazoa; phylum Arthropoda; class Insecta; order Orthoptera; family Acrididae; genus Schistocerca; species Schistocerca cancellata. Next base: position 463,594,565 of record NC_064629.1, read on the forward strand.
TAGGATGCCACCTGTTTCTGCTATAGTTCCATGCATAATTTATACAGAGCAACAAAAATGTATCATAACATGCGTGAGCGATATTTACTCTTATGTACGTGAAGGAATAGCACAACACACACATCCTAGATACGATCTGCCGTTGCAATAACTACCGGTAGAGTGATATCAGGGAAGAGGGAAAGCAAATGTCTTAACATAGATTTAATGTAAGTCAGGTAATGAGTACCGTCTCCATCATCCATCACTTATCATCCATCACAGTAGACAGCTTTCGCAATTGATACACCAACCTAGAAACTATATTACAGATAAGTGGTTGAATGTTCTGTTCACCGCTTAGTTCAGAAAGTAACAAGAAATGTATTTTTATTTCGGAAGGTGCGGGAATACGTCAAATTCCTTAAAAGTCCGTGAATGTGATTTTTCAGACAGTACAATGTCCGTGTAGGAGGTGTTTTTTCTTCTTTCTTTGAGTAAAAATGCTTTGGCGTCTCCTCACGTGGAAGTACAATGGCGCAGGTATATAGAACTGACGTCCTTGAGATTTATTTACACCCTTATATCACTGCATATTCCGTGTTCACAGAACCAGCATATACCATACGGTATGGTCAGGCACAAATTTCCGATATTCCCTCCTCACATTTCCATTTAAACTAGCAGATTACATAATGAAAACTTGAACTGTGATTGTACTGATGAAGTCAAAAGTTTCATGCCTGAGGTCTCATGAGGAATGAAAGTAACTGCATGGCCGGTAGTAAACAATATGTAACCCTGCTGCGAATACGGAGGCTGGGACAGTAACTGAGACAGGGAATATGCTAGTTGCTGTATACATATTTATGGCGCAAGAGTAGAGAATTAGGGTTGCCGGGAAGGAAATCTTATTTCGCTGCAGACACCCGCGGAGCGAATTGCGGCGTGCAGAAAATGAAGCGACGCAGGCGAAATAGACCTCTGCTATATCGTATTACTTATTCAGATTTCAAATTAAAATTCGTGTTCCAGTTTCATCAGTTTGAGGCTCCAAGCAAAGTTTTTAACATGAAATCTTAAACTAGGACATGGAAATTAATGTTTTTAATATACTGGAAATTTCAGATAAAACTGGCGTTACATTTCACAAGTTCGCGACGTCTGAGAGGTTTCTGCGACAAACAACATTCATAACATAACGCTTCCTTGGATAAAATTAAGCCAAATAATTTATATCGAAAGTTAATCTAAGATTATGGTGATATTAATGATATCAGGACAAAAAAAGCTGCAAATACTTTGTAATAACACATGTAGCCTAATTGTGGTAAACGGGTGGACAAATGTGATTAAAAATGCCGTTGGTGGCAAGTGCATTAGTTATGTAGCACTAGCTCACTTCAATATTTGTGAGAAACATGATCAGCAGAGGCCCTGCCAAAATTTCCGTCTCTGGATTAGCGTGAAGGGATTTGGTAAGAGTCACTATGAGCAACGAGAGTTTGAAACATACTCCTCTAGAATTCGAGTAAAAGTTGCATATGGTTATCTGTGTCTTGTGACATAAAGACCAGAAATATCTGATTCCAACGAACAACTAGGAATAACTGGAATTAAATGCTACTTTCATTCCTGGGAAACGTTGAGTTCAACGAAAGAAACAATTGAGTCTTCGTCTTTATTATTTTTGGCAAACATCATAAATTACAAGCTATTGTCGATGCTTTGCATAGCTCCTTCACAACACTTTATTATTACCCACCGCTTTTGAATCTAGTAAGATATCTATTGCTCCATCAATTCATTTTGATTACTACAGTGAATAAAATAGATAAGTGCTGGCGATTCGTATGTCATCATCTTTCAATAATGGTTCACCACCACGTTTATCTACAGAAGGTGTTTATAGCTTATTTTTAATCGTGTGGAAGAGAAGTAGTTTTGTTTATGAGCACTGACAGCCCTGAGAAATTTATCATAATTTTGAAGATCTCATGCTGTGTAACTCCTTTTCAGTGATTAAATTTTAAACAATAGTTTATATAATATCACATTCCCAGAACTCTTCCGTAATGAATTATTAAATCATTTTCATCGACATCTATCTGTGTGTCACCAATCATCCACACCTTTGCCTTTGTTAAAATCTGATGTTACCAGTTTACGCCATGTCTCTGCTATAATTTTCTTTAATATCCCTTAACTTCCATCACAATCTTCCTCACTGTATTCATCGTCATCATCATCACCACCACCTTCTTCTTCTTCTTCTTCTTCTTCTTCTTATCTGCCTTCATAGATACATTGTTTTCATTGCCCTTATTTCTTTCGTCTTTCTACAGAATAGCTGTATTTCTTTAATCAATCTCTGCAGCGGTTGAGAAACAGACCTAGATGCGGTTTCCAGTACTGGCTTGGCTTCAACTTGCCGTTTTTGCAGCAACGCCAATTTCCTGCCGATTTTTCGTCGATATTTCAACATCTGTTCTTATTACTAATCTTTCGTCCAATATATTTGTGAGGCATGTTGACAAACGTAACGCTCAATCAAAACATCTGAAATGAGTTTAACCTAACGTCTCAGTTTTGTATCACCCCACCCGTTGCTTGTCTGATTTTTGCGTGTGTTCGCCCTGACAAACAACTTACAGAGAAATTGGGAGTGGAACTGTACGCAAAAATGGATAACGCTAGATCTAAATGTGGCCCTGTCACCCCTAATTAATCTGCGATGGTAGTGTTGACGATAAATCACACCTATTTTTACTTCCAAACATGAACGATCACGAACACTTAGGGTGTTCAATGACATCAAACACATACACAAAAATAAATTAAAGCAAAAGGGTGAATTCAGGATCAACTACTGAAAGTAAAGGCTGTACTCAATCACAATAATTTTATTATAACTTTCAGATCAATGGTGAATAAAACACAAAGAACAATTTACAAATTATCCTCCTAAATGGCATTGGCAGTAACTGTGTTAAAATCGGTCCAAAACGCGATCTCTTATAACATATACAGGGAGAGTCACCTAACATTACCGCTGAATATATTTCGTAAACCACATCAAATACTGACGAATCGATTCCACAGACCGAACGTGAGGAGAGGGGCTAGTGTAATTGGTTAATACAAACCATACAAATATGCACGGAAGTATGTTTTTAAGACAAACCTACGTTTTTTTTAAAGGAACCCCGTTAGTTTCGTTAGCACATCTGAACATATAAACAAATACGTAATCAGTGCCGTTTGTTGCATTGTAAAATGTTAATTACATCCGGAGATATTGTAACCTAAAGTTGACGCTTGAGTACCACTCCTCCGCTGTTCGATCGTGTGTATCGGAGAGCACCGAATTACGTAGGGATCCAAAGGGAACGGTGATGGACCTTAGGTACAGAAGAGACTGGAACAGCACATTAAGTCCACATGCTAACACGTTTTTAGTGGTCTTTTTCACTGACGCCCATGTACATTACCATGAGGGGTGAGGTACACGTACACACGTGGTTTCCGTTTTCAATTACGGAGTGGAATAGAGAGTGTTCCGACATGTCACGCCAATAGATGTTCAATGTGGTGGCCATCATTTGCTGCACACAATTGCAATCTCTGGCGTAATGAATGTCGTACACGCCGCAGTACATCTGGTGTAATGTCGCCGCAGGCCACCACAATACGTTGTTTCATATCCTCTGGGGTTGTAGGCACATCACGGTACACATTCTCCTTTAACGTACCCGACAGAAAGAAGTCCAGAGGTGTAAGATCAGGAGAACGGGCTGGCCAATTTATGCGTCCTCCACGTCCTATGAAACGCCCATCGAACATCCTGTCAAGGGTCAGCCTAGTGTTAATTGCGGAATGTGCAGGTGCACCATCATGCTGATACCACATACGTCGACGCGTTTCCAGTGGGACATTTTCGAGCAACGTGGGCAGATCATTCTGTAGAAACGCGATGTATGTTGCAGCTGTTTGGGCCCCTGCAATGAAGTGAGGACCAATGTGGTGGTCGCCAATGATTCCGCACCATACATTTACAGTCCACGGTCGCTGTCGCTCTACCTGTCTGAGCCAGCGAGGATTGTCCACGGACCAGTAACGCATGTTCCGTAGATTCACTGCCCCGTGGTTTGTGAAACCCGCTTCATCGGTAAACAGGTAGAACTGCAACGCATTCTCTGTTAATGCCCATTGACAGAATTGCACTCGATGATTAAAGTCATCACCATGTAATTGCTGATGTAGCCACACATGAAACGGGTGAAAGCGGTGACGATGCAGTATGCGCATGACACTACTTTGACTAAGGACCACCGGCTCTCGCAATGTCCCGTGTACTCATGTGTGGGTTCATGGCAACAGCAGCTAACACACCAACTGCACCCGCTTCTCCTGTGACGGGCCTGTTACGGAACCGTTTGCGTGCTACGACCATACCTGTTGCATACAGTTGGCGGTAGATGTTTTGCAATGTGCGGCACGTAGGATGCTCTCTGTCCGGGTACCGTTCTGCATACACCCTGCAGGCTTCAGCTGCATTTCGTCGACACTCGCCATAGATGAGTATCATCTCAGCCTTTTCAGAGTTCGAATACACCATGGTCACAGTTCCTACAACACTACACTATCACAAACGTCTGGTAACACAGTGTACTACAGTTGGTCTGCGTGCGGAGACGAGTGCAGAATAACAATAGCAGCAAGCGCTACATGCGGACACTGCGACAGCTAGACCAAACCACAACAGTGCACTACAGCCACACTCGTAAACACGGTCGTCATCGTAAACATGTCCCTGCAGATGCTTCTCGCCGGCCGTGGCCCGCGTTTGTTACAATACGCAACTGAACGTCGGAGGTTTCAAGCTTCAACTTTAGGTTACAATATCTCCGGATGTAACTAACATTTTACAATGAAACAAACGGCACTGATTACGTATTTGTTTATATGTTCAGATGTGCTAACAAAACTAACGTGGTTCCTTTAAAAAAAACCGTAGGTTTGTGTTAAAAAACATACTTCCGTGCATTTCTGTATGGTTTGTATTAAACGATTACACTAGCCCCTGTCCTCACGTTCGGTATGTGGAATCGGTTCGTCAGTATTTGATGTGGTTTACGAAATATATCCAGCGGTAACGTTAGGTGACTCACCCTGTATACGAAGAACCACTACACTCCAAAGTACTGAGAAACCTCAGTGGAAACAGCAATTGCAATTGATCCAACTATTTAACGGTACTCCTAACACAGGCCGAAGCGGGAGCGATCTCACCGAATATTCTTGTCGTAGCGGCGGTCTCCGACGGCGACGGCGCGGCCGTGCGATCGGCGTGTGGCGTCTCGGAAAGTACACTCCTGCAGTATTCGAACACCAGACTGCTGCCCGTAAACTTTTCTAATTGCGACAATGTTTCCGTCAGCAATGAGCTGGCGCGGCTAACGTCCTCTCAGAACGAAAGACCAAGACGGGAGACGACTTGGCTAACGTCCTCTCAGACGAGAGCCCAGAAAAGAAGACTTCTACCGAGAGTCCAGCAAGATCGCTCTTCAACTTTCATTTCTCACCTCACCTTTTACCGAGCGAATCACATCAGTAGAAGCTCTCAAAATACCCAGTTTGCCAGTGCCGACCAATGTACAGCCTGGGAATAGAACTCTTTTCTTCAATTATTTTATTTCTACGAAATTTCACAAGTAAACTCCGCCCTCACCGGCTGGGAACAACCACAGCTGTGGGCAATAACACGTTTACTGGAAGTTTTCTCCCAAGAGATCACTCGAGACTTTCCCGGAAAGATTCCCCGTCCTAGCGAACACAGATTCTTGCATTGAAAGTTTGTTTTTCGGAACTCCTGGCCTGCCCCACTTGAGTTACTCGAAGGCGTAAAATTAGTGGGGCATAGGCGAGAGCACGCACAGGAAAGCCTGTCCAGCTGTCCACTGCTCTGTTTTGGTAAACACTAGAACACCTGCAGCCGCACGTCCTTCAGAGGTTGGCGACCGCTGTGGCCTTTCTAAACGGATTACAGAAATCCCCCAGTTCACCATTCATACCGTTAGGCTGTGGCCTTCGGCGGCTAGGCGGGGACGTAGCCGAGCTCTGTCTCGCGTACTGCCTTTCCGCAAAATCTTATAATTACAAAATGGCAGAATTCTCGCGTGCCGATGCGTTTCCACATAGATTTCCTAAACCGTAATTTACAGTATTAGTCCAACAAAACGTAAAGAGTCACGTTAAATGGACTCATGTAAGGTGCAAGATCGTTGCCACCTTACAGTTTATATCACGGTATGCAACTACTCATGTTCAGCAGATGATTGCGACCGTGGGTTGTATGGGAATGTGTTTGTGGTGTGGATGACGAAATTAGCGGCCGGTGGAAGTCCAAAGACTACCACCATCTGTGGAGCATGGTGCGAAACTGGTCCTCCAGGTGCTCCCATCAAGCTGATTTCAGCTATCAACACGAATATTACCCGACCTTAGCAGACGCCTGTGCGTCCGCGGTCCCGTGTGTGTGGTAGATGGTTCAAATGGCTCTGAGCACTATGGGACTCAACATCTATGGTCATCAGTCCCCTAGAACTTAGAACTACTTAAACCTAACTAACCTAAGGACATCACACAACACCCAGTCATCACGAGGCAGAGAAAATCACTGACCCCGCCGGAAATCGAACCCGGGAACCCGGGCGCCGGAAGCGAGAACGCTACCGCACGATGTGTGGTAGAACAAAGCGTCTCTTCCCTTTGCGATAGGCTGTTATGTTGCATGATATCAAATAAAAATATAATTGCCGAAATTAATATGTTAATGCCGTTTGTTTAAATCATCATCTTTGCTTATAATGAGAATATCGTATGGGTTCTTGCTCCGTACTTACTCACACACTTCGAGGAATGAATTGAAAATCATACATGGCTAAATATGATTGCGGAATACAAGACTCAAATGAGGTTCGTTATAAAAGAAGGATTACATTACCATTGTCTGTAATTAATTGTTTCAGTATTTTGCTGTATTCTTGACAGACATAAAAGCTGTTTATACTGTAATGGCGAGCCATAGGTAAGTACCGTATATGTCGCTTATTACAAACAAAATCATCGAAAATAAATAGAAATTGAAAACTGTAGCGCTTGATCAGATGATATTACATTTTCCTTAAAGAAAACATGAAATATCCAACTTCCTTCAAGTTTTAAAACATTTCTCCTACAAATTTATACTTCTTTTTTGCGGAAGCGATTTGAAATATACGTGTAGTTCCAGGAGTAATTGTTACTAGGCCTATTCGGGGATACAGCAGGTATACGATCATTCAAAGTAGAAAAGTCTAGTAAACATGGGCTTTAAACTGCACACCTTAAGAGCTATGAGCTCGTCTTTATTTTAGATAGTGTGAAACAAATCTCGGCTACGCCAAGTTCTTTGTTTTCAATATCTTGAGAGAATATAGTATGGACCAAAACAAGGAAAAAAGTTCAGTAAATATAGTCTGTAAAGTGCCTACGTCGAGACCTTTGAGCACTTGTTGGTGTTCTCTAATGTGAAACCCGTCTCTTTTACGGAACAAATGCTCATAGCTGTTACGGTATGCATATCAGAGTCCATGTTTACTGGACTTTTTTGATTCCTATGATCATTCTCATCACGTCCCTGAATACACAACATTCTCTCTGGGACACCCCGACCATATAGTTTCTTGAATTTGAGATTTTTCTTTATGAAAGAAAGGTTAGTAATTACTTTAGATTTTCCATAGTTGGATGGATTACATATAATGCATTTAATTATGTCTGGAAATAGATTGCCATGTTTAAGATTTTGTGGTTGTAATTAACTTTCATCAGAAATAAGACTTATGGGAATTCGAAGTGCTTGGCTTTTGAATATCATCTGCAAACGCACTATGTATTCTTCTGCCTTGCAGCGACTAATATCTAAGAGCACTGTCTAGATTAAAGTATATCACTTGAGAGTGAGGATTTGATGAAGGAACAAGGAGAAAAACAAAAATAACAAGCAAGGTGGAACTCTCTTTAATTGTATTATTAACAACTTACCCGTATAACTTCACATACCTGACTACTCATACAGCAGCCGAGATATAAAGCTGATGGAACGATTAAACAAAGGTGATGCTGAATTCAATAAATTAGATAGAGCATGCAAGGAACATGACGTCAATTACGCAATGAACTCAGACAGTTTCTCAGGCAAACATCTAGCAGACCAGTTTCTAGCTGAAAAAGTAAGGTGAAGAATGAAGGCAAAAGTTGCTAAACTCAGTGAAAAATAAGCTAAGTTAGCAGTAACTTGGGCAATAAAAAGTTAAAACGAGCGTGGGTATGAAAAAATCGACAAAAAGAAGAAGAAGAACACAGAGAATGTTATGAACAGAATAATTAAAACAGTTCAAAGTAGTACAAAGTGTATGAAGCCAGACAGTAATCTCATAGTAGCTGTGAAAATACCTCTAAAAAGTGTTGCAAAATTTGCTCCACAAGGAAAATCGCTCTGCAGACAGCATATAATAACCATCCAAAAAAGAGGAGGAGTACTCGTATTACTTCTCGTTCCAACACCTACTGCTTCATCTGCGTGTGGAGGATTGGCTGGTAGGGTGGCAAGGATTTCTAAGGCAGTTAATTGTGCAAAGGCCACCTACAAACAACTAACTGAGGTGCGCTTAATGGAAACCACAGCGCTTTATGAAGGGAATGTGCTGCACTTAATACTGTATAGGATAAACGGGATTGGTCTGTATTTCATGAAAAAAAAGTCACCTCAAACAGTGTTTCAATAAGAGCACGTACTGATATTGAAAAATCTGGAAAAATCAGATTTTCGGACTATGTTCATGAGAGGTACTTATTCAAAACACTTAAGAATATGAGACTGCGATTGTTAACCTGCAAACAGAGAGTGAACCTATTCTCCTTAGGCACCTTTTAAGAAGAAGATTAATGTTGTGTGTTACTTCCACTGTTGCGGCAGTTTACCGCCTCTTCTGAGGAATTATACAATGCAGTTTAACTACATTATATTTTAGTCCTCTAAAAGTAACAGGTGTGGTCATCTTTTCTTGAAGATTCTGAACTCTAGATGGATTAGCAAGTCTTTCAGCAATAAGTAACAACACTATCACAACGAATGTCATCCACCATGCCTAACGTTTAGCCTGTCAGTCAAATATTCAGTTATAACTGCTGTCCTTAACTCCACGCTAAATTCGACTCATCATTGGTATTAAATTGCATTACTCAACTTATTTACCCACAGTTCCATATCAAATGTTACATTGAGAAACAGTAATTTCAACTTTCATAATTAGTTGGGCAGTCAGGAAATTCTGGACATAATTATTTTAAAACGTGGAATATGAAATTGATAACGCACCTTTCGTCTTGTTGAGGTTGATGATCATATATCAGGAATGACTGAGATAAATCAGAGAAAAAGAAACAAAGTCATTGCCAAATTGAAAATCAATTAAAATAAAACTCTCAAATTATGTGAGACCAGGAGTAACGCTTATGTTGATTTGATGTTGGATGATAATATAGACTCCGTTTTAGGTTTTGAGAGAGGTGTAATTGAAAAAAAAACGTTAAAGGCAGCAGAACATCAAGTAAATATTCAGTCCTTCGCACTGACTGTAACATTTCTGGAGGTCTATTCCGCAGTGCTATACCTACACTCAAATTACATCAGTTCTGTCCTGCAGTACGAACTGGAAGTAAAATCCTGGAATCACAAAACCCACTCATGTACATGGCAGTTGTGAATTGATAGGTTTGAGAAGTAAGAACATTGTTACGCGACCGTTTTTCTCAAACTGTCCTGTAACTGATGAACATCCCAAATGAAAAAGTCAAATGAAATTTGGATAAATTAATCTTTACCAGTAAATGAAATTTGGACCAGTACCAGTGATTGCCAGTACTTCCCTACGTAGATTACAGACAGTATCTCTAAACTGTGCGCGGACAATGGAGATTCCTCTTAGCGCGCAGTGGCAGGGGCATGTATATCGTTTTGGAAGAGTCCCAAAAGAGCGACTACTGTAGACAGAACTAAAGGCAGGATGCATTCGTCAAAATGCACGGGACGTTAAGATAACATTTTAGGGAGTGTAGTGGGAACAGAAAAGTTTAGGGCACCTCCGAAAACCGTGAGACACCGACACTGCCCTCAGGTCCCTCAGAAGGCTAAATGTTTAAGGAAGTGTAAAAACAGTTGCCACTGGTTAACCTAAATAGTTTAGAAGTGGGACTAAGAAGCACGGCTGTACTTACAGAGGTCCCAGTTCACAAACATAGACAGAGAGAAGGAGAGAGTAAGACACAGTTTTAGAGAGCCAAGTACACTGAGGTAACAAAGATCGGGGGATAGCGGTATGCAAATTACAGATGGTGGTAGTATCACGTAAAGAAGACAGTGCCTTGACGGTGCTGTAACTTGTACTCAGGTTATTCATGTGAAAAGGTTTCCGATGTGATTATGACCGCATGACGGGAATTAACCAACATTGAACGCAGAATGGTTGTTGGAGCTAGACGTACGGTACATTCCATTTCGGAAATCGTTACGAATTTCAATATTCCGAAGTCCGCGGCGTCAAAAGTGTCCCGAGAATAACAAATTACAGGCATTATCTCTCACAACGGACTATACAGTGGCGAAAGGCCTTCGCTTAACGATCGAGAGCAGTGGCTTTTGTGTAGAGTTGTCACTGCTACCAGATTAGAAACACTGTATGAAATAACATCAGAAATCAACGTGTAACATAGGACAAGCGTATCCGTTAAGACACTGCTGTGAAATTTGAAGTTAATGGCTATGGCAGCAGACGACCGACGCCAGCGCCTTGCTAACAGCACGATATAGACAGCAGCGCCTGTCCTGGGCTCATGATCACATTGGCAGGACCCTAGAGGTTCCGTAAACACTGCACTACTGCACCAAATATGAGCAAGCATATAACTGAGGTAAGGTTCGCGTGTTAATTACCACCACTGCCATATCAAGTGCTCAAAACGTTAGCCTTGAACATTCCTACACTGTATGAGGTGATTATGGAGACACAGTATAGCATGTTAAATTTCAATTAAGATGACGGCAGTACAGGCCCATGTTATAAGGCAACATGCCTTCAGGAGTCGTCGGTGTCTCCTAGTAGATTTCTTGTTTTAATTTTCACCACAAATGAAAGTATAAAAGTGTTAAGTTTGGTGATTGTGGAGACCATTTTTCTTTTCCTGAACGACAGTTCTAATGCTCTCCAAATGTTCTCTTGAGAGGGGCTGCCACTAAATGTGCGATATGGAACAGATATCCGTCATGTTGGCACCATAGGGATTGTCTTATGTCCAATAGGATATCTTTCTGTAACTGCGGCAGCAGCGTTTCTTATGAACTCGAGATACTTTCGTGTATTTAGATTCCCATCACTGAAACAGAGACCAACGATGTGCGTCTTGAAAAATGCACACCAAACGTTGACAGACCAAGAGCGTAGTGTTTATCCAGTTCTTTGAGTCAGCATGGATTTTCAACTGACGAATAGTGCGTCATGCGAAGGCTGACTTGCCCATGGTTTGTAAACAATGCTTCTTCGTTAGTTAAAATTGTGCATGATTATGCCGCATCACTTTACACTTTTTGTAGGTAATATTCGGTAAACTGTAACCAATTTTGGAAGTCATTGGCATGAAGCTGTAAATATAGCGAAACGTGAAGTGGATGAAATATGATGCAATGTAGTGTTCGCAGGAAACCCGTCAGGTTTGTCCCTCTTGTACTTTCGAGATGCCTCTTAGTGAGACCTGCTGCTAATATGTAAGTTTCATTTCTTTCATCAGTTGCTCCTCTTTTCCCTGGGCGCATTTTGTCCGCCACACATCGAGACTCCAGAACTTCTTTTATAATGTTTGCAACGACAGGGCGTGAATGCTTGGCACAATTTGGATACTCTCCGCCATAGCCTCACCGCTGATAATAGTAGTTTTGCGTCATTCATCATAAGCGATATTAACTTTTTTGACAGTCGTGAACAACGTGAACGTCTCAACAGTTTTACGATCAAGCTAAAGGATGCCCAGCAGAGGAGTACCTGAGTGCAAAATTAAATATCTCGTAAACTAAGATCGATAGACGAGTGCAGAAAAAGTCATGTTTAATGTGAAAGCTCTAAGAAATTTATATAGAAGTCCCGAAATAATTCGAAAATCAGCTAACAGCTCGCACCGAATCACGTACATAATTAAACTCGTCCTCTGAAAGCACTCTTTGCGAGCACATCACAATGTATTGGAAACACCTATCACTCGCAGTGCGGAGGTGATGCAAACGAACAATGCAATTTCCCATCACATCATGTAATGTATTCAGATGCCACACAGATCACCAAATGAAGTTTGTTTAGCCTGTTAGATGGTTCCGGTACACAGTGTCTTTCAATGTACCCAACAATAAGTAAGCACAATGAGTCAGATCGAGCGAATATGGCGATCAGTCCATTCTTGCTCCAGTAAAATTTCAATAATCCAACACAATGACTCTATTCCCGAAGTATTCATGAATAAACCGAAACCCATGTTCGGTGCGATGTGGTCTGGCCCCATTTTACATAAACCATTCCGTCCCTGGTCGATCATCGAGCGCTAGCTGTATGGTGACAACGTGTTCCAAAATTCAACGTTACGTTCATAGTGATCGTTTCTCGCATGAAAAAAGGCCAACAGAGCCTCTGATACATACCACAGTCCAAACAGTAACTTTGGGAGAATGTAGTAATTTCACTTCACACAAATGGGGATTTTCGGAAACCCAGAACCACCAGTTTGTTTACTCATGGCTCCCCTTAGGTCGAAGTGTGCTTCATCTGAGAACCAGATGCTACCCACATCAAATACTTCATTTTCAATAATTGCGAGAATCTTGTTCACTAAGTCAGCACTCTGTCGTGCAGCCCGTACACGTATGGCCTGGTGGCTTTAGATTTTGGATGGAAACACGTATAGGCTCTGTCTCAGCATTTTCTGCGTGCTGGAACGCTTCAAAAATGTCTGTGCTGCAGCTCTGCGGACGGGTTTCCTTGGATTCCAGAAACCTTGATGACGTTTTCAGGAGTAACTAAAGTCCGCCTAGGGCCAACATTTACCACTACAGCATCAGAAACGTTGCCTGTCCATTAGAATTTGGTGAAGAGTTTGCGAATGGTTTTCACATTGGGTCCTTCTGGAACATTAAATCGTGTTTGAAAACGCCCGTTGTTGATGTAGGATTGTGTTCTAACCTATGGTACTCCAGCACCGGGAGAAACGCGTTGTTCAGTGGAATTCGTGTTTTGAACATCTCCCTTCTGTACGATAACCTCCTTTCAGTTTCAATGGGGGAACAGATCGGTGTGAGCTGTGACATACTATTAATAGGTACAACTTAATGCCTATGAATGACATAAAATAATTGTACGAGTCCACGATCATTATCACTAGTCAGTGTAACTGCTCGTGTTCTTCACCATTATATCTTAATTTTTTTTATTACGCCTTTACGCGTTTCGGCCACAGCAATCATCAGAATCTGTCCGGTGAATAGAACAAACGAGAAGTAATATTTGTACAATAATTACAATAATATACAGTATGAAAACAAAGTGAAAATATACCATGTTAAAGTTACCTTGATACACTGAATCTCATCATTCATATGTACACTTATACACAATGACTAGTGCTTTTCAATGAGGCAGCCCGCCTTAAATAACACTCTGTAGCCGTTAAGCAGTGTTAAATGGCACAGGACTTGTCAATGTTAAATACAAATTCAGCATACAGTCATTTCATAAAGATAGAAGGCGTAACGGATTGGAATTGTCTTGATAAAATTCAAAATGACGCCATTACATAGAACGTAATCTATAAATATAGTGAACAGGACTCATCAAGTTAAAAACTCAAATTTGCGTCACATATTAAGCATAGAGGCATTTCGTAAAAATTAATCTGAAAAATTAAAATAGACAAACGCGTTGATCTACATCTACATCTACATCATACTCCGTAAGCCAGCTAATGCTGTGTGGCGGATGATACTTTTTGTATAACTACCTGTGTCCTCCAGCCCTGTTCCACTCGCGGCTACCGCGTGGCAAGAATTACTATCGGTAAGCTTCTGCATTGGGTGTAATTTCTCAAATTTTCTCCTCATGGCCATTACGTGAGGTGTATGTGGCGGGGAGTAATACGTCCTCCGACTCTTACCGGAAAGCCGGCCGCGGTGGTCTAGCGGTTCTAGGCGCGCAGTCCGGAACCGCGCGACTGCTACGGTCGCAGGTGCGAATCCTGCCTCGGGCATGGAAGTGTGTGATGTCCTTAGGTTAGTTAGGTTTAAGTAGTTCTAAGTTCTAGGGGACTGCTGACCACAGTAGTTAAGTCCCATAGTGCTCAGTGCCATTTGAATCATTTTTTTCTTACCGGAAAGTGCTCTCTCGAAATTTCAGTAGAAGAACTCTCCATGATGCACGACGCCTCTCTTGTAGCGTCTGCCAATGGAGTTTGTTGAGCATCTCCGTAACATCCTCATGCCAACTAAACGACGCCGTGACAAAGCGTGCCGCTCTTCGTTGGATCTTCTCTCTCTCTTCTATCAGTCCTCTCTGGTAGGAATCCAAGACAGATGAACAATACTCAAGAATGGGTCGAACAAGTGTCTTATAAGCCACTTCCTTTGTGGATGAGCTATATTTCCTTAAGAGTCTTCCTGTGAATTTGAGTCTGGCATCCGCTTTCCCCACTGTTTGTTTTACATGCTCATTCCAATTAAGGTCGCTCCGGATATTTACTCCTAGATATTATACGGCAAATATTGTTTCCAGGTGTTTGTCACCAATAGCGTAGCTATACAGTAGTGAGTTTCTTTTCCTATGCATGCGCAATATGTTACGCTTATTTACCTTCGGGGTCAACTGCCATAGCCTGCACCGTTCATCAACTCTTAGTTATTCTGCATGTCGTTACTATTTTCTGACGATACTACTTTGTTACAGGCAACTGCATCGTCTGCGAGCAGCCGTAGACGGCATCCGGCACAT
The DNA here is from genome assembly GCF_023864275.1 of Schistocerca cancellata. Lineage (NCBI taxonomy): Eukaryota > Metazoa > Arthropoda > Insecta > Orthoptera > Acrididae > Schistocerca > Schistocerca cancellata. Next base: position 463,609,666 of record NC_064629.1, read on the forward strand.
CATACAAGGTCATTTATATATATTATAAACAATAACGGCCCTATCACACTTCCTTGGGGTACACCGGGAATTACCTTTACACCTGTCGATTTTGTTCCGTTAAGAGTGACGTGTTGTGTTCTGTCTGCAAGAAAGTCTTGAATCCAGTCGCAAATTTGCTCCGATTCCCGATAAGCTTGTATTTTTTTCAGTAAACGGCAGTGCGGAACGGTTTCAAATGTCTTCCTGAAGTCAAGGAATACGGCATCAACCTGAGCGCCATTGTTTACGGCACTGTGGACGTCATGGGGGAGCAGAGCGAGCTAAGTTTCCCAGGACCTCAGTTCGCAGAATCAATGCTGATTTTTATAGAAGAGATTTTGCTTCTCCGTGAACGTCATAATTCTCGAGAATAAACCATGTTCCATAATTCCGCAACAGATGGACGTCAACGAAGTTGTGTTTGCATCTGTCCTATGGCCCTTCTTAAAATCAGGAATGACCTGTCCTTTCTTCCAGTCGCTAGGTACCCTTCGTTGCTCAAGCGACCTACGTTGAGTTATTGCTAGAAGGGGAGCAAGTTCTTTTCCCTAATCCTTGTCTAATCTGATAGGTATCTCATCTGGTCCTGAGACCTTTCCACTAGTAAGCGACTCTAGCCGTTTCTCTATTCCACGATCGGTTATCACAGTCACCATTCTGACATTCGTACGACGATTTAAAGGAGGGACCGCGTCACGATCTTCCGCGGTGAAAGACCGAATTCAGTATTTCGGCCTTCTCTCTGTCATCTTCCGTTTCGGTGCCAATAAGGTCGCTGAGTGAATGAATTGGTGATTTTGACCGACTCACTGATTTTACATACGAGCAAAACCTTTTATGGTTTTTACTCAGATCGGCTGAAAAAGTTTTACTTTCAAAGTCGTTGAAGGCTTCTCTCAGTGCTCTCCTTAGGCTCATTTTAGCTTCGTTCAGCTTCTGTTTTTTTTGCTTTTTTTTATTTCTCTTGAATCTGAGGTGAAGTTCTCTTTGTTTACGTGGCAAGATTCCTTTGAATTTTTTCTCTGAAATTTGTATCCTGTCACCCTTGCTAAGCAAAAATATCTTTCTACCTTCCTTGACATTGTTTGTCGAACCCGTTGTCGTAGATGCTATCACAGCCTAGTGATCACTGATTCATTCCTGTAGGTTAACTGAGCTCAGCTCTGTTTGTTGTCAGGAGGTCTACGACGCTAATCTCACGAGTTGGTTCTCTAACTATCTCCTCAAACAAATTTTCGGACAAGACATATAGAACAATGTCACACGAATCCCTGTATCTGGAACCAGTTTTGATAGTGTGATCTTCCCAATCTGCAAGTTCTGTCTGAAGCGCTCTAGCAATAGAGATCCTGACCCAGGCGATCTAGAAATGCCTCCGATTACCATTTTTGACCGATGTTTGATACCTTACCCAGATTAATTCACAATCGGATTACGTGATAACTTCGCTAGATTTTATCGAATTTTTGTTGTTATAAACGCACCGCCACCATTGGTGACTAACACATCCTTACGATAAATATTGCAGTCTGAACTTAGGATTTCATTGTCATTTACGTCCGATTTCAACCAACATTCTGTTCCTAATACTATCTGTACTTTATAACCTTCAGTAAGCGATATTAATTCTAGGACCTTACCTTGGATGCTCCTGCAGTTTACTAAAATTATATTAACCTTTTTTACCTCTGATCAGCGACGACAAACGTTCTCTGAGAACACTGTCGGTAATTTATCAGGCAAATCATCTTTGATCCCAAGGGAAGGATTCTGTAACCTAAGAAAAGCCTCATTTGCACGCCGCACGTACTCCGCTACCCTAGTTGCCGCTTCCTGCATGTTGTGCACGCCTGACCTATTAAGGGGAGCCCTGAAATTTTGCACCCGTTAGCGGAGGTCGAGAAATTCGTATCCGATAGCGTGGCAGAGTCGTCTGAGCCTCTGATTTAGACCTTCCACTCTGCTTCAAACCCGAGGACCGCGATCAGCCCTGGGAACGATGTTACAAATAGACAGCTGAGCCTGCACCCGGGCTGCGATGCTAATTGCCTTCACCAAATGAGTCATCCGCCGAAAGGAGGTGAGGATGCCCGCAGAACCCAAGCGGCAGGCGTCATTCGTGCCGACATGTACCACTATATGCAGCCGGTCGCACGCAGTGCGCTCTATAGCCGCGGGCATGGACTCTTCCATATCACGGACGAGACCTCCCGGCAAACATACCGAGTGCACCTTGGCATTATTTCCCGCCTTGCTTGCTATTTCCCTGAAGGGATTCATTATGTTTTTAATGCATTTCTACGACATGATACATGACAGAGCTTGTATAACTTTACCTGTACTGTAAGGTATGTAATGCTCTACTTCTACCTCTTTTTATTTTCGTAAAGTGAGGCTGTAGATCGTGATGACTTCATACTAAAATACAGGGCAAAGCATTAACATGTTACCATAAAAATAACTGTTGGCTTTGGTACTACTGCCATCTCGCGGCTGTTGTATTTATAAACCTCTCTCTCTCTCTCTCTCTCTCTCTCTCTCTTTGTCTCTCTCTCTCTCTCTCTCTCTCTCTCTCTCTCTTTCTCCATCACACACACACACACACGCACATTAGTGTAAAACACAAAAAGACTCAACAGGTACTAGATTAATGGAATTGGTGGGTTTAGCCAATTAAATTACAGAAATGGTATGTAATAACTTCTAAGTGTAATATACAAGGCGACTTTTCGATGTGAACTGAAAATTAATGACGCACAGCAAATGCTGAAAAGAACTGGAAAGTTATCTACCAGTTTCTATGCAACCACTGATACTGGAAATGAAGCTGATTTGTTATAGCAAGTCTGTTATTGTTACATGTTTATCTGACCTCTTCACATATACCCCTGGTCGCTGTGGTCGTACCTACATCACGCAAGCCTCTCCCCCCCCCTTTCCCGGAACCCCCCCCCCTGCCGCCCCGTAATTTCCATGATTCATGGGGGATAAAAACAAGTATTACCGACAAGAAGAGAATAGAAGCTTTTGAAACTTCGTTCTTCAGAAGAATGCTGAATGTCATTTGGGTAGATACAGTACGTAATGAGGAGGTACTGAACAGAGTGGGGAAGGAAAGAAATTTATGGCACAACTTGAATAAAAAAGGGATTGGTTAATGGGACACGTCCTGAGGCATGAGGGAATCGTCAGTTCACTGATAGAGGGAAGTATGAAGGGTAAAAACTGTAGAGGGAGACCGAGGGTTGAATACAGTATGCAGGTTCTAGCGGGTCTATGCTGCAGTAGTTACTCGGCCCTCTAAACGGAGCACGCTGGTTGCATAATGCACGAAAAGTTTGGGTAGTGAACGAAGTGAAAGAAAGGGAATGCCGTATATCCCCGAGCTTGACTGGAAACGCTGCCTGTGGAATGTGGTCGAGTGAACGCGGCAGACTCTTCGTTGTAGATATCTGCAGCGTAATGGCAACAAGAACCAAGAAGTCCTCCTCGCGATTGCTTGTTCCATCATCGGCGCGCAACTGCCTTTCTGCCCACATGGAGGTCACTCCCATCAACAATAAGCTTTGACGTCAGATATTGACTATATCAGTGGCCAAACAAAAGTAATGGAACGAGAATTTTCGTCTGCGAAATATTTATACTTCGTCCGCAGCTCGTGGTCGTGCGGTAGCGTTCTCGCTTCCCGCGCCCGGGTTCCCGGGTTCGATTCCCGGCGAGGTGAGGGATTTTCTCTGCCTCGTGATGACTGGGTGTTGTGTGATGTCCTTAGGTTAGTTAGGTTTAAGTAGTTCTAAGTTCTAGGGGACTGATGACCATAGATGTTAAGTCCTATAGTGCTCAGAGCCATTTGAGCCAATATTTATACTTCCTGTTAACCGCGTGCCCATTTAGATCGAGATTATTAGATCAGTAGATCTTGTTTATATAGGACTTGTGTTCCAAGGAAATGTTGAACAATAACACAACTCATTTATCAGTGTCTTTCCCAAATAGCTTGCGCACTAGTTCCACTACGACCACTAACAGACCCCGTGTTCCAATTACTCATCTCTCTCCTAAGACCACATCCATTTACCGCTAACTCCACATCCACAAGTACGTGCAATTAGAAATAATGAGACGCAAATCTGTAAGTCAGCATTATTATATTTAAAAAAAGTGTGAGATGCCAAAGAGCGAGTTTTTCACAGAGGCCGAAGGCGCAAAACCTGAAGCTTAACAAGACAATCACTGTTAGAATCACTAATTGGATATACAATTTCATCTGAGTCAATTGTGTTTAAAATTAATAACCGATTCGTTATTTTACATTTGAGTTACAAAGTGAAACAGTAATATATCTCTAAATTATCACGCAGGCCTTGAAGATGACGACGTCCTTCCGAATGGCGTTAGACTTTCTATATAAAAAAAATTAATCTATCTGAAGACGGTATATTAATGTAGGTATATCGCACCCCGGAAAGGAAAGTGACAAGTCAAAAACGGCCAGTTTTTAGTTTTTGTCAATGAAAAATACATGTGAAGTGCTCCAGCGTGCAAGAAAAACGTCACGTCCTTGTCTCGCAGTTTGTCCATTTCAGGACAGTTGCGTCACTTTTGTTGTAAGATACTTCATGATTCGCTACGGCAACAACAGTGTCACTTCAACGTTGCTACTGGCATGTGTGCATGAGAGGTTCAAGCAGAGCGACACCTTCTGAACTGTGATACTTTCCACGTATAACGCAAGTTGAACGTAATTTCTGTTATCATTGATTATTACAATGTCTGTATTTATACAGTATCTGTAGCGTACATTACAACGTCCTTCGGACATGAATGCAGACACTGTTTTGGCGATTACAGCTGTTTTAAATATTATGAAATTTCATCCGTTGCCGCGTACAAGGAAACAAAATGGAAAAGTCTGGTATAAAGAAAGTTTACATTGATTCCCTTTTCTCGGCGAAAAGTATTCCTACATTATATAAACCCATTTATGATTACGTGTTTCGGTAAATGGTGATCCTTAAGTTGTACTCATACTTAACTGATGTTCCGTATTAAACTATATTAATTTTTATTACAGTTTTGCATTTCGTATTTTTCTAATACAACAATTTCAACTTGTTTTTCATATTTATTTTAACTGGAGAACTAATTTGCTTGATGGAGGTTCGTATGTCGTATTATGTGACAGTAAGTAGAAAAAAAGAGAAATTATCGAGTCGATTTTTCTCGGCTATTGTATTTTTGAGTTGTGTCACTGTTCTTGCTAGGGTGCGATATATCTAAAACAGTGAAAGGGTATTTAAGAAAGATGTTGTGTGTGGGCCAGGAGCCTTACTTTCAGAGTTTCCAGAAACTTAATAACCCGTCCAAATGATCTCCGTCAATGACTCCGGCATTATACTTAGGAAGAAGTTAAATCTTCAGAACGTCACTGACCGGCATTCTTCCTATACACCATTCACTAATGGGATGGCAAGAGGGGAAAGTGGTTTTTCTACGCCATGTACGCTCCACAATACACCTATCGCATGCTGGTTTGTGGGGTACAGGTGAAGATGCAGATGTAAAATTGGTTTTAGTGTTCCAACTGATTCATCTTCTGAGGTAAACCCACGGGAATAGATCCATTGGCCTTATCAGTTGATCCAGCTATGTACTGTAATATAACGCACTTTCGTCAGGCACTGGATTTGACATGTAATGGTGCTGTGTCATTATTCAACTTCAATTGTTGAATTATGGTCCGATTGTTACGCGTTTCTGATGATTTTTCTCATAATGACGAAGCTCTTTGAAAGATCACTTGAACTATACAAATCAGTTGAGAAATAGGAAGAAGTTAATTTCTTACCTGACTGCTGAGAACAATGTCCCCTTTTGCTGATTTGGAAGGCAATTTATCATATTCTGATGAGTGAAATGAAAAATTTTGTTTCCTTACTTTCTTAAGTTCAGTTTCTTCTAAAATCTAGTTAATAAGATCGTGAGCAGTTTAAAGAGTTACCTGGCATTCAGCTGGGAAATTTAAGGGAATAACTCAGAGGACCTGTTGTACTATTAGAGTATGTAGGGTAGCATCATAGTCACGAAATAGGACATAAGCTCAAACAATTTCGTCGAGTGACCCTTCTAAATTCGTTGAGCTGGAAACAAAGCACCTTAATAGTGCTCTCACGATGTGTATAGTATGTAGCATGATATTAGGGCTGAAAATAAAGTAATAAAATAAAACTGTAATTTTCGTAATATTTTATGTTCTTACTTGTTTTGTATAATCTCGTATTGTCATAGGAGGGTGTACCGTAAAGTAATTCCTATGAATTCTAATTGCGAAAAATCTTAAACATTTTTAAATAAAATAAACGTTGTTAACATTCCTCATATCTGCGTATTTATTTCTCAACATAGTGAAGAACAAATTTTTCTCAACGAGACCCCAGTTTGTTGGCACCTTCACTATCGAAGATGTAACTCTGTTGACGGAGCCACATCGCGACCTCTGCTTGCACCGCTTCATCACTATCAAAGTGAAGTGTTCTTTAAGTTTTGGAAAGAGATGAAATCGGGAGAAGTTAAGTCGGAACACTGTGGAGAATAATTGATGACAGTGAACCCAAGCGTCAGATTGCTACAGATGTCGCAGTGCACGTATGTATGGAATTGTCATGCTGAAGGAGGGGCTGCTCCATGTGTGTATGAACTCTTCAAATTCTCACGCACCGGAATAGTTATGTTAAGGCGCTGGCACACGAGACGAGTTACCTAACATTGGTATGGTGCTCTACGAGTTTTGTGGCGTCTGTTCCTACATTTTCACATTGTGGAGCCATTTGTTCATGTGAAACATGATTTAAGTTCTGCTATATTTCGGCTGCGTCGCACGTAAAACAGAACCAATAGCAAGTAAGTACGCTTCCTACGACACAAAGAGAAAGTGAGAATCCATATTTTATTTGTCATGTTCAGCAGAATCCCATATTCGATTGGCCGGCCGGTGTGGCCGAGCGGTTCTAGGCGCTTCAGTCTGAAACCGCGCGACCGCTACGGTCGCAGGTCCAAATCCTGCCTCGGGCATGGATGTGTGTGATATCGTTAGGGTAGTTAAGTTTAATTAGTTCTAAGTTCTAGGGGACTGATGACCTCAGCTGTTACGTCCCATATTGCTCAGAGCCATTTGAACCATATTCGATTGATTTTATGTAATACCTTGCACCCTATGAATTGTTTCCTAAACACCAGCTCGTTGATTGTCCTGTGAACGAAATGTTATAGGTACAATTTTTTGAAATAAGACGACGACATATTGAAGTTTTTATTTATTTATGTCACGGACAGAACGACATGACTAGGTTATGGACAACAGAGGAAATGTGCGTTTCAGTAGAGCTAACGTAAGTATTTTACGCGCATCCTTTTTCATGGACAAATTGCATTCTTTGTGAGCGAAAAAAAGCCGACAACTGCCGCTGGAGAGAGCTGCGAGCGCAAAATCACGTTAACCAGACAGTGCTGCATGCCGACTGCGCTGTGCCTCGTGACGTTCGGTATCCCGTTTGAGTGCACCTCAACGTTAGCTGCTTCGTTCCGTGTGCCGACGGCTTTACACAATGCCATGTTTACACGCTACACTTCGCAGCACTCTAGAGCCAGAGGGCTGCAATTATGTCGACATGTCGAACAAAGATTAATGTTAATAACATAAATTTAATTTAAAAAGCTATGTGTTTCACATAAAATTTCGAAAGCATTAATTTTCAGCGCGCCCTCGTATTTCACATGAGCATAGCGATGCAGAAACAAAAGTTCCAGCTCATCATAATCCGTAATGCAGAAAATGATTATTCCAAAATGGTTCTTACCCATAGCTTTTTGATCTACGGAGACATCGTGGAATATATACTTTGAAGAGGAAACGGTGCATATTTTTAACGGAATTCGAGAGCTCTTGAAAATAATGTTAACATACTATTATTAAAGTTTGCTTCCATTTCTCAGAAAAGCCATGATACGTTCCACTCATTGTCATGGAGAGGTACCAGGAGACAAACATCGAACTGAGGTCCATAATGTGATCTTTATGTACCACTGAAGAAGGAAAGGATGTGTGCTGCCACCGGCCGCGGTGGCCGAGCGGTTCTAGGCGCTTCAGTCCGGAACCGCGCGACTGCTACAGTTACAGGTTCGAATCCTGCCTCGGGCATGGATGTGTGTGATATTCTTAGGTTAGTTAGGTTTAAGTAGTTCTAAGTCTAGGGGACTGATGACCTCAGATGTTAAGTCCCATAGTGCTCAGAGCCATTTGAACCATTTTTTTGTGTGCTGCCAGCACATTTCGTCATTACTGTTGCGTTATGTATCATTGAAAAGAACTGCTCAGGAACGGTTTTGTATCACCTTATGACCTGGGCTTCTCTAATCTCCAACCTCTTTTGCAACACTCTTTTACCTACAGAAGAACATGTGTAATGGGGATAAAAATAAATTTGCATTCTCAGTACTGTTCAGTAATAAGTGCTGTGACTCCAGTCGTGAAAGAGACAATGCTGCTTGTGTTTAATGTCCAGCCTATAAACAGACACCGAATGATCGTTTCAAGCTTAGACAATCAGCGCATGCTCACTTCGCAGCCAGAAGAATTGGCTACACTAGAAGCTGACCGCAAAAATTCAGCCGTTATCATGAGACAAAAACAGTGGAAGATATGCCTCGTGATGGCTGCCTTGCGGTTATCATCACTTCTTGACAACCGCTACTTACAAGTCTGGGATCTTAGGCACCCCGAGGAGAATACAGCAGTAGTGCCTTGCTTTTGGGAGGCACTGGGAGGACTACGTCGATCCAGATAGTTCGAAACTGTCTCTCGACAACCAATTCGGACTCTTGACGCCCAATACGAACAATAGTGCCACTCAAAAGCACCTTGGTTTTCGAACAAGTTGGGAGGAGGAGATTAGTGTTTCACGTTCCGTCGACAACGAGGTCATTATGGACGGGGCACAAGCCCAGATTAGGGAAGGATAGGGAAGGAAATCAGCCATGCTCTTTCGAAGGAATCATACCGGCATTCGCCTGAAGCGATTTAGGGAAATCACGGGAAACCTAAATCAGGATGGCCGGACGCGGGTTTTAGCGTCGTCCTCCCGAAAGCGAGTGCAGCATGCTAACTACTGCGCTACCTCGCTCGGTAATAAGTTGGGAAAGGGAACACTCGTATGGTGCCTGTAACACTGAAGTAGGTTTCTCTTCATCGACTAGTGCAGTATTCGTCTGACACTTGATGAACGCCGGCCGTTGTAGCCGAGCGGTTCTAGGCGCTTAAGTCTGGAACCGCACGACCGCTACGGTCGCCGGTTCGAATCCTGCCTCGGGCATGGATATGTGTGATGTCCGTAGGTTAGTTAGGTTTAAGTAGTTCTCAGTTCTAGGGGACTGATGACCTCAGAAGTCTCATAGTGCTCAGAGCCATTTGAACCATTTTGAACTTGTTGAACATCGCAGAAGAGTGTGGGTGCGATCAGGTACCAATGTACGTCTCAGGCACTGTGCTTAGAACCGCCTGAAACTTATAGTGTTTCGTCGCAAAAGCCTTACTCACTCAGGTATGGCTTCAGGGTTATCACTGCCAAAGATTAGAGCAAGCTTGGAGAGTAACGACTTGAGCACATTTTCAATACCGTGAGAACAAGGCTTCCTGGCATATTACACTGTACCGAGTGGAGCAACACGACACAGAATTTTACCCGGTGGTGTATTTTACACTTTTGAACATATTTCCTTTATTTTCGTTGTTGTTCTGGTTTTATTAAAAAATGGTTCAAATGGCTCTGAGCACTATGGGACTTATCTTCTGAGGTCATCACTGCCCTAGAACTTAGAACTACCTAAATCTAACTAACCTAAGGACCTCACACACACCCATGCCCGAGGCAGGATTCGAACCTGCTTCCGTAGCGGCCACGTGGTTCCAGACTGTAGCGCCACTCCGGCCGGCGGTTTTATTTCACAGTAGTTTCATAAGGTTTATTGTTTCATTCTCTGCTTATCTTGAGTCCACACCAACTTACTCTCATTGACTTCATTCGGTGCAAAAAACTGTTTGAGCCCGTTTGATAGTGTAAGTAGTGTCACACTATTTTTCTATAAAAAGGTACCGAATACCGTTAAAAATGAGATCATTCTCTTCAAAAGCTATGCTTGGCTCAGGATATCGGTAGATGTATAAGTCACAAGTGTCAACTTTCGAGTAAAGTACTCACCCTTCCATGTATCTTTATTTGTTAGAAATTTTTTCGCGAAATCTAATATCTCACACGAAACATTAGGGGTCGTCATATTAGTGGTTTTACTTTTAGAGCCGGCCAGAGTGGCCGTGCGGTTCTAGGCGCTACAGTCTGGAGCCGAGCGACCGCTCCGTTCGCAGGTTCGAATCCTGCCTCGGGCATGGATGTGTGTGACGTCCTTAGGTCAGTTAGGTTTAATTAGTTCTAAGTTCTAGGATACTAATGACCTCAGAAGTTAGGTCGCATAGTGCTCAGAGCCATTTGAACCATTTTTTTACTTTTAGAAAAACTTTTCAATGTCTGTGACTTTTTTTCGTAGATAGTCAGATAAAGGCAAGTAATTCTCTACTCGTAACCCATCGAGCACAGAGAACCATTTGTGTCTACGGAAAACTAGGTTTATGCTCCACATCTGTCGGTATAGGTATTGAACGAGCGCTGTCTCATGCGGGTAACATTGTTACGGCAGGAAATGAATGAACGCTGCAGTTGAGAACCGCGAGAGACTGTGTGAACGCTCTACCTTTCTGCACTGTCCGTGAGCGCCATTAGCAAGTTAACTTTGTGGCAGGGTGAAAAACGACGTTATCGACGAGCGAGCGAAACTTAATCAGGAAGCCAGCACTTCCTCCAGGCAACGTACATCGGTCAGCTTTATTGAAGTTCCAGAACTGATGCTTAAATAGCCCATGGCACTCTAGGTTGTCAACCACGCTCTTTTTGGAAAACTGGGTTCGTGCGTGCGCGAAGGTTTTCTTCACTTTTTATTCATATGGTTTAGCATACAGTTTTGACAGTTAGGTCATCTTTCAGAGTAAAAGTCTAGTCGGTTGTGAAAATAAACACTGGCGCAACTGGCTTATTTCTGGTATTATGGGTTTGCAAGGAGAACAAGTATATGATTACTTACACTGACACCCAGCGGAGGAGATGCAGCACGATTACAAAACCTGTCCAAAGGAAAACTAGATAAGAGTCTCAAATGAAATTCTACAAGGTACTGGTAATTCATCTTTTATTTCAGAGGTCAGACTCAGGATTACAAGAAAGGTCTTAAAAACATACAAACTTCCAAAATTAATTTCTTAGATAAAGGAGTGAAACAGGCTGAATAAAATCCTAAATTGTTGCCTAAGAAGAATAATCCTACAATCAACTGATTTTGCTCACACCACAGTCAACGATTCCACGGGGAATCTGCATTTTAACCATTTAAGAACAATACCTCTGAAACACTGAGGACAAAGTGGTGTTAAAGCAGAGCTAGTTAAAAAAGCTATCAAGTGAAAAGGAGAGGAAAAACATCACCAGTTTTTCGTCACTATAGTTTGGGATATGTAAATCATGTACAAGAAGTATCACTTTAGACATAAGGAAAATACAATCTGAAAATACACTCCTGGAAATTGAAATAAGAACACCGTGAATTCATTGTCCTAGGAAGGGGAAACTTTATTGACACATTCCTGGGGTCAGATACATCACATGATCACACTGACAGAACCACAGGCACATAGACACAGGCAACAGAGCATGCACAATGTCGGCACTAGTACAGTGTATATCCACCTTTCGCAGCAATGCAGGCTGCTATTCTCCCATGGAGACGATCGTAGAGATGCTGGATGTAGTCCTGTGGAATGGCTTGCCATGCCATTTACACCTGGCGCCTCAGTTGGACCAGCGTTCGTGCTGGACGTGCAGACCGCGTGAGACGACGCTTCATCCAGTCCCAAACATGCTCAATGGGGGACAGATCCGGAGATCTTGCGGGCCAGGGTAGTTGACTTACACCTTCTAGAGCACGTTGGGTGGCACGGGATACATGCGGACGTGCATTGTCCTGTTGGAACAGCAAGTTTCCTTGCCGGTCTAGGAATGGTAGAACGATGGGTTCGATGACGGTTTGGATGTACCGTGCACTATTCAGTGTCCCCTCGACGATCACCAGTGGTGTACGGCCAGTGTAGGAGATCGCTCCCCACACCATAATGCCGGGTGTTGGCCCTGTGTGCCTCGGTCGTATGCAGTCCTGATTGTGGCGCTCACCTGCACGGCGCCAAACACGCATACGACCATCATTGGCACCAAGGCAGAAGCGACTCTCATCGCTGAAGACGACACGTCTCCATTCGTCCCTCCATTCACGCCTGTCGCGACACCACTGGAGGCGGGCTGCACGGTGTTGGGGCGTGAGCGGAAGACGGCCTAACGGTGTGCGGGACCGTAGCCCAGCTTCATGGAGACGGTTGCGAATGGTCCTCGCCGATACCCCAGGAGCAACAGTGTCCCTAATTTGCTGGGAAGTGGCGGTGCGGTCCCCTACGGCACTGCGTAGGATCCTACGGTCTTGGCGTGCATCCGTGCGTCGCTGCGGTCCGGTCCCAGGTCGACGGGCACGTGCACCTTCCGCCGACCACTGGCGACAACATCGATGTACTGTGGAGACCTCACGCCCCACGTGTTGAGCAATTCGGCGGTACGTCCACCCGGCCTCCCGCATGCCCACTATACGCCCTCGCTCAAAGTCCGTCAACTGCACCTTACGGTTCACGTCCACGCTGTCGCGGCAAGCTACCAGTGTTAAAGACTGCGATGGAGCTCCGTATGCCACGGCAAACTGGCTGACACTGACGGCGGCGGTGCACAAATGCTGCGCAGCTAGCGCCATTCGACGGCCAACACCGCGGTTCCTGGTGTGTCCGCTGTGCCGTGCGTGTGATCATTGCTTTACAGCCCTCTCGCAGTGTCCGGAGCAAGTATGGTGGGTCTGACACACCGGTGTCAATGTGTTCTTTTTTCCATTTCCAGGAGTGTATTTACAGGATTTTGTTTCTACAGAATTGAAACGCAAATTCTTGACCTGTGAAATATTTTTATATGAGACTGTCACTGTAGCGGAAACTGCTGTCGTAAATATTTCCGTAAGAAAGTTAAGTGACCACCTGCACGTGCGTCGTGGGCACACAGCTGTGTCAGACACCTGGAGAACAAGCCTTTTCAGACGCTCAGGTAGAAAAGAAAAAGGGAGGCCATTATCCTCGCTTTTGACATACCTTTGTAGAAAGCACCTCAAACACGACACGCTTACGTCTGCACACCTGATTATGACAAGCATCTTTCTCTAGAATTGAGGGAATTTTTACTGCGTTATGAAATGACATATGGCTAATGAATGATGTTTCATGCCGTCCTTTGTACATATTTGCTCATTTTCTTTAATATCTAGTTTCTAGCTGCACTGCAGCATTGGTTAAAATAAAATTTAATATATGTACTAATATAGTTATTTTATGCCTACAGATCCAGTCAATAAGAAATTTATGATTTACTTCCAAGAAAACGAGGGCACATAAATAGACATTTCCCTTCACAGGAATTGCATAAATAATTTCTTTACGATCTAGTGTTAAGATGTGACACTAGTATTAAACATGGCCATTTTTACTGTAATATTTTTTCTGCTTGAGCTTTGTCATGTATAGATATAAGTTTTATATTTTTTATATTTGCTGCTGCTGTTTGCCAGGCATAGTGTTACTGAATTTGACTTTGTGTTACTCTTCTAAGCTAGTTTTTCTTGTTTCCTGCACAGTGCCTTATATTAGTTGTAATTTATGCTGCTTGCTTTGCCATTTCTATTTTTTTTCATTGCTGTTTATATTAATTGTTTTATGTGATGCTGCATTGCCTCGTCCCTTAGTTTAGCATCTGAGCTCAGTAGATTTAAGTTAGCTTAAGAGGGGGTAGACTATATAAGAAACTAACTATGATGACTTGGAAGAAATGTATTGAGAAGCTATATGAAAATGGTTTGGGCAAAAAAAAAGGATACTGTACAGTGGAGAAAAAGTATTTTTGACAGAGGATGTGAAGAGAATACAGAAAGCAGGCTTAGATAGGACTTTTGGGAATAATGATGAACGAAGGGAGATCTCCATGCAAAATACTGCAGTAAAACGAACCCTGTCCTTTCCTTTTGTGCTATCCCACTATGTGTTCGTGTACCCTTGTGTATTTGTTTTCTTCCTGTCTCTGTGTAGTTTCATAGAATTTTTTCTTCTTTTAATATTAAGCTACATTCACTATGATGAGGAATACTTTTATCCTCGAATATAATTGGCATTAATAATATGTTATTTACTTTGTAAAGATGTTAGACATTATTTATTCTGTTTTGTTGTAATGCTCATGTGTGAAGTTGATGTTTCGAAAGTGATTCTGATCTTTTATTTTTGTACTCCTGTCATAATTCCTGTAACACTGATGTATATGTTTATTTCTATTCTGTTGTAAAGCCTGTACTACAAATGTTATCTGTATTGTTATGTTTTTAATGAAGTATTTTGTACCTTTGTAATTGTATTCTCATGTTATAATGTTGTAACTGACGCCAGTTAATCAAATTAAGTAACTTGTAAGCATCCATTTCACTGCACACGTTTCTGTTGGTCATAGTATGTGGACAATATGTGAGAAGTAGGGACTGTTAGTGTTTACACGTGTGTTAATAATTCAGCAAGGGACTGGATAACAGCATTGCTGGTTCTAAGGACAATTCCAGAAACTTTGTGAGTGCGCAAGTGGTGGTTATGGACTTGCTATATTTTCCGCAACACTCTTCGATGGTGAATGTGCACCTGCACCGTCGCAGCAGATGGCTGCTGGCCATCTCTACCAGGACTACAGTGGGTCTACACCATTGATGACCCACCAATACCATTATTTCTACAAGGACTACAGTGGGTCTACACCTTTGCTGACTCACCAATACCATTATTTCTACAAGGACTACAGTGGGCCTACACCTTTGCTGACTCACCAGTACCACAATTTCTACAAGGACTACAGTGGGTCTGCACCTCTGGTGGCCCACCAATACTCTCTACCAGGACTGCAGTGGGTCTGCTCTGTGATGACCTACCTACCAATATTCGTCAGAACTTCGAATGACTCTGCCGTGGGTTTGCTCCATTGTGGCCCATTACCTGTCAGCATGTCAAGAGTCAGCACTGTCTTTCCGTTGGAAGGACACCACTACTTCTTCAAGACTGCATGGAAATCCACTACTTCTGTGTGCAATTTTTTTTACTAATGAGACTTTGTGAAAAAAACTGTAATTACTATTATTATGAATGATCAGGACTGGCTTTATGGACTGTGAGAAAATTTTAGCTTTTGACCAACATTGTATCAATAAGTGTGTGCATTGGATATCTTTGTTAGTGTAATTATAAAAAATTTTATCAAATCATTATTGGCCACTGGCCAAAAAAATTTGTAAAAACTTTTGTGGGGAGCATGGGGGCTATGTAAGTAGGCTGTTTAGATTTTTATATTGGTAATGCCACGTAGCGCTCTGTATGAAAATCACTGGCTGTGCTGTGTGCAGCCTGTGGCTAGTTTGCATTGTTGTCTGCCATTGTAGTGTTAGGCAGCGGCAGCTGGATGTGAACAGCGCGTAGCGTTGGGCAGTTGGAGGTGAGCCGCCAGCAGTGGTGGATGTGGGGAGAGAGATGGCGGAGTTTTGTAATTTGTCATGAACTGCTATATACACTCCTGGAAATGGAAAAAAGAACACATTGACACCGGTGTGTCAGACCCACCATACTTGCTCCGGACACTGCGAGAGGGCTGTACAAGCAATGATCACATGCACGGCACAGCGGACACACCAGGAACCGCGGTGTTGGCCGTCGAATGGCGCTAGCTGCGCAGCATTTGTGCACCGCCGCCGTCAGTGTCAGCCAGTTTGCCGTGGCATACGGAGCTCCATCGCAGTCTTTAACACTGGTAGCATGCTGCGACAGCGTGGACGTGAACCGTATGTGCAGTTGACGGACTTTGAAAGAGGGCGTATAGTGGGCATGCGGGAGGCCGGGTGGACGTACCGCCGAATTGCTCAACACGTGGGGCGTGAGGTCCCCACAGTACATCGATGTTGTCGCCAGTGGTCGGCGGAAGGTGCACGTGCCCGTCGACCTGGGACCGGACCGCAGTGACGCACGGATGCACGCCAAGACTGTAGGATCCTACGCAGTGCCGTAGGGGACCGCACCACCACTTCCCAGCAAATTAGGGACACTGTTGCTCCTGGGGTATCGGCGAGGACCATTCGCAACCGTCTCCATGAAGCTGGGCTATGGTCCCGCACACCGTTAGGCCGTCTTCCGCTCACGCCCCAACATCGTGCAGCCCGCCTCCAGTGGTGTCGCGACAGGCGTGAATGGAGGGACGAACGGAGACGTGTCGTCTTCAGCGATGAGAGTCGCTTGTGCCTTGGTGCCAATGATGGTCGTATGCGTGTTTGGCGCCGTGCAGGTGAGCGCCACAATCAGGACTGCATACGACCGAGGCACACAGGGCCAACACCCGGCATCATGGTGTGGGGAGCGATCTCCTACACTGGCCGTACACCACTGGTGATCGTCGAGGGGACACTGAATAGTGCACGGTACATCCAAACCGTCATCGAACCCATCGTTCTACCATTCCTAGACCGGTAAGGGAACTTGCTGTTCCAACAGGACTATGCACGTCCGCATGTATCCCGTGCCACCCAACGTGCTCTAGAAGGTGTAAGTCAACTACCCTGGCCAGCAAGATCTCCGGATCTGTCCCCCATTGAGCATGTTTGGGACTGGATGAAGCGTCGTCTCACGCGGTCTGCACGTCCAGCACGAATGCTGGTCCAACTGAGGCGCCAGGTGTAAATGGCATGGCAAGCCGTTCCACAGGACTACATACAGCATCTCTACGATCGTCTCCATGGGAGAATAGCAGCCTGCATTGCTGCGAAAGGTGGATATACACTGTACTAGTGCCGACATTGTGCATGCTCTGTTGCCTGTGTCTATGTGCCTGTGGTTCTGTCAGTGTGATCATGTGATGTATCTGACCCCAGGAATGTGTCAATAAAGTTTCCCCTTCCTGGGACAATGAATTCAAGGTGTTCTTATTTCAATTTCCAGGAGTGTATATTATGACTATTAAGGTAAATACATTGTTTGTTCTCTATTAAAATCTTTCATTTGCTAACTATCCCTATCAGTAGTTAGTGCCTTCTGTAGTTTGAATCTTTTATTTAGCTGGCAATAGTGGCGCTCGCTGTATTGCAGTAGTTTGAGTAACGAAGATTTTTGTGAGGTAAGTGATTTGTGAAAGGTATAGGTTAAAGTTACTCAGGGCCATTCTTTTGCAGGGATCTTTGATAGTCAGATTGCGTTGCGCTAAAAACATTGTGTGTCAGTTTAAGCACAGTCTTGTATAAATTGTTCAAAGGGTACGTTTCAGGATCACTGTAGATGCGCACAAAATTATGGAGCTCTATCTTTGACGTCCGTTTCTTGTCGAATTCTGAAACGTTTTATGGTTGCGTATTATGGCGTATCTGGAGACCGAAAATCTCCTCTGTAGGAATCAATACGGGTTCTGAAAACAATGATCAGGAATCAATACGGGTTCTGAAAACAGCGATCGTGTGAAGACCAACTCGCTCTATTCGTCCACGAGACCGAGAAAGCAGTTGATACCGGCAGTAAGGTAATGTAGGGCTTCTTGACTTCTGGTAGGCTTGGATAAAGTCTCGCCCTACCACGTTACGGAAAAAAAAGAAATTACGGAATATCAGGCCAGCTGTGTGGCAGGATTCAGGAGATTCTAGCAAACAGAACACTGGATGTCATTCTCAACGGAGGGAACTCTTCAGCTGCAGAAGTAACTTCGAGTGCACCCCAAGGGATTGTTATAGGACGTTGTTTTTCAAAAAATGGTTCAAATGGCTCTGAGCACTATGGGACTTAACATCTTAGGTCATCAGTCCCCTAGAACTTAGAACTACTTAAACCTAACTAACCTAAGGACATCACACACATCCATGCCCGAGGCAGGATTCGAACCTGCGAACGTAGCAGCCCCGCGGTTCCGGACTGCAGCGCTAGAACCGCACGGCCACCGCGGCCGGCGTTGTTTTTCACAATACTCATTTGATATGCCCTAGTTAATAACGGCGGAAGTTCCATGCGGCTTTCCACGAATGCTTTTGTTGTATACAGACAAATCACGACATTAGAAAACTGTACTCAAATGCGAAAAGGCCTGTAGAGGATCGACCCTTGGTGCAGAGACTGGCAGCTAATCATCAACATAAAAAATGTAACGTATTGATTAAAAAGCTGCAGAAATACCCTTTGTTGTATGATTTCACGATTGCAGGACAATCACTGGAAGCAGTCATATCCACAAAAGTCAAGGAGTTTACGTACGGAGCGATTTAAAGTGGAACTACAACATAAAATTAATCGCGTGGAAGCCAGATGCCAGACTGAGATTGATTAGAATGGTTCTCAAGAGGTATGGTTCACCCAAAAATCAGGTAGCTTACAAAACACTACGTACGCAAAGGTATTTGAATTGAAATCCACGAAGCTCACGTACAAGGGGAAGCATACTGTTGCTGGAGAAATCCGTCGTAGTTAGAAATTTATTGCTCTGGTTTGCTTGCTCCACAACTGAAACGTTTCACGTATCTTGCTATGGTTCGACGAAGCACCATCATGAATTAATGAAAGCCTTATAATGTGTTAATTTTACATGTGAATTAATTTTACGTTCTTCCGACCTGTTGTTTAAGAGCTAAAGGAAAGTAGTAATAGTTCTGTAAATATTTATTTGAGAGAAAAATGGTACATTACTTTTCGATTCGTTTCAGCGTAACTGCATATCTTTTGATTTTCTGTACACTTAGAAAAGTTACCGTGAACCCTTATTTCATCAGTACACATCACGTGACGTGCGCTATTATCGATTCTTGCTAGACGTCACATCTTGCAGGCGTCATAATAAAGCGATTCGAGAAGTATATAGTTGCTCAGTTTTGATGGAGAATCGAGTTGTATGTAACGAACTGGCCGGGATTTCGTTTGCGTAGTGAGCAGTGTTGCAACATGAGGCAGCCCAGCGCGGGTTTGAGTATGGCACTCGACGGTGGAGAAGTGTTCGGCGCCGCAGCCGCGGTTTGCCGACTGGCCAGCAGTACCGGGGCGCCGGCGACCGCCTGACCACACGCGCTGCGCTACCTGCATTCCACAAGTTGGTCGGATTGCCGGACCGGTCGGCTGCTGGGCTGACATTTCCACAAGCTCCGCGCCCCGAACGCCAACTATCCGCTCTCACCGCCGTTTTCATCTAGCAAATACCATGCAATCGGGCTCGCTCTTCATCCAACGAGGTGCTCGTTAAACGGATCACTTTCTCTAGTACGATGGTACTAGATTACTCCCATTTGTGTAGTCAAATTGATATACCTCAAATGTATATCGCCGGCCGCGGTGGCCGTGCGGTTCTAGGCGCTCCAATCCGGAGCCGCGCTGTTGCTACGGTCGCAGGATCGAATCCTGCCTCGGGCATGGGTGTATGTGATGTCCTTAGGTTAGTTAGGTTTAAGTAGTTCTAAGTTCTAGGGGACTGATGACCACAGCAGTTGAGTCCCATAGTGCTCAGAGCCATTTGAACCATTTTTGAAATGTATATCGTGAATAAGCGACCATTCTGAATTATTTTTCGTTATTTATTTATTCTTTCATGGCTTTAGCATGTTAGTTAAGATAACTGAAACAGAGAAGTTTATGCAGTACTACACACTACTGTCGGAATATTCAGCCTCGCCGGCCGGGGCGGCCGAGCTGTTCTAGGCGCTACAGTCTGGAACCGCGCGACCGCTACGCTCGCAGGTTCGAATCCTGCCTCGGGCATGGATGTGTGTGATGTCCTTAGGTTAGTTAGGTTTAAGTAGTTCTAAGTTCTAGGGGACTGATGGCTTCAGATGTGAAGTCCCATAGTGCTCAGAACCATTTGAACCATTTTTTTTATTCGGCCTCCCTACTACTACTAAAACGACTAATAGCTCTGTACCTAGTGACGTAACTAATTGTGCTAGTACCACTTTTATAGCATGTGAAATGCAGTTCGCATTTTTTGTTAGTGAGATACAGAACGCCGTGGACAATGGCGCCCAATTTGATAAAATTTTCCTTAACTTCCGGAAGGCACACGATACATTTGTGCTCTGTCGTTTGGTGAACAAAATTCGAGCTTACCAATATCGAACCAGATTTGTGACTGGATTTAAGAACTGCTTGCAGGTAGAGCTCAACACGTTGATATAAGCTGGATGAAATTGTCCGATATAAATGTAAATTTACGATGAGTCTAAGGAATAATTATACGGCCGTTACTGTTTACTTCTTCTTCCTCTTCTTCAATTCTCTTATGCTTTCAAGCGTCGGAGTAGCCTCGCTCTAAAAATATCTTCCATTTCGCTATATTCTGGCACAATATCTTCATTTCCATGACGGTTTTTCCTTGTCTTTGGCCAATTTCTCGGCCCTGTCTTCCCATGCGACGCGAGGGGTTTCTCGTGTAGGTCCTCCCTGCACATGCATTTCGAACACTTGTCTAGCCTTCTATTCCCTCCCATTCTCTTAACGTGCCCGTAACAACTGATGCTCCTCAACCAGCACACCCATTGATTTCCTCAGCCAGTCCCTTCTCGTATTCTTTCATTTGTAACTTCATATTTCTGGCCATTCCTACTGAACTTATCATGAGTTTCATTTCTGAGGCCTTAATAGTACTTAGTTGATTCTGTTGTAGTGACAAACTCTCCGTACCATAGCTGTAATTGGTACCGTAATTGTATTGTAAATTTGCATTTTAGTTTTGATCCTTTCCTCTCTACTATTGTGTTATTGGTCAGATAGCTGTGTTACTGTTTACAGTGTATGTAAATACTCTAGCTGATGAAGTCGGAAGCTGTTTACAGTTGCTGTTGTTGTCTGCAGGAAGGTTACAACGCCACACAACAGCATTAGAACAGAAGAAGACTTGCAGAGGATCGAGGTTTGGAACAAGGACTGGCAGTTGTCCATGAAATTAGACAGACGTACAGTATTGCGTATACATATACGAAGAGATTAATTAATGTTCCATTACAATACTGATGATAAACCAGTGCAAATAATAACCACCATAAGTTAACCTGTAGTAACAATCCTGAGGAGACCAAAAGTGGAAATTTACTTAAA
The DNA here is from genome assembly GCF_023864275.1 of Schistocerca cancellata. Taxonomy (NCBI): domain Eukaryota; kingdom Metazoa; phylum Arthropoda; class Insecta; order Orthoptera; family Acrididae; genus Schistocerca; species Schistocerca cancellata. The sequence goes on from NC_064629.1 coordinate 463,631,048, forward strand.
ATTAGTTGTAGAATAAGTAGAGAACAGGCTACGGTTCATTGGAATAGTCTTAAGGAAATATAATTCATCCTGGAATGAAACGGCTTAGAAAACATCCGTTCTACGTGTTCTTGAGTACTGTCCATTAGCTAGGTGCTAATGGCATGTAGATTTAACAGAAGAGATAGAGTTTTGTTCCTGTAAGGGTCCACAGCTTCAGCATGTTTCAGGAAAGAAAACATGGTCGAAACAAGCTGAGATATACTTTTTGACCGTGCTAATGGTTCAAATGGCTCTGAGCACTATGGGACTTAACATCTGTGGTCATCAGTCCCCTAGAACTTAGAACTACTTAAACCTAACTAACCTAAGGACATCACACACATCCATGCCCAAGGCAGGATTCGAACCTGCGACCGTAGCGGTCACGCGGTTCCAGATTGAAGCGCCTAGAACCGCACGGCCACACCGGCTGGCTTTGACCGTGCTATTAGCTAATTTCGTCCCTCGCTCATTTTCAGGCACTTATCACAAGTCACAAGCTTCACATAAAAAAACAGCCAGTACATCAAATATGTAAAAGAACACATCATTTTCACATGGGTGTGTGGCACAAATACGGGTGTTGGAACTTTAATAGTGGCAATTATTTATTTACAGCGAGTACAAAATAGATACATGTTTCAAAGTTTTACTGGCTTTCAAAGTAGTCACCAGCATTGTGTATAACTCGTTGCCAACGATGTGGCAGTCATAGGATATTCTAAGTAGTGCCAGTTGTGTTTACAGATCTAGCGGCACGGTCCACTGGCCGACGAATTTATAGCACTTCTGAAGTGAAAGCCTTGAAGTGTTTCCTTTAGTTTAGAAATCGAGTTGAACTCACGAGGGCTTAAGTCAGGGGAGTGCAGTAGGTGGTATAGCACTCAGCAGCCTCATCAGTCAAACAAATCAGTAACAGCTTGCACTGTACGTGCTTGAGCATTGTCCTGCAAGATGATGGTCAGGTCCTGCAGAAAGTGTCAACAATTCTATCTCTAAGCTGGTCGTAGGTGAACAAAATGAACAGCATAGAGACAGAAGTGATGACACTTTTAAATGGTTCAAATGGCTCTGAGCACTATGGGACTTAACATCTGTGGTCATCAGTCCCCTGGAACTTAGAACTACTTAAACCTAACATAACCTAAGGACATCACACACACCCATGCCCGAGGCAGGATTCGAACCTGCGACCGTAGCGGTCACGCGGTTCCAGACTGAAGCGCCCAGAACCGCACGGCCGCACCGGCCGGATACACTTTATGGTCAGTAAAACTTTGAAACACGTATCTATTTTGTACGAGCCGTAAATAAATAGTTGCCATTATTAAAGTTCCAACCCTCGTACAATTAATTCGATTGTATTTGTGCCACACACGCACATGAATACGACGTGCGCCTATACAAAAGTAATGGCTATTGAGTGATCTGAAGCTTGAAGTTTGTGATAAGTGCTTGAAAATAACCGACGGACAAGATTAGCTAATAGTATGGCCAATAAGTACATTAGAGCCTGTATGGACCATGTTTTCTTTCTTAAAAATGATAGATAAGATCCGAGCGTACGTTCACAGCAGAGTAGAGTAACATGTAGCATCCTCCCACGTATGTCTTGCGAAATGATCACTACGAGGAAATCAGAGACCCTAGCGCTCCTCCTGGGGTTTCTTTGGCGAATGCATCAAGGAAGGACGCAACTGATAGTATAGCGGGCCAGAACCAGTCTCCGTCTCAGGCTATAAGATTACTTGCTAACATAATCTGTTTGAGCAAAAGTGTCCGGACACCTACCAGTGGATAATAATATGGGGTGTGTCGTCTTTATTACGGTTTGAACTCTGCTGGGAACACTTTCAATGAGGATCGGAATTTCTGTGGAGGAATGAAGCCCAATCTTCCTCAAGAGCATAAACCAGAGATGGCAGTGATCTAGAAAGCCAAGGCCTGGAGCGAAGTAGCCGGTCGAACTCATCAAGATGATGCTCTGTTTGGTTCTCGTTGGGATTCAGGGCAAGTCAGTTCACAAACCATTGTCTCACAGATGCTGCATTATAGCAGGATGCATTGTCATGCTGATACAAATAATCATTGTCTCCGAACTGTTCCTCTACTGTACTCAGTGCACAATGCTGTGAAATGCGTTCATATCCTTCCGAATTTGGCGTTTTCTTAAGCTCAATGAGGGGACAACATGCCAACGACGAAAGCACTCCCGTACCGTAACATCACCTCCTCTGTACTTCACTATTGTCACTACATATAATGCCAAGTAGCGTTCTCTTGCATTCGCCAAACCTAAACACTTCCAGAGGATTGCCAAAGGGTATAGCGTGTTTCGTCACTCCAAGTCACGCGTTTTCAGGCACTCTTTGCCTAGTGGTGTCGCTCTGCACCACCGCAAGCGTCGCTTAACATTGACTGCAGCACTGTGTGATGCATCAGGAGCTGCTGAACCACTGTACGCCATTCGTTTTATGTTCCAGCTCACAGTCATTATGGCCGATCGCTTCTAGGCGCTTCAGTCTGGAACCGCGCGACCATTACGGTCACAGGTTCGAATCCTGCCTCGGCATTGATGTGTGTGATGTCCTTAGGTTCGTTAGGTTTAAGTAGTTCTAAGTTCTAGGGGACTGATTACCTCAGATGTTAAGTCCTATAGTGCTCAGAGCCATTTGAACCACAGTCATTACGATAGCTGGGATGCTGGTAGCACTATCATTGTTCCTTCGCATTTCTACTTCCCAATCGCATCACCAGCAGTCAACTTGAACACCGAGCGAAGTGGCCCAGCGGTTAATACACTGGACTCGCATTCGGGAGGACGACGGTTCAGATCCTAGTCCGACCATCGTGACTTAGATTTTCCATGATTTCCGTAAATCACTCCAAGAAAATGCCGTAATGATTCCTTTGAGAAAACCTGTCCGATTTCCTTCTCCATCCTTGAAACAATCTGAGTTTGTGTTCCATTTCTAAAGATCTCAATGTCGACGGGACGTTAACATCCAATATTCCTTCGTTCTTTCTACTTAGGCAGCTTTAAAACGGTTGAACTCTCTCCGATGGATTTGTTACTCAGGTAACATTCAGTTAGTAGCCCTTATCCGATGCTGCACGGTCTATGGCATCTTGCCACGGTTCGCGCGGTTTCCCTTGTCAGAGGTTCGAATCCTGCCTCGGGCATGGGTGTGTGTGTATTCCTTATCGTAGGTTAGTTTAAGTTAGATGACGTAGTGTGTAAGACTAGGGACCAATTTGATACCATAGGAACTTCCAAAAATTTCCAGTTTCCTTATCCGATGTCACTGAACTCTCCTGACGGGCCCATGCTGCTGTTATTGCGTCTCTACTGACAACACAGTACGCCCCGCCTTCTTTTATACTGGCTGACCCGCCTCTCATGACATCTAGTGGAGGATTACCGATTAGATAGTTTTGGTCAGAATACTTCTGAGCAGATGTAGAGGATGCTAACACTACTACTTCAGCAGCTGTCACATCACTTCTTCTCCCATTATTCATCGTTGCCGTCTACATTAAGTACGTTTAGATTTGTTTAATCCTGCTGCTACCGTCTTAAATCTATCCTGTCATTGTGATTGACGTTTGTGTGTCGGCGATATGGTGCGGCTTCCTCTCTCATTACTTCGCAGTTGCCGCCTGGATTAAGTATATTAAGACGTGTTTAGGTGTATTTGATCTTCCTCCCTCCCCCTCTCTCCTTTTCCCGTGGCATCTCTGCTCTCCCCTCTCCCATCTCCCCTTCCTCCTCCTCCACCCCCCCTCTTGGCAGGTCCCCGGACTCGTACACGCTCAGTGAACATTCGCGCGCCGGAGACCATCGCCACCAGTGTTTAGTGTGTGTGCATCGTTCTGTGTTTCGTACAGTCCCGACTCAACTGTTCACATGTGCCGTCGCCGTTCTCCGTGTTTTGTGCGCCATGCTTCCAAGTGTTAGTGTTTTTTCGTCCAACGTGAACGGCTTCTTGTCTCTTGTTTTTTTGTATCTCCATGTTTTTGCCCGCCGTCTTTTTTGTATATCACCTCACTATCATGTTTATTGTTCAACTAAAGGCTGAAGAGCAGCGAACCATGCTGCTGCCAGCCCACCTGTATAGGTGTTTAAATTACAATAAAGAAAAAAAAAAGTGTATTTGATCGTGCTACGAGAGTCTTAAATCTATCCTGTCATTCTGACTGATATGCTTCTCTTCCTTCTATCTTGGGTAATGTGATACAACTGTACACAGATTTGCAGGTCTCTGGCGAATTCCGGTAGTTTCGATTTCCATAAGCTTTCACAGCATCCACTGTTGGTCGGTATCAGACACTTATCTTGAACAGACGACAGATATTTCTCATGTTTTTCTAGGTTACGGCTATTTGACTCTAGAACTACAATTAACAGGTGATATCAAAGATCCGTTCATAGTGCGCAGAGGTTAACAATAAAGAACAGACTTCACTAAAATGATACGCTTGCTAGAACGATACCACTCATATAAAACAGGGAGATAGCACACCTTCCTGGTCTTTTAGGGTTATCACAAATACAATTCGCAAATATTCTTATGTTAAGTCATCAGATAGCAATTCATTGCTCAACATATCTTTTAAGGATAGCTTCAGCCTGATCTGATGGACAGGCACTGATAACAGAGAAGCCAAACATCGTTGAATATGTTTATGAAAACTGTACCCACATTCCTAAAGCACTTCTCTGCAAGAAAAAAGATTCCGTTTATAGTATTACTTTGAGTTTACTCTAGAATACAAAGTACTGAATGATAATATAACTTATTACCTTCAGTCTATGTTCAGGAATGTAACCGTTCTACACGTTGGTCCATAGGTGTGGGATCACTCTTCTAAAGCAGAAATAAATTGATAAACACGAATTTAAAGTCTATTACCTTAAGGTAGGGAAGGGGAAAAAACGTGTAACGCTATGTCACCAACATGGCGGCCACTTTCGAAGCATTCATCTTGAATGCAGCTCATAATTTTCCAATGCAAGGGGTGTCATGCGAAATTACAAACAGATTGATAATTACACGAGAAAAACAATGATGCCTTTCATTTCAGCTCAGTGTTATTTAGTCTCGAGCTATTACTGGCCTTTCTTCCTAATTGGTGATGTGAAAGCTGATGGCGTTAAAACAAGGCGCATGCATTGATATAGTCCCGTTATCACGAGAGAGAATCATTCGCTTTATTACAGCGGGTCTCAATCTGTATTGCCCATACCGAAAATCCATTGCCAACACTGCGAGGGTGTTTGGACGTCGTTCAGTAAGAGTCCAGTGCGCAGTAATCACCGCACCTCACGGGAAACTGGGGTTAGCTATACATCAGTAATGAGAATTTTGGCCACACCTAAAAGGAACCGTTACAAGACGAAAACGTTGCACGATCTCACCGATGAAGATCCAGATCGTCAAGTTGAGTTGCAAAATGAGCGAATTACAAGGAGGACGAAAACCATCATTTTCACTATGACGTGCTGTTCACAGCTGAAGTAAATTTCTACGTGAAGGGTGAGGCAAGTAAGCAGAATCACAGATATTGGGCAGATGTCAACCCTCACTGGGTGGAGGCAGCTGGCACATCGAATGCGATAATTTGATGTGAAATATGGGGCACTTGTGTTGTTGGACACTTCTTCATTCAAAGTACAGAACAGCAGCTTATTATCAGGAGCTTTAATCGAAGACGTACTGCTGTTGCTGAAGATGGGACATACCCAACTTATTTTCAGCATGATGATGCTCACCACATCAGGGGTTCTTGTCAATGCGTAACTGGATATACAGTTTCCCGGAGATTAGTAGTTCGTAAAGGTCTGGTGGAGTCTCTGCTACTTTCCCAAGGTTTAGGTCCACTAGAGTTATACCTTTGGATACACGTGAAAGCAGTTGTGTGTTTCGTGAAATATGAAATATTGCACGTTTCACGAAGCTGATTGTCGATGCTTCTGCACACATTATGCTACATTTTGACATGCGACTGTCTACTGCTCGACTGGCGCTTCTCATATGCTAATCATAATTTGCTTTATTATCAGTACTATCTTAATTTAATTCCTATATTCTAATATAAATATTTAGCAATTGTAATGGATAATGTAAATGATTGCCAGAAGGATCCATCTAACCCTATATTAATTATTTATCTTGCTGGAAGTCTTGCATGGACTTTTCTGCTGTTCTGCTGAGTACGTGATGAGCCATGTCAGACAGCCGAGGCCAGTGACGCAATGTTAGAACGACCAACTAGGAGCCGAGTGTTGTTAGTGTTGTGGATTGGCAAGAGAGCCAACCCACTATGATAGGAAGCCGAAAGGCACGCGTTTTAGCTCACGCAGGCTGGCGTGAGGTCTGGAACAGGTCAAGGAAATGAGACTAGCAATATAGGACGTAGCTGTGGAATACTTAACTTTAATCCATAAATGGTGAACATCGCTCTTGACGGTACATGTTTTACAGCATCAATAGTAACTGGTAATGGCGCCTTGCTAGGTCTAGCAAATGACGTAGCTGAATGCTATGCTAACTATCGTCTCGGCAAATGAGAGCGTATTTTGTCAGTGAACCATCGCTAGCAAAGTCGGCTGTACAACTGGGGCGAGTGCTAGGAAGTGTCTCTAGACCTGCCGTGTGGCGGCGCTCGGTCTGCAATCACTGATAGTGGCGACACGCGGGTCCGACGTATACTAACGGACCGCGGCCGATTTAAAGGCTACCACCTAGCAAATGTGGTGTCTGGCGGTGACACCACAGTTAGAACGACCAACTAGGAGCCGAGTGTTGTTATTTCAGGGAACTGTGTAGGACACAGTGACCACGAGGAAGCAAGTACTGGTCACCGGTCCATGCTATTGCTAGAGCTGCCAACGACCTGGAGTCTACATCTACATCTACATATACATTTGTACTCCGCAAGCCACCCAACGGTGTGTGGCGGAGGGCACTTTACGTGCCACTGTCATTACCTCCCTTTCCTGTTCCAGTCGCGTATGTTTCGCGGGAAGAACGACTGTCTGAAAGCCTCCGTGCGCGCTCTAATCTCTCTAATTTTACATTCGTGATCTGCTCGGGAGGTATAAGTAGGGGGAAGCAATATATTCGATACGTCATCCAGAAACGCACCCTCTCTAAACCTGGCGAGCAAGCTACACCGCGATGCAGAGCGCCTCTCTTGCAGAGTCCGCCACTTGAGTTTGTTAAACATCTCCGTAACGCTATCACGGTTACCAAATAACCCTGTGACGAAACGCGCCGCTCTTCTTTGGATCTTCTCTATCTCCTCTGTCAACCCGATCTGGTACGGATCCCACACTGATGAGCAATACTCAAGTATAGGTCGAACGAGTGTTTTGTAAGCCACCTCCTTTGTTGATGGACTACATTTTCTAAGGACTCTCCCAATGAATCTCAACCTGGTACCCGCCTTACCAACAATTAATTTTATATGATCATTACACTTCAAATCGTTCCGCACGCATACTCCCAGATATTTTACAGAAGTAACTGCTACCAGTGTTTGTTCCGCTATCATATAATCATACAATAAAGGATCCTTCTTTCTATGTATTCGCAATACATTACATTTGTCTAAGTTAAGGGTCAGTTGCCTCTCCCTGCACCAAGTGCCTATCCGCTGCAGATCTTCCTGCATTTCGCTACAATTTTCTAATGCTGCAACTTCTCTGTATACTACAGCATCATCCGCGAAAAGCCGCATGGAACTTCCGACACTATCGACTAGGTCATTTATATATATTGTGAAAAGCAATGGTCCCATAACACTCCCCTGTGTTCTCTCAGTTGTTCTGCCGCTAATGCTGCTGAGTCGGGAGGTCGGTAAAAGGAGCCAATTATTAACCTAGCTCGGTTGTTGAGTGTAACCTCCACCCATAATAATTCACAAGACCTATCCACTTCTACTTCACTACAGGATAAACTACTACTAACAGCGACGAACACTCCACCACCGGTTGCATGCAATCTATCCTTTCTAAACACCGTCTGTACCTTTGTAAAAATTTCGGCAGAATTTATCTCTGGCTTCAGCCAGCTTTCTGTACCTATAACGATTTCAGCTTCGGTGCTTTCTATCAGCGCTTGAAGTTCCGGTACTTTACCAACGCAGCTTCGACAGTTTACAATTACAATATCGATTGCTGCTTGGTCCCCGCATGTCCTGACTTTGCCCCGCACCTGTTGAGGCTGTTGCCCTTTCTGTACTTGCCCAAGGCCATCTAACCTAAAAAACCGCCCAGCCCACGCCGCACAACCCCTGCTACCCGTGTAGCCGCTTGTTGCGTGTAGTGGACTCCTGACCTATCCAGCGGAACCCGCAACCCCACCACCCTATGGCGCAAGTCGAGGAATCTGCAGCCCACATGGTCGCAGAACCGTCTCAGCCTCTGATTCAGACCCTCCACTCGGCTCTGTACCAAAGGTCCGCAGTCAGTCCTGTCGACGATGCTGGAGATGGTGAGCTCTGCTTTCATCCCGCTAGCGAGACTGGCAGTCTTCTCCAAATCAGATAGCCGCCGGAAGCCAGAGAAGATTTCCTCCGATCCATAGCGACACACATCATTGGTGCCGACATGAGCGACCACCTGTAGATGGGTGCACCCTGTACCCTTCATGGCATCCGGAAGGACCCTTTCCACATCTGGAATGACTCCCCCCGGTATGCACACGGAATGCACATTGGTTTTCTCCCCTCTCTTGCTGCCATAACCCTAAGGGGCCCCATTACGCGACTGACGTTGGAGCTCCCAACTACCAGTAAGCCCACCCTCTGCGAACTCCCAGTTTCGCATAATGCTTTGCACTTGCCGCAGCATGTGTCCAAGGCATAGTAATCTTTAATGTGGCGTGACGAACACCTACACACTGTAGAAAGTCATGATTTTTATGAGCAAGTGTGTCAAACTTAAACAAACTTCAGAGGAACTTTACTTTTCACCGTGGACTAGCTCTGCAGGAACAGTATGGTAGTGGTAGTCAGAGACAGATAAACATCTTGCCATGCCATGAGATGCCCAGATTTGTGAAGAGAACTTCTTTTCTCCTTCGGACACCTTTCTGTAACCACATTACACGAGGCGGATGATCCATGATCCAAAAACTTGGCAAACCTAAAGGATCTACATACTTGGGGAAGCCAAGCCAACTATTGTTGAGAAGTGGGTATGTGGGGAAAGCCACATTGACTAAGACATCGAACAGGCTGGAGAGTGGGAGAGAAACTAAGAATTGTGTAAGAACTGTAAGCCCAGGTGCGTAACGATCTCTGAATGTTATAAAACCTTAAGCATGGAAGGAAGACTGTTGATTTACTAATTTTATTTTATTTTATTTACAAGTCAAGTTCCGTAGGACTAAATTGTGGAGCAAATCTTCAAGGTCATGGAACGTGTCAGTACACGAAATTACAACATAAAAGTAATAACAGATAAAAATAAAATACTTATGAAACCAAAAAAGTCAGCCCATAAGTTTAAATAAACTCAGTCAACAATATAACATAATAATCAGCTTAAGTTTTCAAGGAACTCCTCAACAGAATAGAAAGGAATGACCCATGAGGAAACTCTTCAGTTTCGATTTGAAAGCGCGTGGACTACTGCTAAGGTTTTTGAATTCTTGTAAATGGATGCAGCAGTATATTGCACACCTTTTTGCACAAGAGTTGAGGAAGTCCGATACAAATGCAGGTTGGATTTCCGCCGAGTATTAACAGAGTGAAAGTTGCTTTTTCTTGGGAATAAGCTGATATTGTTAACGAGGAACGACGGTAAAGAATTCATATATTGAGAGGCCGGTGTCAAAATACCCAGACTAGTTAACAGGGGACAACGAAAGGTTTGCGAACTTACACCACACTCAAACGCCTTAATTAAATAAAAAAATACGTCTAGCTTTCGAAATCTTTTGTTTAACCCATCCAGTACCTCACAGAGAAAAGAGAATATAGGTTTTTCACTTGTTAAACGGCTTCTAAAGCCGCACTGTATATTTGATAGAAAATTATGTGATATAAAATGATCAATTATCCTTACATACACAGCCTTTTTAATAACTTTAGCAAACACTGATGGCGTAGAAATAGGTCTAAAATTGTCTACATTATCCCTTTATCCCTTTTTATAAAGCGACTTTACTACTGAGCACTTAAATCGTTAATGAAACTGGCCATTCCTAAAGGAAAAATTACAAATATGGCTAATTACAAGGCTAACATATGCAGCACAGTACTTCAATATTCTGCTAGGCACTCCATCATATCTATGAGTCCTTAGTCTTCGGTGATTTAATTGTTGACTCAATCTCCCCCTTGTCTGTATCACTGAGGAGTATTTCACTCATCAATCTCGGAAAGACATTTGCCAAGAGAGTTATATGAGTCCCTGCAGAAACTAAATTTTCATTTAATTCACCAGAAATACTCAGAAAATTATTGTTAAATACTCTACATATATCTGATTTATCAGTAACAGAAATATTTTTACCACCAACTGACTTTATATTGTCGACCTTGTGCTGCTCACCAGACGCTTCCTTCACAACTGACTATTTTGTTTTAATTTTGTTAGAATTAGCTACTCTATTTGGATACCACATTCTCTTTGCCTTGGTAATAATATTTTAAGCATCTTACAATACTGTATTTTATGGGCTACTGTAAATTGATTGTGACTACTTCTAGCATTTTGATATATTTCCCGCTTTGTTCTACATGATACACTTATCCCAGTAATCAGCCACCAAGGCTGCCTTTTACTGCTGGTACCCCGTTCACAACGCTCTAATGGAAAGAAACTCTCAAAGAGCATGAGAAATGTGTTAATAAAACCATTAGATTTGTCATCTATGTTATCGGCACTATAAACAGCCTGCCACTCTTTTTCCTTAACGAGGTTTGAAAAACTCTCAATTGTCGTTGGATTAGCTTTCCTACATAGTTTGTAACTATATGTGACATTTGTTTGAGTACAAAAGCCTTTTAGTGTTAAAGTTTGTGCATCATGGTGTGAAAGGCCATTCAACCTTTCACTAACAGAATGCCCACTTAGTAATGAAGAACGAATAAAAATATTGTCTATGGCTGTGCTACAGTTCCCCTGCACCCTAGTTGAAAAAAAAAAAACAGAGTCTGCATCAGATCATATCAACTTAGGAGATCTACCAACATCCTTTTCCTTGCACAGTCGTATACAAAACTAATATTGAAGTCACCACATATAACTAATTTCTGGTTCGTCCTACAAAATGAATCAAGAATCCTCTCTAGCTTGAGCTGAAACGCTCTGAAGTCAGAGTTAGGGGACCTATAAACAACAACAATTAGAAGTTTAGTTTCAATAAATTCAATTGCCCCTGCACAACATTCAAATATCTGTTCAGCGCAGTGCCGTGATACGTCTATGGACTCAAACGGAGTACTGTTTTTTACGTGCAAGGCCACTCCCCCATTCCACAAGGAATTCCTTGAAAAACATCCAGCTAATCTGTATCCTGGGAAAGGAAGCCTCTGAATTGTCAAATTATATAACTGGTGCTCCGATGTACCAATAATTGTAGAGTCAACATTTAAAATCAGTTCACTAACTTTATCCCTAATACCTCTTATATTTTGATGAAATATGTTAATTCTTTCTCTGCTTGGAAACGTGACGTCCTCTGAAGGTGATTCTTTAGTTACAGGAACTTCTTTAATGAGGTATACCTATAAGCTGGCATCAATCTACAAAAGGTGCAGCTCTAACACCAACTACTACAGGAATGTTTCCATGAGTGAGCCCACCACCACTCACTACACTGTTACCTGTAAGCTTGGCCAGCCTCCCCTTCCCATACTTACTGAGGTGCAGGCCATGCCTAGCGAAACCCAATCTGGTGATAGACTCAACTGGCACCACTGCATTGTGACCCATGCTCTCTGCCATCAGTGCCTAATAAATATACGATTGGCTGGTACCTTACAGGGCCGTTGCCATTGGCTCTCTAGAATTGTGTGGACTTACAGGATGGAGAAAGAAACTCATATGTCGAGAGAGAACGGATAAGACACTGATATCAGCTTTGGGTAGGGGAGAGGGTTGCACGTAATTCTCAGGACAGAACATATGACATTTCATTGTAGTTCTTGATAGAGATAATCTTTATTTCAGTTCACCAAGGAGAACAGAGTCTTCAGCTGATCTGTCACGGTCTGCAACAGACCACAGCGGCCACTTCGCTTCATGAATCAGAAAGCAGTATATGGTGTGAGATCGCAGCGTTGGCGAACAGGGTGCGATAATTCATCTGTATTTATTGGCACACTGTTTGGTCTGGGCACATTTCAGAACACAACACTTGTACTAGCGTCTGCAGGCTCATCACGAATCAATATAAAATTTTAGATGCATGTATAATTCTTTCCGTCGTTTGATCGACACCAGGAATCACTGAGAAGTTGCTGCAGATTTATCTATCAATAAATGATGAGTAGATTCCACCTTTGTTCCATGCATCTGAAATATCTAATATTTGCCAAGATTTGTAGTGACCCACATTAACAGTTAACATTTTCTCATTCTCTGCACTGTGTGTGATCGAACTGATCGAATAATAATTTCTTATTAATTTTTTAATTCATGTTTGGCACCAAAGATTATTGTAATAAACAGGATAAATGTAGAGTACTGTTTCATTTCTTTGTCAGCTGAACACCCCGTATGCTATGTCGTGTGAATTACAGCACCCTGGTCTCACGAATGCTAGGGCCACCATGTCAAGTCATTCTGACAACCACAGGGGTATATCGAAGGCTCAGCTATAATCTCAAAACGCGTTGGTTAACGTGTATGAGGAATGGGTGGAGGAGATACCTACAGACTAATGACGTTCTTGACACAACGTCGAGCACATCCTATAGGCTTTATGTCGTATCATCAATATTTGCCTTATTTGAACGAAACTTGAGATACCTTGACAATGAATAAAGCTATGCCCAAAGGAAAGGCATGACTGTTTTATAGTGTAATTGTCTATCTGTTTGACATGTATGACCACCCTACCATTTGAAAATTACGAACAGCATTCACGATGGCTGCTTCCAAGATGACCGCCATATTGATAACATAGCCTCACAAATTTTTCTCCCTCTTCCATCTTATACTAACTGACTCTAAATTTCTGTTTATCCACCTGTTTTAATTTTAAATGGTTGCTACACAACTAAAGATGACCCTTTTCTAATACAAATACCATGCCAGATGAAAGCGTGTCGTTATACTGGTCGATATCATAGTTTCCTCATTCTTTTATTAATAATAAGAGGTGAAATTCTGACGCAGCTATTCCTAACACGAGGTGCAAAATAGTAGTGTGTGGAACCGTGTTTTGGCGGTCTCTAGAATGTTATTTCAGAGAAATGCTTCTGCCGAGATGAAGGCACTGCTGTCCACTCTTGGAATAGGCAGTCCAGAAATGGACAAGGAAATAATACTGGCCTTTAAAATGTTTTTAAAGCATGTTTCCATAAGAAACTGGACGACCGATATTGTTTCCTTTCTGTCATCAGCTGAGACAGACAATGAATTTGGAGAAAGCCAAGTAATGTGTTCATATGGGAAATTACATCACCAAATAAATGACAAGACGAGCCTGTAAGTAAGAGTGGCACCACGGCTGCCTAGATTCTTGTGAGTCAGTGGTGGTACACTGCTTTTCGACGACCGTTCTTGCTTCCGCTGGCGACCTGTGGCGTCATTGCATAACATGTGCGAACAGAGTAAGCGTCGCTGGATCTGTGTTAAGATACTAATGGTTTCCACTTGGCCACTTCCATATATTTCGGTAACTCGCAACTACGGTACATTCGCGCCTAGCAACTTGCGATAACTATAAAAACTGTTAGAGCCAACTGACTATGTTTAGCGATGCAACATACACTCCTGGAAATTGAAATAAGAACACCGTGAATTCATTGTCCCAGGAAGGGGAAACTTTATTGACACATTCCTGGGGTCAGATACATCACATGATCACACTGACAGAACCACAGGCACATAGACACAGGCAACAGAGCATGCACAATGTCGGCACTAGTACAGTGTATATCCACCTTTCGCAGCAAATTCTCCCATGGAGACGATCGTAGAGATGCTGGATGTAGTCCTGTGGAACGGCTTGCCATGCCATTTCCACCTGGCGCCTCAGTTGGACCAGCGTTCGTGCTGGACGTGCAGACCGCGTGAGACGACGCTTCATCCAGTCCCAAACATGCTCAATGGGGGACAGATCCGGAGATCTTGCTGGCCAGGGTAGTTGACTTACACCTTCTAGAGCACGTTGGGTGGCACGGGATACATGCGGACGTGCATTGTCCTGTTGGAACAGCAAGTTCCCTTGCCGGTCTAGGAATGGTAGAACGATGGGTTCGATGACGGTTTGGATGTACCGTGCACTATTCAGTGTCCCCTCGACGATCACCAGTGGTGTACAGCCAGTGTAGGAGATCGCTCCCCACACCATGATGCCGGGTGTTGGCCCTGTGTGCCTCGGTCGTATGCAGTCCTGATTGTGGCGCTCACCTGCACGGCGCCAAACACGCATACGACCATCACTGGCACCAAGGCAGAAGCGACTCTCATCGCTGAAGACGACACGTCTCCATTCGTCCCTCCATTCACGCCTGTCGCGACACCACTGGAGGCGGGCTGCACGATGTTGGGGCGTGAGCGGAAGACGGCCTAACGGTGTGCGGGACCGTAGCCCAGCTTCATGGAGACGGTTGCGAATGGTCCTCGCCGATACCCCAGGAGCAACAGTGTCCCTAATTTGCTGGGAAGTGGCGGTGCGGTCCCCTACGGCACTGCGTAGGATCCTACGGTCTTGGCGTGCATCCGTGCGTCGCTGCGGTCCGGTCCCAGGTCGACGGGCACGTGCACCTTCCGCCGACCAATGGCGACAACATCGATGTACTGTGGAGACCTCACGCCCCACGTGTTGAGCAATTCGGCGGTACGTCCACCCGGCCTCCCGCATGCCCACTATACGCCCTCGCTCAAAGTCCGTCAACAGCACATACGGTTCACGTCCACGCTGTCGCGGCATGCTACCAGTGTTAAAGACTGCGATGGAGCTCCGTATGCCACGGCAAACTGGCTGACACTGACGGCGGCGGTGCACAAATGCTGCGCAGCTAGCGCCATTCGACGGCCAACACCGCGGTTCCTGGTGTGTCCGCTGTGCCGTGCGTGTGATCATTGCTTGTACAACCCTCTCACAGTGTCCGGAGCAAGTATGGTGGGTCTGACACACCGGTGTCAATGTGTTCTTTTTTCCATTTCCAGGAGTGTAGTACTTTCAATCTGTCGTCATAAAAATATGCACGTAGTGCAGCAGCTTAGCACTACCTCTGCTGAAGTCATGAGTATCAGCAGCAACAAATATCTTGTACATTGTGCTAATGTTCAAATGGTTCAAATGGCTCTGAGCACTAAGGACTTAACTTCCGAGGTCATCAGTCCCCTAGAACTTAGAACTACTTAAACCTAACTAACCTAAGCACATCACACACATCCATGCCCGAGGCAGGATTCGAACCTGCGACCGTAGCGGTCGCGCGGTTCCAGACTGTAGCGCCTAGAACCGCTCGGCCACTCCGGCCGGCTGTGCTAATGTACTCTTGGAGTAATTGTGACTAATGAGGTCAAGTTCAGTTTGATACGAACAGTGGCTTCAGTGACACCGATTACGAGTGTACCAGAAAGGTGTGACATTGCAAGTCTGTACTACGCCATGAGGACCCCATCAATGGAGAGTATGCTGCTCCATAGAGTTGGTCGGCTCAGCATGTGGGTGGATGACAATCACAGCATTTAACTGTCATCCAGCCTAATAAATGTATACATGGTGGACTCAGAGAGCAAATATGCCGGTTTGAAGTTGTTCATTGAAAACATTTTGTTTTCATGTGTGAAGGAACAGACATCACATATATAATTAAGGCGATGATGGCCAATGATCCTTTCATTGTAGATGCACACCGAGCTCGAACTCTTACAGGAAACGGCGAGATGCTATGAGTAATGAGGCTAAGGAGTCAGGGCACTACGTCAGTAATGTCTGCTATATGAAGTGAATTTGGGTCTGACAGGAAGCATGCTACGGAAGTACTCGCTGTTGTGGTGAACACCATGTCCAGGTGGCGTAGAGGTCAGCGTATATACCTATGCAAGCAGCAGACCCGAATTTGAATCCCAAACTGGCACAAATTTTCACCTTGCCCTATTGATATAAATCATTGCGCACTAACAGCTAATGTCTTTCATTCCTTTGCGTCTTCATTCATAGTGGCTGCAAAATCAAAATGGTGCCTCTTCTTTCGGACATGTCCGAGAGAACAAACCCCACATATACGCTGTATTTTTGTTTTCACTACTCAGGCACTGATGTCCATCCTTAGTGTCCACTGCTGTTCAAAAATATCACATCTGACTGCTGGGTGAACAGTACGCTGCTCCCTAAAGGATGCACTTCAGGTGTCCTGCCATCCCATAGCTGCTAAACACTCCCTATATAGTCACTATTTCACTGCCTCTTGCTTTCTAATTCCCCTTGCCAGGTTACTGGTGGCCTGAAGCAGTGCCATCTGCTGAACGCCGAGGTTTGGTCCTGCACAGCGTTTGCACCACAACCTAAAGCAAGAGGGAACCCACAGTTAGCTTTCTAGGCTAACCCATGCACTTAGGGAGTATGGAGAAGCTGGAGTAAGCATTGAGGCAAATCGTTCATTATGCTGGGTCTTTTGTATCTTCTCTACCATTACCCCACCCCCTTTGAGGAAGCCACTGGCAATTGAGGCGGGGCTTCAGAGGTATCCATAGATAGACTAACTTTACCCACAACCACCACAGTTCTTTCTGGAGTTGTAACTTTATACTGAACAGATATTTCAGGCATCTGATAAGGCCCCTGGTGTCATGCAACGAATTTCTTTGCTTTCGTTCCAGAACATAGGTGTTGGGCAATATTATCCATTACATGTCATTGTACTCAAGCAGCTTGGCATTATGTTTTTGCACGCCTTCTTCACCCCCTGGGGCTTTTGTATTTGCTTTGTGAAACTGACACTATACGCCCCTCAATTTTTAGGAACATTACATACTGCTGAAATATCATCACCACGGTGTGGTGGACCAATCACATTCAGTCAGAAACACACAAAGTAGAAAGTGGATTACAACAAAGCTAGCCACAGGCAAGTGCGAATGTTAAGAGTTACTAAACAAAACACAGACGTTGCAGGTTGCGACGCGAGCCAGACAGGCGAGGCGTTGAAGTAGTTGACACAGCAGCACCTAAGCAAAAGACCGCAGAAGCCTTCCACACCACCAACCATGTCAGTTTTTAGTAGACATGCTGCAAGGCATATCAAATCCCAAGCAAGCACAGCCCATGAGTATGTAAATATCTAGCCTTTTTTTGTTTGCTTTTTACTGAAGTCGTCTTTGTTTAGTATCGCAGCACTATCATCACAGGGTGCGACATTTGGGGCACCATCTGGAACGTGGTACAGGGTCTGCTGCCGACCCCACTCCAGGGTAGCCCACCGATAGACACGATATGTCAGCCATGCCACCGTGGAGCCAGATCACGCCTGGAACATTGTATGCCAGCGACAGTTCTTCTACAGTGGCTCATGGTCACTGCATTACTCATTGGTGCCAGTCAGCCAGTGCTGGACCCATCAACCATGCTTGTCCCTCCTGAACTGAAGGCCTCAACCGCACTATCACTGCTCATAGTGAATCAGGGCAGAGATATGTAATAAAGTAATCTGAAAAGCACAAAACAATCTCTATGACTCCAGCCATCTCCATTGGTGTTAGAATACTGTCAGCTTTTTACAGCAACGTCTGAACCCGTAGCCTACGATACGCTGAGTGTAGAAAATTATTTTTGGTTGAGGAGCTTAGTTATGATACGCTGAGTGTAGAAAATTAATTTTGGTTGAGGAGCTTAGTTATGAAAAAGAAACTTGACTGCCATGCATTTTGTAAGGTGAATATTTTTACAAATGAAGTCTCAGCAGATCTGCCATGATTCAGGAGTAATAGGAGTCATTATGGGCTAGTACCTGTTAGACGTACACACTATAATTTAGAAGATTATTCAGCACCGTGAACAGAATAAGTATCAGTGGTATGTTTCTTATGTAACCGCAACTGGCTTATGGCTAGTCAGTGCTGAGAACGAAGTGGTTAGTGATTAGACATAAGAACTAAGTTAATATGTTTTATTTCATGTGTCCTGTGATTCTTTGTGTTTCAAAATGAGTGTCACGAAGGACAAGGCTTTCGCAGAGTCAGAACTGTAGGCAGTTCACATGTTACTGGAAGCGATAGGCCAGTTGACAGCAGACAATACAGAGTTCCGCGGCCTAGTGGAGTCGCAGTCACCACAGTGAAGTATCGATTTGTCAGCCACAAGTGTAGTTGCTCCTTTTATCTGGTAAATCAGATGAGAATGTGCTAGCATTTGTAGAAGGTCTAAAGAATTTGGCAGAGACAGAAGTGTATTCAGACGTGGAATTTTTAAGTGCTGCAAAATTGAGATGAACAAGTTACCTATGGTCACTCCCGGTAGGATCAGATGCTGCAGAGTTGTATGCAGATGTGGATTGTGCAGTCAGAGCAGTAGTAGAAAAGAGACATTGTCGGATATTGTTGAGAACAGAGGTAATATCATGAGGGCTAGAAAGTATGAGAAACTGAAGAAGGGGATGGTCCAAAAATGCGCGAAGCAGAATAGTGCCAGACACTTTTGGGAATGGTAACGAAGAATTACGCGGAGTCAGTGGAAGAATCTGCTGACAGAATAGGGAAGATCAATGATTTTACTTTTGAGTCTGAACCGAATGCTTTGGTGACTGAGTTGATTTTACTGGAGGCTGAGCAGGTTTTTGACGCATTTTTAAGAGGATTGCCTTCAGAGGTTTCCCTGCTGCGCAGTTTCCACGGCCGAAACTGTAATTCTGGATTTTTATCATTTCACTAATTTCAAGATTAAAGAAGTTCAGTCTTCCCTGAGTGAGTCCTCTCTGAATGCATTAAGAGTCTCCTTAAATATTTAAATGAAGCACGTTGTTGCTCTTACGCTGAAGTGCTGGAAATTATGCTTTTGAATGTTTTGTTGTCATAACTCCTAAAGCTTTTTAAATAAAACGGTTATTTATATTCCACATTTTTGTTTTTCGTGTCCACATATTTTCAGTCCTCTGATTCTGGAGGGCTACGAATTGCAGCGTTTAACATGCCGGTGTGTAACTGAGATTCGTAGGAAGAATCTTAAGGAAATGTAACTCATCCACGGAGGAAGTGGCTTACAGGGCGCTTGTTAGACCGATCCTTGAGTATTGTTCATCGGTATGGGATCCTTACCAGATATAACTGACAGATGAGATAGAGAAGACCCAATGAAGAGTGGCGTGTTTTGTCACGGGATTCTTTGGTCGGCGCGAAAGAGTTACAGAGATGCTCGACAAACTACAGTGAAAGACGTTACAAGAGAGGTGTTGTGGATTACGGAGACGTTTACTACTGACATTTCGAGGGAGTACTTTCCAGGAAGAGTGGGGCAACGTACTTCTTCCTCCCACATTCCGCTTGCGAAATAGCCACGACGAGAAAATTCGAGAATTTTGAGCTAATGCAGAGGTTTGTTGACAATTGCGTGTAGAACAGGGAACGGGGATCAGTTAGTGGTACCAGAAGTATCTTCCACCACACAACGTTAGGTGGCTTGCGGAGTATGATGTAATTGTATGTCAACGTTGTTTCATAAAAGATCACAGTGGAGCAAAATCTCTAAATCAAATGTCGTAGACATTCCAAAATTCTTCGAAGACGAGGAACCTTGAATCTTGAACAAAAATAATAACGCTAGGACGCCTGCCGCAACTTGATTGAAATGCAAAATTCAGACAATTTATTTGTGGAAAATAATTATCACAGATAAGGAAACTTGATCTAATCGATAAGAACTTAAAACAAAACTATAAAGTGCAGAAATTCACATGAAGGGTCAGAGTTTTGATGATATAACTCACATTGTAGCCAAAGTGACGCGCGAATTGAGCAATATCCCTAAGATGGACTTACCTTACAATTTCACATAATTGTATAAACGTTATGTGGATTGTACTCAAGTGAGGGGAGACTATGTAGAACATCTGAAGCATTAAAACTATCATCTTAACTTTTCTATACTTTTTATTATTCCAGTCATGAAACTTTTAAAAAATGGTTCAAATGGCTCTGAGTACTATGGGACTTAACATCTGAGGTCACCAGTCCCCTAGAACTTAGGACTAGTTAAACCTAACTAAACTAAGGACATCACACACATCCATGCCCGAGGCAGGATTCAAACCTGCGACCGTAGCGGCCGCGCGGTTCCTGACTGTAGCGCCTAGAACCGTTTGGCCACGCCGGCCGGCACGAAACTTTTAAGATTGATGGGTTACGTTTTGAAATACCATGTTTCAACGATGCCACCGTTCTGAGTAAAATTAACGAATATTTGCACAAAATATGCTCTAAGTAAATGAGGTAGTAATATTTTAGTCTCTCATCAGAAACATTTCCTTACTTCTACCTGAAATGACTCACTAAATACTGATGTTTCAAAAGGCGAATAATTCAGGCCACACGTGAAAACACCTCCCACTTCTCTAGATTGCGTGCGAAGGAATTCGATCCATTTTTGCTGTGTTTAACAAATATCAATATTCCATTAATTCAGTGGGCCTAATGGTAGAAAATAATAACAGCTGGTATTTGACAATGAAATATTAATAACTTGCTAATGAATTTTCTAAGGTTTATGGCAGTGGTCCATGAAACTTGATTGTTTCTAACATTTCGTTCAGAGCTATGCTGGACATCTTCATAGGCGCTCTTGGTCCTTTGAGTCGACACGGCGGTCACACGAGCATCTCTGAAAATGTACAATACAGCTCTCGACGATATTTTAGGAGCAAAAATGATTAATGGACGAGCATTATACATCCCAGAAGAGTCATAAGCAACTAAGGAAGGAGATCGTGTAGTGTGCGATCAGACATTCATTATCACTGGTTTCAAAATGTATTATATTGCTCTTTATAGTGTTATTGGTATTTAATGATAACCTCGTATGAACAACAAACGGATCATACTTCCACAACGTGGTAGAACACCACAAATGACTGCTTACTTGAAATATGATTCACTTTCTTCTGTGGTTTGTGAATGACGGGTTGCAGAGACATTTAGATCATCCGTGTCTAATTGCTTCAGATGAGACCTAGTTCCGCCTTGCTGATTATGAACACTCGCAGAACAGTTCTCCGTTTCATTAAATGGACTAACTCATTCCATGTCAGACCAGTACGAGGGTGGGCCAAAAAGCAATGCGTCCGAACGTTTGTGTGAAAAGATCTTAAAGATTTTTGAATAAAACGAACGTGATTAAGAGTCCAGACTTTTATTCTACATGTATATGTACTTATTTCTCAAAATAGTAACACTGGTGACGATTATATTTCTCCCTACGAGAGACCAAATTGCTTATACAGTCAGTGCAGAAGGTCTGTCTTTGCTGACTGAGCCACAATCTGACTTCTGCTTGCACCGCTTCTTCAATACCAAAGTCAAGTCCTCGAAGAAAATCGGATGGGGAAAAGTATGGAGGAGACTGTATGGAGGACGAGCCATGACAGAGATCCCAAGACGTCGGATTAGCCGGCAGGAGTGGCCGAGCGGTTCTAGGCGTTTCAGTCTGGAACCGCACGACCGCTACGGTCGCAGGTTCGAATCCTGCCTCGGGCATGGATGTGTGTGATGTTCTTAGGTTAGTTAGGTTTAAGTAGTTCTAAGTTCTAGGGGACTGATGACCTCAGAAGTTATGTCCCATAGTGCTCAGAACCATTAGAACCATTTGAACGTCGGATTATTGCAGATGTCGCAGCGCTTGTGTGTGGCCTGGCATTGTCATGCTGAACGAGAACGTGCTCCACGTGTTTACTAACTCTTCGATTTCGGTACTCGATTAAAGCACGCTGTTACTCACAACAGGTCAGAGTTCTCTAGCGGTAGACGGCTGCAAAAATGTACACATAAATAATAAGGATGTTGAATACTAACAACGTTTTTTTTTTGTTTTTTTGTTTAAAAGCTTTAGAAGTTCACATAAAATATTCGGAGGCATTACACTTCATCACGCCCTCGTAGATATTTTCCAAGCTAATACCATTTTTACTACATGCTGGACGCCATCAGAAGAACAAAAGAAGCTGCCTTCGTGATTTCTGTACGTTTCATGAGCACCTTAGCACTGCGAAATGGTATCGCATTAATTATTTGCTAACAAATGTGAAATAACTAGGCACAGTACTTTACCACCGCTCTTTCACACACTTTATCTTTGGAAGAGGAAAACATCGTTTCAAATTTCGTCGTACAGCAGAAAAGTGGTTTTCTTATTTAAAACGTCATATGCAAAATTACGTGAGGAAACAACAATGTGTAAGAAAAGAGGATAAATATGAGTAAACATACACACATCAAAAAAGTTTTGCATCACCCCGGTTCCCAGAACTCCTGAAGACTGACGTTGACTGTGGAAACTGTATCATAGACACAGTCCCTTTGACTGTTCAAGGATGTCACTAGGCCGCCCAAAGATGTAAACAATCAAGCACGAGGAGCGCCTATTAGACGGAGGGGTTCCGACAGCCGATCAGTGGCAGTCATTTCTCCAGGAAGGAGGTACACGGCTCGTGTTGTCGGTAGTTCAACCATGCCTAGACGGTCAATACCGCGGTTCGATCGCGTCCGCAATGTTACTTCATGCCAGGAAGGGCTCTCAACAAGGAAAGTGTCCAGGAGTCCTGGAGTGAACCAAAGCGATTTGTTCGGACATGGAGGAGATACAGAGAGACAGGAACTGTCAATGACATACCTCGCTAAGGCTGCCCAAGGGTTACTACTGCAGTGGATGACCGCTACCTACGGATTACGGCTCGGCAGGAAGCGTAACAGCAATTCCACCATGTTGAATAACGCTTTACGTGCAGCCACAGACGTCGTCTCACGACTCAAACTATACGCAATAGGCTGCGTGATGCGTAACTTCACTCCCGACGTCCATGGCAAGGTCCATCTTTGCAGTCACGACACTATGCAGCGCGGTACAGACGGGCCCAATAACATGCCGAAAGGGCCGCTCAGGACTGGCATCACGTTCTCTTCACCGATGAGTGTCGCACATGGCTTCAACCAGACAATCGTCGGAGACGTGTTTGGAAGCAGCAGGCTGGAGGTTCCCTGCTGTTTTGGGGTGACATTATGTCGGGCTGACGTACGCCACTGGTGGTCATTGAAGGCGCCGTAACGGCTGTACGATACGTGAATGCCATCCTCCGACAGATAGTGCCACCATATCGGCAGCATATTGGTGAGGCATTCGCCTTCATAGACGACAATTCGCGCCCCCATCGGGCACATCTTGTGAATGACTTCCTTCTGGATAACGACATCGCTCGACTAGAGTGGCCAGCATGTTCTCCAGACATGAACCCTATCGAACATGCCTGGGATATATTAAAAAGGGCTGTTTATGGAAGACGTGACCTACCAATCACTCTGAGGGATCTACGCTGAATCGCCGTTGAGGAGTGGGACAATCTGGGCCAACAGTGCCTTCATGAACTTGTGGATACTGTGGTACGACGAATACAGGCATCCATCAGTGCAAGAGGACGTGTTACTGGGTATTAGAGGTACCGGTTTGTACAGCAATCTGGACTACCAGCTCTGATGGTCTCGCTGTGTGGTGAAACAACATGCAATGTGTGGTTTTCATGAGCAATAATTAGGGCGGAAATGCGGAAATGATGTTTATGTTGATCTCTATTCCAATTTTCTGTACAGGTTCCAAAACTCTTGGAACCGAAGTGATGTGAAACTTTTTTTGATGTGTGTATCTTTTCGGGACGTTAACGGGTGTTCAAACATCAACCCTTTTTTTGAAGTCTCGGGCCTTTACGGTAGGTGTTTCATTTGAAACATCTGTGCGTGTATCAGCGGCTGTGAACGAGAGGATATTAAGCACTTGAAACTGACACGAAAATTCCGTGCGTAAAGCGTAGTAGCTTTTAATGTCTTGACGTGGCAAGAAAGGCGACATCTTATCGCACAGCTATAAAGATAGCCACTCACACTTCACGTTACCGCCTTTTTTTGTAAGAATCCATTATCGCCACAGGTAATAAAAGAGAGTGTTCCTGTCACTTAGTAAGAGAAGCATAAAGATAAAGCAAAGCCCAATGACTTTTATTACGGCTCACTGATAAATTCAATAATCGTCTCCCTCTTACAGAAGAAAATAGTTACAGAATGCCAACTACGTTCGAAGAAACAAAACTCTTCACAATGACATATATCCAGCTCTTGCTAATTTCTTTTATACATTTGTTTCACTTTATGTTTAGATTTTAAAAGCACTGCTGACATTACAATGAGTAGAGGTTAGTTAAACAGAAACGAATATAACATTATGATATAGGGTAGAGAATGCAGTGCAACATATTCGGCGAACTTTGTTGTAGAATGTACCGAACCACACGCGTTTGTGAGCTGAATAGCCCCTGATGAGTAGTCTACACTTCTTTATCAGTTTCATGAGCAAATTTTGAAATCCAACTAAGGGTGACATTAAAGTCGCGTGACAAGGTAAGCGATACTGGGTGTCTGAAATCGAACCAAGCAACACCTTCCGAATCAATTACGTCTACTTTTTACAAAGGCCGAACAGCGCCGGGCTACAGTTCTTCTACTGTTCGACAGCGAGCGCTTATCACGAAAACCTGGCATTATTTTGGTTACTAATTGATCCTGCAATAACAAAATGATCACGTGGTCATGATTCTCATGAAAACAAAGAGACATTCCTCAAGTTAGCGTAAATGACACTTCCGGAGGTTGGATGTTTCAAACTGTCTTCAAACGTAGGTATAAGAACAATACGGTATCATAATTCTACATGGTGCTGGATTACGCAAATAACACAGAGCAGGCGTTTGGTAAAGAATACAACACAGGTAGTTAATAAGACCGTGTAATTTTACAACCAATTTTCGAGCTACATTGCCCGGCAAAAACCTGAAGCGATCCTGGAGGAGAGTAGGAAACAAAACAGAACTTCATGGATTGAGAGGGTATGTACACTATGTGATCAAAAGTATCCGGACACACCTAAAAACATACGTTTTCCATATAAGGTGCATTGTGCTGTCACCTTCTGCCAGGTACTCTATATAAGTGCTCTCAGTATTCATTAGACATCGTGAGATAGCAGAATGGGGCACTCCGCGGAATTCACGGACTTCGAACGTGGTCAGGCGAATGGGTACCACTTGTGTCATACGTCTGTACGCGAGGTTTCCACACTCCTAAGCATCTCTAGGTCCACGGTTTACGATATGATAGTGAAATGGAAACGTGAAGGAACACGTACAGCACAAAAGCGTACAGGCCGACGTCGTCTGTTGACTGACAGAAACAGCCGACAGTTAAAAAAAAAAAAAAAAAAAAAAACAAAAAAAACGGTTCAAATATCTCTGAGCACTATGGGACTTAACAGCTATGGTCATCAGTCCCCTAGAACTACTTAGACCTAACTAACCTAAGGACAGCACACAACACCCAATCATCACGAGGCAGAGAAAATCCCTGACCCCGCCGGGAATCGAACCTGGGAACCCGGACGTGGGAAGCGAGAACGCTACCGCACGACCACGAGATGCGGACGCCGACAGTTGAAGAGGGTCGTAATGAGTAATAGGCAGACATCTCTCCAGACCATCATACAGGAATTCCAAACTGCATCAGGATCCGCTTCAAGTAATATGACAGTTAGGCGGGAAGAGAGAGAACTTAACTTGGATTTCATGGTCGAGCGGCACTCATAAGCCACACATCACGCCGGTAAACGCCAAACGACTCCTCGCTTGGTGTAAGGAGCGTAAACATTGAACGATTGAACAATGGAAAAAAGTTGTGTGGAGTGACGAGTCACGGCACACAACGTGGTGATCCGATGTCAGGGTGTGCGTATGGCGAATGCCTGGTGAACGTCTTCTGCCAGCGTGTGTATTGCCTAGGTTGTGGTGTTATGATGTGATCGTGTTTTCCATGAAGGTGGCTTGCACCCTATGTTGTTTTGCATGGCCGTATCACAGAACAGGCTTACATTGATGTTTTAAGCACCTTCTTGGTTCCCATTGTTGAAGAGAAATTCGGGGATGGCGATTGCATCTTTCAACACGATCGAGCACCTGTTCATAATGCACGGCCTGTGGTGGAGTGGTTACACGGCAATAACATCTCTGAAGTGGACTGGCCTGCATAGAGTCCTGACCTGAATACTACAGAACACCTTTGGTGTTTTTTGGAAGGCTGACTTAGTGCCAGGCTTCATCAACAACATCGATACTTCTCCTCAGTGCAGCATTCCGTGAAGAATGGGCTGCCGTTCCCCAAGAAACCTTAAAGCACCTGATTGAACGTGTTTCTGCGAGAGTGGAAGCTGTCATCTAGGTTAATGGTGGGCTGACACCATATTGAATTCCAGCATTACCGGTGGAGGTCACCACGAACTTGTAATTCATTTACAGCCAGGTGTCAGAATACTTTTGATCACATAGTGTACATAATTTAGCTAATCAGAAAGTAGAGTCAAATTTGCAAACTACTTGGCAGTATGAGACTACGATGTAGCACCAATT
Organism: Schistocerca cancellata; assembly: GCF_023864275.1. Classification (NCBI taxonomy): domain Eukaryota; kingdom Metazoa; phylum Arthropoda; class Insecta; order Orthoptera; family Acrididae; genus Schistocerca; species Schistocerca cancellata. The sequence continues at coordinate 463,657,907 of NC_064629.1, forward strand.
CTGGCGTGTGTTCGGTTGGGAAAGGTGTCATAAAGCTGTTCGATCCCATCCTTGGGCAAGATGGCCAGAATTGTTCTCACTGGTCGTTGATATCCTGGATACTGGCGCAGGAACGGAGTTGAGGTCGTAGCTTATGGCACACATGATCTATCAGGGTGAAATATGGAGATATTGACAGCCACAGGGATACGTCAGAATCGTACAAGTATTTCATAGAAACCTTGTCATTTGTGAACGTGCATTGTCTTGTTCTAAAAATGGCTCCACGTACTGTATATGAGAGGTAACACATAAGGACGCACAATTTCTGTAATGTGTCATTGTACCATCAGACCCTTAATCAATGTCAACTTAAGTCACAGCTGACTGTTTGCCGCACCATGACAAATGGAGTAACCCCACTGAATCCCTCCAAAATACTGAAAGAATGAGACCTCTCCCCAGGTCATCGCAATACTCGCCGACGATGGTCGCCCTGGGCAGTGCAGAACCACGATTCATCGCTGAACGCAATGCAACACCATACATAAGTAGTCAATGCTTCGCAGTTACTGCACTACTCCAAACGCAGTCTTGCGTCATGCGGTGTTAACAGGAGCCTATGTGTAGGATGGTCATTCCCTATTCCAATTACTGCTAGTCTCAGACCAATGGTGCGGAACGATACAGGATGGCTCAAATGGCTCTGAGCACTATGGGACTCAACTGCTGTGGTCATAAGTGCCCTAGAACTTAGAACTACTTAAACCTAACGAACCTAAAGACACCACACACATCCATGCCCGAGGCAGGATTCGAACCTGCGACCGTAGCGGTCGCGCGGTTCCAGACTGGAGCGCCCAGAACCGCTCGGCCACTCCGGCCGGCCGATACAGGATGTTGCAGGGAGTCAATTACTTGTTTTCGGATGGCAGGCGGAAACATGCTTGGCGCCAAATGTGGCGATCATCCCTTGTTTTGCTCAGATGTGGTCGACGTGAACCTTCACGTTTATGCTTTCCCCGATATTGCCATGCAAACGACATCGGGTCCTGTCAAATCCGAATGCCCCACCAATCTGGATACTGCATGACTTGGAATATGGAGCCACAACGAGGAGAAGGAGGTCCCTCTATAACATCGTCAGGTGCTGACAGAGCTGCCGAAAGGCGTCAGTCATTCCGCTGATCATATAATTTTTGTGGTTTTGCCATATCACTTTCGGCATGGTATCTTTCATCTGCCTGCATTTGTTACTATTGTCCATGCTTATATTTTTTATGCCAGGGAGGGAGGTCACGCTTGGAACCTTAATTTGTGTCTTTATCCTCACCTTAATTACGATTAACAGTGGCTATAAAATGTAACTACTGCCACCTGCCCCAATCATGTATGGTCATTCATGCTCGAAAGAATGTGAGCGTAGTGATGGTACAACCGACCGTGGTTATTGCAGAGGACCAGCGTCATTTTAGGTTTAGTGCAGTATAGTAGAGACTGCACTCCCGCATCTGTTTTTAATGCGATATTTTCTGACAATTTATATGACCATCAGAACTATGTAGTTGTCTTTACGGAAGGGAAGAATGGGGACTCCGTTGGTTGCTCTGTCGTTTTCCCAGATCGTGTCCTCAAGGTCCGAATACCTCAAGAATTTACTGTCTTGGACGCAGAATTACAGGTATGTGCAATCTTTTGAGAAATGGAGCAGATGAGACGTTCTTCCAGTGCTAAATTTCTTGTCTGTTTAAATCCTCTGAGTGCCCTTCACTCTGTACGCCTGTACCCAGCAGATAAAGTAGCCCAGAATATCCAGGATACTCTCCTCCAACTACAGCGACTGGGGAAAGAGGTGTCATTCTGCTGAGTACCAGGGCACATAGGTATTGCGGGAAACGAAAGGGTGGATCTAGCAGCCAAGGAGGCGTGTCGTGATACTCAGTTACTTCAGCGTGCCAACCTCTTGCATGCTATCACCTTGCTGTTGAGGTACAAAGTCAGGCGTCGATGGGAAGACGAGTGGATGGAAGTGACCGAAAATAAGCTCCGTGTAGTAAAACCCACAACTCGGCCGTGGCGTACCTGCTTCCAGCCACGTTGGCGGGACGAGGTCCTCCTTACTCGTCTTTGCATAGGCCACAGCCCTATGACGCATGGCTTCATACTCCAGCGAGTTTTGCGAATTGGCCATTCTTCCCAAGAAATTAGGGGGATGGTTTTAATGTGTTAACGGGATGACTGGATCACCTACATTTGACGTAAGTGATCAGACAGTGACATTTCTCTTTGCCTTCCTTGTAGCTCCTTTAGCGTTTAATTGTGTTTTAGTCTGCTATATAGCATCTTTTATTCTTTTGCGTAGTCTTAGCGTGTATGATCACTTTATAGTAATTTTATCCACATTCGTTTCTTTTAATGCGTGTAAGGGCGCTGACATCCTCGCCGTTTAGCGCATGTAAGCGCCAAACACACACACACACACACACACACACACACACACACACTGTAACACGCTCCCATTCAGGCCACGAGGCCCGAAAGCAGTTCTTGTGGTAGGGTATTCCATTCCCCCACCAGTGTGGTTGGCAAGTGTTGGTTGGTCGTTGCTACGAGGGCGTGCTGAAAAGTAACACCTCCGAATTTTGTATATGAAAACTCTAAAAGCTTCTTAAATAAAGGAAACGTTATTGACATTCTACATCTTTATTCATTTGCAGCCCTCTACCCATAGAGGGCTCAAAAACTGTAGCAGTAACTATGTCGGTGTGTGAGAAACAGCGTGTTGCAATCGAGTTTCGAATTCAGAGTTCGTCCACACAGGGAGCATCCTGTCCTTCAACATGACAATGCTAGACCATACAAGAGCGCAGCGACCTCCGACGCCTTGTGTTCACTGTCATCGATCATCCTCCCCACAGTCTCTACTACGCCCCATCCGATTTTTAACACAAGGAACACATTCCAGAACTTCGCTTTGGTAGTGATGAAACGGTGCAAGCATAGGTGAGGCTGTGGCTCCGTAAATAAAGTCAAACTTTCTATGGTGATGGTATCAGGAAACTGGTCTCTCGTTGGGAGAAATGTGTTCGCAGCGACGATGAATACATTGAGAAATAAACATGTAAACACGATGGATGAAGATGTAGAATGTACATGCGGACATGTGGCAATACGTCACTCCAAAGGATCCCACTTGTGCTCGCTGGGATTCAAGTAGTGAAAACGGGTAGGCCTCTCCACTTACCGTCTGTCCAGTCGCTTCTTCACCTGCTTTGTTCGCTGCAGTCGCGCATTGTCATAAATAAAAATGGAGTTAAGACCTAATTCACTCCTAAACAGGAGCTCATGAAAGTGTCCCAATAACGATGACCGGTGGTTGTACCGTGTTCAAAGATTTGGAAGTCAGTACGCCCATGAACATAATGCTTCCCGACACCATAACACTTGGACCACCAAAACAATTTTGTTCGACAGTGTTGCTGACTGCATTACGAGTAGTCATCTCTCGCCGTATGAGAGTACAGTTGCAACAAAGGCCTGCTAAGTTCGTTGTGGAGGATTTTGTTAAGGAATCTCTCGTATGTATTGCTTTATGGTCATCAAATACTGTGTTTTGCAACTTACGTCAGTCTCATAGGACATGTTGCGATGATTTAAATATTTGTCGTTGGATATCATGGTATGTTGCATGATAGTACGTGAACGGCATAATTGGATATACGAAGCCACAGGAACCCACATACCTAGCAGAAGGTAAATCAGTAACCAGGAAATTTGGGGAAACAACTTGGTAACTGCATAAAATTCAATAGATGTTTTCGATAGGCTAAAATAAATTTACTTTACAAGGTTAGACGAAAACCACTTAATTACAGGAAAACTAATAGTTCCGTGTTGCCGGCCGGTGTGGACGAGTGGTTCTAGGCGCTTCAGTCTGGAATCGCGTGACAGCTACGGACGCAGGTTCGAATGCTGCCTCGGGCATGGATCTGTGTGATGTCCTTAGGTTAGTTAGGTTTAAGTAGTTCTAAGTTCTAGGGGACTGATGACCTCAGATGTTAAGTCCCATAGTGCTGAGAGCCATTTGAACCATTTGAGTTCCGTGTTATTGAAGGAGGAAAGAATTTTTGGAAGATTTGAAAAATCGATGACACATTAAGTGGCCCAGGATAATCTTCTTTTGCCTCTGATGGTGTATCTACAGATCAATGTTGTTTGTACTAGAATATTTGTCAACCACATGTTAAACTATAGTCGTCTTTCCTTCACCCTGTGGCGTTAATACTTATTTAATACCCTTCATTAATTTAGAAGGGAAAATTATTGGAACTATGAACTCTCTGTAGCTACTTGCATCATTCACCTCCAAACCTTGTGCACTTTCCTAATATAAATTGTTAAAGTCATTGCAGCAAATATTACATCCAGTCTCAAGTAGTTTCAGTAGTCTCTTCGTGTCAAGCTAATATGATAACCGATAATCAATCTGGACTTCATCTCGGGAGTCAGAAGTAGCTTGAGGCTCTAAAGGTCTCGTAGCTACAGGAGTTGGGCAAAAATATGGAAACATCGTGGAAAATGTATGCCTGAACATTAATGCAGGTGCCAGCCAATCTTGCAGGTTGGACTGTTATATGTGGCCACGAACAGCAATTACGAAATGTCCTGTCCTCCGTACGTTGCAAGGGTCAATCGTGGACAGAACAGTGTTCTCTGTTGTGAGAGCACTATGTCATTGCTAGATGAATCCTAACGTGGGAAAATTGTAGGAGCTCGTAAGGTGGGTGCATCCGTAAACAAGATATCCGAAGAATGAAGTGTGCAAGAGGCACAGCATCGAACATTTATACCGCATACAGGGAAAGAGGAAAGACGTCATTCGCTAAGTCACAAAGTGGACAAAAGTTTGTGTTAAGTGGTCGGGTCAGATGGCCGTTGAAGAGGATTATGGGGAAATATAGAAGGACGACGGTTGCAACAGTCACTGAAGAACTGTATATCACACTCGGTAACCGGGTTACCACCACAACTAAAGGAAGGGAGTGCCATAGGTAGGGGATTGCAGGTTGAGTTCGAATTCCAAAACCAGTCTTCAGAGCTGCTAGTGACTGTAATAGGAAATCTTGGTTCCGAAGCTACACTACTGGCCATTAAAATTGCTACACCACGAAGATGACGTGCTGCAGACGCGAAATTTAACCGACAGGAAGAAGATGCTGTGATATGCAAATGATTAGTTTCAGAGCATTCACACAAGGGTGGCGCCGGTGGCGACATCTACAACGTGCTGACATGAGGAAAGTTTCCATCCGATTTCTCATACACAAACAGCAGTTGACCGGCGTTGCCTGGTGAAACGTTGTTGTGGTGCCTCGTGTAAGGAGGAGAAATGCGTACCATCACATTTCCGACTATGATAAAGGTCCGATTGTAGACTATCGCGATTGCGGTTTATCGTATCGCGACATTGCTACTCGCGTTGGTCGAGATCCAATGACTGTTAGCAGAATATGGAATCGGTGGGTTCAGGACGGTAATACGTAACGCCGCGCTGGATCCCAACGGCCTCGTATCACTAGCAGACGAGACGACAGGCATCTTATTCGCATGGCTGTAACGGATCGTGCAGCCACGTCCCGATCTCTGATTCAACAGATAGGGACATTTGCAAGACAACAACCATCTGCACGAAGAGTTCGATGACGTTTGCCGCAGCCTGGACTATCAGCTCCGAGACCATGGCTGCGGTTACAACTGACGCTGCATCACAGACAGGAGCGCCTGCGATGGTGTAGTCAACGACGAACCTGGGTGCACGAATGGCAAAACGTTATTTTTTCGGATGAATCCAGGTTCTGTTTACAACATCATGATGGTCGCATCCGTGTTTGGCGACAACGCGGTAAACGCACATTGGAAGCGTGTATTCGTCAGCGCCATACTGGCGTATCACCCGGCGTGATGGTATGGGGTGTCATTGGTTTCACGTCTCGGTCACCTCTTGTTCGCATTGACGACACTTTGAACAGTCGACGTTACATTTCAGATGTGTTACGACCCGCTGCTCTACCCTTCATTCGATCCCTGCGAAACCCTACATTTCAGCAGGATAATGCACGACCGTATGTTGTAGGTCCTGTACGGGCCTTTCTGGATACAGAAAATGTTCGACTGCTGCCCTGGACAACACATTCTCCAGATCTCTCACCAATTGAAAACGTCTGGTCAATGGTGGCCGAGCAACTGGCTCGTCTCAATACGCCAGTCACTACTCTTGATGAACTGTGGTATCGTATTGAAGCTGCATGGGCAACTGAACCTGTACACGCCATCCAAGCTCTGTTTGACTCAATGCCCAGGCGTATCAAGGCCGTTATTACGGCCAGAGGTGGTTGTTCTGGGTACTGATTTCTCAGGATCTATGCACCCAAACTGCGTGAAAATGTAATCACATGTCAGTTCTGTATAATATGTTTGTCCAATTAGAACCCGTTTATCATCTGCATTTCTTCTTGGTGTAGAAATTTTAATTGCCAGTAGTGTATAAAACATAGATTATGGATCAATGAAAGAAAGTCATTTGGTCTGATGACTATTGTTTCACGCTGTTTCCAGCTTCTAGCCATGTTTACCTCGCAAGAGGGAAACACAGCGGAGGTTCAGTGATTATATGAGGATCCGTATAATGGTGTTCCATGGGCCCATGGATTACTATGCAAGGTTGCATTAGTACCAAGGAATGTACGAACATTTTGGCTCATCAGGTCCGTCCCGTGGTACAATGTTTCTTCCCCAGTGGTGATACTGCATTTCAAGACGACAGATCACACAGCTTGCATAGTCGAGGAATCGTTTTGAGAAGACGAGGATGAATTGTTACATGTACCCTGGCCACCACAGTCACCAGACCTCAATATTACTGAGCGTCTGTGGTCTACTTTTGAGAGGAGAGTACATGAACGTTATCCCCATCATTGCTATCTGAACTTGCCACTCTTTTGCGGTGAGCATGGTGCAGCATTTCCTTGGAAACCAGATAGGATTTGTATTAGCCATTTCGAGACGTCTGCTAGCTTTTTTGACTGACATCGTGTTAGGCATGATAATGTGTTGTACTCGTCTTTTCAGTGTTTTCATGTTTTTGTCCATCGCTGTATGTATCTCAGGCTCGGGGCGTCTACCACTGAAACAGAGAATGCGAATTCAGAGTTACTTATGAAACTATGCAAACGCCTGTTGACCAAGTGTAATCTAAAATCATCCGAGTTACATGATCAGTTCAAGTTTTCTCATCGCAGCTTTGTTAAAATACCTTTTACTGTATCGATTTTAATGGCGCTACTGCTTTCCAATCCACTGAATAGTCTAATGGATCCATAGTGATGTTCGTAATATTTACCACCGTCTATAGAGCGAACCCATGATCGGGATATATTTTGAAGTCAGACTTAGCTCCCTCCTGTTATACTTACACGTAGAGTTTATTAACACTTTTTTTGCAGATCACCGGTAGTACCTTTCCAGAAATCTATTCTGATGAATTCCAAATATTACCTAAATGGTACCACATCTATTGTGACACATCATTACTGATACGAAACATGAGAAAAAATGGAAGTAAATAGTAAAACAGAAATGTTGCAACACGTGAACCTTCGTTGGATTAATAGTTTGTCTGTAAGAAAAGATGACTACTAATTGTTATGCTCTTTCCAAATTATTCAACTTGTAACGAAGTGTTCTTTCTGAACTCTTCCACTTCTATTCCAGCATATCACGAATGCAAGAAAAGCGTTAAATGCGTGACCCCAAAACAGTACGAAGGTGTCATTTGACCCCTAATGAGATTTGCATTAAACATTCACAACGTGGTTAAGGTAAGACTTCTGTTTTTTCAAAAATGGTTCAATGGGACTTAACATCTGAGGTCATCAGTCCCCTAGACTTAGAACTACTTAAACCGAACTACCCTGAGGACATCACACACATCCATGTCCGAGGCAGGATTCGAAACTGCGACCGTAGCAGCAGCGCGGTTCCGGACTGAAGCGCCTAGAACCGCTCGGCCACAGCGGCCGGCACTGTTTTTTCCATTCTTGGTTATTTAGTGTACACACTTCTGGCAAGGATCTTCCCCGAAGTTCTAACCTTTTAGATGACTGATTTGGATCCGCAGTGCTGCATGCCTATCCACAAATGTGACCAAGTTCGTAAATTCCTACTTTTCCTTGTCTTACTACAGTTTTCTGTTGCCGCGGACGGTATTCTTGCATGTCGGTGTCGTTTCCTTTGCTCACTCGAGTTTGTACCTTTTTCTCGTTTCTTATTTGTCCGATTCTGCCACCGCTTCTCCGTTCGATTAGCTTTTTTGTTCTTGTACCGTTTGTGTTCCACGTTCCTGAGTTAATTTACCAGCTGAAGAATGAACGCTTCCCTCTTCAATCTATTTCTGGTTATTTAATTACAGAAGATCCACGCATATATTACTAGCATGTCTAGAATATAAGGCATGCATCGACCACATCTTTCATGCTACCGTACTTGAATATTTACGAAGTGTCTGATAAACGTTGTCCATATCATACTTTGTGGCGTTATAGAAGATAACTGTTTCTGCTTTCTTCTATCCTTCATCGCGTACGGCTACTTCGGGATGTAGTGTACTGACCGTAATGACACTATTAATCTTATTCCCTTGGTTCCCTGGCAGGGTGCATTCTGGATTATCAGCCTTTTTCGAGATGATTGTGGAGTGTAACTCACGTAGTTGGAAATTTCTCGGTGAAGCTAGTTAATTTTTCCTAATAACGACATTTTCTTCTGTTTAAGTTTTTTTGGGAAGCTGAAGAGATGTGAACAAGTTACTTGTTGTCACGATGATTCCTAGGTTTATAAATGGAGCTATGAGGTAAAGTGCAACATAGTTTCTCAATTTCTGTTTGTCTTATCGGCTTTTCTCCTTGCTAAGTTACGGAATACATTTCAGCTGTACTTGGATGCCGCGTCTGCACCTATCCAGAACTTGTGTCTGTATTTGTCAGGTTCCGTGGCATAAACTAGGAATTTCTGTATTTTGCGTGGCTTGGAAGTAACTGCTCATAATTTGTAATATTTTCACCAGTGCGGTAACCGCGGAGGCAGTTTCGAGCGATCTTGTTCTATACTACACAAATTGGAGTGATCTTATCAGCGGGGACGAGTCGATCTCGGGATGACTACTCATCGAAGTGGAGAAATCTGATAAGTTCGTGGAATCTGTTCTTTGTCATTTTATCTCTGAGGAAATTAGGCTCCCAATAAAGTGACCAAACATCATCCAAGAAAATGTCTTTAGCATGCAAATCACGTTTGGTATACATAACGCCAATCATAAAGATCCTCTCAATTTCTCGAACGACATGGTGAAAGTGGTGTTTTTAGTTTCATTCTTTGTATTTAATTTTGTGTGGTTTTTTGTGGTACATAGCATCGATTCACCAAAAGGAAATCAGAAGACAGTGACGACGGAGTCGTCCGCTCGGTAGCAAGCATATGCAGTGGACCCTCACGCCTTCTTCAGGAAGTTCGTATAGCCCTTTTTCTAGGCGACAGCATGTTAGCGACCTTCCGTTCCATACCACTCTGGCTACTATCTTCATTGTGGCAGCAGCTGAAGCCTCCATTATTATTTTAGGAATAGCCACCGACTACTACACAAGTGATATGTTAGATCTAATCTTAGGCTATGATTTAGGAAACAAAAGTAGCCTGCAACCCGTGTCATCACATTGAAAATATATGCAGCCCACCTAAGCTGTTAGGTCGACTTTTCTAGCGTTTTAGGGACAAAGTTTCTCTAGCAACCCAAAAGGTTAATGGTGGAAGGCCAAACTCTATCCACATTCGACATATGGAGGAATGGACGAAAATGCTGGAACCGGACTGCGCAGATTACCAACTGTGAAAGGCGTGAGAGCCGGCCGCTGTGGCCGAACGGTAATAGGTGCTTTAATCTGGAACCTCGCGGCTGCTACGGTCGCATGTTCGAATCCTGCGTCGGGCATGGAAGTGTGTGATGACCTTAGGTTACTTAAGTATAAGTACACTACTGGCCATTAAAATTGCTACACCACGAATTTGACGTGCTACAGACGCGAAATTTAACCGACAGGAAGAAGATGCTGTGATATGCAAATGCTTAGATTTTCAGAGCATTCACACAAGGTTGGCGCCGGTGGCGACACCTGCAACGTGCTGACATGTGGAAAGTTTCCAACCGATTTCTCATACACAAACAGCAGTTGACCGGCGTTGCCTCGTGAAACGTTGTTGTGATGCCTCGTGTAAGGAGGGGAAATGCGTACCATCACGTTTCCGACTTTGATAAAGGTCGGATTGTAGCCTATCGCGATTGCGGTTTATCGTATCGCGACGTTGCTGCTCGCGTTGGTCGAGATCCAATGACCGTTAGCAGAATATGGAACTGATGGGTTCAGGAGGATAATTCGGACTGCCGTACTGAATACCAACGGCCTCGTATCACTAGCAGTCGAGATGACAGGCATCTTATCCGCATGACTATAACGGTTAGTGCAGCCACCTCTCAATCCCTGAGTCAACAGATGGGGACGTTTGCAAGACAACAAACATCTGCACGAACAGTTCGACGACGTCTGCAGCAGCATGGACTATCAGCTCGGAGACCATGGCTGCGGTTACCCTTGACGCTGCATCACAGACTGGAGCGCCTGCGATGGTGTACTCAACGACGAACCTGGGTGCACTAATGGCAAAACGTCATTTTTCCGATAAATCCAGGTTCTGTTTACAGCATCATAATGGTCGCATCGGTGTTTGGCGACATCGCGGTGAACACACATTGGAAGCGTGTATTCGTGAGCGCCATACTGGCGTATCACCCAGCGTGATGGTATGGGGTGCCATTGGTTACGCGTCTCGGTCACCTCTTGTTCGCATTGACGGCACTTTGAACAGTGGACGTTACATTTCAGATGTGTTACGACCCGTGGCTCTACCCTTCATTCGATCCCTGCGAAACCCTAAATTTCAGCAGGATAAGGCACGACCACATGTTGCATGGGCCTTTCTGGATACAGAAAATGTTCGACTTCTGCCCTGGCCAGCACTTTCTCCAGATCTCTTACGAACTGAAAACATCTGGTCAATGGTGGCCGAGCAACTGGCTCGTCACAATACGCCAGTCACTACTCGTGATGAACTGTGTAATCGTGTTGAAGCTGCATGGGCAGCTGTGCCTGTACACGCCATCCAAGCTCTGTTTGACTCAATGCCCAGGCGTATCAAGGCCGTTATTACGGCCAGAGTGGTTGTTCTGGGTACTGATTTCTCAGGATCTATGCACCCAAACTGCGTGAAAATGTAATCACATGACAGTTCTAGTACAACATATTTGTCCAATGAATGCACGTTTATCATCTGTATTTCTTCTTGGTGTAGCAATTTTAATGGCCAGTAGTGTAGTTCTAAGCCTAGGGGACTGATGACCTAAGATGGTAAGTCGTATAGTGCTTAGAGCCATTTGAACCATTTAAGGCGTGAGACATTCTCTTCTTTGGAAGATGCTTTTGGAACAGTTTCCGTATCCATACTACTGTCAGCGCCTCCAGTCCCTGAGACCACAAGACTGGTATGTCATAGTAAGTTCTAGTAATGAAGAGGTCTGAATATGTGAACAGTTTTTTACTATACAGTTAATTTATTTCGCTTTAACTTCAGTATTATGTACCTATTTCTTCTAATAGCGTTCGTGCTACAATTAAAGTCTCTCAGCTCTCACGAACTTGTAAGAGTTTACCATTGCTGATTGCTTACAGTATGATCGCCTTTTAATTATGTAAGAATTTCCCCGACGTGAAAGTAATCCTCAACTTCTAAATTATTATTTTGACCACTGTCGCTTTTTCCACACACATACACGTCGGACTCGAGTGATGGCTCTGGCGTGACTGACTCGCTCCTTCGGGCTAAACGAACTCCAGACGTCAACTGTCTCTTCTAGAACTATCGGGTATACTCGTCTGCGACGCTTTTCTGCTGTAGTACTGAAGTGTAAAAGTAGATACGATGGGTCAACTACAGGATCAATATCTGTATCCGTATTTCCCCCTACTAGTTGTTTTTGAAATCTTTGTGAAACAAGTATTTCTGTAAAATAAAGGAGTTCCTCACAAATACTGAAAAAGGAATTCCCTACTTACTGAAAATAATCGAAAATGACGATGATCCTCTTATTTCATGGCAACATTACCTTTTCATATTTCCTTTTTTTAAATTTATAATTCATACCTACTACTTCCAACCACCCCTATTATTATTGACGTTTACATTTTACAAAATTATTTAGGAAGGAAAAGATCAATCTGAAGATTACATTTACATTTCATTTCAGTTCACTTCAAAATTCATTAAATATAGAGATCCATGCTGAAAGGAAAATAAATAAAGCACATTTCTCAAGATTCTCCACACCAAATTTTGTTATTTACTGTTATCAGTTATTCCAAATCAGGCCAGTATTTAAGTGAAAAAAACTGTTCTGTATGACAGCAAATCTAGATAACAATACACTTTACCAAATTGTTCAAATATGCCATAGAAACCTTTCCTTTGTCCTAAAGGTACCATTGCTTATCTTAATGCTTTTGAGATCTAATACATATGAATGACACAATTAAAAAAGACATAAACTGAAACTATCAGTTTGTTACAAAGAGAAGAAAAATGAAACAATGATTTCGTGCACTGATGAGCACGCCTTTACTCTGCACAGGTAAACGCAAAGGGAGGTACAATTGGGATTTCAAACAGGATCCGCGCACATGCACACCCTTAATCACCGTGACGCACCGTAAACTATCTCCTCGCACGCCACCGTGGTACAGCGCTGCGTCACATACGCAACGACTAAGAGAGCTGCCGACTGCTCCCCCACTCCTGTTGTCAGCTGATGGGATCGATGTCCGCGCTCGCTGAAGGCGTCTGGCCGGCTGTTGAATTACTTCCTCCCGCCAGCTGCTTCATGAGGCGCCTGAAATCTCGTCAAAGGCCAGTTAAATCCAGCGCCTCTCTCTGAGACGTGCAACAAAACACACATTACGCTGTGTTAGTCACAGATCCTCATAAATTCTCTACGGCCGATCGCACCTGCCACACCACCCAACAAGTGTTGCAAGTGCTGGGCCAACTGTTTCCATCTTTTGAATCGCTGCACTTTAACGCAACAGTCTAAATGAGCGCTTGCGTAACTGAATACTTTCAAATAAATATATTTTAGTAAAAGTCAGTAGACTACATGTACTCCTAATTTACAGATGTTGTTCATCACAAGAGTCACAATAAACACCCATAAACTTAAATAGAAGGAAGCATAGTCGAATACATCGATACATTATTGGCACTTTCCTTAGTGACAGTTACATATATTACACTTAATTACTTCAGTGTTGTTAATTTTACTCCCTAATTTCCTCTTCTGGAATGTCAGATAACTAGTAAAACATTTCATTACATTTCTCAGACACCTAAAATACTTTTTAATTGCTTCCTATTTCTTGATAACTGAAAATCTCTTACGGCTACTAGCTTTTCTAGGTCGTATTTTATCCGTTATGATCCCATATGTATCCTATGAAATGCTTTCCGGTCTTCGAAATTCCGATTTTTGAAAATGAAGTACATCTGAAAGTGCATACTTTTCTAATTTTCCTTCTAATGCCTTTATGTGTTCGTTCCATGAGTCATTGGCTATCAATATGTCATGTACGTTAGTAGTAACATTTTTCTGCAATCCTTCCACTAGTACTCGGTCTACTGTCTTGATATAGCTATACCGATAGATTCAATCTAAAAGGCAGCACTCTGTATTGATAAAGTCTCCCTTTGTATAATAAGGCAGTATATGGCCTCAATTCTGGGTCCAGCAGAACTTGATGATACACAAATGTTAAATCGAGACTAAAATATTCTTGCCCCCTCCAGTTTTTGTATAAGCTCGTCTATGCTTTCTAGTCGATCCATTTCTGGTTTAAATAATTTTTTGGCTTGCCATGTGTCAAACACAAGCCTCACATTTATGTTTTTCTTTGCAACAGTGACTAAAGGACTATTGAACCAACTTCAGGTCCTCTCTATTACCCCTACATTTATCATTTTTCGCAATTCTTTTTCTACTGTTTGTTTCCTGGCCTAAGGCACTGGATAAGTCAGCTTAAAATATGGTTTATGAGGCTTTATTTTTATACGTTGTGATGGGCGTTTCATTATGTCTGGTCTTTTTCCAAAAACATTCCTGTCGACTTCTACATTTCCTACATTAAAAATCCCATTTATTTTGCTGTTAATTTCTTCCCATGTAAGCTCCTTTTTTCATCACTATTCGGAGATATAACACTGAGGCTATGATCTATTACATTTTCCTCTTCTACATCATCTTCACAAACTGATAATTGGTATATGAAGAAAAAATCCATACACTGTCGTTTTGTCGTTAAATGTTACTTTTTTCTCTATCAAAAAACCTCATTTCGCTTTTCCCATAATTTATCTCTGTATTGTGCTCCATCAATCAGTCGGAGCCTATAATGATTTCTGCTTGCAAAATGGGCAGACTACATCGTCCATTCAGTCTGATTCTCTTTCTATTTTAGCCTGCAACATTACCTGACAGCTACTTGTTTTCCCGTATTCATCTACAGCTCCTTTTATTTTTTAATGCATTGACCGGTAAACAGGGCATTTCATCTCCTGATTTCGGTAAATGCTTATACGCGTTGTTTGCTATCGCATGCTGGTGGTTAGCTCTGTCGACTAATGATTCAGTCACATACTCACATATTTTAAGCTCATTTATAGGATTGATTACTGATTCATTTTCTAATATAATATCTTCCTGTTACGGGTCTCCTTGTTTGTCACTGAATTTCTGCTTTTATTGCATAAATGTTTCTCTCTTCTTTCGAAGTTGTTCGATACCCTCCATATACGATTCAGTTCGGGTCAATGCTGAAATCTCAAAAAGTTCCCCAAACTCTCCTTCTCTGCCAGTTGCATGCCACTTCTCGTTCCCCATCCTTTGTACCTATGTTCGCGTGAGCCATGCTCATCTTCCTCTCGTCCACCTGTTCCTCTCTCTTCATACTATCTGAAAGGATAGCTGCCACGACCTCCGCCTCTTCTCTTGTACTCATTTCTCCAGTCTTGTTAATGGCGCATCCCACGCTGCGGTGCTGCATTACTAATCTCCTTAAAATTCAGGCGGCCTATCCTCGCCTTCTAATTGCGTAAATATGATCGTGGTCTGCTCCACTGAGTCAATAATTGTTCCTATTAAATGATTACGAAATTCATGTGGTAGTCTTTGTACCACCGGTCGCACCACATCCCTCTCATCGTAGGGTGTCTGAAGATGTTGGTTTCTCTCCATTTTCTTTTCCAAGATCTCACCATAAGTTCCATCCATTCTCCTATTATATGGAACATTACATATAGAAATTAGAATATTGTCTTGTTGGTTCGTGGATCAGCATTTTTTTAGGGACCTTTTTCCAAATTCACAACACTTTCAGCATTAATTTTCTAACCAGCGAACCCCAGTTATATGCTTAAGCGTTCATTTAAATAATAGCAATTTTCGATTTGTCATCCCATATTTTCTGCAATAACCAATGGAAATTTCTTATGAATACAACTGAATCCAACTTGCCTTTAGGATGGAATTTACATCTACGCATAAATTATAGTTGGGTATCATTCTTGACCACTATTGTAGTTATGTCACTTGCTGAGATTGCTTCACCGCGTAGTGTGTCATTGACTGCTGTTCCGTAGTTTTCTGTACTTCTCCACTTGGTCCACAGCTTCTACATTTTCCTCCAGCTGCTTTCCACATTTACTATTTACATCTTGACTGTGTGTAAGCTGTATCAGATAGTACCGTTATGGCATCTGCTTCTTTCGTTACATTCTCATGTCGCTGTCTTTGACATTCCTTTATTTTCTTACTTTCTGTTTCCTGTCCCCCTAACTGTGATTTGACTTTTTGTTTATTTTCTTTTGGTCTTCCCTTCTTTCCTTATTTTCTCATCCACATTTTCCTCCTACGTTTTAGACATTTCCTTGATATTTACCTCTTGTTACTCCAGTTTTTATCAGTTTTCCTTATTAGTGGTGCTTTAATTTATTTAATATCTACCTTTTGGAGATGACTCCCCAGAAAAAAATGAGTGTGTGTCATGATATCAGCAACACCGTCCCCTGGCCGTCTCCAAAAATGCGCTGCTCTCCCTCTCGGCTGAAGTCTGTGACGAAAATCAAAACTGAACCGCTCTCGACTGGGGTCTTTGACGGAATCTTAATACTCTGACTTTCCTTTAAAGTATTGCGTTTTTTTCCCTCCTAACAGTGTTTGTTGCCAATAGCAAAATTAGAAACACTGTGGTCCGATAGCAAGGTATCTCTCCAGTATGCAGAATCCCGCAAAAACAACGCATCAGTTCTACGTCAAAACTCTTGTCTATTACTAAAAAAACGTAACGTTGGAGGTCAGACATTAACAGATCAAACCCGCGTTTTCCTGCCTAGGTGCTAGCCTCACATCTGGGGGCCAGAGGAATTAGGAAATAATGTTCGTGAGGCTAACCGATTGTTTTGTCCACCTCGTGTTTTCGAAAACAGCTGATAGCTATCTACAAAATCAGTCTGCAAAACATGAGAAAACTGCCCTGCCCGCAGCTCAATGCGCCTGTCTGCCCCTGGCGTCCCACTAAGCGACACGATATTGTCAACCTGACAATTCCTTGGCTAGCCGATGGGACGCCTCAACTCAATACCTGGGCCTCCCAGTCGCCACAAAAATGTTGTTTCTCTGTAACATTTCACCTCACCCAGTCTCAGCTCCACCACGCACACAAGTCATTCGAAAACCATAGACTCCTTCACCATGTTAAAGAAGGGGAATTACATATGGCACTGTACTGTGAGTCACTATGGTCGAAGATCCTTTTAATAAATATTCTCAGTGCCTTCTTCTAATACATTTATACATTCTCATTCTCTAAGTTATTAAATCAATATCAAAATTAATAAAAATGGCATGCAAATTTGCGTGTCGTATTTCAGCCGCATAAAGGAACCACAAGCTGAAGACAGCCACTGCAAGATGTTGCCATGAATGAGGGTGTCGATGAAACACACCATCAATAGCTTCCGTGCGACGCCACTGCTGAAGTTATCTTATGTCAGAGTGTAGCACGGCTTCACCAGTCTGATAACATCCTCATTGTATTTCAGATCCAGGAGCAAGTTAGTGTTGTTAGTCACAACAGTGTGATAAAGCTAAGAGTTAAGTGATATTTAACTATGATGCTATGCTAAGAACATTTCTGTGCTCAATAATTATTCTTTCCGAGAACTGTAAACAGCTGTGATAATAGCAGTAATATTATTTGATGTATAGAACAATTTTCCTTTGAACATGTTCTGAGATTTTATTACGTATTGGCGTGCCACAATTGGACATGAATTTCTTTTGACGTATTTATTATTACAGTGTTTTACTGAAACGTATCTAATAATATTTAACGTATTTATTACTACAGTGTTATACTGAGACGTATCTAATAATATTTATATGTTACACGAGCTTCTTGACCTCCGCAAGAAGTTAAAACCTTAGAACTGTTGAAAGCTATCTAACAAATAAAAATAAGACTGAAGTACTGTTTCTGATGACAAGGTATGAGCTGTAATAATAAACGAACTGTCATAATGAAACCTGTATAGTCGTAATGTTAAGGCAAAGTTACACTGTAATAATAATTAATTGTTGTAATTTAAAGGGAAGTCCTTCATACACTCCTGGAAATGGAAAAAAGAACACATTGACACCGGTGTGTCAGACCCACCATACTTGCTCCGGACACTGCGAGAGGGCTGTACAAGCAATGATCACACGCACGGCACAGCGGACACACCAGGAACCGCGGTATTTTCCGTCGAATGGCGCTAGCTGCGCAGCATTTGTGCACCGCCGCCGTCAGTGTCAGCCAGTTTGCCGTGGCATACGGAGCTCCATCGCAGTCTTTAACACTGGTAGCATGCCGTGACAGCGTGGACGTGAACCATATGTGCAGTTCACGGACTTTGAGCGAGGGCGTATAGTGGGCATGCGGGAGGCCGGGTGGACGTACCGCCGAATTGCTCAAAACGTGGGGCGTGAGGTCTCCACAGTACATCGATGTTGTCGCCAGTGGTCGGCGGAAGGTGCACGTGCCCGTCGACCTGGGACCGGACCGCAGCGACGCACGGATGCACGCCAAGACCGTAGGATCCTACGCAGTGCCATAGGGGACCGCACCGCCACTTCCCAGCAAATTAGGGACACTGTTGCTCCTGGGGTATCGGCGAGGACCATTCGCAACCGTCCCCATGAAGCTGGGCTACGGTCCCGCACACCGTTAGGCCGTCTTCCGCTCACGCCCCAACATCGTGCAGCCCGCCTCCAGTGGTGTCGCGACAGGCGTGAATGGAGGGACGAATGGAGACGTGTCGTCTTCAGCGATGAGAGCCGCTTCTGCCTTGGTACCAATGATGGTCGTATGCGTGTTTGGCGCCGTGCAGGTGAGCGCCACAATCAGGACTGCATACGACCGAGGCACACAGGGCCAACACCCGGCATCATGGTGTGGGGAGCGATCTCCTACACTGGCCGTACACCACTGGTGATCGTCGAGGGGACACTGAATAGTGCACGGTACATCCAAACCGTCATCGAACCCATCGTTCTACCATTCCTAGACCGGCAAGGGAACTTGCTGTTCCAACAGGACAATGCACGTCCGCATGTATCCCGTGCCACCCAACGTGCTCTAGAAGGTGTAAGTCAAATACCCTGGCCAGCAAGATCTCCGGATCTGTCCCCCATTGAGCATGTTTGGGACTGGATGAAGCGTCGTCCCACGCGGTCTGCACGTCCAGCACGAACGCTGGTCCAACTGAGGCGCCAGGTGGAAATGGCATGGCAAGCCGTTCCACAGGACTACATCCAGCATCTCTACGATCGTCTCCATGGGAGAATAGCAGCCTGCATTGCTGCTAAAGGTGGATATACACTGTACTAGTGCCGACATTGTGCATGCTCTGTTGCCTGTGTCTATGTGCCTGTGGTTCTGTCAGTGTGATCATGTGATGTATCTGACCCCAGGAATGTGTCAATAAAGTTTCCCCTTCCTGGGACAATGAATTCACGGTGTTCTTATTTCAATTTCCAGGAGTGTATTATAGAAGTCAACAATCTGACTGCAAGAACTTTGAACAGTGTAAATTGCCTGAATAATGAACTTTGACATGAGACCTACGATAATTAGTTTTGCAAAACTGATCACATATCCCGGAACTAAAACTGATACACAACACAGAAAAATCTAACTGTTTGTCAGTGACATAAGTTGGCCCTGATTGAAAAAAAGCAACATCAAAATATTTAGTCCTTACCTCTGTTCCGCGCAAATCTGGATAACGCGTTGCAGTACTACTCTGCCTTGCTCGGCGCTATCCTAAAGCTGCAAATTATTATATCTACACAGAGACACTCGTGAGATGCAGTGAGTTTCCTGTTCGTTGTCAGTAGAAGTATTTTCGGAACACACTTGGTTCCTTTCATTTTGAAAAAACCATGTTCAATTAAAAATTGTAAGAGAAAGGTATGTGGAATGTGTGGAATATGGCGCTGCAATGATAAAAGAGTGACTTCAAAAAATTACCTTACAATTCCTTTCTTTCCACGTAAATAAAATATTCCGATACACTTCCTCCTTCTCAGGTCAGTTACTATTACATAATAATATTAATTAAACACATTTGAAACATAATATTATTACAAATGCTTCCTCACTTTAACACAGCTAACCACTATCTGCTACTGCGCCTTTGCGCACACCAAAGACAATAACGTAGCTTCTGCGATACAGCTTTACAACATCGGTGCTCGCTCGCAATCGATTCAGATACCAAAATTATGTGGATGTTCTTGGCGTACCGCTAGTCATAGCGGCAATAATTTTTTGTGAGTTCTGATATCTGGCCTGAAGTGTTTAACCATGTCTTAACCCCCACGTGAACAATCATTAGAAGAAGTTGTTTGTTTTCAGGTGCAGCAGATTGAACGACTGTTGCTCAATGTTCAACAGATGCCGAAGTTACTGTAGCAATAAGCAGCACCGCAACTGATTGGTGAACCCAGTTTCACCCATTTAGCTGCAAGCAAGAGGTTTGGTGGGAATATTACGCTTAGCTGGAAGATAATTTCTCAGCCTAGGTCATTGAAGGTACGGTGCACATTGCATTGTTTCTGTTCACTGTTGGAGACGGCGTCTGTCGTTTTTATCTCATATTTTTCCCGACACCCATCTGGAAGATGTTGCGTATGAGGAACTCATTAGGAAAATCGACGACCTTTACGAGGCACAGATTCAGGTTACTGCAGCGAGATTAATTTTTTTCTTAAGAAGCATCCTGCCTGGACAGTCATTAAAAAAGTGGACTGCTGAACTTACAGGGCTAAAAAGACATTGCAGGTTCAAGTGTTCTTATGGACAAAATTATTGTGATGTTATACTACTTGATGCAACACAAAAACGTGTCAGATGCACGCACACGCACTGCTATCCTAAAATTTCCGGATCCAAAATTGAAAACAGCTCTGTCAACTGTAAAGTCTCAAAGGATTGTGGACAGCCGGGCGCGGTGGTCTAGCGGTTCTAGGCGCGCAGTCCGGAACCGCGCGACTGCTACGGTCGCAGGTTCGAATCCTGCCTCGGGCATGGATGTGTGTGATGTCCTTAGGTTAGTTAGGTTTAAGGAGTTCTAAGATCTAAGGGACTGATGACCACAGATGTTAAGTCCCATAGTGCTCAGAGCCATTTTTGATTGTGGACACAACTGATGTTGATTTTGAAGCTCCGTCTATTTCTCTTGTTTGTTCTGCACAAGGCACTCAGTTTACAGTTAATGATAAACTGAATGAAAACAGGGCTCAGGTTAAAAGTAAATGTAAATGTTTTCGGCGACATTGTAAACAACATGTACATTAGAATAATGTTTGGAAGTCTGGACCACAGCATTTTTTTTTTTTTTTTTTTTTACTCATGAGAGAAAAGCACGTCCCTGTCGTGAATCGAAGAGCCTCAAATGTGACAAGAAAACTCGTGTCCAGACCGTACGTTTACAATGCCTCCAGGCTAGTCACCACTAGCTACCTGCAAGTTTATGTTGTCAGGGTTTAGCCAGTGTGGCAGACCCAAACAAAGTCTCGCTTGTTGGCTTTGCGGAATTCTTCTGCTCTAATCCACAAACAGAAGAACAAACATTTTGTCCAATTAACAAAGGCTCATGAAACAGGTAAATTTCAATTAGACGCAGGCGCGTCTATTTCACTAATCAACAAGGACGTCTATGATATAACCGATAGCCCACGGCTTCAAAAACCTACCTCTATTTTACCTCATTATAACGGAAATGAAAGATCACTTTGACAGCAACTTTTCATGACTGTATGAAAAGAGGTTTCATTCCATGACTTATGTTCTAGAAACAGGGCCAACGTATTTGGCTTAGGCGTGTGCGGTTTGTTCACTGTAGATTCAATAAAAAGTGTTACCAACAAGTATTTCAGTGCCTCATATTCAAGTTTGTGACTTGTGCTG
This sequence comes from Schistocerca cancellata, assembly GCF_023864275.1. Lineage (NCBI taxonomy): Eukaryota > Metazoa > Arthropoda > Insecta > Orthoptera > Acrididae > Schistocerca > Schistocerca cancellata. Next base: position 463,679,605 of record NC_064629.1, read on the forward strand.
TAAGTGCAGTGAAATTTTTGATGCAGGGTTAGGAAGGGCAAAAAATTTGGTGGCACACATTAATGTTAACGATAACGTGAAGCCACGATTTTCTCGTTCTACACCTGTCTTATACTATACGTGAGCAGATTGCAAAGGAACTGCATGATGGGAAGACAAGGGGTGATGCCACCGATTTCTGCAAGGCAGTGAACTTCTCTTCTGATAATATTTATAAAGCTGTCAGAAGGTTTACATCCGTGCGCTGATTTCAAAGCGACGGTAAACCCACGAAGTGTGAGGAATTTTCCCTCTCCCACGACTGGAGGAATTCGTGGACAGGTTGGGACAGAGAAAGTTCTTTTCCAAGATTGACTGATGTGAGGCATATTTACAGCTACTGATGGACGAAAAGTCCAATCCATATTCTGTGGTCAATACTCACCTGGAGTTGTTCCAGTTTCAAAGACTACCATTCGGGACTGCTTCAGCTCCTGTTATCTTCCATAGTTTCCTGGAACAATTAGCAGCTAAAGCACATTCGTGCATGAACTTTCTGTATAATATAACTGTCGCTGGTTGTATGCCTGCTGAACATTTGATAAACTTACAGTATTTATTTCAAGTTCTCATCGGCTCTGTCTTGAAGTGTAACAGGTCAAAGTACTCCTTCTGCCATGAAGAACTTGAATATTTAGGATAAGTCATAAATTCACACGTTTTTCGTCCCACATATTCACATTTGTCTGTAAGTAAAGATTTACCAGCGCCTCATAATGTCAAGGAGTTACAGGCCATCATGGGAAAATGGATCTATTGCTTAAGTTTATTGCTAACGCTATGCAGATTGCTGCTCCACTAAACCAACTGCACCATAAAGGTGTTACCTTTGTATGGTCCGACGAACGTCAGGACGAATTTCAGTAGTTATGGGACGCCTTGTTAAGTATTCGTTGCCTATTTCATTTTGATCTAACTAAGCCTGTTGTGTTAGCAGTGGATGCATCTTCTCGCGGGATTGAAGCAGTGCTCTCCCATAGAATTGGTCCGTCTTGTAGGCCCATTGCTCTTGCCTTGAAAACTCGCAACGAAGCGCAGTGCAGATGTAGTGAACTTGAAAAAGAGGCCCTCACCATTGTCTATGGTGTTATCAAGTTCTGCCAATACTTGTGCGCTCAAAGGTTCATTTTCATTATGGATCATAGACCTTTAACAGTTTTTAGTCCAGAGAAGAATGTCCCACCATGGACTGCACAAAACTGGTGAGCTTTGTTACTGTGTAATTATCAGTACAAGTTATTCTACAGGCTCACTGCACAACATTCTTACACTGATTTGCTGTCTCGGTTACCTGTGCGTACTGACACACTTCTGAGGAATCATGTAATCAAATTGACACTCAATATATTGGGATTCTTCTTAATATTCCTCTTGACTTTCATCGTATTGCTGGAGCAGTTGCTACCGACCGATCTCTTCAGGAGTTCTGCAGTATGGATGGCCATGTAGTTTGAAAGAAATTCCCCACCCAGTGGTACGTCACCCCATTTTGCCCCTTTTGCATTTTAGCAGTCTCATGTGTTCTGTTTCTGCACTCAGAGAAGGACGGTGGATGGGTTGTGATTCTACACTCCGTCCAGTGGGAAGTTTTGTCTTTTTTACGCCAACGTCACTGAGGTGTAGTTTGCACATAGGATCATTGTTCTAGGTAGGGCATGGATACCGAAATTCAGCGTATGGACTCTCATTCCACAGCATGTAGAGAGCATCAGTCCGTTCTGTGGAAAAGATTTTTCCAGTGGCCACATCTGTCCTGACTTACACATTGATTTTGCATCTCCAGTTTCGAACACACGATGATTGATGGCGGCAGACACGTAAAGTAAATTTCCATTAGTCGTCTCGATGGCATCGGCAAGTACTGGTAGTACTGTATCACCTTTGTCCTTTATGTTTTGTCTCAAATGTCTTCCTGAGTTTCTTGTCTCGGGTAAGGGATCACAGTTCACGGCAGCCAAATTTCAACAGTTATGTACTGACAATGGCACACAACATGTATCTATTGCTCCTTTTCACCCTCAGTCTGACAGTGAAGCTGAATGGTTCATTCAAATGTTAAAAAGTCAGATGAAGCAACTGTTCCTCTCACATATGAGAGCAAGCATTAAAGATTTTTCTTCCCTCCTACCGATCAGTCCCAAGTGATGTGAAGTCTTTGACAGGACTACTACATGGTCATCATCACCCTACCATGGTGTATGTCCTTCGGCCACTACGGAATCAGTTTGTTTGGCCCAGTCAGGCAAAAGTTTGAACCACAGGACGAAGTTCTATTCAAATTTGTTGGCAAGAAACAGGTCTGGGGGCATGGTTTCGTCAAATGAGTATCGAGTCCTTTGACTTACGTTCCTCTCGGCTGTACCAGCGTCACCAGAATCATCTTTGCAGCTCCTGTGTCAGTGATTCTGCAACAGAACTTTGCCCACAGACACAGCACGCCAGTGGGATCTGTCACAGCTCCCTTCGTCCTCACAGACAGCGCTGTAGAGTGTGGTGCCAACGTATATCGACGTTACGGTGTCGCCGCCGATGTCACCGTCATTCCCAAAGCTATATCCCATGTCCATTGATGTGCCACCTCAGAAAGACTGTCACGACGCCCCTGGAGTTACACCTGCTGCCCTCCTGACCACAGCATCTGCGTCTCTGAATGAGGGTGTGCACCCTGTGGCCGGTGTTTCCGGTCGCTTCCACGGTGGATACCGGGGTGTGGACTGTGGGTTGTCATTGGCTACTGCTTCAGTCTTCGTCTCTTCATCTACATTCACAGTCAGGTCTCCTGCCCCTGAAAGGAGAGGTCGCGGCGTGGCAGCGTCTAGCCCAGGATTTATACTTCACTTTTCTGTGGGAACGTACTATGATGCTGTATTTGCCAGAGCATCAGGCACTGGTGATTCATGGCAAGGCACAGTCACTACCCTCTCTCGACACCACCTTGAGGGAGATATGGCCAGGGTGTGCACACATGAGGGGTTAGAGCAGGAGCCTCCATCTATGTAACACATGATAGTGGAACGTCGCCACCATCAGAGGACATTGTTAAATGTTCTTATGACTGATAATGAACGCATGTTATGTTACACTGTACTCTGAACAACGTCACCACTCTGGCAACATTGCGCCAGTCTGCCAACTCTCCTTTGTTGTGGTTCCTGGGGATCTACTGTCACGGAAGATGAAGTTCATGATGCTGTCAGGGTGGGTTCTATGAACTAGAGGCCAGGCCCCGACGGCCTCCCACTAGAGTTTTATCGGATCTTTCATCCCCCACTGGCACTGGCATGGACGGAAATTTTTCGGGACCTTACGTCGTCTATTTTGTAGATCCCGACGATTTCCTGGACGGTCTCCTCATTATCATCCACAAACCTCGGGGTACATCACAGATATACGATTATCACCCTTGACGTTGCCCAACAGTGACATTAAGATCTTTACTCAGCTGTTGGCTGCATGGCTTAAAAGGACCGCCCAGTATGTGATACCCCTGGCATCTTTGGGTGGTACCAATAACATTCGCACTGTCGTCCGTCGCTGTCCAAATATAATCGTTCTGGCTTCTCGTTCTCATGTTCTTGGGCTTTTGGCCGCTCTTGACTGCAGCCAGCCATACGTTTGAGACGATGAAGACTTTGTAGAAGGTATGCTCCACAGTATTGGATACCGTGATAGTACCATTTCCATCCTAATGCGTCTCCTTCTTAGAGCTACGTCCCATGTACTCTACAATGGCCGTCTCACTCCTCCCATCCTGATCTGTCGTTCGGTGCGTCAAGGCTGCCCGCTAAGTGCAGTGTTGTATGCTTTCGACATGGAACCGTTGTTCTGCGGCCTCCGGCAACGCCTCTCTGTGATGTCTCTAAGTGGCCATGTCTTTTGCTGCACTGCTTAAGCGGACGATCTCGTCCTCGTTCTTCGTAGCAGTGTTGAGGTCAGGGAGTCCTTGGCATGGGTTATCATCTACGGCGAAGCTGCTGCTAGGTGCCTTAAAGTCCGCAAATCGAGCGCTGTGGTTGTAGGTGTGGGACTTCCTGAGCACAACGCTGCTCCATTGCATGTAGCCGCTACTATCCGACGCTTAGGACTCGATTTCACCGGTGACCTGCGACGCACCACTGCCCTTAACTGCCGGTGCCTACTGTCCTTATTACGAACTGGGCTCCCATATCATCGTTTACGAGCCCTCGATCTTCTGCAACGAACGCAATACGTTAATGCGTATTTGGCGTCACCTATCCCCCACGTGGCACAGACACCCACCATACCATCATGCATGGCCAGCCGCATGCTAGCAGAATTGGATCCGTACTTACCTCACAGCTTGCTGTTTTAGATAAGGAACGAGAATCTCATCCTCACGGGGTGCAGTGGTGGTTTAGAACTGTATTACGTCCCTTACAGTGCGGCAGCCATTTTCGTCAGCTCTCAGAAGGTTCTGTGGCGCCGTCGTCCCACGAGCGCAGCAGACCCTTACTCTACCCGCTCTCTCAACTCCTGTCCAGCTTTCAGCTGTCCCACTGCCCTTCTTTTACTTCCGCTTTTCTTTTCCCTGGAACTGAAATGTGTCCTTATGAGCTATAGCAAACGCACTTCATGTCCACCACTGTGATCTATGGCTTTTTTAAGCAGAACATAATACCGAAGGTGGTTGAGGGGATGCATCCCCACGTCAACTCGAGTGTCGTCTGCTGATGGATGTGTGCTCCTTACCTTGCCAGTGACGTCCAGTCTGAATGGTACTTTACGGTCAATGGGAACCAAGTATTTCGGTCACGCCTTGAAGGGATTCACCTCGTAGATACTACAATGTGTGTCACCTGTGATGTTCTGGACACGGACGAGCATCGCCTGGTGTTCGGATCGGCGACAAGTGTCTGGTTTTTGGCACGACAGATGCTGGCCTTTATTACCTGTACGACTCCTCAGCAGAAACCTCCTCACTTTCTCCTCTTTCTGGACTCGGGAAACTTCCCACAAACGAGGACGAACTCTGTGAAATGAATTTGTGGACTCGCAGTTAACTACTTGTCTGTTGATGATGAGAAAAATGTCCTTGATTTTTGGCACATTCTTAATGAGCGACATCGTACAGTTGTTCGCAATCCCAAATAGAGACAATTTTCAGTAATTTTAGTATTTGTGGGGTTACAGAAATTTTCCATTTTTCATACTTAATACCGGTTATTCTCTGGTCGCTGAAATGTTATTCTTCAGAAAAAATGCTTCGGTAGTCCCACCGAGTGTGCGAATTGACGCTCAGTCCTCCTCACGATATCGTTTCCCTGCTGCCTGTGGTGCAATTAAAGAAAACCTTGTCTCACTGATATCCTTTGTACGTCTGTTAACTATATACGTAAAACGTATCTTGCTACTGTCTTACACACTTTCCTTGGTCCCTGGGTTAAGGAACGGGACATTGTAGCCAGGCCCAGGCCTCAGGTTGTTAACCCTGCTCACTTATCTGCCACCCCTCGTTTTGGGCTCCTTGACAGTTCCATTAAAAAAAAAGCGACGACTTATCCATATTCATAACTGCGAATACATTTCATGTATTTCATAACGGCTGTGCACGCTGCATTGCCTGCAGCTTGGGTCTTGAATGCATGTCCGAAGGAAAATTGCATCGTACTTCTGAACAACACAGGCATGCAATATCGTAATTAATTGGTTATAAACTGCAAATAACACAAAATAAATGGCACAAAGTATCAAAATTATGGCGACGAGGCCTTGATAATTTAATAGAATCAATAATTTTTAAGAGTTTCAAAGGGATGGTCAAGCAATGATTTACTAAAGCAGAAGAAGGAATGCGGTAGAAAACGCTTGGGTAGCTTTTGAGAGATTAAATAGTGTAGGCAGCTGAGGACCAAAAACACAAAGCCCAGTAGAAATTCTTGGATAACACATGACATATTGAATTCTATTGATGAAAAGAGGAAGTATAAAAATGCAATAAATGAAGCACAAAAAAGGGAATACGGACGTTTACAAGTGAGATTGTTATGAAATGCAAAGTGGCAAAGCAGAGGTGGCTACATGAGAAATACGTAGCTTCTGAAACATACATGACGATGGGAAAAGCAGATGCCGCCAATTGGAAAATGAAAGAAACCTTCGGAACTGTATGAATATCAGGAGTTTAGAGCGCAAGCCGGTACTAAACGGAATAGAAAATGGTGGAAGGTGCAAGGAATATATAGTGTGACTATGCAAGAAAATCGAATATGAAGAACTGCATTACTGAAAGAAAGAGAAAACAGAGGAACATGAGCCTGAAGATATGACACTGCGCAATAATTGACATAACACGGAAAGAAACAATTAGAAACAAGAATCGTGGAGTAGACAACAGTCCCTCAGAACAACTGAGATATTTGTGAGAATCCACCATTACAAAACCAATTCGCTTGTTACGCAAAATACATAAAAGAGGTGAAATATCCTCTGATCTTAAGAAGAGTGTAATTATACCATTTCCAAAAACGGCTGGTGTTAACAGGTGTAAATATTTCGGAAACATCCGCTTAATAAGTCATGGTTCCACAATACTAACACGAGCTATTTACTGAAAAATGGAAAATCTGCTGGTGATGCTATCCTGACCTCAATAATTTTCATTATGTAATGTAGTGGACTTAACTTAGGTGACATTGAGTGTGGTAGACTACGAAATGAGGCGCTGAAAGCAGCAGACGAGTTTGCTATTTTGCGTTTAAAATAATGACAGGTGGCAAAAATCAAGAGGATGTAAAATGCAGACTTGCAGTAGCAAGAAAGAATGTTGAAGATTAATAATGGGTAGATCGTAGAAATAGTGAAGAGGTGCGTAATCGAATCGGGAAAAATATATATGGCAGAACTTGGCTGTAGTTAATTTCCTGATGGAAGGGAGTGCAGGATGGCGAAAATTGTAGAGGCAGGGCAAGACTTGGCAGCAGTAACAGGTTAAAGATTTTGTAAGTTGCAATAGTTCTGTAGAGATGAAGGACTTGTAGATGACAGATTATCCTGGAGAGGAGCAAGAAGTCAGACTTTGAGCTCAAGACTGCAACTGTAAATAACGAGTATCAGTAAGTAGTTAGCATTCGACACTAATGGGAAAAATATTGCAAAATTTGGCCAAAGTTTTCTAATTTAATATTTAGTTTTAAATTCAACGAACCGACAGAGAAACTTGTTCTGTATAAATGATGTGGGTGCATCAACAATTGGTCGCTTTCGTTCAGATAGTGAAGCAGAAATATCGCGGTATATTTAGACCGGTATGGACCCATCATCGAGTGACTCAGTTTGTGGCCAAACTTCTTTTACGACAGGCTGTAATTATAGCTAAAGTTGACTGATGGTGTATTGAGGAATGACGGGGACCAGGTGAAATTATAACAGTGGAATACTTAGTTTCTTTATTGTACACATAATTTTCTTCTTTTTGCACCGTGAAAAGTTTCACTCCCGCCTCTCATCGAGTCTTTCTATTTTTCAAGATTAATTTTCTCACATTGGAGAGTGCTTGTAAGCGATTTTCTGAGGTTTCCGTTGCGCGTAAACGAAACTTCCACACGAGACTGCTGGCGCCCCCTAGCAGTTCCTGTAAGTTCTCCGCGCTTTGGTATTATGATACAGTTACAATATAGTCGGAACAGCAAAAAATTACGGACAGGATTGTTTTGGAATGACGACTGACAAGGAGACCTCATGAAGTAGGATTTTTGTAATTTTTAATATTTATGGACGTGAAGTTCAGAACTCAAATATCAGTCAGTCAAAGCTGTTCGACACAACTCTCAAGAACTCTCGAAAAAATCGACTTTGAAATTTTCGGAACGTCCTCAGTACAGCAATTCTAAGCCTGACTTTGTTGGTCAACGGGCCACGTAGCTCTGTGGTAGAATACTTGCCTGCAATGTGGGCAGCCCAAGTTTGATTCCCAAGCGATGCAAATTTTCAAACAAAGGTGCATGTTTTTGGAGCTTTTCCGTGAAACATAAAATAAATACAGGCGAAAAAATATTTTGTAGTACTTTTTCTTATTTAAACTAGATTTAATAACAATCTTTTACAAAGGGTCGATAAAGAAGATTTTATATTTTGTTTGCGATATGTAATTAAAATAAGAAACTTGCATTTTTCATAGAAACGATAGCTAGATATGTATTAATTAGCATGTATTTAACGAATGTTATATTTCAATTACGTAGGTATTAGGTCTGAACGTAAAAAATAATAACCGAAACGACACTTGAAACAGCGATTACCAGATCGAGCGCTACCTGTTTTCTCATCTTCATGCATTTTACGCTATACAGAAATACCCGTGTAACATGAAAAGTTGTTTAACATTTTACATCAGCCAGGAGTCGAAATCAAGACACCCAACTTTCAGGCGAACATTCTGACACAGAGTCATGCAGCCAGTAGTAGGACTAAGTATGTGCCAGCCCACTCTGCATTATTGCCAAATTTATTCAAGATGGCGGTGATGACGTCGTCCAAGATGGCGGCATGTAGACTTGGCAACATGACATGACGTCATGACGTCATTTTGGCGGGAGAATAGGCCAATTGTGCTACATCCACTAACCTAACCTCAAGAAAAAATGGCGGGAAGTTTGAATTTTGCCGGGAAAATAGGCCAATTGTGCTATGTCCACTAACCTAAGCCTCCAGAAGGGAAATGGCGGGAAGTTCGAATTCCAACAGGATAATGCATGCAAAAACCATACTCATCTTTATTCTTATTGATTATCATTTATTATCATTCATTATCATTTATTATTATTATTATTATTATTTATTATTATTATTATAGGCCTACCTCCACTAGAAAATTGCGCCAAATTCAAATTCCAACATGATAATGTCTCGAAAACTGTACTTCTATTTATTATTATCATTTATTATTTATTCAAGATGTCCGATTTTCTCGGTGAGAAAGCCATTTTCCTTACATCCATAACAAAAATCTATCACAAGTTCAAATCCCAACACCATAATTGATCACACGTACGAGCTTTCTTCGTCACTTACCTTTTTTCACTGGTAGCCTATCATAATCGCGTCAAATAATAAACTGCACTTATAGTAACGTAAGTCACGTCCTTTGATTTTGCAGGGGGGAAGGGACTGCAGACTTTATTTCAAGCAGTACGGTCATCACTTGTTCTCCAACACAGTCAGCACACACGTCTTTGGTAACGCAGTGCAGTCACCACGATGTCCACTCTCCAACTGAATTAGTTCAAATCCTCGCCACCCCCTGGCTAGCGCGCGGAGACACTGCCGATGCCTGTCACGTGAGGCGACTGGCCACTCGCCCTGGGGGCGAGCCCAGCGATCACTCCCACGTCCTAAACATGTTTTCGCTGGACACACTCGAACTTGCCGAGTTTGACGTCAGAGCGGCCCCTTGTCCGCTCACCACGTGTATTCGTCACCTCCGCACGTTTCCCGCCAAAATTGTTTGCCTCGGAGCTGAATCACACAACGGTCGACCGTTCCCTGCAACACTTTTGGCGCCAAAGTTGTTTTCCTGGGCACGTTCAAACCTGTCAATGCCGACCGCTCACCGTCCACCACGTGTCCTTGTGCAAGCGAGAACGCAGTGCTACCACTTTTGGCGGCAAAGTTTGCTCGACAGTGGAATCCGCCATGACTATATAACAGCAACTTGGTCCGCACTAGAACGCTCGCTAATTGACTCTCTCTCTCGCGCGCGTAATTACTGTACAATCGCTGCGCTGCCGCCCCGCGTACATCACACATCCTCCATACACGCGACGAACATAGTCTTCTGTAAATACCTAAGAACTTAATTCCATTTCGTTTTTAATCATATTAAATAATTCAATTTACAATTTCATAAGGTGTTCAACTGCCTAATTTCAACTACTTTTCGAGGACCAGACATCCACCTCTCCCTAGGAACCAGCGCCAAGTTTGAAATCTGCCAGTAAACAAAGCTCACTTGCGCTTCCGCCACCAACCTAAGAAAATTGTTTCAAACGAAGCTCATCACCGCTAAACTAAACCACCAGCACTCAACCTCTTCCTACACGTTTCGGGTAAAAGGATTCGCCCTGAACTAGGCCCATGGATGGAGGAACCAATTTACTTTATTTAGGAATGGAGTATATGTATGACACCGACATGTTCCACACCATACAGACCTGCAAAACACTCCTACATAACTCATTTATAATGCTCTAGACACACGCTTGCTAACAGTAAACAGTTAAAAATAACGCATAGCACAGCCTACAGACATGCGAACCGCTCGTAAATAATGCAAAACATTTACATCCAAATAGCCAAACAACTCCTAATTTTCGCAAATAATTTCAGTGCATAGGCTGATGGAAGGAGTAACGAGTGTACTTTATTTATTTTGGACATATATTTTTGAAACTTTTGCTTCTCATACGTTTCGATATGTAAGGCTGACCTAAGGCATGTTCTGAACTCCAGTAGTGCACTACACTTGGCAACACAACCACACCCACCAAGATATTCATTCCAATCCAGACCTGTAACTCCTATAAAGATAAATTTGTCCAGTCATTTGTCGACTAACTCACAGTCTGACCAGATTGCCGTTATTGCGCAAAAAGCGCTCAGACTGCGCTGTGCTGCTCGGGGAAGTAAGGAAGGACTGCACTCTATTTATTTCAAGCCCTTTTATTTAGTCGTGGAGTAAATTTGTCACAAACACCAGCACTGATCCGACTGTGGTCATCTGACACGGGCCACAAATACGTAAACAACTCCTAATTTCACCACACAATAGCAAACATCTCTTAAATAATGCAGTACACAATATCAGCAGACGAACTCTGTACTCTTAAACTATCCAAATAAAGCACAGCACAGTGCACAGGCGTGCTCGCAAAATAGTGCAACAGACGCGCCCAAACACCCCCAGCTGCCAAACCGACCAAAAGTCTCTGCTCGGTCCCCCCCAAACATGACCACAACACAGTCGCATACACGCCTAACACCGGTGAAATTGATATCGCCTATGCACCCTAGATTACGCTCCAAGGCAGGCGGGAGAGAAGGTTCCAGAGCCTCCACCCAATTTGCTTCCGCAGTCGCTTGTGACAGCTGACCAGAAAGGGCAATTCACGCACCATAATCTCTGGAAAACCGTACTTCTATTTATTATTATTATCATTTACTATTATTTATTAGCATTTGTTATGATTTATTATTATTTATTCAAAATGGTCGATTTTTGCGGCAAGAAAGTCAATTCCGTTACATCCATAACAAAAAATCTCTCACAAATTCAAATTCAAACACGATAATCTGTCACACCTACGAAAAAAAAAGAGATCATTTGGGGCCATGTACACTAACCTAAGTCCACCTCATCCTACGAAGTTTGAATTTTTCGCCCTCACTTATGTTTTCACTCCTAAGCTATGAAAATTGCGTCAAATAGTAATAAAGAGCACTTTTACTATCGTAAGTCACCTCCTGTGAATTCGTGAGAAAAGGACTGGAGTCTTTATTTCAAACAGTACCGTCATCACTTGTTCTCCAACAGAGTTAGTTGACATTCAAGAGGTCGCAGTCCGGCCGCCACGAGGTCCCCAGTCCAACTGAATTAGTTCAGAATGAGATTTTCACTCTGCAGCGGAGTGTGCGCTGATATGAAACTTCCTGGCAGATTAAAACTGTATGCCCGACCGAGACTCGAACTCAGGACCTTTGCCTTTCGCGGGCAAGTGCTCTACAATTTTTTTTTTTTTTTTTTTTTTTTGCATTTTGTTCGTTATTGATCGTTGTGTTTGGTCGTTGCGGACGTCGCAAGACATCCTGTTCAAATTCGGGGGTTGATCATTCCACTCAGTTTTTTTATTACAGAGGCCAACCGGCTCTCTGACCGAACGCGCTGAGCTACTGTGCCGGCATCCATCTGAGCTACCGACGCACAACTCACGCCCGGTCTCACAGCTTTACTTCTGCCAGTATCTCGTCTCCTACCTTCCAAACTTCACAGAAGCTCTCCTGCGAACCTTGCAGAACTAGCACTCCTGAAAGAAAGGACACTGCGGAGACATGGCTTAGCCACAGCCTGGGGGATGTTTCCAGAATGAGATTTTCACTCTTCAGCGGAGTGTGCGCTGATATGATACTTCCTGGCAGATTAAAACTGTGAGTCGTGCTTCGGTAGCTCAGATGGTAGAGCACTTGCCCGCGAAAGGCAAAGGTCCCGAGTTCGAGTCTCGGTCGGGCACACAGTTTTAATCTGCCAGGAAGTTTGAATTAGTTCATATGGTCGCCGCCGACCAGCACCGGACCGCGCTCCACCGGCAACCGAGCGGTCGCATCCCGTGACGGTCGTCGGATACGTCAGTGCCCGCTGCAGGTCCAGCGGCCGCCCACGCCACAGCCTACTGCCGCCGGCTCGCTTCGCAGGCCCGCGTTGGTCCAGAGACGTAAATATGTTTTCGCGGACAGTGGAGTCCGCCCCCACCGACCAGTTGGCGCCAAAGCTGCTCGCTGGACAGGTTGGAACCTGCCGATGCAGCCTTCATAACGGTCGGTCGGTTGATCCAGCACGTGGTTGACAAAGAATGCCCTGCCGCACGTTTGGCGCCAAAGTTTGCTCGAGAGTGGAATCCTCCATGACGTCACAACAAGTGGTCCAGCACATACGCTCGCCACGACGTCCCTCGCTAAGTTAATTGATCAACCCACTCTCATTATGCAATCCACATTCTGCGCTTACCTAATCGAAGATCGTCGCGAAAACAAACGCCTGTACACGTGAGCCTTCGCACGCGCCGAGCTTAGTACTTCCGCAAGTGAATGTAACAAAGTTACCATGACTACTTAATTAAATTGATCAATTAATTAACCTCTCTGATGCGGAAAACGTCCACGTCCACCCAGACCGGGAATCAATTTTCACCAGTGCCACCCCCACCTGGACTTGGAATGAAATAGTTAAAGTCCCTAGCGACCACCACTGCCCCTTACTGACCCATGTTCGTCGGCTAACATGTACTAATGTGTACTGCCGTTTACTAACGTGCACCAACCTACATTAACGTATATCACATTTTTTCGATACAAATAAGCCAAGTCTGAATTCTGATTGTCAGTTCGTGTTTCGCTACCAACACAAGAAAATTGTGGCAAACGAAGCCACCAACCTAAGTCACCTGTAATGATTCAAAATCGTCTGCTTTGCCTCTCTCACACACCACGAGCGCGAGACCGCCCACGTCACAGCCTAGACCTTTATACTCGCGTCGGACATACTTCTCTGTAAATATTCTAGCTAAACTGTGGCCCGAAATGTAAATAGATTGCTACAATAGGAATAATGATTGGAATCTTGTGAATGGTTCCAAAAATAATAGCATTTTGATGCTCTGTTTGTTAAGCATCAGTTTCGTAGTTGCTGATCCAAAGTATTGCAGGTCGTCATCATAGCCTTTTGATGTCATCTGGCAAATGAAATAATGGTGTTCTACTCAGACAGGACTAACGGATTTCACTAAGTGGTGCAGCTCGTTCAGACTGCCCAGACTACTGTGATCTCTGACACCGCTTCATCAACAGTATAAAGCTAAATAAAAATAACATGAAACGCTCTTGATACAGATGTATTGCAGCAAATTCAACACGTCACTGGAATACAGTTTTGTTTCGCTTACAAGGATTACTGCTCGTTATTCTTTATATAGTCTTTCGGGCCACTAATTTTAAGTCTAGGTTATAGTTATGAAAGCATTTCATCAGTATCATGTAATCGAGAGGCAAGCTCTCATTCAGACAATTATATCAGTCAAGTTCAATGCAACATTAAAATTGGCATTATGACGAGCAGATTGCAGCTGGTTGCTCAGAAAACGTGAGGGAAATCGTGTAAAGTAGGGTAACAGAATAAGAAAAGAATAAATTTGGCACAGAAGCTGTAAATGATAAGAAATTGCTATGCAACACACTTTCTTCTTTTTGGAATAGGAAGGGAGGGGGAGGGGGGGGGGGGGGAAGAAATACATGTGAGTACTAGGGAACTGGAGACATCGGGATAGCCGGTATTGTGATCAGATTTCCGATACCACCCGATTTCATGAGACAACATTGCTTGATCTCGCTCGTCACTGTTCCTCCGCTCCTCCTCCACTCCTCCAGCCCTCTAACGTCACAGTCCAAGATGGTGAGCCTAGGTCTCTTGTGTTCAGTTTAAATTGGTTGAAAAAAAAAAGCATTAAATTCGAAAGTCCACTTACCCTAAGTTTAAAACTATGAGACCTCATAGACCTCGTGTGCTGTTTAGGTAGTTACCACAACATTTTTAATACGATTGGTATTGGTTTTATTTATTTTAACAATTACATATTTGTTTAACCAAAAGCTTCTTGCCCACTGTGCTACCACTACCGCCTGGCCAATCCGCATGCCGAGATCATTTCACCAGCCGCAAAGTCCACTGCAAAGTCGTGCACCACATACAAAGCTGATTCACCATTTGCGTAGTCGGATAGGATCGTTTACTTATTTAAACATCGCAACCGTGATATGATAGAAATTTTTATTGAAACAGTCGTGAGGACGTGATCGGCATGGTCTGTTAGGGCTTCCAATGGGTGAGGGTGCATGCCTGTAGGCTGTACATGTCGGGCTAACTTGTTGGCCATGCGCAGAGTAGCAGCAGCAGCCTCAACTGATTGTCGCTGGGTGCCTGACCGATCACAAGACACTTCACGCAGTTTTGAATGTGGACCGATGCTTATCTGATATTAATAGCTGTAACGTCAGAGCCGAGAGTTCCAGCAACGGCTTTGCGACTGATGCAATCAGCGCCTGACCCTCCCCAGACGTGTGTGACATGTGGCACGTGCCCGCTAGAGCCCTGCAAGCGTGTGTCCCATCCACGTGGTCTGCACGCACGTGCGGTGTACGAGACATAGCGCTAATACACGTCGCAAACGTCGCCGAAAGCTACCGAAGACGACCTATGCTACCTCAGAGCTAGTGAATGCTTGTCAACGGCCACGCGAATGTCATGTGGTTGTTCACAGCCAAGTGGAAATCACATGCTAACACGCACTGGCTACGAATTTGTAGAGTTCGCATGTGTATACGTGCCCTTAGCACCAGAGTTGGGCAAAATTTAGTACAATGACGGATAAATAATACATATAAAAATTATTATTCGTTATTAGTGTTGTGTCTAGACAAGACAGCCTAGACACAATGAGAGGAAGCCGAAAGGCACGCGCTTAAACTCACGCAGGCTGGCGTGAGTGCCTGCGTGAATTTAAGCAGGATACGTAATGAATGCTATAAAGAAAAGTACGTAGCTTCTGGAATACTTAACTTTATTCCACATTTGTAGAACATCGCTCTTGATGATACATTAATAGAATCTCAATATCAATTGAATACGGCGCCTTGCTAGGTCGTAGCAAATGTAGCTGAAGGCTATGCTAACTATCATCTCGGCAAATGAGAGCGTAGTTGTCAGTGAACCATGGCTAGCAACATCGGCTGCACAACTGAAGCGAGTGCTAGTACGTGGTGGCGCTCGGTCTGCAATTACTGACAGTGGCGACACGCGGGTCCGTCGTATACTAGCGGACCGCGGCCGATTTAAAAGCTACCACCTAGCAAGTGTGGTGTCTGGCGGTGACACCACATTCCTCCCCCGCAAATCGGCGAATGGTGGTACTATAGGGCTTCCGCCCGCCGTGGGGAGGACCCCATGTTGGCGTATGCGATGAGGTGGGGAGCCTAACAACAGGCGAGGCTGTGCCACCCGCACCGAGGGGAGCTAGGAAACGCCTGAAAACCTAGTCCAGGGTGCACGCCAACAGGAGGTGTATGCGCCCGTAGATAGTCAGGAGGGGCCGAAGGGTCGACCTCCATCGAGTCGGAGCACCCGACGGGGGAAGACGACAGATGGTCCCGAGCGGGGAAGAGTTCCATGGCGGAGGACAACTGGCCACGGGAAGCGAGCGGTGGCGCGTGACCCAGGGAGGCGCCCGGCGGTTGCTGCGACGCGTCCACTGCGGGCGGCGCCGGCGGCGGCTGCGGCGGCGGCGCGACGCCATGGGGCAAAATGGAAGGCATCGTCGGTAACACCTGGGGATGAGGCGAGCCAGTAGATGGGTCCCCAGGGCGCTGACCGGACGGCACCGTCGCTGAAAGCAGACGGGGAGCGGCAGAACCCAGGCGACGACAGAAGCGCAGCTGATTGAGTTGCCGACGCACCTCACCAGAGGCCCCCAAAACCAGATACATCGCGCGGCCGAGGCAGCGAAGAATGCGCCCTGCGAGCCAACGCCGTGAACCTCGATAGTGGCGATAGAATACAACGTCCCCTGGAGCAAAAGTAGGTGGCTGCCGCTGCACAGGAACCTGATGCGGCGGATGCAGCAAAGACATCAAGGTTCGATGAGGACGACCGTGCAACAACTCAGCCGGCGAGCGACCATCTCAGGGCTAAGAGCGATACGAAGACAAGAAGAGCAATAACGCGTCCTCCCGAGAATGTGACTCTTTCAATTTCAACATCTGTGACTTGAAAGTCCGGACCAATCGTTCAGCGGCACCGTTGGAGTGAGGCGAAAACGACGCGGATGTCAGATGTTGAATACCATTGGCCTTGCAGAATGACTGAAATTCTGCGGCCATGAACTGTGGGCCATTGTCGGAAACAATAGTCTGTGGAAGACCTTCAATGCAAAAGATAGCGGACAACGCTTGGATTGTGGCAGAAGACGTCGTGTAAGACATCCGGACAACAAAAGGAAAATTACTGAAGGAATCCACCACAACCAACCATCGAGCATACCAGAATGGACCAGCAAAATCGATGTGTAATCTTTGCCAAGGGGAAGTGGCTTTTGGCCATGCAAAGAATTTCTGCGGTGGTGCGGAGTGTTGTTCGGCACACGCCATGCAAGAAGAGCACATATTCGTAATCGTAGCATCGATTCCGAACAAAGTACAGTGCTGACGAGCAAGTTGTTTCGTTCGCACTATACCCCAATGTACTTGGTGGAGAAGCTTTAAGACAGAGGACTGTAATGAACGTGGGACTACGACCCTGGACTGATCATTGTCCGAACGCAACAGCAAAACACCACGTCGTACAAAAAGTCTCTCCTTGTGAGCAAAAAAAGCGGCGAACCAACGGATCCTCGATCCGTGCCTTGGACATGGGCCATTGCGTAGCAACAAAACGCAAAACGGTGGCAAGGACTGGGTCTGGAGCGGTGGCTGCAGCTACACGACGAAAATCAATCGGAAACGATTCGACCACGTCATCGGTTTCCGCATCAATGAACATGCAAGCAAGGTCGGAGGAATCGAATGCTCTATCCTCAGCAACAGGCAAACGGGACAACGCATCGGCGTTTCCGTGCTTAGCAGTGGACCGATACAAGATATCGTAGCGGTACTGCAAGAGGAAAATAGACCAGCGAATGAATTTCTGCGCTGTACGTGGAGGTACAGGCTTGGTCGGATGAAAAAGCGATGTCAAAGGTTTGTGGTCTGTGATGATGGTAAAGTGACGACCATACAAGAAATCATGAAACTTGGTAACACCAAATACGAGAGCCAATGCTTCTTTCTCTACCTGTGAATAATTTCTTTGCGCAGACGACAGCAATTTGGACGCAAAGGCAATAGGGCGATCATGAGAACCATCTTCGTGCACAAGCACAGCACCGATCCCGAAATCCGATGCATCTACCATCAACAAAAGGGGTTTCTGGGGATCGAAAGGCGTAAGGCAAGTATTAGAAAGCAACGCCGATTTCAGCTGGCGAAAGGCGCGTTCGCATTCCGTCGACCAGACGAACGGAACACCTTTACGGCGTAAGCGATGAAGCGGTGCTGAAATGGAAGAGGCATGGAGGATATAGCGATGGTAATAATTTATTTTACCCAGCACACTCTGTAGCTGTTTCAAATTCTGCGGCGAAGGCAAGTCTTGTATGGCACGGAGGTGCTCTGGACTGGGATGTATGCCTTGGGCATTGAGTACATGTCCCAGATATGGCAAATCACGAGCAAAAAACACACATTTGTCCTTCCGCAAGCGAAGACCATTTTGTCGCAAGACCTGAAATAATGTTCTGAGATTGGCTAAATGTTCTTCTGCTGTCTTTCCGGAGATCACAATATCGTCCAGATAGTTTGCTGCAGTAGGGACCGACGCACAAACGGTTTGTAAATATTGCTGAAACAATGCAGGGGCGGATGCACCCCCGAATTGCAGTCTTTTGAATCGATACAACCCAAGATGCGTGTTAACCACCAATACGCGCTGGGATTCTTCGTCCACCGGTATTTGCAAGTACGCATCTGCTAGGTCCAACTTCGAAAAATATTTACCCGGGCACAGCTTGTCAAAAAGATCTTCCGGGCGGGGTAAAGGAAAAGTGCAGTCACTAGTTGTGGATTCACTGTTGCCTTGAAGTCCACGCAAAGTCTCAATTTTCCGGAAGGTTTTTGCAAAATTACTAAGGGTGAGGCCCAGAGAGAAGCCTGCACATGTTCAATTACACCTTGTGATTCTAAATCATTTAATGTTCTTGCGACCTCATCACGCAATGCGTGGGGAACATTGCACGCTCTGAAAAATTTCGGTTGCGCGTTTACTTTCAGTTCCAAATGTGCTTCATAGTTCGTAGCGCAACCAAGGCCCGGTGCAAAAATTTCTGCAAATTTGTCACATAGACGAGAAACACTGTCGGAAGGCACAGTCTGGTTCACTGATAGGACCTGATTGACTATATACAAGTTAAACAACTGAAATAAATCTAAACCAAACAAGTTCACCGCAGAAGAAGAACGAAGGACGTAAAATGACACAAGTTTTGGTTGTCCCTTGTATGTTGCAAGAAGGCTGCACTGTCCTAACACAGGGATCTGCTGTCCAGAATAACTATGTAACTTAATATTTGCGGCACGCAACAGAGCTGTGCCCAGTTGTTTGTACGTGTCTTTATTGAGCAATGGAACTGCTGCTCCGGTATCGAGCTGGAATGGTATCACGTTTCCATTAATTTCCAAGTCTACAAAAAGTTTATTGTCCTGCTGACGACAAGAGCGACTGTCTCGTGCAACGTGAACTGACACTGATACAGAATCACTGGCGACCTGACGGGATTTCCGGCGATGTCGACGCACACTTTTTGTGGAACGAACACAGTCACTGTTAGAGAGAGTAGCACTGGGCGGAGTGGCATTAACTACATGAATTTCCATGGGCAAAGGTTCACGAGCCCGAGTATTCTTGGTGCGATTCCGGCGCGAAGCAAAGGGCCTGGAATGATTGTGAGTGTCCGATCTAAGCTTTTTCCGGCAAACACTTTGAACATGTCCTTTTTTATTACAGAAAAAACAAATAGCCTGGCGTGATGGGCAATTCTCACGCGAATGTCTAGTAGCACACCGCGGGCATGATTTCACTGCATTTGCGTGCTTGCACGGCACACGTGGCTGCTCGGACGTGCACGAGGGCTGTGTACAGTTCCGTGCAGCTCGCCCAGCGGGCCGGTTAATGTGACACACAGCTGGCGAAGTTTCAAATGATTCCTGAGCAAAGTCAAGTGTGTCTTGCCTATCCAATATGTCTATCACTTGTTGAAGGGAGGGATTGACTAGTTTCAAAATCTGTTCCCTTATGCGAACATCAGAAACGTTCTGTGCAATTGCATCACGCACCATAGTATCTGAATAAGGGAGTCCACATTCACACTCAAAAGCACAATCCCTAGTAAGGCCTTGCAAAGTTGCAACCCACTCCCGATTAGTCTGACCGGCCGCACGAAAGAATGTATACCTTTTTGCAACCACATTAACTGATTCCTTGAAATAGGCATCCAATGCAGACAAAATTTCTTCGTAGGACAGAGTTGCTACGTCGCGTCGGGGAAACAATGTCACTATCACATGGTAGGTGGACACACCGACACAAGAAAGGAGAAGAGGCTGCCGCTCGTTACCTTGAATTCTGTAGGCGGCGAGATGGAATCCAAATTGGCGTGACCACTCCGTCCAGCTTTCCATCGCCGCATTAAAGGGACGAAACGGTGGTGCAACTGCGTGTTGTGGCTGCTGTAGCGGTGGAGCGGCGGCTGCCGCATCGTGTTGCAGTGCACGTTGACCCTGGACGAGCTGTCCAAGGGCATCCAATAAGGCATGCGTCTGCTGATTCTGCAAGCGATAAAATTCGGACAGTACATCTGGAGATCGTGGCGAAGCCATGACACAAGTAAAGTAAGCAAGTATAAAGAAGAAGAAGACCCTTTTTTAGACTCGTCGCCAAATATGTTGTGTCTAGACAAGACAGCCTAGACACAATGAGAGGAAGCCGAAAGGCACGCGCTTAAACTCACGCAGGCTGGTGTGAGGTCTGAAACAGGATACGTAATGAATGCTATAAAGAAAAGTACGTAGCTTCTGGAATACTTAACTTTAATCCACATTTGTAGAACATCGCTCTTGATGATACATTAATAGAATCTAGATATCAATTGAATACGGCGCCTTGCTAGGTCGTAGCAAATGTAGCTGAAGGCTATGCTAACTATCGTCTCGGCAAATGAGAGCGTAGTTGTCAGTGAACCATGGCTAGCAACATCGGCTGTACAACTGGGGCGAGTGCTAGTACGTCTCGCTAGACCTGCCGTGTGGTGGCGCTCGGTCTGCAATTACTGACAGTGGCGGCACGCGGGTCCGTCGTATACTAGCGGACCGCGGCCGATTTAAAAGCTACCACCTAGCAAGTGTGGTGTCTGGCGGTGTCACCACAATTAGTGAATAACAAATAAAACTATTTATTCGAAACGTTATTCATTTAAGCGAATAAAAACATTAGTTTGCCATTTGTGAATAAAAAGCATTCCGAATAGTAGCTAAATCTGAAATCAAATGACATTTAATAAACAAATGTACGTTTATAGTTTACAGAACAATCTTCATTCAAACACCCCATCAGATAGCGTTCTTGATTTTTGAAGGTTTTACACTATGACAAGCTAAATAAAACACGCTCTACACGTTAGCTCACACCCCAAAATCACGTTCAAAATAAATTTTGAGTTTAAATTTGTATGATGTTTCTAAGACTATTATACAAGATAATTCAGCTGCTCTACCTATTGCTTTAAGTATTTTTCTTCCTTTATTGCATTTCGATTGGTGGGCTGGCAGCAGCGTAATATGCTGCTCTACAGCTTATAGAAAAGGTAAAAAACATTATGAGAATATAAACAAACAAGAAAAAGGGCAATAAAACGGTGGCGTTATAACAAAAGTGTAAAATGGAAGAAAGTAGTGGAATGTAAAATATAAAAAAACTGCGGTGGCAATGCGGATGAAGACACACAATAAGTAAACAGGCACAATTAAAAAAAACGGCGACAGTCGGGTTTCTGTTCGCACTAGATAAGAAAAAACACAACTAGCGACAGTACGGTGGCTGTTTGCAACACTGAACACTCACTTAAAACAACACTATACAGGCAGATGGGGGGTGGGTGTTATTTTCTTTTTTAAATACTTCAGCTGAGGCGGACCAGCACCGACCTACATATGCCGCTCTTTGGCAAGTACTCTATCCAATTTTTTTTTCTTTATTGTGATTTTAAACACCTTATACAAAGGCGGGCTGTCAGCAGCACAATATGCCGCTCTTCAGCCTTGAGTTTGACAACAAGTAGTACATGAAGGTGGCACAGAGAAGACAGTCAGAACGGTGGGCAAAAAATGTAGACACTAAAAATCGAAAAAACATGGAGCCGTTCACGCTGGATGAGAAACATCACTAACACTAGGCGACACGGTGCACATAACATGGATGATGGCGACGGCACGTGAACGGTGGTGGCGTGACGGCGAACAACACTACACACAAACGAAGGCACACACACGAAACTCTGACGGCGATGATCTCTGGCGCGCGAATGTTCACTGAGAGTGTACGAGTCCGGGGACCTGCCAAGAGAGGAGGAGGAGGAGGAGGAGGAGGAGGAGGAGGAAGGGGAAGGGGAATGAGAGAGGGGAGAGCAGAGATGCCATGGGCAGAGGAGAGAGGGGGAGGGAGGAAGGGGGAGGGGAAGCCCAGGGGAAAGGGGAGGAGGGAGGGAGAAGGGAAGGGAAGGGAGGGAGGGAGGGTGCCTAAAGGAAAGGACACAGGAAGTGGGGGGGAGGATCAAAGTTGATAGGAGGGGTAGATGGAGGGGACGAGGACATCATCAGGGAGGGGGAGCTGGCGGAAGCCACCTTGGGAGAGGGTAAGGAGGGTGGAGAGATGGAGACCGGGTGGGATGTGGGAATACAGGCGCGGCAGTGAGCGGGGGTGGGAGAGGATCGGGGGGACTAGCGGGTGAGGAGGATCGAGTTTAGAGGAGGTGTACAGAATCCGTATCCTTTCAAGGAAAAGGAGGAGGTGGGGCAAGGGGATGAGATCGTACAGGATCCGTGTGGGGGAGGGGAGACGGATGTGATAGGCGAGGCGGAGAGCATGGCGTTCAAGGATTTGGAGGGAGTTGTAAAAGGTAGGGGGGGGGGGGCGGAGATCCAAGCCGGATGGGCATAACAAAGGATAGGGCGGATGAGGGATTTATAGGTGTGGAGGATGGTGGAGGGGTCCAGACCCCACGTACAGCCGGAGAGGAGCTTGAGGAGACTGAGTCGGGAGTGTGCCTTGGCGTGGATTGTCCAGAGGTGGGGAGTCCAGGAGAGGCTACGGTCGAGGGTGACCCCAAGGTACTTAAGGTTGGGAGTGAGGGCGATTGGACGGCTATAGATGGTGAGATAGAAATCAAGGAGGCGGAAGGAAGGGGTGGTTTTGCCTACAATGATCGCCTGGGTTTTGGAGGGATTGACCTTGAGCAACCACTGGTTGCACCAAGCGGTGAACCGGTCAAGATGGGATTGGAGAAGGTGTTGGGAGCGCTGCAGGGTGGGGGCAAAGGCAACGAAGGTGGTGTCATCGGCAAACTGGAGAAGGTGGACGGGGGGTGACGGCAGCGGCATGTCCGCCGTGTGCAAAAGGTACAGAAGGGGGGAGAGGACAGAGCCTTGGGGCACACCGGCGGAGGGGAAAAAGGTGTAGGAATCTGTGTTATGGATGGTGACATAGGAAGGACGGCGGGAGAGAAAGGAGCCGATCAGACGGACGTAGTTAATGGGAAGGGCGTAGGTTTGGAGCTTGAAGAGGAGACCGGAATGCCATACGTGGTCATAAGCACGTTCGAGGTCCAGGGAGAGGAAGATTGCGGAGCGACGGGAATTAAGCTGGTCGGAAAGGAGATGAGTGAGGTAAAGGAGAAGGTCGTCGGAAGAGAAGGACGGCCGAAAGCCACACTGGGTAACGGGAAGGAGGCGGTGCTGGCGGAGATGCTGGTGGATGCGTCGGGTGAGGATAGATTCCAGGACCTTGCTGAAGACCGAGGTAAGGCTGATGTGACGGTAGGAGGAGACGGCGGACAGCCGTTTGCCAGGTTTAAGGAACAAGAAGATACGGGAGGTTTTCCACAGGTCGGGGTAGTAACCGGTGGACAGGACTACATTGTAGAGACTGGCCAGGGTGGAGAGGAAAGAGACAGGAGCTTCACGAAGGTGACGGTAGGTGACACGATCGTGACCAGGAGCGGTGTTGCGTTTTGTGCGGAGTGTAGCAATGAGATCCTGTGTAGTGATAGGGGCATTGAGTTCCGTGTGTGCAATGTTGTCCAAGTACTGGAAACCAGGAGCGAGGGGAGGGACAGAGGTGTCAGTTCGATCGCGGATATCCGGGAAGAGGGAGTAATCGAACTGAGGATCGTCGGGGATGGAAAACACATCGGACAGGTAGGAGGCAAAGTGATTGGCCTTACTAAGGGCGTCAGGGAAGGAGTGATCATCATGGAGAAGGGGATAGTTGGGGGAGGGTTTATTTCCGGTAAGGCGACAGAAGGCTGACCAGAACTTGGACAAGTTGATAGGGAGGGTAGCATTTAAACGGGTGCATGTCTGTCGCCAGTCCCGGCGTTTCTCAGCCGCGAGCAAATTACGGATGTGGCGCTGGAGTTGCCGGTGGCGTCGTAGTGTGTCCGGGTCACGCGTGCGGAGGAAGGCACGGTAGAGACGACGGGATTCACGGAGGAGGAGGACGGCCTGTGGAGGTAAGGTAGGACGGTGGGGGTGGATGGCGACAGTAGGGACGTGGGCCTCCACGGCTCTATCCAACCCTCACTACGTCTATATCAGGAACGGTACCCAGGAAGGTGACAGCTACATAATCGATGTAGTATGAATGTGTGGCGCCTGTTCTTTCAGACATGTACGAAAGAATAGACATCAGTCAATCATATAATTCATTCGCCTCGATGTTCAGTGAATCCACCACTATGAGTGTGGATGCGCAATTACGTTAGACCTTCTCTGGGAATCTAAAATTAGCGAACATGAAGGACATGGACGGGGACTGATGATAGGTGGCGCTAGGTGGGAATGTGGGTCGATTGGGAGACGTGCCGAGACAGTACGCGCAACTTCGGTAAATGATGTGCCTGGATGTGCGGTGTTGGTAGCAACTGCCTAGTAAGCAGGAGATCCCGCGTTTGAATCCCGCTCCGGCACACATTTTCAGTTGTCGCTATCGATTCCGCAAAAATCATGATGCATCTGACATCAATAGTTCCTTCCCTTTCCTTACCTCTCTCGCCCTTCACCTTCAATTTATATACTAATCGATATAAGTTCCTTGTCAGAGCTTAGGACAAATGTTATCAAACGGAATAATACTGTAAAAAGTACAAGTGAAGATTGGCCATGAGTTACTTCGGCCATTCTTACCGAAGTGTTTCCCATCTTTCTGTGTGTAATTAGCGCTGTAATCATGCAGGCTTTGGATGTCTCCGTACGTTCCTCCCATTTATAGTAATTAATCTTTCGTAAATGGTTCAGAGATTATATAACAGACAGTTGTTACTTCCATGCTTCCCATTCTGATATCTCCTGTTAATTTCGTTGATTCCGATGGTGAAATACACTTTATAAGTCAACGTTTCTGAACCATTGTTCACGACTGGTTTCAGGAACATTCTGGACAATTCGAGCGAATATTTTGGCTACCCATCGAACATGTATGGGACATAATCCAGAGGTCAGTTCGTGCAAAAAATCCAGCACCCGCAACACTTTCGCAATTATGAACGGCTATAGCGGCTGCATAGCTCAATATTTCTGCAGAGGACTTCCAGTGACTTGATGAGTCCATGCCAAGACGACATGTTGCAATATATTGGGCAAAAGGAGGCCCCACATGTTATTAGGAGGTATCCTGTGGCTCTTGTCACCTCATTGTAGTTCTTTATATGCCTGCCTTGTTCATGGACAGCAAGACAGGTAAACTAATTGTATTTGAACCGTGGGTAAGATGTTAGTGCAATAATTGCAGTTGGTGTAGGAAGGCGAAAAACGTCTTCCAATCGTCTCTTGACACTTTAACGGTATAAACGTTGCCAGTGTGTAGAAATATTATGATCTATTTCCTTGTATCGACATCCATTATTTCTTCCGAAACTTTTCGCGCTGAAAACTCTCTGTAGCTACATTGACGCTTGTTGAATCGAAAAACTATTCCATCTTCTAATGGAAAGATTGCTTAGACTTATCCCTAAACATTTTCGGACGACTTTGGACGTCCAACAGTATTCCACAAACGTTTTAGGGTACTTAAGATTTGAAATATATTGAAGTTAGCCGGCTGTTGTGGCCGAGCGGCTCTAGGCGCTTCACCCTGGAACCGCGCAACCGCTACGGTCGCAGGCTCGAATCCTGCCTCGGGCATGGATACGTGTGATGTCCTTAGGTTAGTTAGGTTCAAGCAGTTCTAAGTTCTAGGGGACTGATGACCTGAGATGTTAAGTCCCATAGTGCTCACAGCCTTTTGAACCATTTTTCTACCGATACACAAGGTTCCTGCAGACAGTCAAGTATGAAGTACTCTTTATGAGCTTTCCACACGTCCAGTCTCTCACAGAGTTAAATAAACCATCCCATCATCTTTCCAAATAAACGAACCTCGTGTGGCAACTCTCTTCTATATTCTAGTGGAATTTGCATTCCTTCTTGAGGGTCAGTCAACGGTTTTTATGTGTAAATCCTCAGCTAGATTCCAGATTCGTAAATTTGTGGTGTTGTAAGCACAGCACGCAACACAAAGTAAAGTTGGAACGGTGGCGTCGCCAAAGAAATGATATACGCCGGCGCCACAGCACAGTGGACAGTTGAAATCCAGCTAGACTATCGAGAAGGCCGCCTTCTACTTGTTCACTTCGTACCGCTTCGTCTGCTTTTAGCGAGTCCACACCAGCCCGCCCTTAGTGAATATGTTAGTCGGACTAGAACTGTTACCATCCAGCCTTAATTCCTGAAACACTAGTTAACTTCAGGATCTGTTGCCTGAGCCGACTTGTACAAAGTTGAATGTTGGTCAATAAATGTGTGTGTCCTTGTCACTAATTATTATCAGTGTTTCAGTGTTCTCTTTGTTTTCTTCCAACAGTGTTTGCCTCGACGCAGTATAAATGTTTGAGGGTGGCGACGAGTAAAATCTCCTTGTGTGGTTGTATCAAAAGTACGATACAATATTCTTCATAATACTTACCGCTATTGTTATTTAACTACACAGGTTTTTGTAGTAAGTAGGCTTTGGTGGGAGCAAAATTTTGCACGAGCCGAGCAGAGTTCTAAGTTGCCAGAATCGGTAGTAGCAGAAAAGAAGACCTGTTAGGTCCTATGTTGATCCACCGTTTGAACACAATATTGCATAAGTTTTGTCTTACACTGATTGGACAAGCCATTGATAAGTTTTCAGCGGTAAGTGACATCAAATATCTACGAAATTACCAGCCGATTTCAGTGCGACAATCACGATTTTTCGCATCATTCCAACCGGTACTAACACAATTACAACGGACTACGTAGCATTTGTTGAAAATATGCACATTCCACGTGAATAATGGGTCTGCGAGGTCTACTTCTGTGTCTGTGGAAGGGTTTCGTGTACTTAACCGATCAGTAAAGAGTGGGGCTTGTGTTTGCTGGCAAGGTGTGTTTTCAGTGAAATGTGAACGTTCCAGAACTCTGGTAAGGATATCTTGAAGAAAGAGATTGAAACGAGTCATTTTTGAACTACTAGTCGATTCCACCTTTATTGAGTTACATATGTTCGGATGAAGACATTTCCTGTTGAATCTGATAGATGCACATAAACGAGAATGTTGCAGTCTGATGAATGTTAAGTCGTAGCTTACGACTTTGCCACATCTCAAACTTGTCAATACTGTAATGCGTAGTACTCATATTTTCCAATAAGAAAAGGTCCTTGTGAAGTCAAAAACTAATTCCCTAGTGCTTACAATGAGCACTTGGCGACGTACCTTTCGAATCTCTGGAAGTCTCGAGAATGATTCTGTCTACTGAGATCGTATACCAGTAGGATCTGTGAGCCATTCCTTGTCAACATAAGGAAGATGCCTTACGGATGCACCAAACGAGAGTGAACCTTCGGAACTATCTTGGTTAGGACAGTGGAAAAACTGAGACGTAGGTGTGCTGTAAATAACGTCAATCACTCGATTGCGGGTGAAGGTTTTCTGAAGGTTTGGATCACTTTCTGTCTAACGTAAGACAATCGCTGAATCGTTCCTCATACTCACTTTTCTAAGGTCACTGTTTGTAGCTTGGCCGAAATAAGGCGAAGGTTTTGTGCCTAGAAGTGCTGCAAATAGTACTAGACGTAATAGAGTAACCCATTAGTACCCGATAAGCGGCAACCCAGAGTGCGTGGATGGGCCAAGTCCTTGGTAGATTTCATTGGATATGTGGCATCAAATGTTAACAAAATTCTCACCCAATTCCGTTCTGGCGAGTACGTTTTTCCATCATTCGAAAAGAATGCATCGTTTTCTTGAAGAGTTGGAGAATATTCGTCAGTGAAATGTGTTTCTTGGAGGACTCTCACTATCGTAATAGATACGAGAGCCC
The DNA here is from genome assembly GCF_023864275.1 of Schistocerca cancellata. Classification (NCBI taxonomy): domain Eukaryota; kingdom Metazoa; phylum Arthropoda; class Insecta; order Orthoptera; family Acrididae; genus Schistocerca; species Schistocerca cancellata. The sequence continues at coordinate 463,707,664 of NC_064629.1, forward strand.
ATAGAGCATTTCCGTGTTGCTGCGTTTCGGGTGATGAAAAATTGTTTCATAGCGCTTCAAGTGAGTATTCGGTAATAGCTGGCGATGCCTGAAGCAGGCTATCTGGCTGTGCCAGCTCCCGCGCACTGTGTGTCATCACGCACTTGAGCTGCTGCTAGAGGACACGGGTCTGACGTGGCTGTTACTAATAGCAGACGTATGGTGATAAGCATCTATCCACATTCTAAACAGCGTGAGGCGTCGCGTGTTCGGTGTTGTGGTCCCCCTCTAGAGATACGTTGAGTTAGGTGAGGCGCTCCGCTGCAGTCGGGTGAGACTGCTGCTGCCAGTTTGGCGCACGGTTCCAGCTATCGGTGTCTGTTTGTTCTTCTCTTACCACAGCAGCGGTATTTCTGTAAACTAAACTCCGTCCGAACAGGCCTTAGAAGGCCCAATGGGACCGACCGGTCGGCGTGTCATCCTCAGATCACAGGCGTCACTGGATGCGGATATGGAGGGGCATGCGGTCAGCACACTGCTCTCCCGGCCGTATGTCAGTCTACAAGACCGAACCCGCTACTTGTCAACCAAAGGCTGTTGTTGCTGCTGGTGTAGCGATCTCGCTAGTGGTCTGCTCAGCACGGGGCGCTGGAGAGAGAGCACGGTTGGTGGTAGTGCATGAGCAGCATTTATTTAAACAAAGACACAATGGTTTAAACAAATAAAACCATGGCATTTCTCCTACGCACATAGTGGTAATTCTTTAAACAGTGCCAGTGGGCCCCAACGTCACATAGTAGTAAATTTACGATGAGAAGGCGTCAGACTCTGTTCTACAAATGGGACTCACATTTGGCAGTCGGCTTGTGTGGAACTTAATATGAAAAACTCTGAGATATTTTGGCACAACAATACCACGTTTCTGAGAATTCTACCCCTATAGTTTATGACACGCAATGGACTTAGAAATGACGGGATTGATAGATAAGTGAAAACTGAGCATTTGTCATCAAGATATATGGGGCTAGCAAATGCAATTTTTCCTAGAAATCAGGGTAAGAAGTTTTTTCGACTACCGGTTATTCACCCACAAGTTAAAAACTGTTCAACGAAAGCACCGCTTGTGTAGCGACCGAGGCGTCTGGCTGCGGAACACAGAACCTGAGTTCGATTCTCCTTTACTTTCGCCGGCCGGAGTGGCCGAGCGGTTCTAGACGCTGCAGTCTGGAACCGCGCGACCACTACGGTCGCAGGTTCGAATCCTGCCTCGGGCATGGATGTTTGTGATGTCCTTAGGTTAGTTATGTTTAAGTAGTTCTAAGTTCTAGGGGACTAATGACCTAAGAAGTTAAGTCCCATAGTGCTCAGAGCCATTTGAACCTTTACTTACTGTAGTTTTTTTTATTTTCCTCCATTTATAAACGGATAGGCATGGGAGCTTAAATAACGTACAGAAATCAATAGGAAATAATAACCAGGTACGCAAATAAAGTTCTAAAACAACTGGGATTAGCAGATAATTATGAATTTAATCCTAGTCAATTTACAATTTTTTTTCACTTACTCTGTTACGTGTCGTCAATGTTCTTCTAACAACTAGATGGATGGTACTTGCCGAAGAGACATTCGAAGCAGATACACTCGCAGCACGAAAAACGTCTGAGGAATGTAGTCTTAGTGCATCTTCATCGTTCCTTCTGAAGATAGAGAGGAATACCAACATGTTTCGCATATTAAAATATTTCTTTTTCTGGAATTAATTTTGATGCATATAATGCGTACGATAACACTGTCAGGACCGGTGCTGAGACCTGAACACGAATTATACTGGTAATTGTTTTTGCACCCACTCGGTTGTGCAATTTCCAAAAGCTGACTGTAATTCTGAAGCCTCGAAATATGGTTTGTAGCTCAATGGTATAATAAACATCACGTGGCTGGCAAACAGGTGTGCAGTTTGGCATTATCACTTAACGTATAAGCCGGTTGAACCAACCTCGTCATCTATAAGCGTGCTGTCACACTTTACTGTGTCGGTTTGTCCATCGCAGAAATTCAATATTAGACAAAACTTGTTATCAGCAACGGTTAGTTTTAAAACGTTCTCTAGGTATGGAAATGGAAATGAGCGTTTGGCGTCATTGGCCGGGAGGCCCCTCGCGGGGCAGGTCCGGCCGCCTTGGCGCAGGTCTTATTACATTCGGCGCCGCATTGGGCGACCTGCACGCCGGATGGGGATGAAATGATGATGAACACAACACAACACCCAGTCCCTGAGCGGAGAAAATCTCCGACCCAGCCGGCAATCGAACCCGGGCCCGGAGGACGGCAATCCGTCACGCTGACCACTCAGCTACTGGGGCGGACGTTCTCTAGGTATATCCAGTAAACTTATTTCTTCTATTTCTCTGATTTGTAGCAAGTGAGGTAAGCATTTTTTGACGAGTTGGTTAAACAACTGAAACCTTCGGTATTATCGCTACCAAATTAACTGTTAGTTTCTTATCAGCATGGGGAAATTTCAGGCAACATTTCCCCAAACACTGTGACGTTATTTTACGCACACTACCAACTGCAACAAGGATTCTTTTCTCTCCTTCACGCGATAACGTGCGTCGAATGCTCGTCTTCGCAGCAATCTTGCTCTCAATCGTTTTCATACAATGAGGCTGCAAAGTTTCATTCTTTACTAATTGCAACCGTTTGAGAAATTTATTTACCTACTTTGTTATTATTCTTTATTTATTTACTCGCCTCGTGAACCCTTCTATTTCTACCCGTTTCGATGAGGAAAAAAAACAAATTAAAAAATCTGCATAATGCAACTGCGAATCGAACACAAGTTCTTTGCTTCCAAGCCAGATGCCTCGATGGCTACGCCAGAGGCGCTTTCTTTTAACTGACTTTTAGGAGTCAATCGAAATACTTTCTTTCCTCTATTTCTAGAAAAGTATACGTTCGCAGACACCATATACTTTGATGGAAAGATACTCTATTTTCTACAGATCCTATCAATTCTGAGTCGATTGCGCGTCATGAATTTTAGGGACACTTTTCTCAAAAATGGGACCGTGTTTCACTTTAGGTTGTACAGAAGCAACTTGGTAAATATGAACTGAAGTGTTTGACGGTGGTTGAGGCCTTCCCCTTTGTAGTGCAAGTGGGCTTTAGAAGTACTTCTGTATTTTTAAAATTCCCTACCAACTTAAACTTACTACAAGTAGCTTAGGTCCACCATCTCGGGTTTTTGAGTTTTCCGTTTTTTTTAAATTGGTTTTTTTCAGACCGGACGAATGTCCTATGTATGTCACTCTGTATGTTTTCAGAAGGGTCATGGGAGGTAGGGTGGCTCAGATCTGGCAATGTTACATAATGTCATCAGGTGACTCTTTTGAAATCTTACAACAATGTAGGCTCTAACAGTAACCCCAATTCCCCACAACTTCTGAGTAACTGTTCAGACAACCCTAGATTTCAAGATGAAACACAAGGAGATTTAGATGCAGCGACGTATTTGAGTAATTATAAAATATTACTAACGTGAAGTACTTAAGAACAGTGTGTCTTTCATGAAGATAGCATACTAGACAATCTATACAGGTTGTCTCATTTCATATATACCGGCCGATATCTCTGTAGCGGCACAATTCTGCAAAAAAGTCTCTAGTAAAAGTTGTTGGATTTGAAGAGGGTTATGGAGTGGTTACCTCGAAATGACCTTTAACCCTGTTTTCAAGGTTAAACTAAGGTCAAGTTCATTTTTGCGAATGTTAACCGCTGTAAGAAGAATTCCAATGGTGTTAAGTCTGGCGATCTTGGCGGGATTTCACGAATTGCGCTACCGATACCAATCCATCAATTCTGGAGATACTCATAACCTAGAAAAGTTACAATAAACTGCCCCCTGGTGACAAACCATTGGTTTCTCTAAAAAAAATGTTCCGTACAAACAATGCGTATTTTTTTACGTACAATACGAATATGGAATAAAAAAATAGGGGTTACCATTTGCTAAAATGAACTTAACCTTGGTTTGGCCTTGAACGCAGCGTTCAAGATCGTTTCGAGATAACCATTCCACGACCCCCATCAAACATTACAACTTTTGATAGAGACTTTTTCTGCAGAATTGTGCCGCTTCAGAGATATCGGCCGGTATAGATTAAAATGGCACACCCTGTATAGCGGCATTTTGCTTGTTGTAAGCGACTACCCACTGACAGGTATACAAAGACGCCAAAACTTAACAGATTATAAAAGTAAAACTTTTTGTTTTTAATAAACCATCGCTTTTTACTGCATACAATTCTGAAATAACTAGAATAACTTTGGGAAGGTTTGGCACACGTTTCCTGCCTTGTTCAGTAGAAACCTCTCGATTCATGTTTGACGTCATGTTTGACGTCTATACCTGCCAGCACCCATTTTTCCTATACACTGACAGAACTGAAATATAAATGTTATTGAAGTTTAGTAGGAATATGCGGTAGCTGGGAAACGAATAAGTGTCTCGTGCTGAGCAGTTAACAAACTTAGCAGTCCCAGTTGAAGAAGTGTAGCGCCACCATAATTTTTTGAGCGTTACTGCCGAAACTACCAGCCCATTCACAGAACTTGCAGAAACAACAGAAACAATATGCAGCCAGCGGTCACTCAGGTATCTAAACGCCAGTTTCAGCAACAGGTATATTTATACATAGTGAGATGGGCTAGGTCAAGAGCCGAAATCCTGGTGATGGAATGGAAAGCAGGGGCTCTTCCTAGGTGCGCTAGGCAGTTACTACACCGCTGGCCCATGGATTTATTATTCCAAACATGGAAGCCATCATGCATTAGTACAACAAATTCGCTGTCAACCCGTATAAATAACTCTATTTTAGCAGAGGTATCAGCAGTCCAGGAACGTCTAACATGATAAGAAGGCTATGTCTAGCACCAACTGATGAAGGACAGCAAGCAGCCACTGTGTGAATGGAACACCACACCCACCACACCTGTCTCTAGCACCCTCCCAGACATAGAGACTTTCGCTGGTGGTTCGCTTCAGGGGCACTCCAGTAGCAGCCTGTATTCCTGCCTTCAAGGGCTACAGATCGAGAGCCAAGTGGTACAGCCGCCCATCCTTCTAAGCTTCTGTTGGTGCTCTGCCACAATGTGATGAAACTCGTAGGGACGAGATCGAATATGGGAGGCTGTCATCCTCAGCCAGTATTCTGCGCCACTGGCGCCTATCGTCAACAGCGACATCACACGAAATGGAACACGTGTTGCGAATCTGGCTTCTGTATATCAGCATTCCTGGGCGCCGACGTTATTGTCGGACTACTAGCTGCCAGCCAGCTGCCTAAACATACCATGCACCAAACTCACTACATGCAGAGCCTGGCATGGCTTCCTCGCAGAACAGCTACATGTGTAACAACACGAGTTCTAATAAAATAGTTTAATGTTACTTTTGTGTGTGAAATGTATGTGAATTCCTAAGGGACCAAACTGCTTAGGTCATCGGTCCCTAGATTTACACACTAGTTAAGCTAACTTTGACTAACTTAAGCTAAGAACAGCACAAACACCCATGCCCGAGGGAGGACTCGAACCTCCGGCGGGAGGGGCCGCGCAGTCCGTGACACGACACCTCAAGCCGCGCAGATACTCCGCGCTGCTAATGTTACTTCTCTGAGCCGCTGTTGGCCAGCTACCCACCATGAGCCACCGGTGTTCCAGAACTCTGTACAGAATTGGCCCTACACCCTGCGTCCACTTAATTTTGTGTCAGAAGTCTATGAGCACTAAAGTTGGTGTCTGAGGAGTCGACCTCCACGTAACACGACGTCACAGCTGCAGTTGGCAATGTCATCACAACACGGTGAGTATATAAACAGATTGTTACGACTTTCGTGTGCAGAGAGGATTCAACTAAACTTATGGCTCACGTTAATAATTCTGTAGAACCAGACCCGTCTCAGTCTAGGGACAATACGGGGGAACAGTATTTTCAATTTGTAAGGTGTTCAAATGGGGATTTAATGGAGCCCACTGCAGCCTGTGGTGAGTCAGATACAGTATTACCATATGGATAGACAATGCGTGGTGTCAAGGTGACCGTTTTTATAAGGGGTAGAGTTTCATTGGTTATACTGTAATTGAAGGTGTGTGAGCTATTTTGATTTATTCTATGTTGTACTTACTTGTGTATTGTGAATAAGGATTCCACAATGACAGAGTCCAGGACGAGGGTTTCCTCCAGCAGGACATAACGCATTGCTATATTTACTTAAAAGAAGCACAGTTGAGAGCAGATGAAACGGAGTTCCCAGGGCGACTTGCAGCTAACGATGAACAGTTAGCGATAGTCAGACAGGTTGATCCTCAGATAGGTCCATTACCACCAGCTTAATTACTCCTTTTTCTGCTAAGTCAACTGATGATGAAATGCCTTGGTTCTATGACCTGGTATCATCGGTAAAGATGACATGTTGATCAGATGATCAATTGTTGCAAGTAACGAAACTATGTTTGGGAGGGGAAGCAAAACATCAAAATAGCGAGAGATTTTTTCGCGAGCAATTAAGTGGCGTTATGAAGAGATATAACACGACAGTGGGAGGTTTCAAGGATAGAACTGGGAGAGAGTAATTATTCGAACAGAATTATACTCAAGTTGAGTGCTGACTACACTTATATCTACTTGAGCCTCTTCCTTAACTGACTGAGGTAGCAAGGCAAATCGATTGTTTGTGCCAAAGAAGAAACTGTCTGATACTGTTCTCTTTCTGTGGCCCCCGTTCCTTGCTACCACTTCCCACCTGTCTTGACCCTCCTCTCCCCTTAACCCCATTAGTTCCTCCCTAGCACTGTCCAGTTCACCCTGAAGCGCTCTAATCTTCCCTTCCTGTTCCGCTATTTCCCTATCCCTTGAACATAATCTGCAATACCATGGAAGAGACCCATTTACTTCCCCGATTCCCATGCCACTACATTCACCTCAATGTAACCATCTGCCACAACAGCTGCACAAAACCCCAATAATGATAGTATATTGCATCAGAATATCAGGGGATTAAAAACAATGTAGATGACTTTCTTGTTTGTTTAGAAGATTTAGAAACTGAGGGTGGAATAGATGTACTGTGCCTGCCTGAACATCATATAGTCACAGGTGTGGAAATGGTAAATATAGGTGGATATAAGCTTTCAGCACATGTAAGTAGAGACACTATGGAGAGAGGAGCAGTTGCTATATATGTTAAAATCTGTCACAGTGTGGAAAATTTGTAAACTAAAAAATTTTGTGTATAGCAACATACAGAAGCATGTGTGTGTGAGCTTAAACTGAATAATGGCTCTTTCATAACAGTAGCCATGTATAGGTCCCCATTGGGAAATTTTCTACTATATTTGAAAAAAAAGTTGGATTCTTTATTGTGCTATCTGTCAGACAGAGGAAAGCAAATTATTGTTTGTGGGAATTTCTGAAGTGCCAACACTGTTTTGTTGAGGAGACCGAATGCACGCTATAAGCTCACGCCGGCTGGCGTGAGGTCTGAAACAGGATACGTAATGAATGCTATAAAGAAAAGTACGTAGCTTCTGGAATACTTAACTTTAATCCACATTTGTAGAACATCTCTCGTCACTGTACAGGCTTTATAATCACAATATCAATTGGTAATGGCGCCTTGCTAGGTCGTAGCAAAAGTAGCTGAAGGCTATGCTAACTATCGTCTCGGCAAATGAGAGCGTAATTCTCAGTGAACTATGGCTAGCAACGTCAGCTGTACAACTGGGGCGAGTGCTAGTACGTCTCGCTAGACCTGCCGTGTGGTGGCGCTCGGTCTGCAATTACTGACAGTGGCGACACGCGGGTCCGTCGTATACTAGCGGACCGCGGCCGATTTAAAAGCTACCACCTAGTAAGTGTGGTGTCTGGCGGTGACACCACAATTTCAATGTAGATTTTCTGAAAGAGTCTGATAGGAAGCTTGACCTTGAAGTATTACTTGGTTCTTTCAATTTGACGTGAGTTATTGATTTTCCTACAAAGGTGGCACAGGAAAGCAGCACACTGATAGATAATGTTTTCATAGACCAAGATAAATTTAATCAAATAAAAACTTTTCCTGTTAAGAAAGACCTGGCTGATCATGATGCACAACTAGTTAAATGTATGATATAGCTCTATACAGTAATGCAAAACAGTCCTCCAAAATAGTGTACACACTTCAGTATTTAACAACTCAAAATTTTAAGGAAAGCTTGCAAGACTTAGACTGGGATGAGGTGTATAGGGAACATGATACTAATTTAAGATTTAACCTATTTCATGATCCCTTTGTGAGTATATTTGAAAACAGTTTTCCTAAGAAAACAGTGAAGTATAATTGTAATAAACCATGTAAAAAGCCATGGCTTACTAAATGGATAAAAATATCTTGTAAACCGAAAACGGAAATGTTTGTTATAACTAGGAGGAGTAATGATCCTGAAACAATGAAACATTATAAAAACTACTGCACTGTATTAAGAAAAGTTATTAAAAAGTTCAGAAGTATGTGCATTATGTCTGAGATTAGCACATCTGATAATAAAACAATATTGAATATTGTTAAAAGGGAAACACGGCAGCTGAGAGCACAGGGAGACTGTATTTCTATCAAATGCAATGAAAAGTTTGTTAACAAGAAGTTAGAAGTAGAAAACATTTTTAATAATCATTTTTTAAGTATGGTAGAGAGAATAGGATCCCGGTATTCATCAGAAAGTGCAAGGCAGTATATGGAGGAAAGCAGTACCTACGCAGTTTGATAAAATTTAAATTCAACGCACATCTCCTACTGAAATTAGGAAAATAATAAATTACTCAAAAGTAAAAGCTCACATGGAATTGATGGCATTTCGAAAAGAGTACTAAAAGTTTGGTTCCAACAAATAAACAGGATTCTCAGCAACATATGTAGTAGCTCACTGAAAAAGGGCATTAATCCAGATAGGCTGAAAGACGCTGTTGTTAACCATTGCGTAAAAAATGGGATAGGTCTGATGCTGACAACTACCTCCCAATCTCACTTCTGACAACTTTATCCAGAATTCTTGAAAAAGTAATGTATTCACGAGTAGCATGACATATTTTTAAAAATGAAGTAATAACAAAATGTCAGTTTGGCTTTCAGAAAGGCTTTTCAACAGAAAATGCTATATTTGCTTTCACTTATCAAATATTAAATACATTGAATAACTGAACATCACCCATTGGGATATTTTGTGATCTTTCAAAGGCTTTTTATTGTATGAATCATGAAATTCTTCTAGATAAGCATAAGTATTGTGGTATGAGTGGGACAGTGCACAAATGGTTTAATTCATACTTAACTGGAAGATTTCAGAAGGGTGAAATTAACAGTACAGATAGTCCGCAAAAATCAGCAGAGTTCTCAAACTGGGGAGGTATCAAGAATGGTATCCCACAGGGTTCAGTCTTGGGTCCCTTATTGTTATTAATATATATTAACGAATTGCCACTGTATATTAATGAAGATTCAAAGCTAGTTCTTTTTGCTGATGATACAAGTATTGTAATCACACCCAACAAGCAACAATCAACTGAGGAAGTTGTAAAAAATGTCTTTCAGAAAATTATTAAGTGGTTCTCTGCAAATAGACTCTCACTAAATTTTGAGAAAACACAGTTTAAACAATTCTGTACAGTAAGTAGCGTAACACCATTGATAAACATAGACCGTGAACAGAAGTCTGTTGCTAATTCAGAATACTCAAAATATCTGGGTGTGTGCATTGATGAGAAATTGAATTGGAAGAAACACATCGATGATCTGCTGAAACGGTTAGGTTCAGCTTCTTATGTTATTAGGGTTATTGCAAACATTGATGATAAAAATATCAGTAAATTAGCCTACTATGCCTATTTTCATTCACTGCTTTCATATGGCATCATATTTTGGGGCAATTCGTCATTAAGAGAGAAAGTAATTATTGCTCAAAAGCGTGTAATCGGAAAAATAGCTGGAGCCCACCCAAGATCACCTTACACACATTTATTTAAGGAGCTTGGGATATTCACAGTACCTTCGCAATACATATATTCACTTATGGAATTTGTCATTAATAATTCATCCCAATTCAAAAATAACAGCGAAGTGCGTAGCTACAACACTAGAAGAATGGATAATCTTCATTATTCTGGATTAAATCTCACTTTGGCACAGAAAAGGGTGAATTATGCTGCCAGAAATATCTTTGGTCATTTGCCAAATAGTATTAAAAGTCTGACAGATAGCCAACCAACATTTAAAAGCAAACTCAAAGATTTTATGACAACTTCTTCTACTCAATAGATGAATTCTTAGATATGAAGTAGTAACTGTAAAAAAATTAATTAACTAATTATTTTGTGTAAAGAAAATTTATGTTAAAGTGACACGTTCCAAATCATTGCGAAATGTATTTATGATTTATGGAACAAGGATTAATGTATTTATGTATACAGGGTGGTCCATGTGAAGTTTGGGATGAGACTATCTCGAAAACCATACATCGGGTAAAAGAAGTGGGTAAGACAAGTTCGTGAGCCCAAAGGGAGACAACAAACGATACTTCACATGACCTCCAGCCCCCACCCCCTTGGGAGAGGCTGGGAGCAGCTTTTAATTCTTAAATGGAAACACCTATTTTTTATTGTAGATTCGGATTCTCCGTAAAAAAGTAATCAAGTTTTGTCTGAAACAATCTTTTAAACCATTGACAGATGGCGCTGAAATCGAGAAACATTGAAATTGGGGAAGAACACTGATTTACTTAGAATTATCAGAGAAAGACGCATCAAATCGATAAAAAATGTGCACCAATTCTTCAGTTACGCAAAATTAAGCTATTTTTGTGGAAAATATACTGTATCATACTTTTAGCGTTACCCAGGAACAACGACATGGACGTAGTAGAATGATGTTCCCATGGGGTGCTTGATTAGTGTGGGTCCCCTTACCTCTCATATGTTGGGGTGCTTCATTAGTGCGAGTCCCCTTGCCTCTCACAATTTGAGGTGCTTCATTAATAAAATTCGCCACGGACAAATTGTTCAAAATTATCCCCATTTGCTTCAATGCATGAAGTCAATCGTCTGCGAAAGTTGTCCACAGTTTTGAGCAGCACATCAGCACATCCCGTGGTATGGCTGCAAACGATCTTCGAATGCGTTGCTCCATATCATTTCGGTTTGTGGGCTGACTTCCATAAACAATATTTTTTAAATAATCCCACAAGAAATAATCAGGAGATATTAGGTCTGGTGAACGTGGAGGCCACTGAATTGGTCCGCCGCGTCCTATCAGCCGACCAGGGTACCGTAAATTTAAAACGTTCTGCACATTTTTAGCCTAATGGGAAGCTGCTCCGTCCTGCTGGAACAACATTCGTTGCCTAGTTTCTAAATCAACATCTTCCATTAACTCCAACAAATCATCGAGGAGAAGTTGTAAATAAGATTCCCCAGTAACATTTCGGTCAAAAAAATACGGTCCTATCAAGTAACCGTTTAAAATTCCACACCAGACCATTAACGAACATTTGTGTCGTCAACGGATCTGTGCCAGTGTGGATTGACAGGTGACCAAAAATGACAATCATGACGATTTAATTCGCCATTGTTTTTGAATGTGGCTTCATCGGTGAACTTAACGTATCTAAAAAAATGATTGTCACGTCTTATCAGTGTCAAGGTCCATTGGCAGAAATGCACGTGTATTTGCATATCTTTCGGCCTTAATGCCTGTGTCAGTGTGATATGATACGCATGATATTTATGTGCCTTCAAAATCCTCAAAACAGTAGATTTCAGTATTCCAGTTTGTCTCTGAATCGCACGACAACTCATTTCGAGATCCAGTAGAACACAGGCGAGAACGGTAAGGGTACAAGCGTCATTTTCATTGTATACGCGATGCCGAGGTGGACGGTGCCTGTATCCATTTCGAGCTCGTTGAATGCAATTTCCAATAATGTTTTCGCTTGGATGTCGTCTGTTTGTGAAACGATCCGCATACAACTGTGCAGCTGCAGCATAATTGTTATGGCATTCACCTAAAATTTACATCATACCAACAATCTCTGTAGGAGGATAGTGAGTCATGTTTGCTAAAGAATAATTTACTTTCATCCGTTGATGTTTACGGTTCACAATCTGAAAGTGAAGTGACGTTTGAGCGCATGGCACCGAACTTTATACTGAGCCATAGTACGCAGTTTGGCCATGGTAGCGCCACAGTCGGTTGAGTAATGCAATGTGAAGAGTTCCCTAACGAGATTTTAATACCAATCCGCCTCCCTCCATCAAAAACTGTGGCGGGTAGGATACATTTTGTTAAAAAATAGCTTAATTTGGCGTAATGAAACAATTGGGGAACATTTTGTATCGATTTGATGCGTCCTTCTTGCATCATTCAAAACAAATGGGAGTTCTTCCCCAATGTTAATCTTTCTCGATTTCACCCCCATCTGTCAATGGTTTAAAAAAATGTTTCACACAAAACTTGATTACTTTTCTATGGAGAATCCGAATCTGCAATAAAAAATGGGGGTTTCCATTTAAGATTTAAAAGTGCCCCCTCCCCCCCCCGCAAGGGGGCGGGGGCTGGAGGTCACGTGTAATATGATTTGATGTCCCCCTCTGAGCTTACGAACTTGTCTTACCCACTATTTTTACCCTATGTATAGTTTTCGAGATAATCATCTTATCGGAAACTTCAGATGGACCACCCTGTAGATTTTGTAGAGATTAGGTAGTTGTCATTAGGGGAAGAAAAAGAAGAAAAGGAAGTATTCGAGTACCTGACTGTAAACGTAAAATTAAGTGACAGGCTCTTACATTGTGTATTAGACACCGCGACTCGAATTTCAGAAATAGACAAGAACGTTTATGAACACCACAGAAAACAGAGAAATTGTTGATTTCCCTCTGACGCAACGCATACGCCATCAAGAAGTAACAAAAGCTACACGGAATAGGACTGTTACGAAACCAGCGAAGAGGAGAAGAGATCAGAAGAGAACTGACGCTCAACCTAGGGGATAAAGTTTTGGTGAGATCCAGGAACATATCGAAGATGAGTCAGTATCTGAATAAGAAATTTTTTACATGCTTTGGGGCTAATCAAACAAAAAGAATTACTCACAAGAATTTTGTAGAGTTGGAAACATGAAAGACTGTAAATCATTAGGGAATTATCACATCTCACACACTAAAATATTTAAGGGATAAAAGAACATTCATGGAGACGCGACATAGAGTCAGTATTCTGTCATCACAAGAAAACCATTTGTAATAACATGAAGTGATCCAAGGGAGACAGATAATCGAAGTTGCACAGGATTTACGAATTTATCAGGGGAAGTCAAGAAGATGGGAAGTGAAGTACGAAGTGGAGATAAATTGGACGATTGTTGACTGTAAGCTTACAAGTAGAAAAACACGTATTGAGGATTAATGATTATGAGAAATGAGGATTTATGAGGTTTAGCAGACGCAAAGGACGATGCCAAGTTGTAGGAAATCATGCATTGTGAGTTACGGGAAATGAGTTTTATACGAGGGTTGGAACTGAAATAGTGGCAACTATTTATTCACAACCGATACAAAAGAGTTACATGTTTGCAACTGTTACTGTCCTTGAAAGTAGTCACCAGTGTTGTGTAAAACCCGTTGCCAGCGATGTTCCTAAGCGTAGTATACAACAGTTTGAAGTGAATGCCACGAAGCGAAAACTGAAACGCCAATCCAACGAATGGCGTCATTATGGGTCGCCGCGAAAGTCGAAATTGCATCAGAGCCCCAGTATGATGAACGTTATGGTGATTCTCGTGTACGAGTGTGATGGTGTTTTCCAAATGCATTACGTTCGTCCATGGCAGATCTTCAATACACAGTGTTATTGTTCGTTTTAGGAGCATCACCTGCGACCAGCTTTGCGAAAGAAGCGGCGACACTTTCTGCGCAACCCACCCATCATTTTGCACAACAATGCGTGGGCGCTTACAGCGCAAGCTGTGGCTGCTCTGTTCGGTCGATGAGACTGGGAAGTACTGTACCATCCACCATACTCCCCGGACTTAAGTCCTTGTGACTTTGATTCTATTACGAAGATGAAGGAACCACTTCGTGGCATTCGCTTCAGAACTGTTCCAGAGATTCAAGAGGCCGTAGAACGCTCCATTCACACCATCAACAAAACAGGCTCTGCTAACGGTATACTACGCCTTCTACATCGCTGGCAACGGGTTCCACACAACGCCGGTGACTACTTTGAAGGGCAGTAACAGGTGAAAACATGCAACTCTTTTGTATCGGTTGTGAAAAAATAGTTGCCACTATTTAAGTTCCCACCCTCGTAGATTTATGTCGCAGTGGACACGACGGGTTGTGAGGTAGTGAGTTACATGATTTTGTTTAGGATGAGAGGATGTTTAAGGTAATATGGTGATTGAAATGAGTGTTTCATATGCTAATGAGAATAAGACGTGAGGATTTTACGTGTCCAGATAAGGTGAAGTGAGCCGTCAAAGATCATAACTCAGTGATAAAATCAAAACTGAAATGAATATTGACAGAGGACGGACCTTTGATCTATCAGTACCTATGGAAACAGACAATGAATAACGATAGAATATAGTGAGAGATAAAATAATAAACATTCATTGCCGGCCGCGGTGGTCTAGCGGTACTAGGCGCTCAGTCCGAAACCACGCGACTGCTACGGTCGCAGGTTGAATCCTGCCTCGGGCATGGATATGTGTGATGTCCTTAGGTTAGTTAGGTTTAAGTAGGTCTAAGTTCTAGGGGACTGATGACCACAGATGTTAAGTCCCATAATGCTTAGAGCCCTTTGAACCATTTTAAACATTCATTTCCGTGTCCGGGCAGCATTTCCAGAAGGTAGCATCTCCGATGGCCTTGTTGTTTCACCCGATCCGGTCCTGTGTTGCGCGGGGTTGTTCAAGTTGAAAACAAATTAACAAAAATGGTTCAAATGGCTCTGAGCACTATGGGACTTAACTTCTGTGGTCATCAGTCCCCTAGAACTTAGAACTACTTAAACCTAACTAATCTAAGGACATCACACGCATCCATGCCCGAGGCAGGATTCGAACCTGCGACCGTAGCAGTCCCGCAGTTCCGGACTGCGCGCCTAGAACCACTAGACCACCGCGGCCGGCAACAAATTAACAGGTGGGTCATGTCTTGTGTTGTTCCGCACTCGCAGGATGTATCTCCATCAGCTGGCGAATGCCCCATTTTCTCATGTTAGTCTTGCAAAGAGGAACACCCACCCTAAGACGATTGAGCGATCTCCCAATAAGTTAGGTCAAGTCATTTCCTGGAGCTACTAGCTCTTCCTTTACAGGGATATCAGGTGGTAGCTTCCTCTTTCTCCTGGTGATGCGGTTAGACTCTGGTGTTCCCTCTAGTGGTTGAATCCTGGTGATGAAGCTCTTTCTCGACTTCAGTCGACGGGGTACAACCTGATGACCACGCAGTGGACGTCGGGAATCATAAATAAAATAATAAAGGAAAAAAAGTTGAAACAGTTGGAAGAAAACAACAGAACTTAATAGGTGGTGGTACTGATTAAAATTTGTGTGTGTGTGGTGAACAAGCTATATGTGTGCTTTTGTTACAGATCTGCAGTTTCTAATCTCAGAGTATCCACAATAAATCGATAAAGACAGACATTGTTTGTCAATAAATGAGTTAATGGGTGAGCACTTCAGTTTAGTAGGAGGGTAAGAATACGTAAACTAAAAATTGTAGCTGGCCACAGTAGATTAGAGGTGACGGAATTTGCAGCTAGTGCAAGACAACCATTTGATATTGATGGATTTCTCAGGTTAACCTAGTGCTCGACATATAATAATCAACGCATATTCCTGTCCACACCAACTGTATCCCATACGATGTCTGGTGTGTGTAAATGTATGACTGATGTAAAAAGAGAAGCGAAGGAGACATGTGCAATTTTAAAATTTAAATATTTAACTTCTCGCTATACCGAGAATTTTGAACCTATGGAATATAAGCAGCATCGTTTTCTGAATCTAGTAGATAATCTTGAAGCAAGATGTATAGCTTTCGCTGATCAACGCTCGTAAATATAAGCAGATTCATTTTTATATAAAGAAGTATATTTGAAGCAAGTAACTGACTAAACTTCGTAAATGTATGAAGCGTCATTTTGTTGAGGAAAGAATTTTGGGCAAGGAATCAGAGATTTCGTCGATGTAATTAATAACTGTTATAACGAATTTCAAAAAAAGAAAATGGTACACGAGATGCGTTTATGACTTACGTGTTCGAACTGAATGATAGTAATAATTGGTATGTGCTTCATGTAAATTGTGTTAGTGATTATTGTTTGTAACTTGTTTTGTGGTTGCACAAGTCACACGAGAAGTAGAAATATGAGGGCATTCGCAGAAGAAAGGGGACGCAATTTTCTGGATGGGCCTTGGACTACGTGCAAGTGAAGAGCGCACATGGCTCTAAACTGGGTCAAACTCGGTTACGTGGCGCATAGCTGCTGTCACGGGCTGCCTTTGACATCGCCGCCTGACGAAATGAAAGGGGACGTAGACTACAATGGGTAGTGACGGCCAGACCGCCACCCGCAAACACCACCAAAACCCCCGAACACTTGTCGACGCCGCAGGAAGCCAGAACGAGGAGCCGCAGTGAGGGCGCGTTGCTCGCAAAGATTGTTCGCTTATGTTCTGTCCGTTTTGACAAGAGACACCGCTTCTAACACTCTATTTAGCCTGCTGACTGTTTACCAAATATGTGGGACTACATGTCGATATTGGGAAAACATTTCGACGGTGAAGTTAACTAGCATGAACTTATTATCAACTTACCGCTGTGTGTCATGCAGACGTACAACCTTATTTTGCTTGAACGCTGGTCACGAGCAGAAATGGCAAATCATCGAAGTCATTAATGTTTCATAAGTTGAAAGACAGTCCCTGACGGTATCACACCTTTGCAAAACAAAGTTTTATCCATTCAACTGTGATCTGATTAGACACATGAATTTGCAGAACACAATGAATGTCGCTTATGTTACAAGAATTTGGTAACACCCACGAAAATAACATGGAAAGACTGTGAGTGAACAATGATCGCTGATCTCGTCAAAACCTCTCGCATTCGAACAGTGACTGTGACATCTTGTATGATGAGCTAGCTGTGCCTCGAACCAGTGTGAATTCTTGTTTGTGTTTTAGTGATAACTTTCCACGGGCAGTCATAAACAGCAATGTTTCAAAAGTATTAGAATGTATGCGAACAATAATGATATTAGTTAAAGAACAGAAAATTGTGGATGAATTCTACCGGAGTAGTAAAACTTTATATTTATAGACATGAACTTTAATCATAAACAGTGACACAAATTTTTCTCTAGAGAAGTGCTTGCCACACGTAGTGATATTCCATGAAGTTGCCTACACCGAGCAATTTACTGTGAAAACTTTATTTAGTCTAATGTTTGGTTCCATGAGGTTGTATTTACTGAACAATGTACTATGAAAAATTGTTTAGTCGAATGATTGCTAGCTAAGGTTCGAATCCTGCCTCGGGCATGGATGTGTGTGATGTCCTTAGGTTAGTTAGGTTTAAGTAGTTCTACGTCTAGGGGACTGATGACCTCAGAAGTTAAGTAACATAATGCTCAGGGCCATTTGAACCATTTTTTTTGTTAGCTAAGACTGATGTCTTGTAATTCTGTACTTTGTATTACTTTTCTTGTCTTGTGATAGATACACTTTTCATAAGCTATGGACAAGTCTTGTAGATGATGTCCTGTGAGTTACGCTAAAATGTTCTATTTTGTAATGGCAAATGATGATATTTGAAATTTTTTTTGTATGTTATTTGTATGGCCCATATTTCTGCTATTATTTCATCGTTAAATAATGATCACAAGTACCTCGTGTTAGGAAGGACTGAACGAGTTAATCAGCAAATTGTTTGGGGATGGATGTAGTTGACTATCGTCTTAGTGAAAGGATTGAATGCATGAATGTATGGTGCTAACCACTGGTGTGAACAAATCAATGAAATTTCATTACAGTTGTGAAAAAAAATGGCTCTGAGCACTATGGGACTTAACATCTGTGGTCATCAGTCCCCTAGAACTTAGAACTACTTAAACCTTACTAACCTAAGGACATCACACACATCCATGCCCGAGGCATACAGTTGTGAAGTTCTGGTATGAAAGCAGATTAAATAAGATTCAGTTAGAAAGCTATTGATGAGTATGAGTGACTGTAAGCTGTAAAGTTGGTGAAATGTAAAACTTTAATTCACCAGCGACACTGATGAATGAGTGAACGACGGTTTGGAAGGTTGAAGAATCAATAAATAAACATACTACAGTGGCAACATCCAAATTCCAAACTGTGTCCCTTACGATCACGTACACCCAGTCCCACTTGGGACTTAAATCCGCATGAGCAAAACAACCCCAAAATTGATTTTAAATTTTTAACGAAGTAGTGTTGTTACAGGACAGTTTTTCAGAACTTTCATGAAACATATGAAAATTCATGTAAACTCATAGTAGAGAACCAGCCTCGACCTGAGTAATTAGTTGTACTCAGTTTCTGGCGTAATCTAAAACATATACGCATGCTAGTTGGAAATAAAAGAATTCTCGGAAGTACATTGGGCAACACGGGAGTATCCGAATGCCGGAAGAGTCAGGGACCCTACTGAGCTCACCTGAGGATGGACAGCGAGGGCAAACGTCCATGGTCGCGGCCGGGCCACGCAAGAGACTTTATGATACCCAACGCTGCTGCTGCTGCCCAAATGGGCAACAGTGAGGACATCCTGTAGCGTTCAATTACACATTTATTATACAAGATTGAGTGAGAGTAATGTTAGCGAAGCGTCCTGTGGTTCGCCGAACGCAGAAAAGGCAAGCCTTTGGAAGAGACGCTGGAGATTGGTGTCTTGCAGGTGAGAAGAGATCTCCCAGCTAGTTCTTTGACAACCAGGACATTTTGTTTAAGAATGTAAGACCAACCAACGTTGGTTCATGTTAACTTTCTTCCATAGTGAAAGATAGCATGACAAAGCTAGAGGGAAGCTGCCTCATTGGCTGAGGCGAGACACAGAAACGACTTTTTTGCAGAGGAGTATAGCAGAAAAGGAAGCATTGTTCAATCAAGAAAAACATATCCGAAGGAAGGGGATCTTTTTATTTCACTAGCCGCTCTGATTTTACGACCCACCACCTAATTTCTTACGGCGGGTCTTTAATGACCACTTAGCCGCTGCGATCAGTATATGGGCGCTGATATGGCTGAACCTCCACACCAGTTCCCGCATCCGATCGCACCGTTGCCCGTGTCCCGGAGGCGGGTCATAGTTGAACGTGTTTTATTTTTGTCTCTTTTATTTTGTTTTCTTTTACTTGGTTATCTTTGTTTGCTACTTGTCTTACTTTTCTATTCTTTATGGCAGCTTTCCCAAACCGTTTAACAATAATTTACATGAAATTTAAATTTTGAAAAAGAAAGGAAGGGGATTTGTGCTCTCTGAAGAGCATTTTCGTCAGTCAGAGCTTAGAAAATTCAGAACACAGTCAGTCAAATTAAGCATGAATCAAAAAATGCGGCAAAGTGAGATGTCCTCGTTAGATACTCTCGTAGAGACAGAGAAAGAGATCAGATCGAAAGACACAATACACTTGACGCTTACCACAGAAACAAATAAAATTTCTTTCAATATTTTTCGTAAAGTAACATATACTGACCAGATCGTTCCTGCATCTTCTACCCATCCACAATCGCATAAAAAAGCCTTCTTTCAGTCTGCTGTTCACCGAGCCATTTCCATACCACTTTCTAAAGAAAACGTTCAACTACGAAATCAATTTACTTAAAACAATAGCAGTTAACAACGAGTATAAACCTAACATGGTAGATGACGTCCTTAAAAAGAAAACTGCTAAAAGAATTACTACGCTAGGCACTTCTGTTATCGAGTCTCACTTAAAAAAATATTTCACTATTCCTTTCGTGGGGCCTATCTCTTATCAGATCCAACGCATTCTTCGAAAGAAATACGATTGCAACGTTGCTTTTACTACTAATAACAGTTTGAAAAAAAAATTCATTCATAATTTACATTCTATTCGTTCCCCTTTAGAAAATTCCGGTGTCTACAAAATTGTCTGCGATACTTGCTCCTCTTACTATACAGGACAAACTGGACGTGCCTTCACTACCAAATGTAAAGAACACTTGCTAAGAAAAAATGGCACCACCCTCCAAAATTTGTCTTTCGCCGACCATCTTCTAATTACGGGTCATTCACCTACAGCCATCTGCGATAGCAACATTTTGTACGCCGAAAAGAAAGGGCGTAGACTAGATATTCTAGAAGAATTAGAGATTTTCAAACATCTTGCTCGCAAGGATAGCCTCATCCTTAACGAACAGCTACATCTACGTAACAAAAAGTTTTTCAACGGGATAAAGCCGTTACTCAATATCTGACTTCGGGTCTCCTTGTGCAGGTTGCCGAAATGTTCTTTTCCTCCTAAGGTAGTCCTACGTTTTCTAGTTATCAAATGTTACTTGGCTGTATGTCACGTCAATATTGCTTTCTACAAGTTGTCATTCAGTCCTTTCTACATTCTCATAATGATGTTTTCATGTTTTATCTTACTGTTATAAGCTTCGATGTAGACAAAATGTTATGTTGTGTGCTACTATCAAACAAACACTGCTTTCCATTATGTACCAAATACTGTTCATTTATAATCATTTCCGCCTATATTTCAATGTGAAGTAGCCTAATTGTATCTACGGCTACTAGATGGCGCTCTCGTTGCAGTGCCATGTTCACCTGGCCGCATTTGTTAACTCGGGCACCCCAGTCCGTTTGCAACCTGTAACCGCGTAAGTAACGAGCAGCCCTTAGTGGTTAACCATAAGAATTTTTATCTTAAATATCTTAGTGACTAATGCCTTTTTGGCATATTTCTTATTTTATAAATGACATATAGGTACTGCCAATCTTTCACGATATTTCTGTACTTATACTCTGTATCATACGTTTTTAATCATAGATAGACCATACTTTGATTTGAATTCTGAGGAAGACACTCCTAGCAGTGTTGAAACCCGGTTATTTCGTTAAAAATAGTGACCGAGGGCTGTTTTTCTTTCTATTGTAACTATTCACGGTCTCTGAACGTGCAGCCATTTACAAAATTTTGAAAGACACAACTATTGGAAGAAGACTGACATCGCTTTGCATCCGCTCTGCTGGCGCTTGGATTAAGAAAGTATTCGGCCATCCAACAGTCAGCCTCAGGAGATGTCCGCTAGTGCTGCCATTGATTGAAATGGTTCAAATGGCTCTGAGCACTATGGGACTCAACATCTTAGGTCATAAGTCCCCTAGAACTTAGAACTACTTAAACCTAACTAACCTAAGGACAGCACACACACCCATGCCCGAGGCAGGATTCGAACCTGCGACCGTAGCAGTCCCGCGGTTCTGGACTGCAGCGCCAAAACCGCTAGACCACCGCGGCCGGCGCTACACATCTGCCAGCGTGTGTAGTGCCAACAGTAAAATTCGGAGGCGATGGTGTTATGGAGTAGTCGTGTTCTTCATGGAGGGAGCTTGCATCCCTTGTTGTTTAGCGTGGCACTATCACAGCACAGGCCTACATTGATGTTTTAAGCATTTTCTTGTTTCGTACTGTTTAAGGCTCATTCGGGGATGACGATTGTAACTTTCAACAAGATCGAGCACCTGTTCATAATGCACGGCCTGTGACGGAGTGGTAATACGACAATAACATCCGTCTAATGGAGTGGCCTGCACGGAGTCCTGACCTGAATCCCATAGAACACCTTTGGGACGTTTTGGAACGCCGACCTCGTGCCAAGCCTCACCGACCGACATCTATACCTCTCCTCATGCAGCACTCCGTGAAGAATGGGCTGCCATTCTCCAAGATACCTTCCAGCACCTGACTGAACGTATGCCTGCGAGATTGAAAACTGTCATCAAGGCTAAGGGCGTGCCAACACCATACTGAATTCCAGCATTACCGATGGAGGATGCCACGAACTTGTAAGTAATTTTCAGCCAGGTGTCCGGATACTTTTGATTACATAGTGTACATTCTCGGAGCCTCGCTCTGAAGATTTGTCTTGCAAAGTTATGAACAGTTTGCTTCCGAAATTCACAACAAGTGTTACAAATCACCTTCAATAATCTTTTACCTCAGCAGTTCTATTCAATGCTACCCAGTTTCAAGACCATCACGTTAGATTACCAAATTTGCATTACCACAGGTTTCCATGATTCAGGGTCCATTGAGAAGTTGTCAGAGGTTGTTTCATTATTATGTGTGATGAATTAACTGTCTATGAGACATGAATGCCATTTTGTTTGAAATGTCAATTACTAAAAAAAAAAAAAAAAACGGTACCGACCGTCCGCCGTGTCATCCTCAGACCACAGGCGTCCCGGATGCGGAAATGGACGGCCATGTGGTCAGCACACCACTCTCCCGGCCGTATGTCAGTTCACGAGACCTATATGTAAACCTAATTAATTATAGTATGCGTTCCACAGAAACAGAATTTTTCCTTTCCTTCCAAAATCACAATCCACTTACATTGTTTCTAGGTGAAATCCATAGTTTGAAATGGATTCAGCAGGGCAAATCCAAAATTTAAAATTTAGTTTCATCTTTGGTGTTTAATATACCAGAATATGATGTCCAAGGCCTACAATACCACTTTATTAGCAACGAGTTCCATTTTGCGTTAGGGGAGGGTGATGAGGCAACTAGTTAATGAACCTCACCAGATGATCTGCAGAACAACACCACAATTGTGGTGAAGTGACTGCTGTCAACATTACGTATGCCGATTTAGCGATTCACTTTGTAAAATATACAACCTCCCTCTGGACATCAGGTACAATACTATTACGAATGTACATTTCAAGTATTGTATCGTACATGTGAACACCCCAGAATGCTGGTCGGGGAATATGCATTATAAAGCAGGTAATGGTGTTAGTGTCACCAGAACTAAACTGAGCCCTCATATACCCTCATTTATTACTGTGAGAAATTCTAAAGATGTTCGTGGAGTAAAACTGCCGCATGAAGCGTGACGTTTTAATTTATTACTGACTTATTACTAACTGTATTTGCAGCACAATTTGGAGACCATGTTCATATATACCACTGTATCTACCAACAAAATTTCGTCATTGTACAAAACACAGTTAAGGGGATATGCCGTGATAAACACTGAGATCCGTGAAAATCTGCCTCATCCTGAAGTTTTAATTTATTACTCCTTTACTACTAATTCTGTTCGCAACACATTTCACTGACAGTAGTCACACATACCACTGGATGTCTCTGCAAAACTGTATCATTGTACAGCACACAGTTCAGGAAATAGGACGTCATAAACACTGATCTGCGTGAAAATGACACGAGTGTGAAATTCACTACAGACACAATTGAAATATGTGTAGAAATACTTGCGAAATCTGTTAAATACGTGTAAAATCTATCTGACATGTGGAAACGTGGTCCAAGCCACTGGTAAAAAGGTCATAGCTTGGTACACATATTAGTTATGATCTGGAAAGAAATACTGGGCGAGGAGGGGGGGGGGATTAGGTCGAAGGATATAGCTTGGGGAAAGATGCAGCAAGGTGGAGATGGACAGATAGATAGGGGGAAGGAAGAGATCGGTACAGATAGGGGGAGCAAGGGATGGACAGAGAGAGGGGAGAGAAGGAGATGGACGCAGTACGGAAAGGGGAGAAGAGGGACACGTGGAGGGGGAGGAGGAGATCTACGGATTCGGGAGGCAGGGGGAGATGGACAAGGAGACGGGGAGAAGGACGTGGAATTAGATTGGGGAGCAGGAGACGGCCAGAGTGAGAAGGAGAAGATGGTCAGAGACAGGAGGAGCAGATGGACAGCTAGAGGGCAGGGGGAGGTGGACATTAAGGGCTGGGGGGGGGGGGGCGGGAAGCAAGGGAGTTGGAGGAATCTGACAGAGAATCTGGAATAAATACATACACGGGTGATGCCGTGTACTCGGCTAGTCGCGTAAAAACATATTGACCCAGCAGCCAAGCCGTGCTGTTAGGTTTGGCATTTGGATACCATTTCCAGTCAGGTTTCAGAATATAATTTATCTCTCTCTACGCCGGCCGCGGTGGTCTAGCGGTTCTAGGCGCTCAGTCCGGAACCGCGGGACTGCTACGGTCGCAGGTTCGAATCCTGCCTCGGGCATGGATGTGTGTGATGTCCTTAGGTTAGTTAGGTTTAAGTAGTTCTAAGTTATAGGGGACTGATGACCACAGATGTTAAGTCCCATAGTGCTCAGAGCCATTTGAACCATTTTCTCTCTCTACGACTTGGTGGTTTTAGTGATAGTTGCCACTTTCTTCCTTATCCATTCCCAAGTCTGGCTCTGATCTCTGCACACAAACCTTTAATGGGAGTGCCGGCTGGTGTGGCCGAGCTGTTCTAGGCGCTTCAGTGTGGAACCGCGCGACCGCTACGGTCGAAGGTTCGAATCGTGCCTCGGGCATGGATGTGTGTGATGTCCTTAGGTTAGTTAGGTTTAAATAGTTCTAAGTTCTAGGGGACTGATGACCTCAGATGTTAAGTCCCATGGTGATCAGAGCCATTTTGTAATGGGAGTGAGTAAACAAGTCGATATTCTGCACATATCGAGCTTGTCTTTTAAATGCTTTTATGTAGTTTATCCCTAGTTGGAATGGTGTCACTAACAATGTCATAAAAAGCAGATTTGGTATGGAACTACAGGGTAGGAATTTTGATATTCTTCCATAAATTCTGACAGCTTGCGGAAGCGTATTTTTGTTCTGTTGGGTTCCGTGAAAGGCGTTTCGTTAATTTAGCGTACTAGAGCTTCGTGGTAGGTCGATCTGGTACGTCCTGCAAATAACTGAGTTACAAGAATTATTGTCGCACACTATCCAGTTCAGAATTTATGGATCCCACGTTGATTGAGGGTAGGCTGAATTCTACTTCCAGCTGTATTTGTTATGTTGTCTTAGAAATTTTACCTCGTACCAACACGATTGACAAGGGATTTTTCAACAAATAGAAGATGGTATTGTAAGACAGCTACTGAGTAATTCATTTTCATAAAAAATAATTTATGTTAACAAAATTCACACTTTCAAATCTTTCTTTCATTCTTGGTTCACATTCATTAATTGTCATTCGAAGTACGTTCAGCGTATGTGTATAGTTATCGGTGCTCATGTTCTAAGGTTCGGCAGATATTTTTCAGTCCCAGTTGAGGTCTGTTTAACGTTGCAGCCAACCTGTTCTGCACGAATGTGTTACCGTCTTGAACAAGTTACAGTAGTAGAGATTTTTGAAAATTAACGTTTGCCCCTGCTGCGTTGTAATATCCGTCGATAACGCGTTTGGCTGTATTCACTTGTTATCGTAAACTGTGAAACTAATGTCGTGTACATATGTTTGATATTCTGTCTTGGTGTAAAATGTTGAATCCCTTTTAATCATTGGTGTAACGTCGTGAGTAGCGGTTCAAAACATACTGCGTATGTTATTGTTGATAGGGGACAGCCTTGGCGGATTGAGCGTTTGTTGGAAACTGATGCCGTAATCTATTAGGTGATATAGATTCTTGAAAGGAATTCGTTAAAATGTTTTAAATAATTTTCGTAAATTGTTCACCAAAACCTGTCTTCTTCAAAATACGAGTATTTAGTAACAATGAGTGATTAATACTCTCATAAGCTTTGTCAAAATTCAGGACAACGTGGGTTCATTTTGTGTGGCATTTTGACGTCAGGTGGACAATGTCTCTGTAATCCGGCAGTAAGGTGGACATACACTGATCATTTGATATGAATTCAAAAGTGTAACAGTTGCTGGTTTTTATCTGTTGTCATTTATAAGACACGAAAATATTTTAAAATCGGTCAGTAACCCTTTACTTGTTTAGCGTCTCTCGCCTTGTATACTAGCTTCACAAGTCTTGTAGTAAGGCCATCGGAAAAGAAAAATCCTTCAGTATTTCGGTGTATATTTTTGTGATTTCGTCGCCAATAACGTCTCACATTAGATCATAAAATATTAGGGGAAACCTCTCTATCCCTGAAGATTTAATTTTTAGTTCCTTCGTTGATTGTTTAAAAGAATTTCTTGGGTGTTAAAACGCTCTAATAGAACCTCATTGTCGGCTGAGTTACTTCACTGTTCCACTGATCAGTGAATGTTGTTGGTGCTGAATAAAACTTAGTAAAATGGACTCAAATATGCTGCCTTATAGTCCCCTGAGTATCATAATATATACCTTGTTCATGAGTTAGACGTTTAATTAACTTCTGTTTCTCTCGTTTTTCTTCTCGTCTTATGTGGAATATAGAAGATGCGTTCCGAATGAACATCACTACTTTTTTTTGCATGGATGCGTCCGCCATGCAAGGACTGATGGGTTAAGATAAGAATTTTTGCTTTAGTTTGTGTAATTTTGACAAAATTCTGTCACAGGCCATCGTAATCCGCGAACAAATCTCTGAGAAACACAAAGTAATAATCGTAAGTTGACTGGGTCCATTTGTCATTTATCTTGGCGCACTGCGTAATAGTTCGGTTTATTTCTCATTTTGCGTATTCCATTCACCAATATGCACGGTGCCGTTGACGTGTTTGCTTGGTGAGACATTGAGTCCAAACTTCTAAAATAGTTTCAGCACTGGCTCATACAAATGGGAGATGTTCAAATGCCAAGCACCACATCCTCTGAAGTGTGTTTGGTGAGAGAATTTAAACGAAATATGGGAAGCTCAGTGATCGGGAAAGTTACCGGCCACATCTTCGTCTTATTTATAGTCGACAGCAGAGGCTTTGACATGTATATTCTGTCTAATGTACTCACGCTGTTGTTAGCTACAAAGGTGTCAGTCTTGACGTCCAAGCGTCTTCCAACTCTAATACACGTGTTAAAGTCTGCAGTTCTTCACAATAAGTAAAGTTTGGAACATGATGCCTCTGGTGTAGTATATAGTCAATTATCCCCATTGAGTTGAGTGGTATGAGCCTGCTAACAGTTTTACTACGTCGTCGGTAAAAAGATCCGGTTTTACTCGCTGTGTTATTGTTCCTGATGCGCGTAAACATTGACAACTAAAGTGTCCTGCAGCTGTACGACTGCACCCCTCCGTTGTCCAGAACAGCTTTTATGGTATACTAAATACCTTCCTGCAATAAAATTGCAGTGCCGCAGGTACTGGCACAAAATTATGTATTTGGTTTGTTTTACAAGTCGTGACTTCTTGGAGTAACATAATATCTGTCTGCAGCAATATGATAATTTCACACCGCTTGAATTTTGAGAGTAGACTGGATGCTGTTTGTAACCTGCCCGCGTAGCCGAGAGCGCTAATGCACTACTTCGTGGACTCGGGTAAGCGCGCCGGCCCCCGATCGAATCCGCCCGACGGATTAACGACGAGGGCCGGTCTGCCGGCCAGCCTGGATGTGATTTTTAGGCGGTTTTCCACATCCAATTAGGTGAATACTGGGCTGGTCCCCACGTTCCGCCTCAGTTACACGACCCACAGACATTTGAAAAACGTTCGCACTATTTCATGGTTTAGACTAGACGCAGACAGCTTGGGTACAGTACTCACGTCCTGGGGGGTTCAGGGTGGCGGCAGGAAGGGCATCTGGCCACCCTCTGCAACTAACATTGCCAAATCCATAAAAAGACGACTGACCCCGCATTGGCGCAGGACATAGGCCCAAAGAAGGAAAGAAAGAAATTGGATGCTGTTTATATTGAGAGTCGCATTTTCATATACGTTGTGTTTTAGTAGGAGGGTAACAAATCTGGCAAAGAACTTAAATGCAGGAAAGTACAAACTTTATTATGGTTTAAGTAGCAGTTGTTCAAGATTGCAGAGTAATCATATTCAACAATATGCAGTCACCTTCAGTGGGTGATACCTCAGGAGATACGAGAAAATAAAAATGACCCTGGCTAAATAAATTTTCGATGCCCCTATATACAGTAATGCGTCTCCCATTACTGGTCCTCCACATTAAATTACTGGTGTATGTATTAATTCTTGCTTTCCCTGTCTCCTCGAGAGAGCCCACCATGTGTTTATGGGGACTGAGGCTTTGTAAGTTGCGCCGTCACTCTTCAGTTGGCGGATACATTTGAGCCCTACAGCGCCACCGTTCTGTGACCAAGATTCGTTACTTACTATTTTGGGTGAAATCACATCCATTTACAAATGTTCATGATTAGGATAGAACGCTGCGACTATATGTCATCAGCCTGCTTCAGGTTTTTTTTCGTCGTTTCCATTTCGAGCTTCAGTGTCTGAGCTGTATCGGCTGCTCCAGGATGTACGGTACGCTGTTTTTCCTCTTTCGGTAACAATGGCCCCTTGTCGATACCCGATTTGCGCTATCTGGCTAATTTTTACTTGTTCTAAGTTTAGCGTATGGTTTCCCCTGTTTCGTTTTCAGGAGAGGGTTGTTGAGTTGGAAGGTCCTGTCAGTGCATGCTTCATCTGAGATAGTTTACAGATTATGTGGCTGTAAAGGAAACAGTGCTGCAGTCATAGGAGGTACAGGCTTCTGAACAGAATGCATGGTGTTCTCCCTCTTGGCGGTGGAAGCAGTCTTACTGTCATCCATTACAATGGACGTGGGTTCTATAGATAGTACAGTAGCGGTAACATTGGAGATAACAGGATGTTTGTACATAACTGAACTGGTTGTCGCACGAGCATAGACAGTGGAAGCGATAGTGTCGCCCCTGGCCTGCTAACAACATCAGTCGGACTTTGTACCGTGCGCCGGCGTGTACATTCTACCTTAAGGTTATCAGGGAATTACCAACTCAACACGTTCTGGGTTGTCCTTCGTACTCTATTAGAGGTTTAAAATGTATCACAGCAATAAATGAGGGTACGTGAGAGCTCTGGTCTGTTCGAGCGACACGAATACCATTATCCACTTTATAATGTATATCCCCTACCAGCGTTCAAAAGTAATAGTAAATACGATGCGATACTTGGAGGGTATATCCGTGATGTTATGGTAACTAATCTCAAAAGGCAAGCTGTAAATTTTAAGACAGCGGATTCCTAAACCGGCATTCGTACTGTTGACAATACTCACCTTACGAAATTTGTGGTGATATAATACAGACCCACTAGTGAGCGTCATTGTCCGGATGCAGTCATCATCCTTCCGCAACGTAACATGGAACGTGTTGCTGATAAAGTCGTATTGTAGGCCGTTAACTTCATCTTGGCGGCTGTAGCGAACAGACGTACCAGCGCACTCATGCCTACTGCTGTGTTTACTTCTTGTGTCTCAGTGAAATCTATAGTTTGAAATAAGTTACAATAGTACGACGGATGTACTCTGTAAATATGGCACCATATACGCGATTACGTTAGAATGCTGCTCTGAGAACATGCATTATGAAGTGGATAATGGTGTTTGTAACGTCTGAATTGATCTCAGCTCTCATATACCCTCTTTTATTACTGTGAGAGATTTTAAAGCTCTAGTAGTGTAGGAAGGACAACCCGGAACGTGTTCGGTCAGTAATTCCTCTGATCACGTCATGGCAGAATATACACTCCGGCAGCCGGCACATGAAAGTGTGGTGTTGTCGACACGCCAGGCGCGACACTCCCGCTTCCATTGCCCTATGTTCATGCAGCAGGCAGTTAAACTATGTACAAAGATCCTGTTATCCCCAAACTTATCGCTGTTGTGCCACCGATGGAGCCCACATCTGTTATAACGGATGACGATAAGATTACTTCCACCGCCGAGAGTGAGAACACCGCAAATTCTGCTACGCACGCTGTTGCTCCTATTAGTGCTGCAACACCACCTTTACAGTCACAGAATTTGTAAACTATCTTAAGAGAGGCACTTACTGCAGGGACCTCCCAGCTCAACGAGCCTCAACGGAAAATGGAAGATGGGAAAACATACGCAAAACTTGGTATCGACAAGCGGCCAGTCACCGTAAAAAAATGGGAAACACCGTACTGCACATCCTGAAGCAGCCGATATAGCTCCGAAACCGAAACCCAAAGCGCAGAAGGTGAAAAAGAGGCTTAATGGGGCTAATGTCGTGCAATAGCAGCGTTCGATCCTAATGAAGAACATATGGAAACGGATGCGATTTCACCCATTACCGAAACCAATGTACCTTGTTGACAACGCGTTCATGCTGAAGTGTGCGAGGATGTCCCAACTCCCCCCCCCCCCCTTTTCCCCGTTAACCCAACTTACGATTGACGACAGAACTTACAGCGACTGAGTCCCCATTACCTGATTGTGCGGTGGGGGGGGGGGGGGGCGATGACCTCTCTAGAGTTAATAAATACACAGGTTAATCTAGTGCAATGGGAGACGCATTGCTATGTATAGGGATATAAGACAGTCGTTTAGGCCACCTCGTTTTGATCGCTCATGCCTCCTGAGGTATCACCCACCGAAGATGACCACATATTGCTGTACATGATGACTTTTCAATCTTTCACAAGTACACCTTTAAATATAATAAAGTTCGTATTTTCATGCATTTAAGGCCTTTGCGAGATTTGTTATCCTCCTATTGAAACCCAGCCTATGCAAGATTATGAAATTACGACTGTCAATATAAACAGCATCCAGTAGACTTTCGAAATCCAAGCATTGTAAAATTATGTTTTTGCTGCAACCATCGATATTATTTTATTCCAAGGAGTGACGACCAGGAAAGCAAACGAAATACATAATTTTGAAGCGTATATTAACATTGACTGTTCCTGTGGCACCGTAATTTTATTGAAGGAAGGTATTTACTACACGCTAAATGCGGTTCTCAACACTGGAATGGACGTAGCTGTCCAGCTGCAGGACACATTTGTCATTCTTTACAAGCCATCGGGAACAAGCAACAGAGTGCGCAAAAGCCACCTTTTTACTGTTGACATAGTAACGTTATTAGCAGGCTCACAGCACACAGTGCTACTCGGTGGGGACGTCAACTGTGTTCTATGTATGCAGGATCAGTCGCCAAATTTTATTTACCGTGAAGCACTGCAGACTTTAACAAGTTGATTAGTGTTGGTAGACTGTGACATTGCGACCTACACCTTTGTAGCTAACAACAGCGTGGGTACATCACACAGAATTCATGTGTCATAGCCTCTGATGCCCAAGGAAACCGGCACGTAGACGTGGCCGTGTAAAGGACATGACGCTTGGCATCTCAACGTCTCCCATCTCTATCAGGCAGCGCTGAAGCAGTCCATTGGAACCGTCGTCTCACCAAGCAAATGTGATATCGACACCTTGCATATTGCAGGATGAAATACATAAAAACCTAAAAAATGCGAACTGTTATGCACTACACCAAGAAAAAGAACAAAATGGGTTCAACCAACTAAGAAATACTAGCACGTGTTTCTCAGAGGGTTATTCCCTCATTACCATGACTTGTCACAAAATTTTGTCAAAATCGCCCAGAATAAGGCAAAAATTATTTCTTTAACTCTTCAATCTTTGTATGGCAGACGCATGCTAGCACGAAATAATTGTGGTGTTCATTCGGAAAGAACCTCTGTATTCCATGTACTATTAGCTGCAAAAGAGCGAAACAGAAGTCAGTTAAACGTCTAAATGATGAACAAAGTATAAACTATTCAGCCAGAACATTATAATCATCTACCAAACAGTCGGTATATCTACCTTTTGCACGGACAACAGCAGCAAGGCGTCGTGGCATGAAAGCAACATGGCTTTCTTTGTAGGTCGATGGAGGGAGATGACACCACATGTGAACGCACAACTCCCCTAATTCTCCGTAAATTCCGGGGAGACGGGGGAGGGGGTTGATGAGCTCTGATGCTACGTTCAATCATATCCCAGATGTGTTCAGTCGGGTTGAGGTCTGATGAGTTTGGAGCGCAGCACATCATTTGGAATTCGCCACTGTGTTCCTCGAATCACTCCATCACACTCTTGGCCTTATGACATGGCACACTCTCTTGCTGAAACATACCACTGCCTTTGGGAAGCATGATCTTCTTGAAAGGGTATAGGGGGTCTGCAACCAGTGTACGCTACTCATTGGCTGTCATGTTACCTTGCACGTGCTCCACTGAACCCATGGATGCCCACGTGAATGTTACCCACAGCATAATGGAGCCGCCGCCAGGTTGTCTCTGTCCTGTAGTGCAGGTGTCAAACTGGGTGTTGTGTGATGTCATTAGGTTAGTTAGGTTTAAGTAGTTCTAAGTTCTAGGGGACTGATGACCACAGCTGTTAAGTCCCATAGTGCTCAGAGCCATTATTGAACAGGTGTCAAGGAGCTGTTCCCCAGAAAGATAATGAATTCGCCCCCTCCCATCAGCATAATAAAGAAGGTATCACAATCCATCAGACCATGCAATGCTCTGCCAATGCCCCAACATCCAGTGCCGATGGTCACGTTCTCATTTTAGTCGCAGTTTCCAATGTTGTGGTGTTAACATTTGAGCCGTTCTCTGGCTCACGTTGGTGCTGTTGTAGGTTTCCGTCCTCTGTTGGAGGCCAGACTGTATCGTTTAGTTGATATGGTTGCGGTTGTTTGTCTTCTTCTTGTGTTGACTGGCGCCGCTTGGATTCGCAAGCGTTGTCTGTGTGCTAGTGGCAGCAGCGGCGTTATCGATATGTAGTAACTGTGGCCCCATCTTTGGGGCGACGTCGTTGTTCTTCTGTGTCGTGTGAGTGAGCAGTTTGGTCGGGGATGCGGGAGGAGCCAGGTCCGCGCAGAGCGGAAACACGCCGGGATCACTGGCGGCGCCCATGGACTGCCGGATCGAAGGGCTGTGGTCACGAGGGTGCACGACCTCGTCGAAACCGGATCCTGCAAGTTTTAAGTTGAGTGCATTCAAATTCGAGTAGACAAACGTCCACCATGTGAAATCTCGCGATTCTCCAGTGACTTGGATTCGTGTTGCTGCTCGTAGTGTCACTGAGGCAAAGAGCAACGAGTGGAGTGCTTGGGTAAGGTGGATCTGATTAGCTTTCCTGGGTTTCTAATTACTATTTACTACCTTCAGCTTGTCACAATTGTTAAGTTCTACCAGCGGTATTTTCCTGCCTGGTGGCCGCTAACGCACCAGTTACCTGCCATGAGGTTAGTGTATATAATGGCGGTGTACGTTTCCTCGCCTTGCCGCCATTGTCCGGTGAGGCGTGTAACTTGACAGCTTTCTTGATTGTAGGTTGGATGGTGATTCTTATATCTTTATGGTAGTGATTCCTTTCTTGTTCTGAGTGCTCTGAGCACAGTATTCTGCAGGCGGAGTCCACTCTGTCGATTCCGGCTTTGGCGTATATACTGTTGGTGGTAAAATCACAGACATGTTCATTGAAATACGGATGTTTCCTCTCCGACAGCTATACTGCAAGACTTGTTGTCCTGATGTCCATACTGCGAGTCGCTGAACAAGTGAGGGGTTACAGACTGGTAACTTTATTAAACGCCGATTTTTTAATTTTTCTTTTTCTTTTAAACGACAGATTGAAACCAACACTTACTAAACTCTTGGGTGCATATGAAGCCAGCGTTGCAATTTTTGTCTGTATACCCAAACTACTTCCAAATACAGAGACGTTGTTCACCTTACATCAATATATCAGACCATATCATATTCGTACAGAACGGAGTCCTCCGGTCGGTCCTCACCGGTGGCGAGCACAGTTACTACTCGCACTGAGCTTGAACCCTCACCTGAGGTCGAATGGGAGGTTGTTAGCGGTAAAATTCCACCCACCGCTCGTCTGTGATGACGGGGATTAAATAAGAATAAACAAAAAGAAATTAAATGGAGACTTCCAATTGTTTCTAAAATTTGGTGCTGTTTTTCTTTTTCAAATTAAAAATCAAAGACGGACAGTCAGTAAACGAAAATATCTACGTTTTAAAACCCATCCTCTCATAAAAACGCTGAAGCGCTGAAATTTCGCTTACAATCCGAAGGACCTGCTCTGGGTGAGAAGTACTG
This sequence comes from Schistocerca cancellata, assembly GCF_023864275.1. Classification (NCBI taxonomy): domain Eukaryota; kingdom Metazoa; phylum Arthropoda; class Insecta; order Orthoptera; family Acrididae; genus Schistocerca; species Schistocerca cancellata. Next base: position 463,741,799 of record NC_064629.1, read on the forward strand.
TCGGAGAAGAGAGTGTGTTCCATAGGTTTGAGGGGTGTGCGGGAAAAGATAGGGAACTGACAAGCTGCAACATGGTGGCGAATCGAATGGTGATCCAAAAAGTTCAGAATAAATTTCTTTATTTCCGTCTATGATGACAAACGTGTTAGCTCCTCAAACTACCGGTTTCGGTCTGTATTACCATTTTCATATGTGTAGCAAAACATTGGAAAGACACAAATACAACTAGTGGATTGTCTACAGCTTGAAGCAATAAAAAAGGCCAGAATGAAAAGTGTTACTGACTTCCATGTGAGAATTATGCGCTTTAAAAATGATGAGGCCTACCTGTTTTAAAAACATGTACTAGTATAATGGAGCTGTAATAGCATCGTCAAAAGATAAACACAAAATCAGCTCAGGATCGTTGCGCATAAAGAGAATATGGTAAATACTTGTCCTTTTGTTAACAGCGCTAGTGATCAAAACAAACTGCCGTACAGTAGCCACAAAATGTTTGCGTCGAAAGTTCGCCAGATGCCGCACTGTAGGTGTACACATAATCTTCAACCATATAATCGAACTATATTGAATAAAAAGAAAAACACAACCGGTACAGTCTGTAGTAGGCTTGGCAGCTGCGTAAGTAATAAAATGCAATTGTTTAAAAAGTAACTTAGATTGTTAAAAAGGAAATAGTGAAGTGACAATAATTCTGATATGCTCTTGTAGCGAATTTTAGATAAAAGTATGACATACATAATAATAAGCTTATGGAGTTCACAGATTAACATAAAAATTATAGAAAAAAATAGGGAATAAAGTCAAATCAATGAAAACAGATTGTAGTAAGAAGTCAGCGCCCTCTGTTGGCGTGTCCGCTGGGATGACGTACAGGCAAGAAGTGGTCACAGGGACTTCGTCGTCAGAGTGCCGCTAGTAACGGTTTGACGCGCAGAAACATTGCCAGTTTTACTGAAAGCTACGGTAGTTAAAAAGGTATGTAGAAATGTGTGCCAGAGATCTTCGTCGATTTAAGTTAACATGAGGAGTAGTATTTCCCACATTATGTCGGCAGCTTCTAAAAGTCACTTCAGAATTGGAACATGTAGACGTCTCCAATATTTTGCCTCATCCTTCGACAGTAGCAGGAAACAATGAGAGACAAGCTCTTCTACTGCTCGCTTCGTTTATCAAGACTAGGCACTGCGAAATACGGTCTTGGTGACGACTCACTTTTGTGAGAAGAAAAAAAATTCTGAGGACTTGCAGCATTATGTATACAATGCGCATATTTTGGACGCAGTCCTGACACATTTTCGATGACAATTATTTCAAAAATGAGATAGCATTGGTCCATTTGAGGACTTAGGCTGCTAAACATACAATCCGTTTCATAAAGAAACCTAGCAACGTGAAATCGACACAGACAATCTTGAAGCAGGAAACGGAAACTAGGTGGAACAGCTTGTTTAAATGCTACACTATGTAATTAGACAGTACGATAAAATCGAGGAAATGCTTCCGAAGACAGTCACCTCTGAAGAACCCACGGGTTACGATAAAAACACCACGAAAGATTCGTGACATTTTTTGAGCCACTGAGAGGGGCAATAGAAGTGCTGGAGGGCGAGAAGTTTCCAACAGTACAGTTTGTTTTGTCATGTGTGCAGAAACTGAAATGTCATTGTAATATTGGGCCCGAAGATACAGAGGCGCGTTTTAATTACGGTGTACGCAGTATTGTTGTTTAATACACGCTGCTGCCCAGCAAATAAAAATTGCACTTAACCGCAAAACGCCAGTTTCAGGTTCAAGGAAATGCTACGAGGGCTGAAAGAGCACTGTCTACGATTCATAGAGGAGAAAGTCGAAATTCCGACGTTTCAGGGAATAGTAACATTTCCTGGTAACTCCTCCGATTACTGGAAATTATGTCTTCTTCTAATAGAAGTGAGACGTTCAGCACTGTGCGCCAGATACGAATATGTCATGAAATATCAGTTTTTTCTACATCTACATCTACTTGGATACTCTGCAAATCACTTTTAAGTGCGTGGCAGAGAGCTCATCGAACAACCTTCACAAGTCTCAATTATTCAAATCTTGTATGACGGGTGTAAAGAAAAAACACCTATATCTTTCAGTACGTGCTGTGATTTCACTTATTTTATTGTGGTGATCGTTTCTCCCTATGTCGGTCGGTGACAACAAAATATTTTCGCATTAGGAGGAGAAAGTTGGTAATGGGAATTTCGTGAGAAGATTCCGTCGCAACGAAAAACGCCTATGTTTTAATGATGTCCAGCCTTAATCCTGTGTCGTTTTGGTGACACTTTCTCCCATATCTCGCGATAATACAAAACGTGCTGACCTTCTTTGAACTTTTTCGATGTACTCGGTCAATCCTATTTATTAAGGATCCCACACCGCGCACCAGTATTCTAAGAGACGATGGACAAGCGTAGTGTAATCAGTCTCCTTAGTAGATCTGTTACAGTTTCTAAGTGTCCTACCAATCCTGCCAATAAAATGCAGTCTTTGGTTAGCCTTCCCCACATCATTTTCTATGTGTTCCTTCCAATTTAAGTTGTTCGATATTGTAATTCCTAGGTATTTAGTTGAATTTGCGGCCTTTAGTTTGACTGATCACCCAAGTTAAGCGCTGGGCTAGTACTTGGATGGGTCTGCCGAGCGCTGTTGGCAAGTGGGGTGCACTCAGCCCTTGTGACGCAAACTGAGGAGTTACTTGATTGAGAAGTAGCCGCTCCCGTCTCGGAAACCGACATACGGCGGGGAGAGCGGTGTGCTGACCACATGATCCTCCATATCTGAATCCAGTGACGCCAACCGAAGTTTAACGGATTCCTTTTAGCACTCATGTGGATGACCTCACACTTTTCGCTATTTAGGGTCAACTGCCAATTTCGCACCATTCAGATATATTTTCTAAATCTTTTCCAATTTGTTTTGATCTTCTGATGACTTCATCTACAAACAACCTCAGACGTCTGTTCAGATTGTCTCACAAATCGTTTATATAGGTAAGGAACAGTAAAGGTCCTATAACACTACCTTGGGGACGCCAGAAATCACGTATGTTCTACTCGATGACTTTCCGTCAGTTACTGCGAACTGTGACCTCTCTAACAGGAAATCAAAAATCTAGTCACATAACTGAGACAATCTTCCATAAGCACGAAATTTCACTACAAGCCGCTTGTGTGGTACAGTGTCAAAAGCCTCCCGGATATCCAGAAATACGGAATCAATCTGAAATCCCTTGCCAATAGCACTCAACGCTTCATGCGAATAAACAGCTAGTTGTGTTTGACAAGAACGATATTTTCTAAACCCATTTTGACTGTGTGTCAATAGACCATTTCCTTCGAGATAATTCATAATGTTCGAACATAATATATGTTCCAGACTCCTGCTTCATATTGTCGTTAATCAAATGGGCCTGTAATTAAGTGGATTACTCCTACTAACTTTCTTGAATATTGCTGTGACCTGTGCAACTTTCCAGTCTTTGGGTACGGATCTTTCGTCGAGCGACCAGAAGACTTGCTTTTATGAAGTGATTTAAGTTGCTTCACTACTCCGAGGATATTAATTCTACGTTACTCATGTTGGCAGCTGTTCCTGATTCGAATTCTGGAATATTTAATTCGGTCTTTCGGAAGGCTCTATTTTATAACTCTGCTTTGACAGCACTGTCTTCGATAGTATCTCCATTGCAATCGAGCAGTGAAGGCATTGATTGTTTCGTGCCGCTATCATACTTCACGTACGACCATAATCTCTTGGGATTTTCTGCCAGGTTTCGAAACAAAGTTTCAATGTGGAAACTATTATAAACATCTCGCATTGAAGACCGCGCTAAATTTCGAGATTCTAAAAAAGATCGCCAATTTTGGGGATTTGGCGTCTGTTTAAATTTGGAATGTTTGTTTCGTTGTTTCTGCAGCAGTGTTCTGACCCTTTTGTTTTCCATGGAGGATCTTCTCCATCGTTTGTTAATTTATTTGGTATAAATCTCTCAACTGCTGCCGATACTATTTCTTTGAATTCAAGCCACATCTGGTCTGCACTTATATTATTAATTTGGAAGGAGTGGAGATGGTCTTTCAGGATGGCGTTAAGTTAAATTTTATCTGATTTTTTGAATAGGTTTATTTTTCGTTTATTTTTGGAAGATTTGGGGGTTCCAATATTCAATCTCGCTACGACAACCCTGTGTTCACTAATCCCTTCATGCGTTTTGATGCTCGTTATTAACTCAGCACTATTTGTTGCTAAGAGGTCAGGTGTGGTTTCACAATCGTTTACCATTCGCATGGGCTCATGGACTAACTGCTCGAATTAATTTTCAGAGAAAGCGTTTAGCACAATTTCGGATGATGTTTTATGCGTACCACCAGAATTAAACATCTATTTTCGCCAACATATCGAGGGTAAAGTAAAGTCACCACCAACTATAATCGTATGAGTTGGGTACGTGTTTGAAATCAAACCCAAGTTTTCTTTGAACCTTTCAGCAACTGTATCATCTGATCAGGTAGGTCGGTAAAAGGATGCAGTTATTATTTTTACCGGTTGCCAACAATAAACTCCGCCCATACTAACTCACAGGAACTATTTACTTCAATTTCGCGGCAAGATAAACTACTTCTACAACAAAAAACATGTCACCGCCTATCCTTTTGGAACACCGTTAGTTTCTTCGCAAAATTTTCGGCTGAGCTTATCTCCGGCTTTACCCAGCTTTCAGTGACTATAAAGATATGAGCATCAGTGCTTTCTGTTAGCGGGTGGAGCTCTGGTACTTTCCCAACGCAGCTACGACAATTTACAACTGTTATACCAATGGTTTCTCTATCTACGTTCTTCCTATGTTCGGCCTGCTCCCTCTGTCACTGAAGTCCTTCCTTCTTGTGTTTCCCGAGACCCTCTAACCTCAGAAACAGCCCCAGCTACCCGTGTGGCCACCTCCTGCAAGTAGTGGACACATAACCTATTAAGCGGAACCCGAAACCCAACCACCTTCTGGTGCAAGTCGAGGAATCAGCAGCCTACACGGTCGCAGAACCGTCTGAGCCTCTGATTCAGACCCTGCATTCGGCTCTGTACCAGAGGTCCGCAATCGGTCCTGTCGACTATGCTGCAAATGGTCGGCTGTGCTTTCATCTTGTAAGCAAGACTGATAGCGTTTATCACTTCTGTTAGCCGCTCGAAACCAGAGAAAATCTCTTCTGATCCAATGTGACACACATCATTGGTACCAACGTGAGCCACCACCTGCAGCTGGCTGCACCCTGTGCTCTTCATGGCAGTCATTCTACGTCAGGAATGACTCCACCCGGTATGCACATGGAGTGCATAGTGGTTTTCTTTCCCTTCTTGGAAGCCATGTTCCTAAGGGCCCTTTAACGTTCCTAACGTTGGAGCTTCCAACTATCAATAATTCCACTCTCTGTGATTGTCCAGATCTTACAGGCTGAGAGGTTTCCTCTGAAACAGGACAGGCGATGGCATATGGCTTAGCGACAATGTGAACCGCAGACAGCACCTGGAACCTGTTTTTCGGACAAGCTGGGGAGGCCCTATGTGCGGCAGCCTGGGAAATCTTTTGCCGCCTGCTACGCCCCGGGCCGATGTCCCACTCGACCATAGATGAGTGTTCAAGCTCAGTGCGAGCGGTAACTGGGCTCTCCACTGGTGAGGACCGATCGGAAGACTCCGTTCTGTACGAATATGTTAGTGCCTCGACCTAGTTCCGGTAGTTGAGTTCTGAAAACTGATCTCTGCTCCTGCTGCGTTACAGCTGTCATCAATAATGCGAGTGACTGTATTTCCTTGTTATCGTTGATTATGAAACTATGTTTGACATAATGTCTTGCTGCTGAAAATTTCCAGGCTGTATGATCTTAGGTTTAACGTCATAGGTAGCGGTATATAGTTTTAGCGGTAAAGGTATGGAGCATACTCTCTCCTCCGACAGTACTTCTCACCCAGAGCAGGTCTTTCGGATTGTAAGCGAAATTTCAGCGCTTGAGCGTTTTTATCAGAGGATGTGTTCTTGAAATGTATATCGTTTTCACGGCTGAAGAGCGGAAAATTTTACCCCTAACCATCCACCCACCGCTCGTGTGGGGTGAGGGGAATTAAATAACAATAAGGAAAAAGAATGTATATACTATTTTTATGGCTGAAGAGTGGAAAATTTTACCGCTAACAACCCACCCACCGCTAGTGTGGGGTGAAGGGGATTAAATAGCAATAATGAAAAAGAAATTAAAAGGAGACTTTCCATTGCTAGATTTTCTCCAGTTTAACGGTAAAGCACTTTTGTTCGTCATCCAAACATAAATGCAAAGAATGGATAATAAACCATCCGACAAACTCACTGCATGTTTAGTTAATGTCGCAGTCCACGAGAAATATAATTCCTTTTCAAGGACAGATTAATTTTATTTGACTCATACTTTTTTGTATATTACACCCATGTTTCTTTAACTAAAAAACAAACTAAAAATAAAGACTCTCCTGTTTCATCCCATAGAGGAAAATTATAAGGACAATGCTATAAGAAAAAGCACTTTCAAACACTATGACATTAGAGAAATGTCGCATTTCAGTTCAATATTCGCTCTAGGAGGGTGAATTCGTTTAAACTTAAATTTCTTTCCATTGTTTTGTTTATATCTGAAGAATTAACACTGTTTTCCGATCTTGCAATAAAGACGACACTTCCCTCTTTCAACATGAGAAAAGCCATAGTACTATAAAGATATCAAGAGGACCTTTATAGTCACACCAGTTTTTATCTTTTCATAGCTCGTCAACAACGAGCAGAAAATGGTCCTTCAGGGAATCACAGCTATGAAATTCAGAAGACAGTTTATCTTCTGCTTCAAATTCATAAACTGATAACTAAGAGGCTCGCCAAAGAATGCAGTCTGGAGAATGCAACGAGGGCTGTAAGGGTATGGTTCAAGATCCTAGTAATAATAATAATAGTAATAATACTACTACCAATAAAAAATAGGAAAGATTCTTAAGGGAACCGCTCGTGATAAGCAGGTAATCCTTGTTCCGAGTACTGGTCTAGCACAAAAAATTTTCAAATGTGTGTGAATTCCTGCGGGACCAAACTGCTTAGGTCAACGGTCCCTACACTTACACACTACTTAAACTAACTTATACTAAGAACATCACACACACCCGTGCCCGAGGGAGGACTCGAACTTCCGGTGGGAGGTGCCGCGCAGCCCCTGACATGAAGCCTCAAACCGTGTGGCTCTTCCACAAATTTTTGTGCGTAACCAATAGGTAATATTTCTCTATATAATACAGTGAATGTCAAAAGAATTCGCAACTGCGAATAAATTTTGAAATATTAACACAGCTGCAAATAATCACCAATTTACAGACATTGTAAAATAATTATTGCGAGAGCTGTCTTGAAAAGGAGTGCCACCGAACTGGTTATGTGAAAAATCGCAAAGCTTATTGAATAAAACAATCTTCACTAACGTACTACATCTTTATTCTTCGTGTCTCAATATTTGAAGCTCTCTGCTGATGGAAATCGTCCGCACGTGGAGTACCCAATCGCTGCGACATCTTCAAAATTCTGACACATTGGTTTCACTGTCATAGATCATACTCCGTAAGTTCCAATTGGCCCCATCCAATTTACATCTGTTTCAAAAACTTAAATAACATCTTCATGGACTTCACTTTGTCGGTGATGAAGCGGTGAAGGAAAAGAGAGGTTGTGGCTCCAGAAACGGGCAAAAACGACGATACTAATACTAACGCCGAACACGTTTGAACCGTTTGGCGGGAACCCAAGTAATGTTGCCAGCAATAGGAGCATAGACAATTTGACATATGGAGGTCTGAGTGGGTCAGAGAGCGTACATCGGTAGTCCCTGTGGTTAGGGTGACCGCTCGCGGTAATCGGGATGTCCAGGTTCGAGTCGTTAACCGTGATGCGCGAATCCAAGCAATGTTTCAAACAATTCGGACATAGACTGTGTGTCATATGGAGGTCCGGTTCGCTCCGGGAGACGCGTAGAACGAGTCGAGATGATTATCGATTTTGCTCCACTGCCTATGCAGAAAATTTAATGCACTGCTTTCGAAGGGCCAACGAGACCCGGCTGCGCTTGTGTGGGTGGCGACCTACGGTGAAGCGTCGGGCAGTTCCGATAATGTACGTAAATCGCGTGCTATGTTTATAGGTGCAGGCCTGCCTGAGGGAAGCTTTGAAACTTTCAACGTGACCGATACCTTAAGCTGCCTTTGTTTCCATTTAACAGCTGTCATGAGGCACTTTGCTGCCCTCAGATGTAGACGGCTGCGATAACGAATCAAGTTTGTACTCGTTGAACATCGCCTCTGCTCCCTTGACCTTTTACAACGTACGCACTACGTTGACACTTACATTGTGATGCGGATCCCTCGCGTGGCGCAAACTCTTCCGTTCTCGCACACTCTGGCTCGCTGAATGTTAGCTGCAATGGGTTCCTTCGTTAGCTAGTGGATGATTTTCGAAGTCCGCCATGAATCCCACACCCTTCCCCATGTTTCAGCGAGTGTGAGTCTTTACAACACATATTCCAAACGGAGCTCAGACCCTTTTCAGCATCTCACAGTCGCTGACTTGGCGGCGTTGCCCGACGTAACTTAACAGCTTAGTGTTTGATGCATAAGCTTCGGCCTCGTTGGCTCCTCCGGCGATGTTGTTGGACATACCAGTGCTCTTATTGTTAAATAGAACAGTTTTTTTCTGGAGCACACTTTCTACCTCTTTCCTGCCTGTGGTCTTGGTGTCAACGAAGGCGGTGTACACTGAGATGCGGTTGGCCAGCTCTACTCATGTGATGGAGCAGAAGTAGCCGAACTGTTGGTAGCGCAATGTAATGGTATTTCACCATCAACAAGAAACAACCAAATCGTTCTCGTCACCGAGTCCCCACTTTGCGTCGTGTGCGGGCTGCTGGACACAGATGATCATTGCTTCGTTCGTGGTCTGGCAGAAGACTTCTGACGCTTGGTCCAGCGAATTCTGACTTTCGTCACACATGCTACTTCTGTCCGAATAACAATGCACCCCGATGTTGTTCCCAGATGACGTGTACTACTGTTGAGTGGTACTTCAGATAGGCAAATAAATTAGTAAAATCAATGTGAAGTGAAGTAGAAATTAGAAAATAAATGAAAAACTTAGTTTAGTTTAGAAGAGTTACACACTGGCAAACAGCGGGCAGAGCAGCAGTGGTAACGGCCAGCGCTGGCAAGTCAGCATGTTCAGGAGAAGCCATCGCCCTCCCCACATAAGCGGAAGATGTCAATTCAGCCGTCAGGCCATCGCCCGACTGGCTCACGTGTTTCTCAATTGTCACATGTGATCAAAGGCCCTCGCCAACATTCCAAGAGCCAATGTCCAACGTTAAGAAGATTCTTCGAGAAGCTTTTCAACGTGACAGAAGAGGCAATGACCGTGAAGTCGTTCACTTCCAATGAACTGAAGTAAATAAATACGCGAGACGCAGAGGGACCGACAGTAGTTTTCAGTTCAGTTCCGGTTCGAGTTCAGTTCCAGTACAGTTCAATCAGTGCTGAAGACCGTCATGCAGGAAGAGACTACATCGTACACAGAAGCACCAAGTCCGCCGCTGTAATGGAATAGCAAGCAGCAGCCTTGCCACCAAAACACAGAAGTTAGGAAGGTATTTGAAGACTGATTTTTACGTACCCGGGTGACTCGTGAGGACGGGAAGGAGACGGCCTCACATCAGCAGTCACCTGTGAGCTGGTGATAAGATCTGACAGTCGAAGAGTGGCAAGCTGGACTCCGTTGTTCGAGTCCAGGACACTGGCCTTACCCCGCCACGCCGCTCCACTGGCCGACGCACAACACTGATACACGTGGCCACATAGAGAAGACAAACACTGGGACGCCACATCCAAGGTATCACCATCCGATTCACGACTTTGTTCTCAATAATGAAACGGGCCACCTCATGATGCGCATCTCCAGTCAACTGGGCGAAACAGCGATACGAGATACATACCGCCAGGCATAATCAGACGCCGCCGCTCACGCAGCAAAAGGCTTCGGAAACGACACAGCTGCCGCTCTCCCAGCCAGAACTATTCAGTAAGGAAACCCTTGTACAAATCTTTCAATAAAAGTTATCTTATGTAAAAATGCTGTTTCATTCAACCTCATGCCCGAGCCAAGGAAGAACCCTCACTGCCCACATGTTATTAAGAGAGAATAAGTAATTTATTTAGCGTTTTTCACCCTGACATAATGCTTTAGAATCAAATGCCCTTTGCAGTAATGCCCATTCTGACAATTGACTAGCATCAAAGAGGCCACCCAGTTACAAAATTCAAATGGCTCCAAGCACTATGGGACTTAACATCTGAGGTCATCAGTCCCCTAGAACTTAGAACTACTTAAACCTAACTAACCTAAGGACATCACACACATCCATGCCTGAGGCAGGATTCGAACCTGCGACCGTAGCAGCAGCGCGGTTCCGGACTGAAGCGCCTAGAACCGCTCGGCCACAACGGCCGGCCTACCCAGTTACACCACCCACAGACGAAGACACTCTGTGAACTGGTTCCGTGACCTTGCAGTTCGATATCTTTTTGTCACCGGCGACGAGAGGATGTGTAACTGCTGCGTATGGACACAGGAGGAGCTGACCACTGTTCGCAAACAGCTGAACGTGCTTATGGCCGCGGTCAGCCGTCTTCACGTTGCTGCCTCGGAGTGTAGTGGCAGTGGGGAGTCTAGTGCGTCACATGATTCACCTCAGGTGTTACATACTTCACCTATGGTCCCTGCTGTCGAGACATCATCGCAGGTACCGGGCGCGGTTGGGCCACCCTCTCCCCAAGGGTAGTGGTGGGTTCAGCGGCTTTCGCGTTGCACGAGATGGAGGATCAATGTGGAGGTTGGCCATGTGGCATCTCCCGCTGTGCTTGTGAGTTGACATGTGGCCGCTCCTTCAGTAAGGTCCGAGCAAGCACACGGGAGGAAGGGTTTATTAGTGACTGGGAGCTCCCCCCTTAGGGAAAAGCGGAAAGGTCGGGGAAGAAGCCCAGTGGTCATTCTGTCTGCTTGCCGGAGGGTCTCATCCGAGATGTGGAGGAGGCCCTGCCGGCGGCGATAGATAGTACTGGGAGCACCCGACTGCACTGCGGTTGGTGGAGTTGGTGAAGGCAGAAAGCCTCGCTCGATGGGTGGAATCTGAGCTAACTATGTATAGTGTCGTTTCCAGAACCGATCGCTGTCCTCTGGTTTGGAGCCGAGTGGAAGGCTTAAAGCAGAGGCTCAGACGATTCTGCGGAGATATGGGGTGCAAATTTCTCGAACTCCGCTATCGGGTGGAGAAATGTAGGGTCCCCCTGAATAGGTCAGGCGTGCACTACACGCAGGAAGCGGCTACAAGGGTAGCGGAATACGTGTGGAGTGCACATATGGGTTTTTTAGGATAGAGAATTCCCTCCCTATGCCCGGCTAGACGCCTCCTGAGACGCGACAAGGTAGCAGTAGGCAAAACGCAACTTTGCTTAAAAGAGGGCGGATGGGGATGTACCTACGTAGCGTAGGCCGTGCATGCTGCATAGAGCACGGCCACTCGGCCTGCGGGTCGCGCGAGGCGTGTTTAAAGTCTGCAGCCGCTTCCGATCGCCTCGAGCTTCAATCGTACAATATTTCCCAGCGTCTTTTAAGCGAAGTTTGAATCACAATAGCAACATGCGTTACATCACTATACGCGTCTTTTCCAGAGCGTTCGAATGGTGGTAAAAAGAAAGTATAGCGTCCCATTTAAAAAAAAAACATGTACTTGCCTCATTCAAATGGTTCAAATGTCTCTGAGCACTAAGGGACTCATCATCTTAGGTCATAAGTCCCCCAGAACTTAGAACTACTTAAACCAAACTAACCTAAGGACATCACACACACCCATGCCCGAGGCAGGATTCGAACCTGCGACCGTAGCAGTCCCGCGGTTCCGGACTGCAGCGCCAGAACCGCACGGCCACCGCGGCCGGCACTTGCCTCATTATCTCGGTCAATATAAACGTTGTGATTATTGTGCATGTACCAACGTATGTGCCCCATAGTCCGCTATGATTCGCCAAACACCGCTTGTCGATACGTGCAATCGCCACCGGAATAAGCGGTGGGGGGGGGGGGGGTGTTACGTCTTACGCGACTCACCCTGTATACAGGGTGTTACAAAAAGGTACGGCCAAACTTTGAGGAAACATTCCTCACACACAAAGAAAGAAAATATGTTATGTGGACATGTGTCCGGAAACGCTTACTTTCCATGTTAGAGCTCATTTTATTACTTCTCTTCAAATCACATTAATCATGGAATGGAAACACACAGCAAGAGAACGTACCAGCGTGACTTCAAACTCTTTGTTACAGGAAATGTTCAAAATGTTCTCCGTTAGCGAGGATACATGTATCCACCCTCCGTCGCATGGAATCCCTGATGCGCTGATGCAGCCCTGGAGAATGGCGTATCGTATCACAGCCGTCCACAATACGAGCACGAAGAGTCTCTACATTTGATACCGGGGCTGCGTAGATAAGAGCTTTCAAATGCCCCCATAAATGAAAGTCAAGATGGTTGAGTTCAGGAGAGCGTGGAGGCCATGGAAGTGGTGCGCCTCTGCCAATCCATCGGTCACCGAAACTGTTGTTGAGAAGCGTACGAACACTTCGACTGAAATGTGTAGGAGCTCCATCGTGCATGAACCATATGTTGTGTCGTACTTGTAAAGGCACATGTTCTAGCAGCACAGGTAGAGTATTCCGTATGAAATCATGATAACGTGCTCCATTGAGCGTAGGTGGAAGAACATGGGGCCCAATCAAGACATCACCAAAAATGCCTGCCCAAACGTTCACAGAAAATCTGTGTTGATGACGTGATTGCACAATTGCATGCGGATTCTCGTCAGCCCACACATGTTGATTGTGAAAATTTACAATTTGATCACGTTGGAATGAAGCCTCATCCGTAAAGAGAACATTTGCACTGAACACTAACCTGTTGATGCTACGTACTGATGTTCTTGATGCTAGTACTGTAGAGCAATGAGTCGCATGTCAACACAAGCACCGAAGTCAACATTACCTTCCTTCAATTGGGCCAACTGGCGGTGAATCGAAGAAGTACAGTACATACTGACGAAACCAAAATGAGCTCTAACACGGAATTTAAGCGTTTCCGGACACATGTCCACATTAAACCTTTTCTTTATTTGTGTGTGAGGAATGTTTCCTGAAAGTTTGGCCTTAACTTTTTGTAACACCCTGTATAAATGACCTTGTGGATAACATCAAGAGTTCACTGAGGATTTTTGCGCATGATGCTATAGTATATCGAGAGGTTGTAACAATGGAAAATTGTTCTGAAATGCAGAAGGATCTGCAACGAATTGTCGCATGGTGCAGGGTATGGCAATTGAATCTCAATGTAGACAAGTGTAATGTGCGGCGAATACATAGAAAGAAGATACTTTATCATTTAGCTACATTATAGCAGGTCAGCAACTGGAAGCAGTTAATTCCATAAATTATCTTGGTGTAGGCATTAGGAGTGACTTAGAATGGAATGATCATATAATATTAATCGTCGGTGAAGCAGATGCCAGACTGAGATTCATTGGAAGAATCCGAGGGAAATGCAGTCCAAAAACAAAGGAAGTAGGTTACCGTCCACTTGTTCGCCCACTGCTTGAATACTACTCACCGGTGTGGGATCCGTACCAGATAGGGTTGATAGAAGAGATAGAGAAGATCCAACGGAGAGCAGCGCGCTTAGTTACAGGATCATTTAGTAATCGCGAAAGCGTTACGTAAATGATAGATAAACTCCAGTGGAAGACTCTGCAAGAGAGACGCTCAGTAGCTCGGTACGGGCTTTTCTTGAAGTTTCGAGAACATACATTCACGGAGGAGTCCACCAGTATATTGCTTCCTTCTACGTATATCTCGAGAAGAGACCATGAGGATAAAATCAGAGAGATTAGAGCCCACAGAGAGGCATACCGACAATCTTTCTTTTCAAGAACAGTGCGAGACTGGAATAGAAGGGAGAACCGATAGAGGTACTCAAGGTACCCTCCGCCACACACCGTCAGGTGGCTTGCGGATTATAGATGTAGATGTAGATGTAGATGTAGATGTAGAGAGTATTCTAAATTTTTGGACTTATGCGATCGAACGGCACTGCACCATTGTCCGTAATCCGACATACAATCAATACTTTTCCACCTATCTTTGGTGTGCCTTCTGCGACGCGTCACATAGTTGGAATGTCTCTGCAATGAGCAGTTGATCTGATGCTCTATATTTGATACTATGATCAATAACGGCATTCCCTTTTATTTCGAGAAAACGTGCATGGATTTCTCCGTTCTTCAGGCTACTCTCAAGGAGTTCACAGCACAGGTCTGGGGTGAAAATTAAAACTTTGGCTGTTACATACAGTTGAAACCTTCTCTCTCTTTCCTTTCCTCGTTTCATACCATATGTAGAACTGTTGAGAAGGGTGTAGTTTGGGGGTCAACGCCTGACGTAGTGCAGATTTTTCTTATTTTTTACCAAAGAGGCGGTGGCAATATACCTCCTTTTTTTGTATTTTTTTCTATTATCAGGAAAGTGAGGGAGGAAAAGAAGAAGAAAACAGATGGTTAACGCGACCGATAGCGATACGTGGAAAGTCCATGTTCTAGATTTGCTCTGTTCCAATTTTTCATTTGTCTCATATAGATAGTATTTCTCTACCTAATTCAGCTGATGTCAAAAATATTCTCAGTTGTTGTTGTTGTTGTGGTCTTCAGTCCTGAGACTGGTTTGATGCAGCTCTCCATGCTACGCTATCCTGTGCAAGCTTCTTCATCTCCCAGTATCTACTGCAACCTACATCCTTCTGAATCTGCTTAGTGTATTCATCTCTTGGTCTCCCTCTTCTATTTTTACCCTCCACACTGCCCTCCAATGCTAAATTTGTGATCCCTTGATGCCTCAAAACATGTCCTACCAACCGATCCCTTCTTCTAGTCAAGTTGTGCCACAAACTTCTCTTCTCCCCAATCCTATTCAATACCTCCTCATTAGTTACGTGATCTACCCACCTTATCTTCAGCATTCTTCTGTAGCACCACATTTCGAAAGCTTCTATTCTCTTCTTGTCCAAACTAGTTATCGTCCATGTTTCACTTCCATACATGGCTACACTCCATACAAATACTTTCAGAAATGACTTCCTGACACTTAAATCTATACCCGATGTTAACAAATTCCTCTTCTTGAGAAACGCTTTCCTTGCCATTGCCAGTCTACATTTTATATCCTCTCTACTTCGACCATCATCGGTTATTTTACTCCCTAAATAGCAAAACTCCTTTACTACTTTAAGTGTCTCATTTCTTAATCTAATTCCTTCAGCATCACCCGACTTAATTTGACTACATTCCATTATCCTCGTTTTGCTTTTGTTGATGTTCATCTTATATTCTCCTTTCAAGACACTGTCCAATCCGTTCAACTGCTCTTCCAAGTCCTTTGCTGTCTCTGACAGAATTACAATGTCATCGGCGAACCTCAAAGTTTTTACTTCTTCTCCATGAATTTTAATACCTACTCCGAATTTTTCTTTTGTTTCCTTTACTGCTTGCTCAATATACAGATTGAATAACATCGGGGAGAGGCTACAACCCTGTCTTACACCTTTCCCAACCCCTGCTTCCCTTTCATGCCCCTCGACTCTTATAACTGCCATCTGGTTTCTGTACAAACTGTAAATAGCCTTTCGCTCCCTGTATTTTACCCCTACCACCTTCAGAATTTGAAAGAGAGTATTCCAGTTAACATTCTCAAAAGCTTTCTCTAAGTCTACAAATGCTAGAAACGTAGGTTTACCTTTTCTTAATCTTTCTTCTAAGATAAGTCTTAAGGTCAGTATTGCCTCACTTGTTCCAACATTTGTACGGAATCCAAACTGATCTTCCCCGAGGTCGGCTTCTACCAATTTTTCCATTCGTCTGTAAAGAATTCGCGTTAGTATTTTGCAGCTGTGACTTATTAAACTGATTTTCGGTAATTTTCACATCTGTCAACACCTGCTTTCTTTGGGATTGGAATTATTATATTCTTCTTGAAGTCTGAGGGTATTTCGCCTGTCTCATACATCGTGCTCACCAGATGGTAGAGTTTTGTCATGACTGGCTCTCCCGAGGCCATCAGTAGTTCAAATGGAATGTTGTCTACTCCCGGGGCCTTGTTTCGACTCAGGTCTTTCAGTGCTCTGTCAAACTCTTCACGCAGTATCTTATCTCCCATTTCGTCTTCATCTACATCCTCTTCCATTTCCATAATATTGTCCTCAAGTACATCGCCCTTGTATAAACCCTCTATATACTCCTTCCACCTTTCTGCCTTCCCTTCTTTGCTTAGAACTGGGTTGCCATCTGAGCTCTTGATATTCATACAAGCGGTTCTCTTCTCTCCAAAGGTCTCTTTAATTTTCCTGTAGGCAGTATCTATCTTACCCCTAGTGAGACAAGCCTCTACATCCTTACATTTGTCCTCTAGCCATCCCTGCTTAGCCATTTTGCACTTCCTGTCGATATCATTTTTGAGACGTTTTTATTCCTTTTTGCCTGCTTCATTTACTGCATTTTTATATTTTCTCCTTTCATCAATTAAATTCAATATTCCTTCTGTTACCCAAGGATTTCTATTAGCCCTCGTCTTTTTACCTACTTGATCCTCTGCTGCCTTCACTACTTCATCCCTCAGAGCTACCCATTCTTCTTCTACTGTATTTCTTGCCCCCATTCCTGTCAATTGTTCCTTTATGCTCTCCCTGAAACTCTGTACAACCTCTGGTTCTTTCAGTTTATCCAGGTCCCATCTCCTTAAATTCCCACCTTTTTGCAGTTTCTTCAGTTTCAATCTGCAGTTCATAACCAATAGATTGTGGTCAGAATCCACATCTGCCCCAGGAAATGTCTTACAATTTAAAACCTGGTTCCTAAATCTCTGTCTTACCATTATATAATCTATCTGATACCTTTTAGTATCTCCAGGAGTCTTCCAGGTATAGAACCTTCTTTTATGATTCTTGAACCAAGTGTTGGCTATGATTAAGTTATGCTCTGTGCAAAATTCTACAAGGCGGCTTCCTCTTTCATTCCTTCCCCCATTCCATATTCACCTACTATGTTTCCTTCTCTCCCTTTTCCTACTGACGAATTCCAGTCACCCATGACTATTAAACTTTCGTCTCCCTTCACTACCTGAATAATTTCTTTTATCTCATCATACATTTCATCTATTTTTTCATCATCTGCCGAGGTAGTTGGCATATAAACTTGTACTACTGTAGTAGGCATGGGCTTTGTGTCTATCTTGGCCACAATAATGCGTTCACTATGCTGTTTGTAGTAGCTAACCCGCACTCCTATTTTTTATTCATTATTAAACCTACTCCTGCATTACCCCTATTTGATTTTGTATTTATAACCCTGTAATCACCTGACCAAAAGTCTTGTTCCTCCTGCCAACGGACTTCACTAATTCCCACTATATCTAACTTTAACCTATCCATTTCCCTTTTTAAATTTTCTAACCCACCTGCCCGATTAAGGGATCTGACATTCCACGCTCCGATCCGTAGAACGCCAGTTTTCTTTCTCCTGATAACGACGTCCTCCTGAGTAGTCCCCGCCCGGAGATCCGAATGGGGGACTATTTTACCTCCGGAATATTTTACCCAAGAGGACGCAATCATCATTTAATCATACAGTAGAGCTGCATGTCCTCGGGAAAAATTACGGCTGTAGTTTCCCCTTGCTTTCAGCCGTTCGCAGTACCAGCACAGCAAGGCCGTTTTGGTTAATGTTACAAGGCCAGATCAGTCAATCATCCAGACTGTTGCCCCTGCAACTACTGAAAAGACTGCTGCCCCTCTTCAGGAACCACATGTTTGTCTGGCCTCTCAACAGATACCCCTCCGTTGTGGTTGCACCTACGGTACGGCCATCTGTATCGCTGAGGCACGCAAGCCTCCCCACCAATGGCAAGGTCCATGGTTCATGGGGAAATAAAAATTCATAATATTAATAAAGTTGCTGATTGTCTCCAATGTCTGTCCCTTCCTACACTCATGCATGCTTGCGGGAACATACACTGCTAAATTACGTATTACAACGCATTTAATTCACATTTTGCGAATTTAGATTGACGTGAGCTGTTCGCGAAACATCAAAACTTGTGCCGGACCGGGACTCGGACCTGGAAATTTCGCTTACCGCGGGCGGTCGTCTTAACCATTATGGCTATCTGAGCACGCCTCCATTACCGACAAAACTTCCACATGTCACGGGATCCACAACCTTAATGCTCTCACATTTCTTGATGTCCGCGGACGGAGAGGCAAATGATGTATCGTCGAGGCATGGATACATTGTTGATGGGTACAATGTTTGTGTTTGTACAGTCTCTGTTCCGTCATATTACAATGTCCTTCAGACTTCAGATGTTTGCAGCTCTGGTAATTATTATGAAACGGAGGGAGGAGGAGAAACAGAAAATTTGCTACGAGCATTATACACAGATAAGCCAGAACGTTAGGACTACTACCTAATGGCCAGGATGTCCACCTTTGGCTCGGACAACAGCGGCGACGCGTCGTGGCAAGGAAGCAATGAGGCCTTCATAAATCACTGGAGGGAGTTCGCACGACATCTTCACAACCATATCACCTAATTTTCCACAAATTCCGGGCAGTTCAATCACGTCCCAGATGTGTTCGATCGGCTTCAGATCTGGCGAATTGGGGGGCCAGCACATCAACTGGAACTCGCCACTGAGTTCCTCGAACCACTCCATCATAATCCTGGCCTTGTGGCATGGCGCATTATTTTGCTGAAAAGTGCCACTATCGTTGGAAAGCATGATCGTCTTGAAGGGGTGTACGTGGTCTGCAACCAGTATACGATACTTCTTGGCCGTCGTATTACCTTGCTCGAGCTCCACTGGACCCGAGGATGCCCGAGTGAATGTTTCCTAGAGCATAAAGGAGCAGCAGCCAGTTTGCCTCTGTCCAGCAGTACAGGTATCAAGGAGCTGTTCCCCTAGAAGACAACGTATTCGCGCCCTCCCATCGGTATGATGCAGAAGGTATCAGGATTCATTAGACCATGCAACGTTCTGCCACTGCAGCAACGTCCAGGGCCGATGGTCACCTGCTCATTTCAGTCGTAGTTTCCGATGTTGTGGTGTTAACATTGGCACATGCATGACTCGTCGGCTGCGAAGGCCGATCATAAGGAATGTTCGGTGCACTGTGTGTTCAGACACAATTGTAGTCTGCCGAGAATTCGAGTCTAATGTTAGTTTCGTCCAGTTCGCCGCCAGTTCTGTTTCACAAGTCTGCTCGAGCTTACAACGTCCGGCTTCTGTAATGAGGAGTGGCCGCAGAACACCACGACGTTTGGATGTGGTTTCTCCTTGGTTTCGCTACGTTTTGAAGACACTCACCACAGCACTCCTCGAACACCGGAGAAGTCGTGCAGTTTCCGAAATGCTCCGAGCAATCACGAACTGCCCTCGGTCAAATTCAAATAAATAGCGTGCCTTCCTATTCTACACACGGACAGAACGCTCACTGATACTACAAGCTATTTGCGTGTGCCTGACTAGCAGTTCATTCCTCGCCAGATGACGCTGCTATCGCCTGGACGGGTTTGTATCGATAGTAGGTCGGTGGTGATCATGTTCTGGCTGATCAGAGTGTATGAGGAAACGGAAAATACGCTATGTATCTTGATGGACATCGGTACGCCGCTGCACTTCTTACGCTTTATCATCCAGGTACGACTTAACTCATGTCGTCGGTTATCCACCGACAGCCGGTCGTGTTATCGTCAGCTCCGTCAGACGGTATCTACTCCTACGTTTTGATGATCCACCTGTGTGGACGGTCGCTTAGGGGACTTCCTAAGTAATAAAAATATTGCCTGTGCTTGGGGTTCCATGCAGTCTTACTATTACGTTCTTGTAGGTAGTTCCAAACGTCCAATGCGTCAGTAGGTCGATCATGAAATGATTAGTCCACCGCATACCTACGTGACTACTTTGGTTTCGCTACGCAGAAAATACAAAAAAAAAAAAAATGGCTCGGACCACTATGGGACTTAACATCTATGGTCATCAGTCCCCTAGAACTTCGAACTACTTAAACCTAAGTAACCTAAGGACATCGCACAAAACCCAGTCATCACGAGACAGAGAAAATCCCTGACCCCGCCGGGAATCGAATCGGGGAAGCCGGGCGTGGGAAGCGAGAACGCTACCGCACGACCACGAGCTGCGGACTGCGAAAAATACAGTGAGTCCGGAAAAAGGAGAGGTCAATGTGCGATTTGTTGCGGAGTGACTCGTAGAAAGCACTGCAAAATTTGTCGCAATGAGCGAAATAGGTCTTCTGCTGCACCACATCTGACAGTTGCTCGTTCGTGAACACTTTGGCCCCTACGACTAATACAAACTTCCAAATTGCCACTAATTCAACAACCCTTTAGGCTCGCCCATTTCTTTATTCCTGCAGAGGGAGACACACATTTTCTATACTGATTTAGGGCCGTCGAGGTGTGGATACATTATGGGTGGTTACAGTGTCTGTGTTTATTCAGTGTCTGTGTCTTTTCATTACAATGTTCTCCACACATTCATGCATGCCGGTCCGAAGATCTTTGGAATGTGAATATACAGACACTGTATAAACACATAAGTTGTAACTATCAATAATGTATGTATTACAAATCCACAAGAGGAAAAAAACGATGTTAATAGTAATGTTGAGCTGATTTGTCTCATTAACCCTGTGGCATGAATCCAGCTAATGTTGCCAGCAGTGGGGGCGCGACAGTGTGGCATATGAAGGTTTGGAGCACTTCGGGAAGTGTGCATGGATAGCTAATATCGTTAATGGAACCGCTTGTGATAAGCAGGAAATCTGGGTTCGAGTCCTTCTACACACAATTTTTCTTGCGTCATCAGTATATATATGTAAAAGGTAAAGTCCTGACTGACTAACTCCTCACCGTCCAACCCAAATCTGCAAGGCCGAAAATTTGAAATTTGGAACTGATCTCATACTGTAGCTATCGTTTAGTAAGGATTTGTTCAAAATTCCATCTCTAGGTGGGTGAATAAGGAGATGAAAGGTTTTTTTCGAAAATACGTTACTATAATGCAGTTCTTAAGCTAGAGCAACGGAAATTGGTCTTTGGTTTCTCTGTCAGAAATAAAGAAACACGTGTTGCAGCATTTTTAAAAATTCAACCACTAAGGCGATGACACAGGGGATGAACATTTTTAAGAAAATATTTCCATATATTAAATAATTTTTAGAGCTAAATGTATGAAAATCGGTATTTAACTTCTCAGTTAGATATACAGAAATATGTGTTATGAGATGAAGGTATCTATGGAAACAACACTACAAAAACGTAAAAGACATGATTAACGGAAAGCTTGGACTCCAGCTACCAGAATCGCTGTTTTGTCAGAAGTACATCCGGAAAAGACAGTTCATCTATGACCTTAACTAGCGTGAAAAGGTTAGAAGGTGTTGAAGTTTATCAACAACATAAAATCTGATCTAATGGAAAATAAAATAAATAAAAAAAATATGTGCAGACCATACAGTCTACGGGAACGAAGATGCGGGCGCTAAGCTAGAAGGTAATACTTCCAAACAGGTGAAGTCAATGTAATTCGCTATTGCCAATAAATATTTTAATATTAGCACAAAAGCTGGTCGTCATGAATGTTGGTTCCTTCCGACATGAATGTATATGTGAAGGAACAGAGATTGGTTCAAAATGGCTGTGAGCACTATGGGACTCAACATCAGAGATCATCAGTCCCCTAGACTTACAACTACTTAAACCTAACAAACCTAAGGACATCACACACATCCATGCCCGAGGCAGGATTCGAACCTGCGACCGTAGCGGTCGAACGGTTCCAGAATGAAGCTCCTGGAACCGCTCGGCCACAACGGCCGGCAACAGACATTGCAAAGTAGTTCTTACAACGAAGCGGATTCGCATTTTGCGAATCTGTAATTATGTCAGCTGTTTGCGACACATGAGAATATGTGCCGGATCGGGACTCGATCCCAGATTTCCTGCTTATTACATCCAGTTGGATGAACAATATCGGCCATCCATGCACACTTCCCGATACTAACTTCCATATGTAATGGTATCCACAGCTCTTACGGTCGCACATTTCATGGTTCCGGGACAGTGAAAGACACGTAATTTATCGTCATTTAAGCCTTTCGAGGCATGGATACATTATTGATGTTTACTATGTCTGTACTTACACGGTGTCTGTATCTTCACCTTACAATGCTCTTCAGAAGGGGTGCATGCCCAAAGTAACATGTATCGAAGTTCGCAGACACTGTCAAATACAGACAATGCACTAATGTATTTCACGCCAAACTCAAGGAAACCTAACGAGAGAACTAAATAAGTTTCTCCCTATGCGGTAGTTACATAACTGTAGTAGACGTTGAGACATTCTGAAGTTTGGGCCTGTCGGGGGAATGTGCTAGGATGAGCAGTTCGGCCTGGAGCGCCGAACATGCTGGACGTTTCGAGTCGTAGCAGTTTGTTGTTTACGTGGTGTGAGATGACTTTTGTGAGTAGTTACTCATTTTTGAATCGTCTATTATTTTAATTTAGGGGTGTTTTTGGTATTGGTGCCGACCGCTTCGTTCTCATCATGTCGTTCAGGATGGTTCCAGGCAAAGGTAATGTTAGTTTTACTTTTGACAAGTCCACCCATAACGTACAGCCAAGTTCCCTCTAAATTCATCACTGGTTACTATAAAAGAATAGTATTACTTCAGATCAGGTGCACACCGCATATTTTGACACTGAACTTTGTGTCTTGTTTGTAAAATTTAAAAACCCCCTCCAAACGGACAGGTTGTTAATTAAACACGGCAGTCAGGATCCTTTGCGCTATAAAGATGAGTCGGTTAGTGTTGTCCTCCTTGTCAGTGCAGATGCTGAATATACCAATCTGCGACTATTGAACATGCCGCCTGAAGTAGATGATCAGTGTCTTAAGGACATGTTGATGAAATTTGGTGATGCTAAGAGCATTCGCTGGGAACGACCATTGAGTCAACAGCGTCTTCAGTGTTACAGTGGTATACGCTCTGCCAAGCTGTACGCCAAACAGAACATTTTGTGGTTATTGTGTCCACGTTACTTATAGTAGTTAGGTAGGGACATGCTTCTTATGTTATGAGAGTGGTCAACAAGATCTCAGTTGTCCGAAACGGATTTTTGTTCTCAAAAATTTTCTTGGACAGTGGCATAAAAAATGGTTCAAATGGCTCAAACACTATGGGACTTAACATCTGAGGTCATCAGTCCCCTAGACTTAAAACTACTTAAATCTTACTAACCTAAGGACATGACACACATCCATGCCCGAGGCAGGATTCGAACCTGAGACCGCAGCAGCAGCGCGGTTCCGGACTGAAGTGCCTAGAACCACTCGACCACAAAGGCCAGCGACAGTGGCATAAGCTGACGGTAGCAGACCTGTTTCCTGCTGGTGCTACTTCTAGTGGCAATCCACAGCCTCATTTGAGGTTATCCGTGGGTTGTATTTACCCCATTAAAACCGAAGACGGGTTATGAGCTGTCTGCTGCCCGTGCCTACGGTCAGATGCTGCAACAAGCGACGTGGTACCCAGGATGCAGATTTTCCAGATGGTGAAACCCCGTGTTATCATGTCCTGCTTCAAGTCTCTCTCTTAGTGATAAAAGCTGCATAGTGGTCTACCGTCCTCCTGTGGAGGCTGTGAGAGCAAAGGATTCGGACGTTCGTTCGGCCTCTGGCGTGGATCTGATGGAGTCGCGTCATGGTGTTTTTGATGTGTCCCCCTTGCCGCCTCCCCAGTTATCGCAGTCTGAGGAACAGCGTCTGTGCCGACCACCAGTAACGGCGCTTCGGTTACGTAACCTTAGGAACTTCTGCTGACGAAACTTGTAGTGCAGAAGTCACCCCAGGCTGTTTCAGTCTTATCGCCTACTGAGCCTATTGTTCCGACCATGTCTGTCATGACGGATGACTCCCCTGCAGAACAGTTTACTTTTACTTATCCAGCGCGGCGACATCCAGATCATTCACTTGATCCCCTCACCCTTCCGGCTGCTGAGGTGATTTTGCCTCATGGCTGGCGTAAATAGCGTGTCCAACCGGATCGCGCTGGCCCGTGCAAGAAATCATGCCGTAAATGTTGTGAAGGCCGTGAGAGTAGTACCCCTTCCCCGGACTCGTCTACAGTCTCGACAACACCCTTGTTGTTTTGAATGTCAGTAGCAATGAGTCTGAGTTATGGTTCACTCCTCTCTAGCAGTTTATTTACGATTCTAATGCAGATGTTATATTTTTGCAGAAAGCATTGTTTACCAACTTTTTTTTCCCCATCTTTTGGAGCTTTTTTCCTGTAGCGTCTGAAGATTCGACGGGTACTGCTCTATTTTATTGTAAATGTATTCCCGTCACTGACATTGAAGTTCTTGATTGTAGCCGCTGAATTGCTTGTCGTCTTTTTGAACTTACCCTAGTTGTACTTTACGCACAGTCTGGCACGGTTCAAAAAAATGGTTCAAATGGCTCTGAGCACTATGCGACTTAACATCTGTGGTCATCAGTCCCCTAGAACTTAGAAATACTTAAACCTAACTAACCTAAGGACATCACACACATCCATGCCCGAGGCAGGATTCGAACCTGCGACCGTAGCAGTCGCGCGGTTCCGGACTGAGCGCCTAGAACCGCTGGACCACTGCGGCCGGCACGGTTCAAACAGCGGCGCGCTCGAAATTTTAAAGGGAGGAGATCCCTTATCTTTAGCGTAAGAATCCTCGTAATATTCTGCTGGGTGCTGACTAAAACTGCGTGTTGTGTCCCGTTAACCGGTCCGCTGAGTTAATTTTACTTTTGATCTCCAAGAACTGATTCGTAGGAGGCGTTTGAGTGAAGCTTCGGATCATAAATTTCCAACGCTGGTGAAATGCAAGTTTTTACGGCGACGTCTAGTAGCAGACTTGACAGGTTTTATTTGTCCGATGTTTTATGTCATCGGGTTCTTGTAGTTGACGTAACTCCTGCGCCTTTCACTTATCACTGTGCTGTTGCAGCAGCTGTCAACCTCTCCCTGCAACTCATAAAATGCTGTTGTGTTCAGTGGAAACTCAACGTTTCCCATCTTGTTCATGGGTACGCTGATGCCGTGATTGGTGCTAAGTGAGAGGTTTGTTTCCGCTAGGTGGTGCGTTACCATTCCTGACTGGAATGATGGTATGAGTATGCACAGCCGAGAATCAGAAGAACCTTGGTATGTTACTATGCAGCAAGGGCCAGAGACTTTCGGAACTGTTACGAGTTTTTGTATACCGTTCTTTCTGAATCGTATGCACGTGCAGGAGACGCCCCTATGAGGATTGCTGATGTTCGGCGGATCAAGGCTATGTTTCTTCTGATTAAGAAACAACAGGTGGAATGATTGAGGTTGACGTCTAAGCCACGTTATCTCGTTAACAAGAAGGTAACTTACTTGAATCGCATGCTTCGTCGTCATACTCGTCGTCGTCGCTCTCTTATTACCTCTCTCACGGCACATGTTGGTCATCTGGTGACTACCCATAGTGAGTTGACTCAAGACTTACATTAATACTAAACACAGCTGTATGCAGTGGATAACACCGCGAGCCTCCCTTCCGATGTAAGTTTTGCTACCCTCGATGAAATGATTATGCCTGACGAAACTGTTGAGTTATTAGCAGATTTTCAGGAGGTTGAAGTGATTGATTTTATCCCCACTTCCCGCTGCCACAAATCCCCTGGTCCGGACGGCCTTCCGAAACAGCTTTATTTATATTTTTGGCATCTCTTGGGTTTTTCTTTTACTTCAATTGTAAACGAGATTTTGTGTGGAGGAGGAGGACGAGGGGGAGGGTGGGTCCTGCGAGCTTCAAGGTGAGGAAAATTCCTCTCACCCCGATGTATCATGGCTGTTTAACAGCGGCTGATTTTGGTCCCCCCTAGCTACTTAATTTTGACTTCAAAGTGGTTGCACGGGCTGCGAACTACAGATTGTTCTTGCTTGGTCGTGTGGTTGGTAAACTTCAGTGTTATGCCCTGTCCGAACAGTTTTGAGTCCGGTGGCTGAATATAGGGATTTAGTTTTCAAGGTGGCTGTTACGTCTGTTCATTGTGTTTTTCCTTCTTAGGATTTTCTAGTGTATTTGGTCGCATTTTTGACGCCGTCTTGATCGCCTGTTGGAGATTGTTGGTTTTACAGCTCTTGTACATGTCGTTCTTTCTATCTTGTACAATAACATTGCAGCGTCAGTGGTAGTCAATCGTGGGCTGACGCCACCGATTCTTCTATCTTGGTAAGTGCTTCAAGGCAATTCGTTCTCCATGACTTTGTCCTGTCTCTTGAACTGTTGGCCAGCTGGTGTGGCCGAGCGGTTCTAGGCGCTACAGTCTGGAACCGCGCAACCACTACGGTCGTAGGTTCGAATCCTGCCTCGGGGATGGTTGTGTGTGATGTCCTTAGGTTAGTTAGATTTCAATAGTTCTAAGTTCTAGGGGACTGATGACCTCAGATGTTGAGTCCCATAGTGCTCAGAACCATTAGAGCTGTTGTCACAACAAGTTGCTGACCAGCTGTCACGTTTAACTCTCTAAGAATGAAATCTCACAGTTAGGGCGTATGCCGACGACGTGGTGATTCTCCTTCGTCGAAGTGAGGAAGTTCCCTTGTTAAAAGTGATAATTGGTGGTTTTTGTCGAACTTCAGGAGCGCTCTTAAATGAAGACAATTGCAGATTCCTCAGCCTCTGTGGCTTCGAGGACTCTGTCCATACCTGGGTACGATTGTGGATCGGAATTTATCTTTGGAGTTGTTGCTGATCGTTGCCCACTGAAGATGACGGCTCTGAATTGACACTCAGTTGCTGCTAAAATTCAGGGTGCCATACAGGAACATGAAAGACGCTCGCTTACCATGTTGCAGAAAGTACGGATATTGGATACCTACATTTTGTGTAATGCATGTTATGTCGTGCAGATCTTTCCCGTTTCCAAGATGGTAGTGAAAAACGTGCATCTGAATGGCCGATTTATCTGGAAAGATCGTATTTTTAAACTAGTTTATGAGATTTTGACGAGGCCGCGCACGGAAGGCGGCTCGCCTCTCAGATATCACACGCGAGGCGTTTACATTGTACTTCCGACACGTGATATTGTTTGTTATCCGTGTATTTCATATTATCACGTCACGACTCCTCATTCTTGTATGGCACAGTTGACGCAAATCGCATTCAATTCAAATTGCGTCACGTTCAGGTGGTCAATTCCTGCTTGCTTGCGGAGGTGGGATAATCTGCCCTAATACCGTTGAATTGTTATCACCGCGTGTTCGTTGGAAAGTTATGTGAACCAACATCAGTCTCCTGATTCAAAAGATGGAAGCGGCTTCCATGGACAGGCTTCTCGATAGATTTGCCTCTTGCAGTTACATGGCGATCTTGCGCTGATTGCGGCAATAACTTGGTTTCATCACCAGGATTTCTGTCAATGCCCACACCACCGACTTTATCCTGCAGCCGGTTTCCTCCTCCCTTCCGAAGTCGAAGACTAGTTCAGCAATGTGGATAATTACTCGTTTTTTACGTTTTGTTGTTGCTGGTGTGAGGGGGGTAACTTTTTGTCATGTCAGAAATACACGCTTACTGCATGCTAGGCCGCCTCGCAGTATCCCCGACATAAAGAAAAATTGTAATGTTAATACAGCTACAAATCGCAACCAATCTCTGTTCTGTCAGACAGTCAAGCATCTCTGAAGGAACAAACAATGTGAAATAAGTAATGCAGGCCTACAGAATCACAAACGACATATTAATACTAACGTTCAATACGTTTGCCTCATTAACCCTGCTGCTGGTATCCAAGTGATGTTGCGATCAACGGGAGTGTAGACAGTGTACAATAAGGTGATTTAGATCGGTCTCCGGGAAATATCCATGGATATTCTAGATGGTTAGGGTAACCACTCGCGATAAGGGAAAATGTGTGTTCGAGTGCCGGTATGGCACAAATTATCATGTGTCACCAGTACGTAAAGTGAAGAAAGTCATGGGGTATCTCGTAATATAGTGTCGGATTTCCTTTTTCCCGGCGCACTGAACCAACTTGACATGGCATGGACTCAAGTCGTTGAAGTCCCCGGCAGAAATATTGAGCAATGCAGCCTCTATAGCTGTCCATAATTGCAAAAGTATTGCCAGTGCAGGATTTTGTGCACGAACTGACCTCTAGATTATGTCCCATAAGTCTCCGATGTGATTCATGTCGTGCGATGTGGATCAAATGGTTCAAATGGCTCTGAGCACTATGGGACTTAACATCAATGGTCATCAGTCCCCTAGAACTTAGAACTGCTTAAACCTAACTAGCCTAAGGACATCACACAACACCCAGTCATCACGAGGCAGAGAAAACGATGTGGATCATCAGATCATTCGCTCGAACTGCCCAGAATTTTCTTGACACCAACCGTGAACAATTTTGATCCGGTGACATGATGCATTGACATCTACAAAAATTCTATCGTTCTTTGAGAACATAAAGTCAATGAATGGCGGCAGATTGTCTCCAAGTAGCCGAACGTAACCATTTCAAGTCAATGAGAAGTTCAGTTGGATCAGAGGACCCAGTTCATTCTATATAAACACAGCCCACACCATTATGGAGCCACAACAGCTCGTACAGTGCCTTGTTGACAACCTGAGTCCATTGCTTTCTGGGGTCTGAGACACTCGAATTCTACCATCAGCTTTTATCAGCTGAAATCGACACTCATCTGACCAGGCCACGGTTTTCCAGTCGTCTAGGGTCCAACCGATTTGGTCACGAGCCCAGGAGAGGCCCTACAAGTGATATCGTGCTATTAATAAGGTCACCCATGTCGGTCGTCTGCTGCCATAGCCCAAGCGCCAAATTTAGCCGCACTGCGCTAACGGAGACGCTCGTCGCACGTCCGACATTGAATTCTGCGGTAATTTCACGCAGTGTTGCCTGTCTGTTAGTACTGCCAACGCTACGCAAACGCTGCTGCTCTCGGTCTTTAAGCGAAGATCGTCTGCCACTGCGTTGCCCGTGGTGAGAGGTAATGCCTGGAATTTGGCATTCTCGGCACACTCTTGACATCAAGAATTTCGGAATATTGAATTCCTTTACGACATCTGAAGTGGAATGTCCCATGCATCTAGCTGCATCTACTATTTCGGTTTGAAAGTCTGTTAATTCCCGTAGTGTGACCATAATCACGTCGGAAACCTTTTCACATGCATCACCGGAGCACAAATGACAGCTCCGCCAATGTGTTGCCATTTTATACCTTGTGTACGCGATACTCTGAATACGTCCTTATCGCTATTCCACGACGTATGTCACCTCCATGTGTTTACATATCTGCTATACCTGATATCAAAAGAATCCGTAATTACGAATCAATTTCGTAACATTAATACAGCTGCAGATCATCATCAGTGTCTGTGCCATCAGACAAGGATGCATGTCTTGAGGAATGGACACAACATCATAATTATTTCAACAAAATAGTTTCGCAGTTTGCGAATCTCAATGATGTCAGCAACACATGAGAAATTGTAACAGAACTGGACAGGACACTGGATTTCCTGCACATCCCGAGCGACCTTAACAGCTTCAGCTGTCTCAGGACATCGGCAGGAACGATCCGAATATCCATACGTTAAGTAATTCTCAACCCTTACTCTCGCACATTTCGTGATTAATGCAAGGGGAGAAACATATAACTTAGCGCCATTTTAGTCCGTTGACGCATGGATGCATTATTGACGGTGTCTGTATCATTACAACGTTCTTTAGACACTATTCGTACTATTACAGCTGCGGTAATTAATATGAAATGAATTCGTATTTGGCGAATCAGAATTGACTTTAGTTATTTGAAGCACATCAAAATTTGTGCCTGACGGGGCTCGATCCTGGATTTCCTGCTTATCGTGATTGGTCACCTTAACCACTTTGGCTGTCAGGGACTTGAAATCGGATTTCTCGCTTTTAGCGAGCCGTCACCCACTTTAGCTCTCCAAGCACGCCACAGGAGAGAACCAAACTTCCACATGCCATTGAGTCCACAACTCTTACTCTTACATATGTAATGATTTCTACACGGGAGGAAGACAAATATTTTATCGTCATTTTAGTCCATCGAGGTAAGGATACAGTCTTCATGATTACAGTGTCTGTGCTTATACAGTGTCCTTATCTTCACATTATAATATTCTTCAGAAAGAATTTTTCGTCGTGGGTGGACTACACATTCTGAGGATTCTTTCAATTAACATCAGTTTGGCAACTTTCCTGCCTGCGATTAGTGCCATTTTGCATTGCTCCGTACGCTTCCCCTCGGTTATATAACAGATGTTATTGCCTCCAACAAATCTGGATTCTCTGCAGGTCCTCCCACACTTCCGTATAATTGTATAATGTTGCGACTTTTCTGTAGACAGACAAAGTATAACACTCCCCCTTGGCGAGCGTTCGAAATTAAATTTTTTCTCTGATGACAATTTTCTGTTGAGAATGACATGATGTTTTCTTTTTATTAGATATTTTTCAGCCCAATCACACACCTGGTCTGATGTGCTGTATTTTGTTCATTAGGTGGAGGTATGGAACTGCATCGAATGCCTTCCGATAGTCAAAAATGGCTCTGAGCACTACGGGACTTAACTGCTGAGGTCATCAGTCCCCTAGAACTTAGAACTACTTAAACCTAACTAACCTAAGGACATCATACACATTCATGCCCGAGGCAGGATTCGAACCTGCCACCGTAGCGGTCGCGCAGTTCCAGATTGTAGCGCCTAGAACCGCTCGGCCACTCCCGCCGGCTTTCCGATAGTCAAACAACACGGTATGAACCTGGGCGCATATATCCAGTGCCTTCTGGGTGTCGTCGACGAACAAAGAGAGCCGGGTTCCTCTCGATCATTGTTTCTAGAATCCAAGATGATTCCCGCAGAGAATATTTTCAATCAGTAGACATGTCATAATACACGAGTTTGAAACTTTTTCGAAAATTCTACTGCGTTCTGAGACCAATGGTACGGTCCTATAGATCGTGCGTCTTTGAGACGATGCTTTATGAAAACAGAAATGAGCTCTTTTTTTTTCCAATCACTACGACCACTTCTCTGTCACATCCGAATTGGTTTGCTTCCTATGTTCAGATTCCAGCAGATCCAGCTGAAATAAGGTCGCCCTGCCATATTTTCTTTTTCTAGGTAATAAGAGATCGTGCTACTGGCTTTCCCTCATCATGGGTATCTTCTCACATCAAGGAGAGGCAAGTGTACGGAACCTTCACTTGGTTTTCCGTGTTCCTATCAGAATACTTGTTTCTAATCGTAAAGAAAACTCCTGAAATGCTCGGTATTTAAGTCTCTTCTGCAGTAATTTTCTCTCCATTGTCAATATTAAGTTCATACGTTGTTGGAAGACATCTTTTGGAGACTGTTACAACTTTTTATAACCAAAATAAATTTTTATTGCCTTCAAACATTGAACTGAAATCCATAAAACTTCATTTGCTGACAAATATCCAGGATTTTTAGTTTCAACATCTGGATACCGTTACAGCTGGAAACTTTTAACTTTCTCTTGTAGATCCTGCCCTATCCTTGTCATTAGTCCACTTCAAATGAGACGTCAGGCCTAATACCATTAAAAGTTACTTGTCAGCGTTATTAACTCAGAATTGGAATTTCGCTTGATTGCTCATTGTATATCAGTAATATTCAATCAGTCATCTATTTTTTTTTTTTTTTTTTGCATTTAAAGTACGTTGTAATGTATCTGTGATGCACAAAAACTCTTTGGGAAGCGTGATATATGTGATGTTAGAGTGCTTTGCTAATGCATGCTTGTAAATTTTGTAAAGAAATATGAGAAATGTATAATTTACTAAATAATATTTTTTCGTGGATGAATGAAATAAAGATGTTCGAGTGCCTAATTTTATATACTAGTGTGAATTGTCATTTGTGTAAATTGGTTCACGCTTAGGGTCAATGTGTAGGAGATGTGTTGTGTAAAAGATGGAGTGATTTTGTACTGGAAGTTTCTGTGGAAAGCGTAAAAGATGGCTTGGTTTTTTGGCGTGCTACCTGTAGAGCGAGCGAGAACGAGAAGACACAATCTGTACGCAGCAGTGAAAGAAGCAACACTCGGTCGGAGCAGGCGATGCCTTGCCTGGAAATTTTTGCACAGTAGTCTCAGATAACAACTGCTGAATAATTAAGCCTTTGGTACAAGTTTTTGGGCTATGTTATGGACGTTAAAAAGACACCAAGATGAATTAATTACTCCATACTTCAAGAAACATGTACGCCGCAAACTGGGTAGTGTAGCCACTATCACTATTCGGCACACCCAACGCCTGCAGCCAACAGGTCACGAACTGTATAATTAGAATTGTAGAAGCGTGAACCATGAACTTTTCTAAATGATGATGATTATAGTGTTAAACATAAAATTTAGTTCACCCTGTTATTTTATTCCTAATCATTCACCTACGTAGGGTCCTTTCCTTGTGTTCAATTATTCCAAGTAAACCTGTTATAAAAACATTTGAAGTGCTTTATTCAGTATCTTCAAGCACTAATTTTCATCTTTGAATAAATGTTTGAAAGTAATTGCCGTGAAATACCTTTTAAAGTGAAAGTAACAGTATTGTATTATGTACGTAGTAGAACAGCTGAAGTGAAATTTTTCTTAAGTAAATTTATCGATTTGAATAGTCTTACTCTCTTTGTGGCAATAAGTAAAGTGAAAGTGAGTAAATTAAATTAACTTTGAATAAAGTGAAGATAAAATTCTTTCAGTTAAAAATGAAATTAAG